>NW_026055685.1:1403995-2105993 GCF_023758065.1 Alternaria ventricosa | reverse complement strand
GGCACTAATCTCTAGCTATAGAGGCGCCTATTTTAAGTGCTTAATTTAGTAACTAGTTCTAACTATAGGCGCCTAATTTTAGCCTTAATTTAAGCCTAAAATTTAGCTATAGGCGTTAAAATTTAGCTATAGGCGTTAGATTTAGCTGTAAAGGCGCTCTTTTTTAGCTGCAGAGGCACTAATCTCTAGC
Organism: Alternaria ventricosa; assembly: GCF_023758065.1. Taxonomy (NCBI): domain Eukaryota; kingdom Fungi; phylum Ascomycota; class Dothideomycetes; order Pleosporales; family Pleosporaceae; genus Alternaria; species Alternaria ventricosa. The sequence goes on along the minus strand of NW_026055685.1, from coordinate 2,105,803 downwards.
TATAGAGGCGCCTATTTTAAGTGCTTAATTTAGTAACTAGTTCTAACTATAGGCGCCTAATTTTAGCCTTAATTTAAGCCTAAAATTTAGCTATAGGCGTTAAAATTTAGCTGTAAGCGCTAAATTCTAGCTACACGTAGGCTGTACTAGCGGCGAGCGCAGTAATTACGTAAAGAACTTTAAAATTTAGCTCTAAACTTCTCTACTCTACAACTCTACAACGCAAGCAGCTATTAATAAGCTAAGTGTAGCGTTAAATTTGCGCAGTAATTCTACACAAAATAGCCTACTTAGATTTTATCTAGGCTCTTAGGCGGTAAAGTTTAAAAGCCTTAAGGCTACTACTTTAGAGCTACCTCTCTGTTTCTTATTAGCCTTATCGCTCTTACTAAAATTTACTTAGAGCTAGTAGCTCTAAGCACGTTCTCTAGAGTAGAGTCTATAGGTTTTTTTACTAAGTCTACTTTAAAAATTCTTCTTTTAGATATATCTCGGGACTTAGACTAGCTATAACTAAGCGAGGCACACTGTTAAAATCGCAATATTTTTTTCTACAATATAGCTATTTACAATTTCTTCTCTTACTTACAAATACTAAGTGCAACACTATTCTCTTATCTTGCTACTTTATTTACGTAATATCTTACTTATTTTACGCGCTAGAGCTAAGTAAAGCGCAGCGTTAAATTCGCGCTATAATTCTAATTAAAATAGTGTAGCTAGAATTTTTCTATAGTAGCTATGCGGCTATAGTTATGTAAAGAATACTAAAACTAACTCTCTAACTTTACGCCTATATAACTCTTTATCTTAACTAGCTATAGATAATCTAAGAGTAGATTTAGAATTGCATAGTAATTCTGCATAAAATAGCCTCTTTAGAATATCTAATATTACTTTAGATAGCTGCTAGCAATAGCTTAAGGCTAGGCTCTTAGTTCTACCTTTTGTTCTTTATTAGTTCTTATTAGTACTACTAAAAATCGCTTAGAGCTAGTAGCTCTAAGCACGTTCTCTAGGGTAGAGTTTAAAAGCTTTAGAGCTACTACTTTAGGCCTACTCTCTACTTCTTATTAAAGCTTATTACCTTTACTAAAAATTACTTAGGCCTAGTAGCTCTAAGACGTTCTCTAGAGTAGAGCTACTTACCTATACTAGCTATTAAGTAGAGGTATATACTAAGGTCTACTCTGTAAAGCTACTTAGTTAGTAGTAGTAAGGTAAATATGTTAGGCGAAAACGTTGTTAGAAAAGCAATTATAGATGTTATAGTATTAACTTAATCTTTATACTATTGCTTGCAACACCTAACTCGATAAATTCAAAATACATAGTATCGACTTGTTTGCGCGGGCCTCGTACAGCAGGTGGTGAATCTCCAAACTGGCCTCACCACCCCGATGTCTCCCCAGTATACACAATCAACTTACCGCCGTGCTCCTTCTTCGTAGCCTTCGCAAATACCCGCATCATGCCTTCGCAGGAATCCTTCACCGAAACCGGCGCCTTCTCGCCCATACCCAAAGCCTGGGACGCGCCGTTGCCCATGTCGGTCGCAACATGGCCCGGGTCGAATGCAAAGCAGTTCAGCCAATCCTCTTCGGCGTTGATGCGAATCGTGTACCAGTTGAGCGCTGTCTTGGTCGGCGCATACGCCGCGTTCGGAATGGGCAGGTGGTTGCTAGGGCATGGTCAAACGGGTGCGTGAGAGGCATGTCAAGTTTACTTACACCAACAACCCCGCCGACGAGCCCATAGGCAGGAAGATCGGCTCGCGCGTCGACTTCTTCAGGAGTTGGCGCGTCGCCTGGTATAGCGCTATCACGCCATAGACGTTGGGTTCCATGTGCGCCCTGATGTCCGCAATCTTGACTTCTGCGACAGTGGGCAAGATGTAGCTGATGCCGGCGTTCGCAATCACAATGTCGAGGTGATGGATTTGGTGCTTCTGCTGCAGCTCGGCGACGGCATCATGCGCGTCCTGCTCGATGCTTGCGTCGAGCTTTACGACAATGAGCTGGCTGTCGGAACCCTTGGGCAGGTTTTGGAGCGCATGCGCGGTCGCGTGCTCCGGGTTGCGCACTGCGGCGATGACAGTGTGCGAGGGCTTTGCCAGAAAGCGCTCGGTAAGGCCAAGACCGATGCCTCGATTGGCGCCTGTGATGAGCACTATGGTGGAGGACATGTTGGTGGGACGGATTCACAATTCTCGTTCTCGCGCGTTGCTGGTGAGTTACGATTGAGATGAAGTTGGTTCAAAGGAATAAGAGGTAAATTTCTGGCTCCACGGCAGGATATCCATCTCTTTCACGGCGGACGGGAAGATACTTGTAGCTTTGGGATCTTGGGCCAGATAGGCTACACGGCCATCACGAACGTGCAAGAAGATAAGGCGCCCAACGCGAAGATGACATATCGGCGTACAAACGGTTGTAAGCCATGTACGAGCTTCGTACCTGCATGTGTAGGATTCATCGCCAACAGCCTTCCGATAGTTGTCGCATTTCTAAGCACCGCCAAGGTTGCGTAGCGAAGTCGAGCCGCAGATGCATGGACGCAAGGCTGTCATGTCATGCAATGATGGTGGCGGCAGCGGCGCGCGTCGGGTACGCGTTTGATATCAGGCGCGTAGGTGTCTTCCAACAGCACGATCTGATATTGTCAGTGCCGGAGGTCGTGGTCGTAACGCTAAGGACGCGTCGGCGCGACTCGAGCTTCCACCGCGCGGGATGGTAAGGCTGACGTCACCACCAACCCACCTCAAAACACCACAGGCGCCATCGTCACAATGTCATGTTTCTTTCCAAGATCGCGCGCCCTCTTACGACAAAATCCATCATGAAGCTCGATCCGGCAGTCATCAGGCTCCTCGGTCTGGACCTTGACAAGACGCACGTCTCTTCCGCAGGCGGAGGCGGCTCGAGCTCGGCATCGACGTTGAAGATCACGTCACAACTTGACGATGGCACAGATCAGGCATTCTTCATGAAGACTGGGAGCGGCGAAGAGGCCGAGGTCATGTTCCAAGGTAAGCGCAACGTGTAGCACCTCCGGGCTGGCTAATCAACTGACAGCGCGATGAAGGCGAGTACGCATCCCTCCAAGCCATCCACGACGCCGTACCATCTCTATGTCCTCAACCCTTCGGCCACGGACAATTCGAATCGCAGCCATCCACATTCTTCCTCGTGACTGAATTCCTTCACCTCACGGGACGATCGAGTTCAAAGTCGAAAGCGCCATCGCTGGCAGCCAAGCTCGCAAAGCTGCATACCACGCCAGCGCCCATACCAGAAGGCTGTGGCAAGCCCCTGTTCGGGTTTCCCGTGACAACGTGTTGCGGCGACACACCACAAGATAACAGCTATGAGGCAAGCTGGGCAGACTTTTATGCGGAGAACCGTCTCAGATCTATACTACGATGCGCGGAGCAGAACGGGCGTAGGGACGGCGACGTGAAGAAGCTGGTTGAACAGACCGCGACCATGGTAGTACCCCGCTTGATTGGTGATGACCATCTCAATAACGGCAAAGGTATTACACCGGTCGTTGTGCATGGCGACTTATGGAGCGGCAATGCAAGCGCAGGCGTCATTGGTAATAAGAAGGGCGAGGTTGAAGACGTGGTTTACGACTCGTCGGCATGCTACGCGCACAACGAGTTTGAATTAGGCGCCATGAAGATGTTTGGTGGCTTCGGTGGAAGTTTCCTGGAAGAGTACCATCAGCTGTGTCCGAAGACGGAGCCCGTGGAGGAATACGAAGACAGAGTGAAGCTATATGAGCTGTACCATCACCTTAACCACTATGCAATGTTCGGAGGAAGTTATCGGAGCGGCGCGGTCAGTATCATGAGAGATCTTATCAAGAAGTATGGTGGTGAAGGGTAGGTCAAAGGATTGATGGAGTGACAACGAGTGGTCAAGCATCTACATGTGAATGTGCACCAGTTGAACCAATCGCGATTAGTCCGAGAAGCAAGTTCATGAGCTCAAGGAGGAAGCTGGACACTCGAAATCGGAAGCGACTCGTCACCCTCGCATGTTATTCTCCCTCGAGTTCGTTACTTCAAGGTGTGTAAACATCTTACGTGATTGAGTACAATAGCTAGTTCGTCAAGAATGTCGCTTCAAAAAGACTACGAAGACGTTGGTTTGCTTGCATAGAAAACCGATAAGACAAAATAGACATTGCAGAATCCTAAGAGCTAGGAGCTCAATATCTGCAAAGCTGGAGAAAATGCAAAGACACGCGCGCGGTCACCGCAACTGCCCATTTCAGACTCACCTTGAGTTTGATATCAACGCTAAGACGCGCCTGCCTGTTAAGCAGTCTGTCGCGCTCTTACCTCTGCTCCTCCGCCTACACACAACATCAAAATCCAATTCTACCTTCTAACGTCTACGTGCTACTTCGCTGCCCTCAAAACCTCACCTCGACCAAATCATGGCGCCTCTCCTCGCCACTGCGGTCGCTACGTACAAGCAAAAGAGGTTCGACGCTGCGGCGCTCGAAGCCATGAAAGCACACGACGCACGAGTTCAGATCGTACCCGTGGAGGCGAAGCTCAACGCCAACGACATGGCAATCCTTACCAAGAACCCTCGTCAATTCGATGTAAGTTTACGCCTGCTGTCTTGCACTGAACTTGTTACTGATATATCTCCAGTTCAGCCTCTGGCACGGACTACCGCAATCCTGGATCGATGAGTGCTTCGGAGACGATCTCGGCAACGACTCGTTAAGATCAAGCTGATCAAATTAGAGTCCCGCCCAGTCGAGCAGCCTCCGGTCGCGAAACACTCGGACTTGGATCTTCAGATAGCGGAAGCAGCTGGCTTCCACCGAGCCATCAACATATGGAACGACTCACATTCATGGACACCCCTTTACATACAACAACAACTGCGCGATCAGGCCACTGAACTGGGCAAGATTCTCTCCGACCACAACATTGACGAGCCGAGTACCCTCCCCGGCAAGTTCAAGCACGGTAGTGCAGCGTATTGCCCGTATCAACTTCGTCTGTCAGATCGCCAGTCAGCGATTGCGTTACTGGCGTCAAGCTACTTCGATGTGTTCATGGGCATGGGAGACTAGTAGTACTTCTTTCCTTTCCAGTTCCTAAGATGTTAGGAGGCTCATTCTCCAAAAACCCAGGATAGGAAGAGATACATACTCCAGCACGACAAGACGTCGAGCATATGCAGGGGGTATTCGAATTGCAATCGGTGGAAAAGAAACCAAAACGATAGGCGTTTGGCATTAGATCCTCGTCTCGGGAAGTTGCCTCGAGGGGAATGCGATCGGAGGATATTGTGACCGATCGCTACACAACAATACCTATTGCGAGAACGTAGCAGTGATCCTTCAATACACAATGGCCACTTATACCATGCCTTTCAATCGCTTCCGTGACCGTATATAGCACCACGTAAAAGTCAAATCGTTTCCATTACGCCATGAGTACATACCCGGGTATCACAAACACCAAACTAAAGCCCACAAAGCGCCTCCACAGTTGACGGACCTGTCAAAGACCTTCAGTCTGACAGCAGCATGCCACTCTCCCCAGTCCTATCTCTCACATCTAGTGCATGCATTCGCAAGCGCCGCGTCTATGCCCTCAAGCCCACCACGCTCAACCCTTGTGCTTCCTCAACACATCCTCGCTAACCCTTTTCACGCTCTTGACAGACAGTCCCCGCTCGCCGCGTTGTTTGCTCTTGATGCTCGCTTCGTTGATGAGTCTGCGGGTATCGTTAGCTTCCTGTCTCTCTTCCTCTCCCCTGCCTCCACATCCGTCCATCACCTGCGCGAATGCGTTCCCTTGCTCAGTGCCATTTCAAGATATCCGACCTTTGTCGCACCGTGTCGTGGTGTGATGTGAATCGAAGGAAGCGCATCGCATCACGTCGTAGTATCGCATCGTGGAGTGTATTGCATCGTAGGTACGTACTCTTGCATGAACAGCACATAGTTCAGGTATATCTACGTCGCATGTCAGTCTCTCATCTCACTACTACTCATCGCATCAGCGTACCAGTATATCCACGTTCTTGCTCAATGGCCTGTTGGAATGCGCCTTGACGATCTTCTTGACGGTGCCGCGGGGGTAGAGGGTCGGCGCCATGGCGTGCGTTTGTTGTTTGCGAGACTTGCGCGATGAGTAAAGAAGTTATTTGTGAGAGATCTTGGGGGTAGTCGGTACGATGTGCGGGGTTGTCGAGCACAGTGTGGGATGGAGGCGTGGGTAGACGTGTCTGTTGACGTCGATGCGTGCAGCCGGGTCTGTGCGTCGACGCGCTGGCACGTGGAAGGCTAACACTGAACGCCACACTCATGAACACAGGCCTTGTACAGGGGCTATGCGATGGTCGGAGACCTCATAATTATCTCATAGGGAGACATCACATGTTTGGGTCAATTCAGATGAGTCTGAACAAAAGAATTCTCATACGAGATGCATCTATCAGGGACTATCACAAGATAATGTTACACAAACGAGATTCCACATCTACTGCGCTACATAATCACTGTATTTACACCTTCAGGCCAAGATCCGCAGCGTAGGGTAGTACGAAAAGGTCACCGACGGACGATACTGAGGCGTTGCTCTCAAGTAGTTCCTTAGCAGCCTGATGTAATCGTTAGTACATATCAGATCGAAATGGGGATTGCAAAGACTCACCTTCTTGACGGACTCTTCTGTTACGCCGTCAATCTTCTGGGCGACCTCGTCGATCTGGTACGGTTGGGTGTTGTGGATCAGACCGTTGCCAGTAAGCTCGAGACCAGCGCGGATGTCCTGGCCGTGCTCGAGCTCCTTGAACTTGGCGGCGGCCTTTGCCTTGGAGACCTCTTCGCTTGAGATCTCGCCGGAAGCAATCTTCTTGATGGCATCAACAGCGGCCTGGGCGGTTTGGGCAACAGCCTTGGCGGATCCGGTGATGGTGGTGTAGAGGAGACCGGCGTCGGAGTAGATGGCGCTGGTGGTCTTGACCTTGGCACCCTGAGCAGCGGCCTGGCCGAGCTTGGTGAAGCCTTGCGACCACTTGACGGCAGACTCGCCTCCGAGAAGAGAGCTGAGGACGGCAATCTCGGGCTTGTAGAACTTGCCGGTGAAGGAGCTGGAGCCGGGGAAAGCAATGACCATGGCGTTGCCGCTGTCGTGGGCGATGCGCTCCTCACCACCGTAGTACTTGGACTGGTCGGCACCGGTGTTGGACTCCTGGAGAGGGGTGCTGGGGACGTTCTCGAAGAACTCGCCAACCCACTTGGAGAACTCGCCGTGGTCGGCACCGTTGGCTACGACGGCGAAGTTGGGCTTCGCGTAGGCGATCTTGGAGTACCACTCAATCGTCTCGGCGTCGAGGTACTTGGTGTAGGGCGTGGGTGCAGCGGAGGCGGTGGGGACACCGAGGCCGCGGTGGAAGGCGAGGCTGTGGGCGGACTGGGTGGCCATGTCGGTGACGCTGGCGAGGAACTTCTTGTGGGCGAAGTGGATCATGGGGAGCACCTCCTCGGCGTAGACGTGGGCTGCAGTGTGTCAATTCCATCCATCTCGTGATATCAGTTTTGCCTACGCTGGTACTTGGTGGAGCTGGCGACCTCGCCGAGCAGCTCGACGAAGTAGGGCAGGTCGTCGCGGAGGAACTTGGCCTCGAGCACCAGGTTCTCGCGCGAGTGGTGGGCGTTGAGGCTGGCGCCCAGGAGCTCGGATTCGCGGACAATGCGCAGCGTCGACCGTCTTTCGGTGCCCTAGAGGTCCGGAGCGTCAGTCTCGCTCTCCATAGCATCATCGGGAGGGTCTCAATTCAGCGTACCCGGAAAGCGAAGTTGGCAAGGCCCTCGGTCAGGCCGGGCAGCGGCTGGAAGCGCGTGCCGGCCTTTGCGACAAGGGCCAGCGTCGTCGTGGGGCCGGCAAAGTCTCTGCTGGCGTACTTGACGCCTTTGGCCTCGCCGGACTGGTACTGGAAGGAGCCTGAAGCTGGGGCAGCCAGGCCGCGGCGCTGGCAGCGGGCGACGGGCTGCTGGCGGGCTGCACGCTGCGCGCCCCGGCAGGCGGTCGTTCGGGAGAGCATCGTGGTGTAGGCGCCGGGCGGAGGGCTGGGTGGTGTGCGGGGGACGGCAATGGATGGAATGCGTCTGGTGGTGCGGCTGTCGAAGATGCCCGTCACAAAGTTCGTAGGCCGCCAAGCCCCGTAATGCCATCGACCGCCGCTCCATTGGCCGGAGCTCGACTGGGAACGGTCACCCACCCCACCCAGTATCATTTTCTAGGCCGCTAAGACTGTCGCTGCTCATTCCTCGCCCTCTCTGCTCCAGCTTTGTTCTCCCCGTGCGTCGCCAATGTCTCCCCGGTAGCATTACCCCACCCTAGATATCTGGCAAATATCTAGGCTCCATCATGTCTTACAACCAGCGAGAGACTCCGGTAAGACGCGCCGCCCTTGCGCCTCGCCCATGTCACATGAATCATAACCAACCACTCTGCAGGTCCTTGCTGAACTCTGCACCTCCCTGGTCAAGGATGTCTACGGTGAACTCGCGGCAGTATGTCTTGTCGAACCAAGTCCCTGCGCATCGTCGCGCGCGGGCGCAGTACTCTTCTGCATCCAGGCATGCGACGGGCGCATTCAAGAACACTCTTCTAACTCCTCATAGCGGGTCTTCTCGATCCTCGCGCGCCACGGACGCCAGAGTCTCGCATCTATCGCACGCGTCTCCTACCTGAACCCGCGCCAGATCAAGTACGGCCTCGTCATCCTCCTCCAGCAGCACCTCATCTTCCATTCCGGCAGCGATGCGCCCTTGACCTACTACGAGATCGACTGGCAAAACTCGTACGCAATCGTCCGCTTCGGCAAGATCGTCAAGCTCGTCCAAGATCGCGACGGCAAAAAGGCCGCCAACGTCATGTCCAACCTGCTCGCGCTCGGGCACACACGCATCGCCGACTTGAAAGAAGCTTACTTCCCCTCCGAAACTGAAAGCGACTATGACTCAGACGACGGCGCGGCCAACGGGGCCGGCTCAAAGCGGAAACGGACCAACGGCACTCACGTCAACGGGACAGCGAAGACGAATGGCGTCACGAACGGCACAGCCTCTGAGTTAGACGACGCAAAACCAGACCCCACCGAACTCACCAACGGCCACGGCAAGACCAACGGCGTGCATAAGCCCTCCAAGGTGGACAGCGTGACCCACAACAGCGCTCCAGAAGAGCCCGGTCAGGAACAGGATGACAGCGACATTGGGTCCGTCGAGGAGCTGTACGAAATCATTCAGCGGTTGATGGAGCGCGGCTGGATCAGGACAGTCACTGAAACACAATACCTCTCCCCCGGCGATATGCACGACATGCTCTACCAGGAGTCCATCGAGCAAGACAACAATGGCGTCACACCCACAGGCACCAAAGACAAGGATATCGTCCTCAGAGGGACCTTGCAGCGTAAACGGGCAATGCGCGACGAATGGCTGACGGTCCCAAAGTTCGCCCGAAACGGACAGACGAATGGTTCCAACAAGCGCGTGAAGATCAACGGTACGAACGGCACAAATGGATGGGCGGCACCATCATCGGACGACGACCTCGTTATTCGCGTTAACCCGGAGAAGATCGCAGTCGCCATGCGGACGGAGCAGCTGGTGAGTTTGGTACAACAACGTCTCGGTTCTATTACTGCGCGCGTTTACCAGACCATGTTGCGCATGCTCGAGTCCAAGACACCTCGCTGCTGGGAAGAGTGGCCTGACCCACCGCTACCTGCCGGCGAAGCTGGAGAGAACTCGATCGATCCACGCTTCCTCGTAACCGCCCGCGACGTCGCTACGAAGCTCAGCCGTGAGCGCGATCTGGACATCTTCGAGGGCCTCGATCCGAACGCAGCGGCCCAAATGACTCGCAAAGGGCACATCAATCGAGCCACAATCTGGACACAGCCAGTTGACCCCGCAACCCTCAATATGGAAGACAGGACCAAGGTCGTGGACAAGCATATACAGATGCTGGCTGAAGACCCGTTTCACTTTGTCACCTGGCACTCTCGCGCCGGATTCTCGCAATGGCACATTGAGTTCGACGAGATCGCGCGGCAGATGATACAGACCGAGATCGAGAACACCATTTCTGCAAGGAAGGGATCCTTGGGCGTGAAGCTGGTTCGCGCGTTGAAGAAGAAGGGCAAGCTCGACGAGCGCGCCATGTGCAACGTCATGATGATGCCCGCCGCCGACGTTCGCGGCATAGTCAACGACCTCACCATCCAGGGCTTTGTCCAGACGCAGGAGATTCCCAAAGTCGACCGACGCGAAGCGAAACATTCCCTCCACCTTGTCTGGTACGATCGGCAGCGCGCCCGCGAGAAGCTGCTCCACGACACTTACAAGGGCATGGTCCGCATCCTCCAACGTATAGAATACGAACGAGAGAAGATTGAGTTTACCCTTACCAAAGCCGAGCGCTCTGACGTAGTCGGCAACGAAGAGAAATGGTTGAGCCCACGCGAGTTGGACGACCTTCGCAAATGGAAAGAGGTGCAAGAGAAGTTGTTGCTACAGCTATCCCGCGAAGACGACTTGGTCGCTACACTGAGAGATTTCCACGGGCCGCTGGTCTCCGCTTAGACCAGCGGAACATCACGGCCTGTCGTTACGTGAAGAGAACGATGGATTTGGCGTTTCATGGGGGCATGCATAGGTCTGGTTCCGTCCAGCCATCAAAAGCATTCGGTACAAACGATACCCTTCGAGCATATGGGCGGCGTTTATTTCTTGCATTGCAATTAGGTATTCTTTTCGTACCAGCTTACGTGATCTGAGAGGAAGATTTTGACAAGTGATCTTTGCTGTAGATCACGATCTGTAGTATATACTTCAATGACTTCGGAAACATTATCGCATCTTGTGCTTCTTTGACTCGTTGGCTATGCGTATTGGATGCAAGCGTAGCATAATGCGCCTGAGAATGCCTCTCGACGTACTTCGGACTACAATGAGACTTCTCTTGTGGGTTGACCTTATGCGCTACGAGAAGTAGACATAGCATCTATAGCTTCCACGAGCTCATGGAGGAAGTCGATGTATGCTTTAGGGCTTTCTTGATCGTGCGCACAAGAGAGCAGATGTTGTCAAAGTCGAGTAAGCAGTAATGTTTCATCTTTGGCTCAGCATAGGTACAACCGCATGTAGGCACAACGCGTATTCCAGTGATCAGAAATGTACATTGGCGTGCACCCACAAACCTTCAGGTCAAATTTACATGCTATCCACGCATGACCTGTGCGTGGAGATGTGGCGAAGAAGGCCAAACGTACCCAAAGTAGGACTCCGTTGATTTCTCCCTATCTGTCACCACAGCATGCTGCCAGCCCACGCATGCTCCCGTTGCCAAATCCTGAATAGTGAACATTATGCTCAGAGTTGATTAACAACTTGCTCGCCCCAAGTCTCCGGACTCGCAGGCGATTACTCGTGAGACGTCATATGACCCCTTGGTTGGCAGCGCGAGCAATATACATGCCGCAGCAGAATAGATTAATGTGGCCGAGGTGAACCGGGAAACAACACCTCGCCAGGCAGCACTGAGCCCTGTCTCCATATAATGAACCGGGTTGCAGGTAGGCGCCTCTATGAGGCGTATTTGACGTCGCGACGTCGAGCAATGATGAAGGCATATCGTTGCATCGCGATGGGAGTTGAAGAAGGATGTCTAGGTGTCAGGCAACGTGAGTCTGGTGTCGAAGCGCGCTAGTGGCTCAAAGCAGCCGAGCTCCGCCTTCGCTCGACTGTGCCCAACCACATCACCAATCCCTTCACGTCTACAGCTACGCTAAGTACCGTTGTGGCTGCAACGACCGACCGCCATGAATGCGACAACGTTCCGATATGAAGTCAAGGCGATCTAGTACCTAGACGTCTCTAGTCAGCCTCAAGCTTGCGTTCGCTCCAGCAGACGACAAGTCATTCCAAGCCTCCACCCCACGAGCCACCGGTTGACAGACCTGGGACCCTGCTCGGCAGCCGGAGTGCATTGCCTAGTACCCGTTGTAGTACCCCCGCAGCAATACACCTTCATCAAATGTGGAGGCGGGCCGAGTCATGAGCATGGACGTTCTTCGCGGGCTTCGAGAAGATCCGGGGGCGCAGGTACCACATCGACATATCAAATGACCGAGCTTTGTCTGGAGAAGTCTTGAAATCTATCAGCGGCGGCATCACGGACATTCACACCGGCTGAAGTAATTTGGATATTGATGAAGACTTCATGATCGCCAGCACCGGGGTTGAGCTCCAGCATACAAATATGCGTGCTCGCCGGACGTCACATTCTTCACGCACTCCCCATCACACTCTCTTCTCTAGTCACGATGCTGTCTAACCTTCTCTTCACTGCTGCGCTCGCAGCTGGCGTGGCTCAGGCTCTGCCTCAAGCGACCACCTCGAGGGCTACCACTACCACTCGCGCCACGACGACAACGGCCGCTCCAGCAGCGACTGGAAACCCCTTCGCTGGCAAGGACTTTTACGCCAACCCATACTACTCCTCCGAGGTCTACACCCTGGCCATGCCATCTCTTGCCGCATCTCTGAAGCCCGCTGCTTCCGCCGTGGCCAAGGTCGGCTCGTTCGTGTGGATGGACACGATGGCCAAGGTCCCTCTTATGGACACCTACCTGGCAGACATCAAGGCCAAGAACGCCGCCGGCGCGAAGCTGATGGGAACTTTTGTCGTATACGATCTGCCCGACCGTGACTGCGCCGCCCTTGCCTCCAACGGTGAGCTCAAGATCGACGACGGTGGTGTAGAGAAGTACAAGACGCAATACATCGACAAGATTGCCGCCATCATCAAGAAGTACCCTGATGTCAAGATCAACCTTGCCATCGAGCCCGACTCGCTGGCCAACATGATCACCAACATGGGCGTCCAAAAGTGCTCGCGCGCTGCCCCCTACTACAAGGAACTCACCGCCTACGCCCTCAAGAGCCTCAACTTCGCCAACGTCGACATGTATCTCGACGGAGGCCATGCTGGCTGGCTCGGCTGGGACGCCAACATTGGCCCAGCCGCAAAGCTCTACGCTGAGGTCTACAAGGCGGCTGGCTCGCCCCGTGCCGTCCGTGGTATTGTCACCAACGTCAGCAACTACAACGCCTTCCGCATTGCTACCTGCCCTTCCATTACCCAGGGCAGCAAGAACTGCGACGAGGAGCGCTACATCAACGCCTTTGCTCCCCTGCTCAAGGCCGAGGGCTTCCCAGCTCACTTCATTGTCGACACTGGCCGCAGCGGTAAGCAGCCTACTGGCCAGCAGGCTTGGGGAGATTGGTGCAACGTCAAGGGCGCTGGGTTCGGTATCCGTCCTACTACCAACACCGACAACGCGCTTGTCGATGCTTTTGTCTGGGTCAAGCCCGGTGGCGAGGTATGTAACCTATTTGTGAACAAATGAGAAGGCGAATGCTAACGAGAACTTAGTCTGACGGTACTTCCGACCAATCTGCTGCCCGCTACGATGGCTTCTGCGGCAAGGACTCTGCTTTCAAGCCTGCGCCTGAGGCTGGTACTTGGTTCCAGGACTACTTTGCCATGTTGCTTCAGAACGCTAGCCCCGCTCTTGCATAGACGTTTGATGTGTAGGACACGTAGTTCCTTCATCCAGGCTTTTGTCAGAAGGAAGGAAGTCAAGAAGATGCACTGTATATAGCCGCGATCGCATCTCGCTCGTTCCAGGTTCGTGAGAACTGTATATATCAATCACCGTGTGCATGACCATTGTGCATGTATCCAATGAGTGATTACGTGTCCGACATGGTGATGGCATCATGATGGGTGGTGTAACGGTGATGCCGCCCGCGTGGGGGCTGGACTCGGGAAGCCACATGTCTTGGCAGGGCGCAGGCGAGCAAAGGATCAGCCGTTGCGCGAGTACTACCACGCCCCGCCAAACCTTCTTTGCCCTTAGACCTCCCGACCTACATCATCCTTTGCGCGCATCGCCCTGTTTACACGTGCGACCACCCGACGCTCGTTCCCCTCCCAGCGCACCCTCTGCGCCCACCACCCACCCATGCGGCCCCGGTTCTATCGATAAGGCAGCGGAGAGGGCAATGCAACGCCCCAAGCATTCACCTCTGCAGTCGCGACTGCTCGCATATCTCGTCGGTACCAGTGCCTGCATCGCGCTATGGGCGCCTTCCCTACCTCTCGTGTATGCTGCCGAAGTTCTCGCGACGCCCGATCACGACGCCCTTGACAGCCTCGCGCTGCACGCCTTTACCAGCGGAGATATCCCACACATTGAAGATGAGGGACTCGATCGAGGAGAGAGCGATGGCTACGAGCCGGAGTTCAGCTATCTCGACCGGAGTCTGATTGGACGGCAGACAGAAGCGCCGGAACCGCTGAAGAATAACGAGAAGACGGAAAAGGACATCGATCCCGAAACGACGTTACACTTCGTCTTTGAGAAGGGTCAATTGCGCTTGAGGAGTGTGCTTGATGCTCCCTTGGATGCTCTGGAAGCACGGGGAACCGACAACGCCTCTGATGAAGCTGGCTTGGAAGATGCGACAGTACCTGGAAAGGAAGGCGACATTGGTGACGATGAGATGGGAGAGCTCGCAAAGCGGCAGGCTGGTAGTAGTCGCGTCTGGCTGACTGCTAATACCTGCCGCCAACCTATGCCGAACGGAGACGCAAAGGAGGCAAGGAAGAACCACCCGCAGCTCGTCATGTACGTCTCTACATCGCCGCGCAACAAGCAACCAGGCCCAGATGCGACGCAAGATACCCTCACCAACATCACGGGCGTGCTTTTCGATGGCGGCTACGCCAGCTTCGAGCTCAACACCACTTCGGATGTGTACATTGGTATCGGAGCGCCCAAGCTCGAGGAGGACTGGTTTGGCAGCTGGCACTTTGAACTCGCCGCAAGCACAGACGGACCTTACCATAGCTACGACGACACGACACCTTTCCTCTACATGATCGACACGGACAGCGAGTCCACCCTTTTCATATCACAGAACTTGAGCAGTTCGAACGACACAGTGGAGGTCGATAGATGGAGGGCGCAAAACCCCTTCCACATGTACGCCTTCCCAGACGGCGAATGGACACCAGTGACGGGCTTGGAACGCTCTTACTGTGCGCTTAAGGAGCAGTTCAATGTCAATGCGACCAGGAACTTCACCATCGACACGAGCATCACCACCAAGTTCAATAAGATCGGCGGTGACGACAACATGCCCAAGAGCCAATTCCACGTCAGGAACCTGCAGAGCGCGAAGACATACAACGGGTTTGTGGTAATCGAAGGGAGCCAGCAGCCACTCACCATTCCTGGCACGGGCACGACGAGAGGCGGAGGCAGGGTCTTTCAGGCTTTCAACTGGACTACCAAGGCTGGTAAGTGTTCCACACTACAGTCTACAGAACCATGCTAACAACATACAAAGACGACTCCTGCCAAGTCCTCTTCGACCTCGAATTCTGCGACATGGTCGCCTACGCCGTCCCCTCCAACACCAAGTTCAAGCTCAACGACTCCGCTCTCGCCGAAATCTACGAGAACCAAGCTCGCACATACTACGACAACTTCAACAAGTCTCTAGCGCAGGTTGCGTGCGACACAGTCTCCGAAGCCCAATACTCCCTCGCCGTAACCTGCGACGACTGCGCCAAAACCTACAAAAACTGGCTCTGCATGGTCCTCATGCCCCGCTGCGAAGACTGGACCGCAACCGACCCTTCCCTCGTACCGCGCAACATCAAGACACCCTTCGCCAATGGTTCCCTCCCGGATATGATACCCGGTTTCAACGACAGCGCTGCGTTTAGCCAGTCGAGAAACCCGAACATCGACAAGGAGATTGATCCGGGCCCGTATAAAGAGCTCAAGCCTTGCGAAGATATGTGTTTTGATATTGTGAGGACTTGTCCGGCGCAGATGGGCTTTGCGTGCCCGAATGGGGTGCAGAGGGATGGTATGTATGGGGTTAGGGATGAGAATCCGGATCGGTTGACGTGTAGTTTTCCCGGCGCGGTTGTTAAGTTGAATGCGAAGGGTGGCGCTGGTGGGTTGGGTGTGCATCTACCCACCATTGCGACTGTTGCTGCATTAGCCGCAGTAATGTCGTTGTTGTAGATCTGAGTCCCACGTTCTCCATCAAGCAGTTCGCTCTATCTATAGTCATGATTCCCGGCGACAGACATTCTTGTAGCGTTAAAAGCGAAAGTCAAATCTCATTCATCCCCCTTCCTCACACACTGAACTCCAACCTATTCCCCGCAAAGTCCCTCGCAAAGAACCTAGTCGGATACTCCACTCCCTCCGCCCCACTATTCTTCGCACCAGGTCTATCTGCTTCCAACGGCGCCGCCTCCCCACCCCGCTCATGATGTTCCCATACCTTCGCTCTTAGCTCGTTCAGCGCTTCTACACTACCAACCCGAAAACATGGATGCCGTGATGATGAGTGCGTGAAGTCCTCTGGCTTCCCAATCGCAATATGTACTTGTTGACCTGAGCTGCCGATGTCGAACCATGCGAGCGTTTCGCGTTGCAGGTGTGGTACTGCGCGTGGTGTTAGACCGAGGGTTGTGGCGTAGAAGTCATTGGCCAGATGGAGCGTGTTTGGCGGGACTACGAGGTTGATGTGGTGGATGCCGGTGATCATGTTGGCTATAGAATGAATACGCGTTGGCTTTGTTTGGGAAGGGAGTTTGTGATGGGGTGGTATGCGACTTGGCGCTGCGAGATGGGGTGAATGCTAACTGCGGGGTGAGGTTGGTGCAGGCAAGAGGTGGGGACTAATCGACCGAGCTCGCGGGCCGTTGGAGACGACATCGAGGATATCTCGAACATCGCGCCTTCACGCGCAGTCTCATCACGCTTGCGGACACATGGACTTACGGTCAGTCGACAGAAGCTAACATGTTGCAACGCTTTCGTTCTCTTCACTCAGACTTCTCCATCTCGCCGTTACGGCGAGCAAAGTCGTCGTGATAGCGCGATAGCATATCAAAGAAGAAGGTGCACAGGACGTCAAGACGCGTACAAAGCCAGCCTCGGATGTAAGGCGGACGATGGTAATCTGATTGGGTGGATAGAGGTACTTGGTAGTAAACCCACGATTCATGATTGATGTTGCACCAGCATCATCGTGAAACGGCCCACATGGTGGCTGCCGAGGCCCGCATCGCACGTCGCATCGTCGACATGGATGGGACAGCCCTACGGGATTCTGATTAATTACCTTCCGTTTGCAGCTTCGAGAAGATCTTGGCTGGTAAATGAAGGATGCTTGGGATTTTTAGCGGATGATGCCATCTTGCACATTTCGATCGCTGGCGGGTTCCAGAACATGCAAGGCATTGATAATAGCAGCAAGCCAGCCGAGCTAACATGGCTTGCTGGGAAACAGCGACGCAAAGGTTCCGTTTGCAGACATGTTTGACAGCGGAATCTTTTGCGTGAACGGCTCCGAAAGACTGTGTCTAGCTCAGATTGTACATTCGGCGCCCAAGGCGTGGGCGAAGTAGTGTCGTATGTCTGGACGCGATGCGGGATGTCGAAGGGATATTGCGCACAACATCCAAAACTCATGACATGTACCACGTGTCGCGGTTGCTACACCACCCCAGCATCCCGTCCGCCGCCAACGTAACGAGAATCCTGCTCGATGATCAAAACCGTTACTGCCCAGAGTCATGCGCCCACGTCCATCCTTGATCGCAAAAACAAGCCGCTCTACTCCTCCCCAATCGCATGCCAGCAAAACACGAAACACGCAGAGATCAGCCGACCAGATTCAGTAATCAGACATGAAGACCATGGATCCGCGTCCCTGCACACATCAGCCTCTTCTCGCAAAACGGGGCCACGACTCCACAATAACGTCCCGAGGTCGCGTTGATGGACAACGCCATGGCATTCCTGTCATCACATCTCGCCGCAGAAGCAATGTTTCGAAACCCCACCGCGCCGACTCCCTGCGATAGTGCTCCGAGGAAGTCAGCCGTGGATGGTTTGTATAAAATGGAGGTCTCCAACAGAGGTTTGATAGGCATCGACTTCGATCCGCACTTTCGCTTCCATCTCTACTACATTCGCTTTCGTCGCCTGTCTTACTCTTCGTTGTGCTGTGCACCTACATTCTTTTTCTCAAACGACGCGATCTATACGGATACAGACGACTCTTTGCACACTATCGCAAGATGAAGTTCTACGCCGCTCAAGCTTTCGCTCTTGCTAGCATTGCAACTGCTTTCCCGCATCCTCAGCTTCCTTCTCTACCGTCCTTCTCGCTACCGACTGGTGGATCAGGTTCTGGTCTTGGTGGCCTTGGTGGACTTGGTGGAGGGTCGGGGCTTGGTGGTCTTGGTGGAGGATCAGGTATTAGCCTCCCAACCAACATCCCCTCTCTCGGAGGTGGAGGCTCGGGACTTGGTGGCCTTGGTGGCCTCGGCGGAGGATCAGGATTCAGCCTGCCAACCGGCATCCCCTCTCTCGGGGGTGGAGGTTTCTCACTTCCGACCAGCCTTCCCAGTCTAGGTGGAGGCAGCACCGGTACAGGTGGCTCTGGATTGAGTAGCTGGCTCAGCGGCCTGGGTGGAGGTTCCAGCGGAGGTTCCAGTGGAGGTCTCGGGGGCCTCAGTGGTCTTGGGGGTCTTGGAGGTCTTGGAGGCCTCGGAGGCGGTGCTGGTGGTGCTACAACAACAGCTGACGCCGCTGTCCCCGCACCTTCTAAGACCGGTGCCGCTGAAGCACCTGCCGCAACGGACGGAAGCAACACTGGCGGCGCCGGCACGATCGGCACAGACTGCAAGCCGCAATCCGGATCATCCAACGCCTTCGGAGGAAGCGAAAACGGCATCGTGGACAAGAGCTGCTGCACCGACATGACCATCGTCTTCGCACGTGGTACCGGAGAGATGGGCAACGTCGGATCCGTGTCCGGACCACCCATGTTCAAGGCTATCCGCCAGAAGCTCGGTAACGACCGTGTTACCGTTCAGGGTGTTGACTACGCTGCCTCTGCCGCTGGTAACGCCAACCTCGGTGGCGACGGTGGTCAGAAGATGGCCGATCTAGTCAAGCAGGCCAAGGCTCAATGTCCCGACACCAAGGTCATTGTATCGGGCTACTCTCAAGGTGCCATGGTCGTTCACAATGCTTTCAGCAAGGGCATTTCTGCCACGGATGTTAGCGGTGCTGTCATGTTCGGAGACCCATTGAAGCGCCAGGCTATCAGCGGTCTTTCGGCTGACAAGATCAAGCAGTTCTGCGGTACTGCTGATCAGATCTGCGGTGGTGGCGGTGATGGTGGTGCCACTGGAAGCCATCTCAGCTACGGCAGCAGTGCGGATGCGGCGGCTTCCTTCGCTATCCAGGCCGCTGGGCTTGCTTAGGCGGATCGAGGTTGTCTTGTAGACTCGCATTGCTGGTACGTGTGAGCTACAAGACGAGATATACGCGATTGTTGAGGCTAGTGCGATAGAAAGCTGATGTACATTCACATGTAGATAGTTAACCACTCCTTGTCACTCCATCAATTCTTTGACCTGTCCTTCACTACACTTACTCGTAGTAGTACTAACATAAGACACGAGAACCCGCGCTCTTTCTTCATACGCCTGACTCAATGTGCCACGATGCCTACATAATCCCATCGCCCCATCCGACATCGCCCGTCCAGCCTCCGCATACATCCAGCACCCTCATTCCATTTCCACCACCTCAATCCTTGACAACCTTGCCAACGATCCACCCCTCAGCATACCTCTTCCCCATCCCCGCCTCCGGAACCTCCACTTTGAACCCTTTACCAACATCACCCCTCCCCTCCTCCCCTTTACCAGCACCCTCCCCACCAACAACAAGATCCCTAACCTCCTTAACCGCCAACCCCAAACTAACGCAACTCGCCACCATCCTCTTAACCTCATCCTCCCAGCTCGCCTTGACACCTCCCGCCTTCGCCGTGCCCACACCCAATCTCTTGTATTCAGCAAACGCCGTTTTCGCCGCCTTGATTCGGTCGTCTACTTCTTGCCAGAGCATGCTATCCTTATCTTGAACATCCTTGACAAAAGCCTCGGGTGGAGGCTCGGAAGCAGACGGCACCGGTCCATAAGGCTGGCTATGCGCTTTGAAGTCGTCGAAGGGCGGTGCTTCAGGTGGTTGCAAAGCGAGAAAAGGTTTCATCCTGAGTTCGTACCGGAGCTTTTCTGTGGAAAAGGGAGTGCGGCGGGGCATGGGTAGTTTACCTAGGTAGGCGCAGATGACGTAGAAGCGCGCGAGAGCCAAGGCCAGCGACGCTGTTCCTTCTGTCTCGGCGAGCAGGGAGTCTAGGAAGGGTGACGCTTCTTCCACGTCTTGAACCTCTCTAAACCGTCGCGATTTAAGGAGCTCGGTGGAGATACTGAGGTAGTGTGCTTCCACCCTCTTGAGCAACTCTTTCCGTCGTGTAGCGATGAGCGAGAGGAAGAGGTACATGCCCGCGTACTCATCCGGCAGGTAGATATCCTGTTCAAAACCGAGTAAGATGACCTTTTCAATCATCCACAGCTTTTTGTGGTAGACCCAGGTAGAGAGGGAGAACTCCATGACTTGGGCACTTTGACCGAGCGTGGCGGCCGCGGAGGAAATGTCCATGTCGATTGAGCTTGCGTCGGCTTGGAGCAGGTCCCAGCCTGTGATGACGTGCGTCAACATACGTCTCAGCCGACAACGGTTCTGGCCCATGGCGACCCAGAGATCGAGGTACGCTTGGCCGGCGCGGTCTACGAATTCGTCGATGAGCATTGCGAACTGGAGGCGCGGGGGTTTGGGGATTAGGGCATTGCGTGGTGGTGACATTGTCCAGTTGATGGGGTCTATGACGGGTGAAGATGGGAACACAAGTGTCTTGACATCGACGAGAGGGAGGGAGACGGAGGCGTTGAGGACTTCGGGATGGAAGAGTAGGGTTGCGAGGTAGGAGCGGGCGTATGTCAGTGGCGGGGGTGAGCGACCAGAGAAGTGCCAGAGGAAGGATTGGTATTCGAGGGGGTCTTGTGGAAGAGCTGGGAAGCGCGTGGCTTCTGCGCAGTCGGTAGCTATCTGGTGTAGCTTCTCCAACGCATCCTTGAAGTCGAGTTCTACAACTGGGCGTGGGGGTACTGTAGACGCGAGACGGCGTTGCATCTTCGGACTGAAAGCACCAGGCACAGTCTTCCCAAGCTGATGCGTGTTCTTCAACGAGTCGATACCTTGAAGTACTGGTGGCCATGAATAGGGTATCTGATTGAGCGGTAGGTCCAAGTCAAGGGCGCGAAGGTAGTCTTTCCGAAGTTCTAGCCTGGAGCTAATGGCTTTTCGAAGTGCATCATTGATCTCAAATTCGGGACTACGATGTGTTAGCAGGCCGTCGACTGTCAAGTCCGCGGTGAAGCATACTCCTCAATCGTCTCCATCGCAGCATCCAGCTCCCTCAAAAACACATCCATCGGCACACTAACAAACAACACCCGATTATACGTATGTGTGCAAAAGTCCTCCTCTTCAAAGTAATCCCTGCCCGTAATCTTCGCAATCACAAAGTCGCAACCCTTGATCAACGCCAGGCAATACGCTCTCAGTACTTCCAGCAACGGTCCAGGTCGTCTCTCATGTAGAATTTCTCCGCGGTAGAACTGCGCCTGCTCGAGAATCTTAGTCTCGGGCCAGAGCAGCTTATCGATGTGCAAGGACGTGAAGAGAGTCTGGGATAACGGGTAGCCGGTATGCCAGGCCATTTCGTAGCAGAGTAGTTGGTCCATGATGCCTATTAGTTCCTCGGGTAGAAGGGGAGCCAGAGTGTCGTAGTCGTCTTCTAGGGTTTCTCCGGGCTGGAGGAAGCCGCTGTCCATTTTGGGGTCCATGATCTGTTGCATGTAAGAAATAGAATCTGATTCGTGAAACGAGAGCGACATACTTCGATGGCCCCGATGGACTCGAACAGCGTAAAGTATTCATCTTTGACGAGTTGACCGACTTCGAGAGCTGAAAATTGTCAGTCCATGTTGCCTGAACATATCGTCGTAACGACCGTAGTACGACATGACGAGGCAGCCCCGCCATGCCCCTCCCTGTACCTGAGATGGCAACTCACCATTACAAGCCCTCGTAAACTTCTCCGTCACATCATGAATCTTTGGCTGCGTCCCCGCGACCGGATGTCTTGATTGTCTCAAGGGTAAATTAGCGGAAGTAGAGGCCGAGATGGTACGCGCAGACTCTTGCGCATGTGAGGAGCCTGTGCATCATCAGTATCGACTGCTCTACACAGAAGAAGTGAAGAAACAATTACCAGCCCCGTCAACGGCTACACCTGTGTCATGGTCCGGGGTGGGGGCTGTGCTGTGGCTGCTAGACGCATCTGCCATGTTGTGGTGGAGTCGATGCCGATGCGGGAAGATTTGTGACAGCCGAGTTGGACAGGCGCGCGTCCGAGGCAAGCGGCAACATTACTGGTAGTCACGACCGTCATCTCACTTCTACTTCACACGCGCTTTGGATCATTGGGGAGAGTGAATGTCGGCTCAATTGTTGGTGTGTATTGGCTTTGATTCCGCTCCAGCTTGATAGTACAGCTTATAGGTCTATCCTCCGCAAGCGTCATCTCTCCTCCGTTGTCCATGCCACTCCATCGTGTCTATGCCATGTCCCTTCCTCTCAATTGCTTTACGAGGTCTTGGCGGCATCGGCCTGTGCCTGGAGCGCAGCAGCGTTGAGCTCCTTCAGCTCGCCCTGCTTGCCGTTCTGCCCATTCCGTTAGCCCAGCCCAACTTCCTCAACCCATCCCATCCCATCATCCTAACTCACCTCCCACTTGGCGAAGCGGAGTTCGCTCTCGCCCCTTCGCTCGGCAGCGATGCGCTTGTCCTCCTTGAGCGAGCGGCGCACGACGCGCGATGCGACGGCAATGTAGCGGTTGTAGCTGTTCAACTGTCAATGGCGGGTCCAAATCTGGGGCTGCAGCGGCGGCAGGAGTGGGCGGGCGTACGTGAGACCGGCGGCTTTCCACGCGAATGCCATTGTGATGGTAGGATGCGGGTTCGTGGGTGTGGACGGGGTTTGGGTTGCGGGTGCAGGTGTTGAAGTTGCTGAGCTCCGGCGAGATTTCGCGCATGCGGCTCGGAGCTGCAGATCACGTGCACATATGAGGTACGGGAAGCGTTTTGGGTAAACTGTACCCTGGCGGATACGTAACATTTTACTTGATGGAAAGCAATTATAAAAGACACTGAGTACCTCCAAGCTGTCAGTGGAGCACTCCTAAGACAAACAGAAATTCGTAATCGTGTTCATTATATTTTCATAGCCAGGCGGCTACATCATGAATCTACAGTCTCTCGTCAAGCGGCCATACTGAGTCTTGCAGACTGGACGCGTCCCTACAACTCCATGGCCTCTCCGCCCTCGGCGTTATCGTCGCCGCCTTCCCTGTTCTCAAAGGTAGCGTCCAGCCACTCTGCGACATCCTGACCTTCATGGTGCACAAAGTCCTCGCCGATACCGCTGATGCCGACGCTGGTGTTGTCAACAGTCAGCTCCTTGTCTTGTGACAGCGACTCCTTCAGCGCCCTCAGTGCGTGCTTGATCAACTCCTCCCTGCTTGCGCCCTCGAAGTCGTCCAGATGCCTCTCAAGGTATGTCCTCGCCATTTGACTCCTAGCACCGATACCGCATGCAACCATCTCCTGTGTGACACCGCTGGGCTGGAATTCGAACAGATGCGGGCCCTTTGCGTCGACACCAGCAATCAACAGTCCCACGCCGTAGGGTCTCCGCCCGTACTGTTGGGTGTTGGTCTGGGCACGGTCTGCAATTCGGGAGGTGATCTCAGAGAGGGGGATCGCGCGGTCGTATGTGAGGCGGGATGCCAGTGATTGTTGCTTCATGAAGTTGGAGAGCACACGGGCGTCCGAGGCGAGACCGGCGAGCGCGACACCGAAGTGCGAATCGATGGTGATGATCTTCTTCTGGTAGGAAGAGAGTTCTTCGGCGTTTCGCTAGTAGTCTATTAGTAATTGTCCGTGTAGTTGAGACGGCGTGGGTAATTACCTTGATTGCGGCGAGAACTGCATGGGTCTTGCTGACGATTCCGACGACGACGGAACCCTGCTTGACTGCTTCCTGTGCATATTCCACCTGGAAGATGCGGCCTTGTGGCGAGAATGTGACCGAGTCGTTGTCGTAGTTGTTGCGGAACATCTTGAAGGCGGGAACGTGGGGTGTAGTTTGGTGAAGGTTAAGCGGCGGACGCCGAGACTGAGCCTTTTATACGGTAAGGCAGTGGTTTGGTAGCGAGTACCGTAGATGTGGTGTGCGGCGTGGGACGAGTACCGAGAGAGTGTGGTGTTGCAGCTGGAGGCACCCGCTGTTGACGACGATGAGCTCCAGAAGCTCCAAGCTTGGCAAGGCCCTTAGCGCGTGCGACACAACCTCACCACCAGGCGTCTAGCAGCCAGACCCCCATCACAGCAACCTCGCATCTTCGCCGGACCGAGGATCGAACCAAGGCGACGTCGGCGCATACTTCTGCAATACACTATCGTCACGTGCACCCCTCTACGAATCCATCATGGCCGGCATCAAGACCATCATAGGGCTGTCCTTCGTACGTCAGCCTGTCGCATGCACGCGCGCTTGCCAGTCCACTATGCATTCGCTAACACCGTCCTACTAGGTCCTGGCGATCGGCTTCCTCCTTGTCATTCTCTCCGCCGCGCTCTTCAAGAACTACCTCACGCTTCTCGTCGTCGCAACCTACGTAATCGCGCCCCTGCCCAACTGGCTCTGCGGCCGCGCAGCAAACCGCGATGATTTCATGGAAAGCACCGGAAATGGTGTCGTCGACTTTGGACGGTTTCTGACGGGCTTCTTTGTGGTCATGGGAATTGGTGAGTACACCTGGGTGGCACAGGGACGCTTCTGGGGGTATCTTGGCAGACTGCTAACACGTTGACAGCCCTCCCAACACTGCTATGGCATTCGGCAGAAATCGCGGGCGGCGCGGCGGCCATGTCCATCTTCGGCGGTCTTCTGATATACGCGACCATCATCAGCTTCACCCTGTTCTTCCAGGAGCAAGAAGACTTCTGACTCGCCGGCGGGACTCAGCAATGAGGAACCGCACACACAATCTGGTCCAGCGCGACCACTGGAGGAATATTGAGGGCGTTGAAAGCAAATGCTGACAGCCGGAAGATTCGGATCGGTGCTGCCCCATGTTTATGTTGTATCCATAGTATGCTGAGCGTTTTTGTACAAGTATATCGAACATAATGCATAGGATGACTTTGGTTCTCCGTATTGGAACATGATAACTCGAAATCGCTGAATGACTGGCATGAAACAACAAGCTGCCTATGATGAACAGTCCCGACCCTTCAAATACTCATACATAATTGTATCCATTCCATGCGCGCGTCCAGATACACAACGCGCCATATTCGTCCTCAGTCGCCGCCTTTAATCCACCAGTAGCCTACAACGCCAGGTTGTAGGTGTATTCGTCTTCCATGTTCTGCGCGATCCAGAGCACAGCGGAACTACGCAAGATTAGCAGCCATCCCCAAACATCACATATCGTACTCACCTCAGCATAAGAAGCGCATTAGCAACGACGTTTCCAACGCCCAGCCACAGCGTCGGCCAAGCGTGTCCAACAACAATAAACTTCATAACCATAACCACAACACTGCCCGCAAGTCCACCAGCCAACAGCGCAAAGCCCAGGAACAGCACCAGCCTCGCCTTCCACGCGACGCCGTTTCCAGAGTAGGAGAAGCTGTCAGCGGACAGACGCGACTTGTCGATGCTGTTGATGACGAGCATGCCGAGGGCGCTGCAGATGCCGGGGATCCAGTCGACGAAGGTGATGTGGACGGTTGGTTCGGAGCCGTTCATGGCCGACTTGGACCAGACCGAGATGTCGATGAGAGTGTAGAACCCCATGGCGAACTACGCGGCATTGTTAGTAAGATGTGTAGGTGTGGCATGCGAGAGGCGCGCACCAAGGCTCCCGCGATGTAGACGCCGGCAGTCCGCGTGTTGGCGCTGTTCATCCACGCGGGCTTGGGGAAGCGGAACAGGCGATTCGAGTCCTCCATCATGCCGTGCGTATGCGTATGCGACTCGGTGGGGAGTGGGATTGTGGTGGTGTGGGTGTGATGCAAGGAGCTAGCTAGCTGCTGGAGATGCGGTTGCGCCAGTCGAGGTTGCGGTCCACCCGGTCGCGCCTGCCCTTGGCACTTACGTGCCTTGTCGGTCGGCATCTGCAGCTCGCCAACCGCCGACGAAAAGTTCCAGACTTCCAGACTCTTTACAACCAACACCAACTTTTGCGCCAACTTCACCCACGCACCACGTCCTTCGCTAAAATGGGTCTCTCCAAGCCCTCCACCAAGGGCAAGACCTCCTCCAAAGGCAAATCCGGCCCTGCGAAATCCGGCGCCAACAAACCGAAAGCGAAGTCTGCGAAACCGACCGGTAGCGCGCCCGAGGGCATATCGAAGCGCAAGCAAAAGTCCATGTCCTTAGCTAAACCGGGTGGCCAGCAAAAGACCAAGAGCGTTGTTTCCAGGGATGGCAGGAAGAAGAAGCGCGTGTATACGGAGAAGGAGCTGGATATCCCGGCGCTGAATGGCATTATACCTGCTGGTATTGCGAAACCAAAGGGTGTGAAGAAGGGGAAGAAGTTTGTTGATGATCCAGCTAGTATGGTATGTAAATCCCATTCGTCGTCGCATATTCCGTCTCTCTACCCTCCAATCCCTCTCTCTTTAACCTAACATTAACGTCTTCAAGATGGCCATCATGTCCGTCGTCAACGCCGAGAAGGAAGGCCACCTCGAGTCCAAGATCGCCAAAGCACGTCAGCTAGAAGAGATACGTGAAGCCAAGCGGAAAGAAGCCGAGGCGAGGAAATCAGACAAGGACCAGGCTTTCGAGGAGAGGAAACAGGATCTCAAGAAGAAGAGGAAGAGGCATAGTGAGCCTGGTGCGGGTGGAAACAAGGACGAGGGCGATAAGATTAAGGAGAAGGATCGCAAGTTCAAGCAGAGGAAGAGGGTCAGCTTTGGTTGAAGGAATGATCTGTGGGCGTGAGTTCGATTTTGATGGGGAGGTACAAGGCAGACGGCCAGACATTGCGGCGAGACGAACACGCATCGTGTACGATATGCAGAAGGCCAGTGTCGATGAGCAGCGCATGCAGCAACCGCGAGCGTAAAAGAACGGCAGAAGAGGGCGTCATATGTCGCGCAACACATCAGGTCTACAAGCGATCTACCACATCTAAAAGTCTATGATACCCAAACAAATTTACAATCCAATCCAATCTCCAAATCATGACTTGATATTCTAAGCCTCAGGCAATATCAACCTGCGGTGGTTGGGATCGAAGATAGGATACTTTTTCCCCTCCAATCCTCCCATATTCACATCTGCTCCCTCGTCCACACCTTTAGTAGCCTCAAGGTCCACTTCCGCAAACATCTTCTCTAAGAAAGCTGCTGCAGCCGTCGCGAACCACCTCCCCCCACCCAACTGAAAAGACCCCAAATGACCACCCCAATCCGTCGTACACAACAGCGTATTCGGATTCTGCAATATTTCCTGATACGGCAGTCCCGCCTTATTGCTAATCGGATCGTCTTCCGCATTAATCCCCAAAAAGGGAATCCGAATAGCCAACACCGCATCCACAGACTGTGAGTCCCTGTAATACGCGCCTTCGGTCGGATACCCCCACGTAGGACACTGGACGTGTCGATCAAACTCATGCAGATATTTACTCGCCAGCAGCGCCGTCTCGTCGATACCAGGGTTCTTTAGTATCTGCGAGCGGTGGCGGTGGAAAAGATTCATGAGGTTCTTGCCCATGGTGCGGGAGTAGATGTGTAGGCCTAGGTAGGTAGATTGGAGGGTTGTGTTACAGACTTCTAGGTTCCACGGGTTTGAACAGGAGACTGCGGCTTTGAGGGTGCAGCGGGGTCCTTCTTCGCCGCAGTAGTTAGTGAGGATGTTGGCGCCGAGGCTGAAGCCTATGGCGTAGAGGGGGCGGTTGGGGAAGAGGGCGTGCAGCGTTTTGATGGTTTGACGTAGGTCCCAGGTTGCGCGTGAGTTGAAGAGTTGGGGCGTTGAGATCTTGGATAAGGCGCAGCCACGGCCGTTTACGACGCACGCGGCCCAGGGTTGCGTGCGGGATGTGAGCAGCGGTTGGAGGGTTTCGCGTAGGTAGACTTCGTGGGAGCCGCCGGTTAGGCCGTGCAGGGCTATCAGCATGGGGGTGCTGTCGGAGCTGCCTATTGCGTCCCATTCTTTGGACGTGAAGTTTGTGGTTCGCTCGGGGAGTTCGGTGGTGTCTTTCTCTTCAGTCATTCGCGTAGCTGAGGCGAGTCCTTCTTCTTTTGAGACTACGAAGTCTACGGCAAAGGTGCCGGGGTAGACGGAGTAGTCAGAGTCGAAGATTTGGCGCTTGTAGTAGATTTCTGGACCGGGGTCCTTGACGGCTGTGTACATTGTCTGGAGGTGGCCGTTGAAGAGGAAGGGGTTTAGACGGCATGGTGGGATTGATGATTCGGCGATCTCTTTGAGGTTTGTTTTTGAGCCCGTCTTGGTCTGGAGGGGTGTTGGCGAGGCATGGGAGGTGTAGGTCGTTTTGCTGTGGCCTAGGAGCCAAGACATGATGGGTTCGGAGGGTGTGGTGTCTGGTCTATACTCGAGAAGGCGATGCGATTTTGTATGAGTTCTCAAGACACGACGGATGAAAATCACACCTCAGCACTATTACACGCCTTCGGTCCTGTTCCTAGCTCTTTCACGATGCCCCCACTCAGTCGATCAATTGCTGGTATGGTTGGTGTTGTCGGTGGATCTAGTTTCTAGGAGGGCCCTCCATGTGAATTGATCTTGACAAAGAGATGGTGAAAGTCTTATCTAGAATCACATACGTACGTAAGGTTGAAAGAATTGGGCCTCGGTCTGGCTACGACTAGGCTGCATGTGTTGGTGCAGCAAGCGCGCGTCTATGGACCAATGGCGCTCAACGGCACTGGCGCGTTCGCGATTGCCCAAGTTCGCGACTGCCCATTACACGTCCTCACGTCGACACCCCGCTTTCGCCCACGATGCACCGCCTGTACCTCGACTCCCGGTGACGATTCCTCTCCTGACCATCCCCCGCCATGGATCCGCGATACAGCTGGCAGCCCCAGGGCTATCCCAACGGCCAGTACAATCCGTATGCGCCGCCTCCGCAACAACCGCAACAGCAACAGCCAAATGTCTACCAACAGCATGGCTATCCACAGTACCCTCCCATGCAGATGCAGGCGCCGCAAGGATATCCTCAGTCACAGCCACAGCAGTATCAACTGCCGCCACAGCCCAGCATGCCCCGACCCATGAGCCAGCAGTATGCGCCAATGCCTCCCCAGATGCAGCCACCACAGCAACCCCAGTACCAGCGGCAGCCTCAAGTTGTCATTCCGCCGAGGACACAGCAATATGCCCCCATGCCGCAGATGCAGCCCCCAAGGATCCGACATGTCCAGGTGCCGGTCCAGCGAACAGGCAGCACGGGCATGGCGCAAACAGACGGCTCGGGTGACCAACAGCGGCGGTATAGCGGACAACAGGCACCCAACACGCCAAGTTCCAAGCCAGTGCAGCGGTCGCCGTCATTTCAAGAGAATGGGCCCAGGCCTCAGCATCGACCCGTCGTCACTCCTTCGCACAGTCAAGCCCAGTCTCGGGCGCCTCTACAACCGCAGACGACGCCTCAGCAGCAGTATATGTCCTCTCAACCCACCCTTCAACAGCAGCGACCTTCGCAATCGACGCCCCAACAACAGCGCCCTCCACAGTCGACTCCTCAGCAACAACGACCCCCACAGTCACAGTCAACGCCCCAGCAGCAACGTATGCCCTCACAACCCACGTTTCAAGAACAACGTCCTTCCTCGCAATCTACTCCTCAACAACCGCGACCCTCACAATCTAACCCTCAGCAACAGCGACCCCCTCAATCAACGCCCCAACAACAGCGCGTACCCCCACAGTCTCGGACGCCGTCGAGCCAGTATGGCAGTCCGTTCCCTCAGCCGCCCTCGTCCAAACCACGAATGCACCCCCAGGTTGTCATACCGAAAGCGTCGTCTTTGCACCAGCTTACGCCCACGAAGCGCGCACATCCTCCTCAGAAGGCCCTTCCTGCCGAGCTCTCCGAACTACTGCTTACTGCTGCGGACGAATACATTGCGGTCGCGCGAGGCATGGGATCACTGCTCATACGGGAGAGAAGGGAGGCCGACGTCAGGCAATACTACAAGTTGATGTCCACTGCTATGGGGTGCATGGATACTGTGCTCAAGGACTTCAACATGCCGCCTAGGGACGAAGCCAAACTGCGGTTGAGGTATGCCAGCTTGATGATCGAAGAGACAGACATCGAGGCCGCAGACATATCCAGTCGGATCGAGGAAATTTTGTCCAAGCAGATATCGCTCTGCGGACGCCATCGCTTGCAAGACCTTAAGTTTGCTGCCCTCCATCTTCAGGCACGATATCAGTTCAAGACCAACCACCGCGCCGGTCTCAAGTCACTCGACCAGCCTATAAAGGAGGCCGAGACCTTCCAACACATTGCCTGGGTGTATGCGTTGCGGTTTCTCAAAGTCACGCTCGCACTGCAGATACCGGGTCGTGTTGAGGTGGCATTGGCTCTCCAGCAACTCCATGCTATACAAGACCACGCGGACCGGCGGGGCGATCGAGCCATCTACGTCGCTTGTCACGTACTCGAAGCGATGGTCCATCTACGCTCAGGTGCAAGCGATCGACTCGAACAAGCCCAACGCGCCATCGCAGCAGCCAGAAGCCTGCAGCTTCAAGTGTCAGCCAAACAATTGGGATCATTTGGCACTCTCATCGACATTATTGACATTGCTAGCGGTATCCAAAAAGGCAGCCCCAACCCGCAGAAGTCTACCGCACTTCTGGAATCGATACTAGGCGACAAGAACGAACAGGGCAGCTCCCAAGGCGGCGTCTTCACTGTCCTCATTGAGCGGAGCTTCGGAGGTCATCTTACGTTTGACACTGCTGGCATCTTCCGAAAAAATGCGGAGCAAAAGGACGAGCTGGTGTTTGCATGGCTTCCGAAGGAGGATCTTCAAGCGCTGTGCTTCCATATCTGCGCACTGGACCAACATGTTCATGAGAAGGGTCTGAACTTCATGAAGGAAGCACATCAGCGCTTCCGAGAGACTGCGAAGCGACGCGTTTACAGTGGCGTACCTATATCTATCGCGTTTGCACGCATTGAGTGGAACATGGTACTGGATTGGTATTCCATGTTCGCTATTGGCCTCATGGCTCGTACTAGGAATGATCATGCAACCGCCGACGATGCGCTGGGTTTTCTCAAGAAGAAGATCTCAACGACCCCATACAACAACCAGGAAGCATTCGCTCGTACGCTCGCCTACTTCTCCGCCATCACTAACCAGATCAACGGATCCCACAACTCCTCACTAGCAGCATTGTCCTCGGACGTCCTCGCAATACCGGAGAAGGGTCATGCAACCCCTGCTAAAACAGACATCGCAATCATGGCAGCTCTGAACCGCCTCCTCATTCTCCGCGATGCCTCGCACCCACAACACTTCCAAGCAGCCCTCCTTCTATCCCAAATCAAACCCCTCTGCGACGACCACCCAAACCAATACATACGCATCGCCTTCCGCCTCGTCCAAGCCTACCACAGCGAAGACGCGCCCATCCTCCAGCAGAAGAAAACTGTCCAAGCCGCCGTAGGCATGGCGCAGGATGTGTCGAAGCGAACCCAGAACTTCGAGTTCGTCGCTATGATGATGTGTTACTTCGTTGCGCGCTTCTTTGCGGAGACCGTGGGTGAGAAGAGTATTCAGGCGATTCGTGCGGCGAGGTCACAGGCGGTTAAAGTGCATAGGCCGCTGTGGGTTGCGGTTGTTGCGGGGCTTTGTATGAATACTTATAGGAGGAATGGTCTTGTGGCTGAGGCGGATGCGGCGGCGCGTGAGTTTGAGAATGTGAGGGGGCAGTTGCCGGTTGCGCTGAGGGGGGTGGATGGTGTGGATGTGGATGTGGATGCGGATGGTGATGTTGATGCTGAGGGGGAGGAGGATGTGGATGCTGATGGGGATATTGATGTTGTGGGTTAGGTGGAGGGATGGGTCGTGCGGATTCTTTTCTTCGATGTTTGTTTTCGAAGCTTTCTCATACATGCATTCATTGGCGCTATATGGCGGAGCTTCATCATGTACTGTAAAGGGTTCGAGATACCATGGCAGTCTAGGCGCGAAAGATGCGCGGCGTTTCAATGCATTTGCGTTATCTGAGTGATTGGGAATAGTATGTGAGATGAGTATGAGTGAGGGAAAGGCTAGTCTACTAGAGAATATGTTCTACATTTATCTGTACTCATGAAGAGGAAGTCGTATTTGCTTGTGGTTGATGTCGTCTCCTGGCTTATATGTACTCTTCTTGCTGTGAAAGAAGATGAAAGGGAGGGTTTGGTTCACGATACCGTCCAACGAGCGAGAAGCTCGTTCACAATGTCTTCACCAGTTTCCTCCGCGACACCCGCATCCGCGATAGAAGGTGTGATCGCTGCGTGTCTAGGAACGCCATCGGGCATGTCATAACGCCCCACCGTGTTATAGCCAGTGCGGTCCGAACGTGAAGATGTCGTATCCCGCCTGGGGTACGGATGATAAGTTTGGTACTGTTGGCGGGCTCGATCAAACGATTCGTCTTCATGTGGAGGTGGAATCGAAGGAGATTCAAGGTAATCGTCACGTTCCCCAAATTCCTCGATCCTATACGGTAGAACAAACGGTGTCTTTCCCTCCAGTGGAACGGCCGCTTCTTGTGATACATCTTGTTCATTCTGAGCGAGCAGGAGTGGAGAGTGTTCGGGAGACGACGGACTATGTGAAAGATCTTGTCGACCCACGTCTGTTAATCCTCCTAAACCGGGGTTTATGGGCTGCGTATCATATGTCTCCGATTCGTCATCCGCATCCGGCATTACCGTTGTTGCTGGATCAACAGAGTCCGCGGCATATGCATCAAGGTCGGGATCGAATTCGTATGGCATTGAGGGTGGAATTAATGCTGATGGGTCAGTGTATTGCGCGGCCCATGCATCAACGTCGGGATTGTATTCGGTTGGTATTGATGTTGATGGATCAACGTGTTCCGCGGCTTCAGATGCAGATTGCCTAGAATATTCTCCAGGCTTGGAGGCATCCGTAAACTTGACGGATGTTCTGTCGAACGCTCCGTACTCTGTGTCAAGTGTGTGGGTCCTGAGAGGCGGAGGGGATGTGTTTCTATTAAGCCGACGTTCTTGTTCGCTACGTCGGTGTCTATTACTAAGTCTTTGAATGAGATCGGGATCGGAAGAAGCAGGAGGGATCAGCTTTGCGGGCGATGACGGGTCATATGAGGGATTCCGTTGTTCCGCGGTTATTATTTTGGATCGTGCCCTTGGATCCGTGGGTCCAATGTCGACAGAAGGAGGTTGGCTAAATGCTTCATGCGTTGTTTCGTCATTTTTACTACGTAAGAAAGGACCTGCCACGAGTGTGTATGGAATCTTGATTGTGGTGATCCACTTGAGCGTTTCAACGTTGAGTGTACCGAACACACTGGATACAGTGATGTTGCGTTGCAAACGGACATATACTATCTCACAATCGTCTGATTGAAGTTTTTCTTTGATCATGGTCTGCTGCTCCCGTGTGAGCTCTGACACCGCAATATGTGGATCGTTGCCTTCATCCGTGTAGGCTTTGACGAGTTTCGCCAGCGACTTCTGAGGGAGCTTCATGTCATTTATTAATAGAGAGTCCCCTTGACCCGTTGCGAGTCCCTGAAGATAAGTCGTAGTCCATCCATGATAGAACCAGACTACACTGTCATCATCTGCAGCGTCTATCTCTTGCGGTGGTTCCCCAAGTGGTTGGAGCGTTGCAGCCGACTCAAACGACGGGGCGGACGGCGCAGGTTCTTGGGCAATGGGTTGATCGAAAATATGCGACTCTTGTGGAGAACTCGGGCCATGAGCCATTGTTTGTCGTGACCATGCTATACCTCCTGGGCTTGAACGTAGAGATGGGTGCGGCATCGTATTAATAAATGCCGCTCGCACTTGTGCGTCACTGAAATGGGTTTGAGACACATTTGCAGGACTGGTACCGGTGCTAAGTGAGGAAATCCCTCTAGCTCCATTACTGGCAGGCGACGCGAACTTTTCCGACGCTGGTGGACCAGGCGGAAGGGCTTTTGCCAAAGTCGCCATCTCAAACATGGGTGTTTGCTTGGAAGACATGCCCTTATCGGCATCAACACCTGAGGTAGAAAGACTTTGCGAGTCCCTCACCTCCCTTCGAGGGATCTTTGAAGAATATTGAGGTTGTGTCTTGACCGTACTCGCCCGTTGCAGCTGCACGATCGTAGATCCAAGATCCAATCTCTCCGTTTCATGGATCGGTCGCTGTCGTCCATCTCGCTGTGCAAGCGCAAGGCTTGCTACGGCAATCATCAAGACAAGATTTCCTTTCGCATCTCGCAAATCGTTGCGGAGTTCGTCGAATTGTGGCTGCAAGAACGGCCATTTGGCTTGTTCGAACCGGGAAAGCTTGATGTTTGAACGAAGAGCGGGGCGTTTTCCCACTTGCTCGAATGCGCGCCGCAAAAGAGCCTCGATGTCCGTGAAAGAGGACCTGCACCGACGGAGAGCGTGCGAGATGTCGTTCAGGGCGACGGAGTTGAAGACCGATTTGAGTGTGCCTTGCGCATCAGGTTGAGGTATGATGAGTTCGCGCACCTGGTTGAGAATGGCGCATGTGCTGCTAATGTCGTCCGCAATGCTTGTAACTCGCTGGCTGGCTGTCGCAACCTTTTCGGCGAGTGCGTACAGCTTCACGGAGGCTTGTACGCCGGCTGCGGTGATGCCGACCACGGATCCTGCGATGCTGAGAGGATCAGCCATTCTTTGCTTTCGAAGTAGTAATTATTTCTACTCAATCAGTCAAAACATCATCCATGCGCGGGAAGAGGATAGAAGCCAGAATCATGAGTTTATGGCTGATGGGGTTAGGAAGGCTGAGATGTGCGTCTAGGGGGCGCAGCCGGCTTACTCGATATCGCGTACAGCTCACCCTCTTCATTCAATACGCGAGACAGGCGCCGTGCAGCCTACATTAACATGGAGAGCGAGTGTTAGCAGGATGTTACCGCAATTAGACTCTTAGATCATTGGCTTTGGTTGTATCCTCTGAGGACGGGCGTTCGATATGTCCCGGGCTCATCATGCCGGCAGATGGCCGCATGGTGGTACCTAGGTAGTAGCACAGCTCAGCTCTGCCTCGTTGAAAAGAGATGTTAAATTCGCAAGGCTCATGGTGCGGTCACCGCTCGTTCTTATTGTTACCTAGGTAAGGTCTAGTGCCCAGGGTGTTGGATGCCTCCAGGAGACGGTGGAGACCCTGCCAATCTGCCCCGCCCCACTTCAGCTTCGCGCGACGCCAACCCATGTCTTTCAGAAGGATGCACCTCGATCCCTCAACGGCATAGCCACGCCACTGCTGACATGATCATGTTATCTTTCCCTCCCCCGCTGCTGTCAGCACACTATCTGCGAATTTTCATCGCGACCACCTCTGATGTCGACTTGATCAGCTTCCTTCCACTGCTGTTACAACATGCATCTTCTGCGGCGTGACAGCGACGGCGAGTTCAGCCTTGCTGACTATGACGACAGACAGCTGCCACCCTATGCGATACTGTCACACACGTGGGGTTCTGACAGCGACGAGGTGTCGTTCAAAGACATCGTAAAAGGTAGAGGCAAAGAAAAGCAAGGCTATGCCAAGCTACACTTCTGTGCCGATCAAGCTGCCAATGATGGCCTGGAATATTTCTGGGTGACCTGACGATGTTCCTCTTCCTTTGCGCATCGGCTAATGCCTGTTAGGTGGACACGTGCTGCATTGATAAGAAAGATAGCGTGGAACTCTCGAAAGCGATAAACTCCATGTTCTCCTGGTATCAACATTCAACCCGATGCTACGTCTATCTTTCGGATGTGACAGCCCCGCCTCGAACGCCTTGGAAGGCTGCGTTCCAGAAGAGCAAGTGGTTCACCAGAGGCTGGACTTTACAGGAACTACTCGCTCCATCTTCTGTTGAGTTCTTCACCGTTGATGGTGATCGCCTAGGTGATAAGCGAACACTGTCGCAGGTTATCCATCAAGCTACAGAAATCTCTTTGCGAGCTTTGAAGACTTCCCCGCTGCATCTCTCAGAATTCAGTATAGAAGAGCGGATGTCCTGGGCAGCTGGTCGTGAAACCAAACGGGAAGAGGATGCGATTTACTCTCTACTTGGCCTCTTCGACGTACACATGCCACCCATATACGGAGAGGGCAAATCAAATGCGTTTGATCGCCTCGAATCGGAGATTCAACGAAAGATGGCACTTGATGGTTCACGCAAAAGAAGCGCCGAGGAAGCTTTTGAGACGTTTCTTCCAGAGGAAAGCAATTCAAAGCGGAAACAGTCTGCAAGCGACGGAGCTCAGGGACGTCCATCGGCAATGCAGAACTGGTGGACTGAAGCAATCGCCAGGAATATGGGGACTACCAGCAGCTATAAAAAGGTTGCTGTGTTGCTGTTGAAATGGGCAGATGAATTGGACGAGCTGCAAACTAGCAACGAAGTGAGTCAATTTAGATCCAAGTCGAACTTTAGCATTACCCAGTATTTTCGCGCAAGTGTCCTAATTTGATCACAGGTAGAGGAGCTCGGGAATGTCTTCCAGGACCGATTCCATTTCGACATTGACGTTGTTGAACTCAACCACCGAAGTAAACCACAACTTCAGATGGATCGAGTTGTCACCACATTTGTTGAGACTTACGACCAGCCTCAGACCTTGTTGATCGTGTACTATACGGGCCATGCTATTCACTACAAGGATGCCGGTCGACTCGAATTTGTACCGTCCTCGAACCCATCAGCAGCTGGTGGCAGTACTACCAGTGGTCAGATAAACTGGTACAAGACAGAAGACTTTCTTTGTTCGGACGAAGTCGACGCAGACGTTCTCGCGATACTAGACACAACGTATGGGCGCAATGATGATATACGTCATGTATCAAAGAAGGGAAGCGACTCGAATCATAAGGATCAAGAAACTGCCAGGCAATTCCAGTTGATAAGCAGCTGTGAAAGACCAGCTCCTGGCTCCGGGTCGCTCACGCGCGCGTTGATTGACGGATTAAAAGAGCTCTGGGAGCGTGACGAGAACTCTGGTTACTCGACTCAGGACCTTCATCAGTGCATTGAGATCAACCCAATACGATCAGGCATAAGCTCTAAGATGTGGTCTTTGCTATCGAACAAGGGCCATATCTTTCTGACACCGATAGCGCAACCAGACAATGATGGGGGTGTACTCGAGCAGCAGCGTAGGCGCCCTGGACAAGGTTACTTAAAGCTTGGCTTCGCACTGAAGGATCCGTCTTTTAATAAAGACCAGATAGATCGTCTTGCAAGTATCCTGTGGTCATCGTTGGATGTCCAGTCTATTGGCCTAAGCGGCATTGATTGGCTTGGGTTTGAGCGTGGTGGAAAGGGTTACTCTCGTTCTTAGACTCTCTCTCCTTGAAATTGAGAGCCATTGCACAATAGAACTATGGTGGCAAAGAGGAAAGTAGAAAGGTATTTGTTGTTCAATAAGCTTTTCTGTCGTAGCATAGTCGGGGTCCAGCGAATGTGAGGGAGTAAGCTCCGTGAACTCAACGCCAATTCGTTACTGTCCTTCTCCACTACGCGGTTTTACCTTAGTGAGCAAGAAACTTTACATGCGTATAGTAATCACACAGATGCACGCAGTCGTACGAACATCCAGCGTTATTGAATGATCGTCCATCTCAGTGTACGGCAGCGAGACTCATCCGACAAGCGAGATGCGCTCGCAGCTTGCTTATCCGAATTCCGAAGAACGATGGACTGGGTGCAAGGCGTGAAGCTAGCCAGCACACAAGTGCGTTGAGTTCCGGTAGCCGGCCAGCAACGTTTGGATACCAAGCTAAGTGCTGATGGTATTCTCTTGGCTTTTGTAGACTGCCTTGCGTCCATGGCAAGTGTTGTATCTCTTCCCGGACGATCAACTATGACATTGACATCCAAGTGGGTATCATCCAGCGCCGACCGCGTCAGTTCGCGCTTCACATGTCCTCTCAGCAGCGTGAGTCGAGTGGCGCGGTCGATATGTAGCAGATTTGTGCTTGCTCGCAGCATTGTCAAACGTCTGGAGACCGAAATGGCGACATGCAGATAGCATCAAGAACATAAAGTTCTGGTAGACGTGAAATGGTGTGTTAATGCGATGTGACATGTTGGTTCGAAGGTCTCTGACTCTCTGGGCAGTGACCAGTGACTGCAGATCAGGGGCCGACGATCGTTGGACTGAAGCTTGGAGACTGCTCAGAAGACGTTGGCTTGTGCTCGAACTGTTCGTTCAGGTCAGCATACGGTAATGCGGGGCGCCTTACGCCGTTTTCGCTTACCTAGAGAATGTCAATCGCAAAGATGCCAATAATGCCATGTGTCGATCCAACGGTGAACCCCACGCGCCGGGAAAAATGGTGCCCACTCCTAGACTCTAAATCCTCACCAAAACGAGCGAATAACAAAAGAAGCCTTTAGTTCTCTGCCTTCCTACGCAACAATAACAAAAGAATAAATATATCTAAAATACTAGAATTATAAAGTAAGATATTCTCTACACTCTTAGTAATTAGAAAAGTAAAAAATAACAAGTCTTTGTAGAGTTTATTGCAGTGTTTGTAGGGCGTTCTAGCAGTGTGCTCTTTTTTTCCCGGCGCGTGACCCATCTTCGTGCAGGATCTGGAAAGACCCTGGCTATACATACTAGAGCTATTGAAACGTGAAGGTGCCAGAGGCGCGGTACTGTAGGATGAGGACAGCGGTCGACCTGCGTGCCACAACGCGGTCCACGTTACAGCACAGATACGTGCGCTAATTCTGCATCGTTGAGGAGGTTCGAAGATCTGCGTGGCTAGTAAAGACATCACAGGCCATGGCTGGTGTTCGAAGTCAGCTCTGCTGCGGTCTCGAACTAGACTAGTGCGCCAAGGAGACGATTTGGCGCCATCGACCCGTTCCGGCAGAGATCACGTTTCACGAGATGCTTCCGAGGTTCCGGCATCTTCTCCTATCCAGGCATCAACTTTCTGGCATGCACTCTACGTGGCAAAATCATGACGCATTTCTACAAAACTTCTTTCATACTGCGCGACAGTTCACAACTCAGCTGATGTCGCATGGGCTCTGCGTTCGTCTGGCTGCATCGCTGACGTAGCGCAAACCTTCTAACCGACCCTGTCCGGGCGCACCTCAGCTGTAGGATTCCTGTCGCACCCCGCGTTATGCCGTTACCAGCACATTATCTGCATGGGATTATCGTTCCTGAGGCAGTACTCGAGCTTGAAACGGATGTCACCTCACAAACGATCCTTTTGAGATACTTTCCCACGCGAACGACACACACTGCATTGCTTGGGATGTCAGAATGACATATTCATTCGCAGTACAGCGTGATGGCTGATCTGTCGCAAGACTCAGCAATGTTCCAAACAGGCATGTGTCAGGCGAGATGATCTCGCACGGTGCTTGCGATGCACAAGAATGCGACCACAGATGCGAGGCCTTCAGCGCCTGTTGAGACGACTACGGACATGCCAGAGTCGTGGCGTGGCGCCTCCGTCATTATAACCGCAGTCTATCTCAATCGAGCCTTTACGAATGCAACGGAGCAACGGACAAAGGCGGCCCGGACTACCAGCATTATCCTATGTATGCTTCTGGTCAGTTATTTCCAGGGCTGCTCTCGAACGGCGGACCTGAGCACAGCAGGCTGGTAGGTGGTAGGGCAGCTAAAGATGATAGAGTTTGAAGTCCGATCCGCAGGGATGCTTCCGAACACGAAGACTCTCCATGGACTGCTCTAGCGTCACACTAAGGCTACGGGCAGATTACACCACTCAAATTAGCCGGTATTTGGTGGCTCTCCTACATGACGCCACCATCTTCGAATGGTACCCTGGTCAGGTTCTCTCCCGCACTATCCTACCATCAGCATGTGAACATATCATGTTAACGGAGGGCTCAGACGCTCGCCAAAGATACGACTAAGGAACGCTCAAGGGAGAGCAATCGCGCCTAATAATACGAGAGCCAACTGCAGTATGTTCGCGCGAACAAGTTCCGAGCTCTCACCACACCATGACAGCGCTCCCGTCCGCACTTGGCCCGCCTGGTCATTCAGCAACGAAGGCCGTTCGTTCAACCCAAGCGATGTTTTGCGTAACACAGACTACGCCACGCGAAAAGCTCGTTCGTCAAAGCACCTGCATGATCTGCACCCGGTGAACCGAGGGACGATTTCGCGGTTTGGAAGACGCCCATTTAGCGGCAAAGATCGCCATCCACCATGGCAAACGCATAGACTGCATCATGCAAGTGAGTTCGTATGCATGGTGTGGTCTTGCTCACTGCGACGGTCCGCTACGGAGATGTACCCCTCGAATTTAGACTATTTACGTATGCAGGGAGAAGTGCATAGTCTCATTGGCTCAGCCAACTTCTTGCCGTCTGCTAAGTCTAGCTCTTCCGTTAGGCACACCATCCCCCCAGATCTTCCCTACAACTGCTACCAGGGTCTCGTTTATCCATCAGTTTTGAGTTTCGGATGCCTCCTCAAACGACATAGCCTCCCGGTTTTGTGTGAACTGTCACCCTAGTCCGTGCAGCTTGCAGTGCAGGTACCTCCGGGCGCAGTGCCTGACACATGTACTCTTCCACCCACGGGGAACTGCGAATACATATGTAAAGGAGTGCCTTGGTAACCTCACCACGCCCGTTCGACATATCGACAAGCTACTTGTAGCATCGTCTGTTTCTCTTCACAACAGCCATGGATCCCTTAACACCCGAGCAGTCGGCTGCCTTGGCCAAGGACGATCGGGGTCCACTCACCAAGTCTATCGTCGTTGCTTTTACATGCATAGCGGTGATATGCGTTGGCCTGCGTCTCTTCACTCGGCTTCGATACCTGGGACGAGCATTAGGATGGGAAGACTACACCATCGTAGTCTCCATGGCTCTCTCCATTGCCACCGGTATACTTCAGGTCATGCAGGCAAATGCTGGAAACGGCAAGCACGCTGCCCTGATCGAGTTTCCAACCGGAGTTGAAATCATCTTGAAGGTGAGAAACCGTACAATATATCTAATCCTAAGCTAACGTATCCCAGTACCTCTTCTGGAGTATCATCTGCTACAACGCCAGCCTTATGTTCACCAAAGTGTCCATTCTCTTGCAATATGGCCGAATCTTTACTGTGCGCGAGATGCGCATTCCACTCCACATCGTCATGGCCGTGTGCGTCCTTTGGGGTGTGAGCACAATCATCACCTCCATCTTCACATGCGTTCCTGTCCACGCCTACTGGAAGATCCTGGAGCAGCCGACTTCGAAGTGTATCGACAACAAGACGTGAGTGTCGCCAAAGTGCTCAGCCTTACGATGCGCAATGCTAATTGGATCATAGGATTTGGTATGTGAATGCCAGTATCAACATCGTAACCGATCTCCTCGTCGCCTTCCTTCCCGTTCGCGTCATCTGGACCCTGCAAATCGCCATGCGCCAAAAGATTGCTCTATTGGCAATCCTTACCATCGGTTGGTTCGTCTGTGTCGTATCGATCCTCCGCCTCCACGCTCTCGTTGTCCTGGTCGCGCATCCCGATGACAACACTTACTACAGTGCACCAACAGCCTACTGGTCCGCGATCGAGATGAATCTAGCCATCGTCTGCGCATCGCTTCCCGCGCTTAAGCCACTTGTTGTCAAGATTATACCCGGCTTCTCTTCATCGCTCAATGTCAGCAGGGCATATGGGGGTGGGACCGGTACTGGAGCCAGCACGAAGCAGATTGGTGTCAGGAGCACAGCAAGACGCATCGACGATGACTTTGAGCTGGGTCGGCCAGGTAGCACAACACCTTATCAGACGACTTCTGAAGAAGGCGGCATGTTTGGTAAAAACATTTACGTCTCGCGACATTTCGAGCAACATTTCGAACAAAGTTCGCGAATCAGCGACAGCGAGAGCCAGAAGGATCTTGTTGCTGAGCCAAAGTCGGTACTCCATTGAACGATTGCTAGATAGAATTGAACGTCTTCTCTCGAGAATTGCACACGCATGGACCATCTCATCTTCTCTCCTCCACATCCCGCGACCCGGTGTTCAACCATCGGGACCGCGCACGGTGTCTCGCGACGTGCCGCCTTGCAGGGAACGCATCTCGGCTATCATCTACTCTTCACGCTGGCGCAGTGCGCAGAACGCCTCTTTCCTTTGCTCACCACTCGTTTCTCCAGTCGAAGTCCGGCGCGCGCTGAATGGCTAGTCGCAGATTTGCCCTCCACTATTAACCGTGATTATGTGTGCGGGTGAGAGTGCAGCGCCACCCGCCGGAAGGCTTGAGTATGGACTTCCTCGAGCATTGTCCAAGGGGTTCTCGAATAGCGCATTGAGGTACTTACGATACAATGTATGAGCGCTGGGCTATGATTTGACGCCTGCCTATTTTAGTAAGGCATGAGGCCTCAGCACCAGCGCACGCGTGGAACCGATCAGCCGCCGTCAACTGCACGACAAGTGAGCCACGCGTCTGGCGGAGATGCTCCCTGTGGTTTTCAACGTCGACGATGGCGACGAGGCTGTCGATCACCCAGCGGCATCTCCAGAGCAATCGCTCGCTAACTTGTTCGAGGCTGGCACCTCGGTAACGGCCCGATTACGCTTCAACATGCCGGTCGCCTTCTTATACCCGTCGTCTCTCCTTCGCGAACGTGAATCGCGGACGCATCTCTACCGCGGCGGGCTGTATAGAGTTGTCGTAATCGGTCCGCGAACCGAATCGATGTCCACTCCAATGCCTGTCGGGACCTGTTCCGTGAAATTGGTGCTCGGGTTCCCGTGCGTCTTCGCGTAGCTGAGCACAGTAGCAAAACACCTTGTGTTAGACGAATCGCATCTCTCGTATACATAGATCGGAAACCGGCAGAAGAAGGGCCGGTGACTTTGGGCTGCCACATTACCGGGTTCCATGCGGTTCTGCAGACTGACGTGCCTTAGCTGGCAGAACTGGAAGCGCAGCAATGTTCGCTGTGCCCAAGGGGCAGCTTCTAGTGTTTCCAGGACGATACTATCCTGGAATCATCCGAGTAGGTTTGTTAATGCGCTAATGTTCTGTGACGCTTCCCATCACGCTCGACGGTGACCATTCACGAGATCATCGGCTTGAGATGTGCAATGTTTACTCATCAATGGGAATCTTCAATTTGCTATGTCATGGAAGGGACAATCTTATATCCGGAATGCGAATCTGATCGGAGTTCTGCACCGCGTCCTATGGCGAAACGTTCTGCGGGCATGTACCCATGGTCGTGGAAGAATCACGTACATTCACTCCGTTCAGGGTTTCCTTGCAACGGCTCACAATTCCAAGTATACCCAGAGCTCCGAGCCGTCCTCCTAGGCCGTCATTTGTTGCGAACTCAAACACAGCCTGATCGCAGATCTGACATGTCATGGCACGGCGAAAATACCTGTAGCGTCTAGCGGGATGCAAAGCTCAACGAAGCTTCTATTTAGATCGCGTATAATAAACCTTCGCGATGTGTCCAAACTCTATTGCAGACATTACACGTATTCTGTGCCGTATTGGTTCTGCGGTTGTCGCAACATTGCGATCGACAAGAACAAGGCGTCTAGCATAACCACTAGAATATATTCAGAACACGCAGGGGAATAGGTGTACTACTCTCAAGCTTCTGGTCTTTGTTTCCTTCATGTCGAGACCAAGGAGACAGCAGGTTGGTACAAGGCCTGACTTCACCACGAGCCCAAAGTACCCAGGTATCACGCTGGGGGACTTGCAATTGAGCAAGAGCTCGTGTTTCATCATGTGCTGGACCGCTCCCTGTGAGATGTGAATATGGTGGCTGGTCGAATATTCCGCTCTATCGTGGCGTTGAGTTTTGCATCATTCAGCAAGACTAGGTACCCAGGTACGGCTCGGGGCTATCATCCGACATGGCAGAATGCTTGTCTTGGGGTTGAAGAATACGATTAATATAATATCACTAATCGTTGCACAGTTACTACCTTGTAGGTACCTGGGCATGTAATCATAGTTCGCTGGAATGCTTTGCCGTTGGTGTCGATGACCGCCTGGGCAGCGGGGAAGTGCGCGACCCGCTCCGGGCCTTGAGCGCCGCTGCATCGTCCGACCCGGCCGTCTACTTCCTTTCTTCGCATCACTTACAACCACATTCATCAAACTTCAATATCGTCTGCGACAACACCTTCGCCATTACGAGTGCACCTGTCTCCCCCTGTCACGCCTTGTGACGTGAACATGTCGTTGTCATTTCTTTTCGGCGCGGAGCTCGGTGGGCCGCACTGGTTGCATCGCATATAGCACTTTTTATTCACCTCATCTTGGCCGTCGCAGCTGCAAAGGGTGACGCATTCCAGTTGGTGCACGAGTACACCAAATATGGAGGACCTTCTCCTCGATATCACCCGTTGGTGGGTCTTCTCGTGCAAGATTGATCCTCATATTGCGGGGTGCGTCATATCTAGATGAACTGTAGATCCATGGAGCGACTTTTGAGGCCATTGT
Source organism: Alternaria ventricosa (assembly GCF_023758065.1). Lineage (NCBI taxonomy): Eukaryota > Fungi > Ascomycota > Dothideomycetes > Pleosporales > Pleosporaceae > Alternaria > Alternaria ventricosa. Next base: position 2,060,920 of record NW_026055685.1, on the reverse strand, counting down.
CCGTGGTTATTTGGCAGAGCGAGATCTGATTACTGGAATTGAGCCCCTCTTGATCACCGGAGAGGCTGTCATTACCGCCAACTAGACACTATACCAAGACCTTCAGCTGGACCAGCCGGCTCATTCTTGGGTTAAGAGGAGCTGAGCCCTTCAGTGTATATTTCGTGTTGATTTCGAAGGACACAAGCATTGCACTCCGCTCAACACATTACGAAAAGTATACACTCTGCCAACATGCGCGTCACCATCCGCTCGGCATCGCTGGCTATCGCAGCCTTGGCAGTAGCAGCATCAGCAACTCCAACCGGACTAATAACTCGCCAATCGACGGTGAAGATCATGGCTCTCGGCGATTCGATCACCGGTAGCCCAGTATGTGCTCTGCACCACAACTACTGCAAGACATACTTAATCATAGCATAGGGCTGCTGGCGAGCTTATCTTTGGCAAAATCTTCAAGGGGCTGGTATCAAAAACACCGACTTTGTAGGCAGTCTTGCTGGCCAGGGCTGTGGCTTTCCATACGACGGAGAGAACGAGGGACATGTAGGCTTATCATCACGCACCCATTGCACGGCTGACCCGGAACATCAGGGCGGCTTTCTAGCAGTAAACATCGCGAACCAGAACCAGCTTCCCGGTTGGCTCTCATCTGCCAAACCCGACATCGTCATGATGCACCTCGGTACGAACGACGTGTGGAGCAACCGCTCGCCCCAAGAGATCACCACCGCATTCAGCAAGCTCGTAGACCAGATGCGCGCTTCGAAGCCCACGATGAAGATTCTCGCCGCGAAGATCATTCCCATGAATCCGTCGAACTGCGCTGAGTGTGGACAACGTGTCGTTGCCCTGAACACTGCGATTGAAGCATGGGCGGCAAACAAGACGACCGCAAACAGCCCCATCACGGTCGTAGATGCGTGGACTGGGTTCGACACGAAGACTATGACTGGCGATGGCGTTCATCCGAACGATGCAGGCAATAAGAAGCTTGCTGGGACGTGGTTCCAGCCGTTAGCGGACGCCATCAGAGGCTGATATGCCTGGACAGTGTGTCGAGCCTACTTATGGGAGACGGTGCTTGTTGTTTTCCACTGGTTGCAGACGTATACGTAGCGCTGATGCGTGAGGTTTTGCGAAGCGTTCGATGTATGCAGGCTCTGCGCGCTGCTTTGTGCTGCGCCTTCGCTCTGCAAGAAATACTTGTTGTACAAAGATTGTACAATCAATCTCTTCTCCGGACTCCGAAGCACCGAAACCCCTCGCGCGTAATTTCGTGCGACTTCTGCTTATGTGGGGTAACATCCGATAATGTTGTCTCTGAAGGCTCGGAAGTGCCAAGATGTCCGAACATGAGGTTGTCGGCGATACTTCGTAGCAATCAGCCACTCCAGAAACGCGTGTACTTTCCTGTCTAGGGAAGACACACAGCATCACATTCGGCCGGGCGTATGCGCCGAACGCACATGATGCGCGCGTTACGGACGTAAAGAACACCGGTATGATGGATGGTTTCGTATATATGGTATCGAGACCAAACATGAACATTCTCGCCACCAACTTCCACATACCAGCTTCTTTACGCCTGCCTCTGGAACCACTATGCTCATGCGAATACTCACCGCGGCAGCGCTGTATGCTGCAACAAACGCCATACCGGCACGACAGCCATCCTTTGCGGACACCGTATTCCACAACGGCTCCATCTACACGCTGGACGCGTATTCGTCAAAGGTCGAAGCGCTGGCAATCAAAGACGGCGTCATCACCTTTGTCGGATCGAACGAAGATGCCAAAGTACACATTGGAAATACGACCCAGGTAGTCAACCTGCAAGGCCATGCTGCCATTCCAGGCTTGATCGACTCTCACATGCACATCCTCGGTGGCGGCATCTATCTCCTCAAATGCGACCTGAACTACCAGCCGCTCGATCTACCTGGAGTTCTTCAGCACATCCAGCGCTGCATTGATGATGAACCCGACAAACCGGATGATGCTTGGATGGAAGCGGTGAACGTGGACTATTCGACTCTTACATCGCGGAGCGGAACAGTCGACAAGACGAGCATCGATGTGCTCAAGACGAAGCGACCCGTAGTCGTCCGCTCGAGCGATTACCACACCATCTTGGTAAACTCTCGAGCTTTGGAGATATCCAACATCACCGCGGCGACTCCAAACCCATCTAATGGCCATATCGAACGGCTACCCGGAAGCCAGGAGCCTTCAGGCGTACTTGAAGACAATGCTTCTGATCTACTCGGCATACCTCTGCCTTCACCAGAAGAGGCCGTGAAGGCCGCTCTAGCTGCTATGCAGCTACTGCGCCAGTCCGGTATCACTACCTTTCAAGAGGCGATGGCTTTGAAGGAGTACGACCAGGTGTTTCAGGCTGTCCAGCAGGGAGGAGGTCTGAGCGCACGAGCGTTCTTTGACTACCGTGTTGATGCTCCAAGCTCCGTCGCCGGAGTGCCTGATCTAGTGGCCAAGACTGTCGAGCTCATTCGCGGGTTCGATAATAACTCTACGATGCAGCCTGCTCCATCACTCAAATGGCAGGCCGTTAAGGCCTTCTTGGATGGTGTCATCACTTATCCGGCAAGGACGGCAGCTCTCATTGAGCCATACTGGAGCTTGGTCAATGGGTCTAACACGACATGGGCACCAGACCCAAGCACTCTCAGGAAGACATACTGGGAACCTGAGATCCTTGCACGCACTCTCTCGGGCTTCTTCCTCGCCGGCATAGACGCACAACTCCATGCTGACGGCGACCTTGCTGTCCGAGTTGGTCTTGACGCTGCCGAATACTTCCGTAAAGCGCATCCCGGACACGACTTCCGCCTTGGCCTAGCGCACGATGAGCTATCTCACGAGGACGACTGGGGCCGTTTCAAGGAGTTGGAAGTCGACGCCATCATGAGCTTCCAGTGGTCGCAACTCGCCCCTTCATACCTCCCCAACACGTTCCCATCGTTAGCCGAATACCGTCGCCAGAACCTGCAAGCCTATGCCGAGATCGAGAAAGCCGGTCGTCCCGTTACCTACGGAAGTGACTGGCCAGTCGATCCTCTCGACGAGTTCCTCGCTCTGAAGATAGCAGTCACGCGTTCAGGTGATCCTGGTAATCCCCATTCCTCGGCATCTCAGGGCGCTCCTTACAATGGCACGTTTCCTGGTGAAGGCATCTCCCGCGAAGCTGCTCTTCGCGCCATCACCATCAACGGCGCCAAGTTCCTGAGAGCCGACAAGTACATTGGATCCCTGGAGGTTGGCAAATTTGCTGATCTGATCGTCTTGGAGAACGACTACTTCACTGTGCCGGAAGAGATGATTGGTCGACAACGTGTTCAGCTCACGATGGTGGGAGGTGAAGTGGTGTATATTGCCAAAGAGGCTGACCAGAAGTTCGGAAACATCACAGCCAAATATCCTAACGACGACAAAGCGAGTGTCGCTCTGGATCGCAAGGCAATCGGAGGCTTGGACCGCAAGCAAGTGTCGATGAAGGGAGCAGTGAATGCAGCAAAATTGAGGAAGAGAATTGAGTGCGTGCACCATTGAAGTGGCGTAGCCAACTGGGGTAGTAGTGTGGGACATATATCTGTCAACTAGACCATGTAGCCTTTGAGCATTAGCATTGCAAGTAGCGTGTTGTAATAAGATGTTGATTAGGGTACCTCACGAATGACACGATGTATGCCTGAATCGCGGTGCTGGTTGTGAGATAAATCATCCTCAGACGGGACAATGACCTAGTAAAACTAACGAAATTCGGCGTAAGCGAAATGCGCCGGAGTCAGTACAGGCTGCAGTTCGCCATACGAATACAAGCCCACCATCATGCCAGTGAATGGCGCTCCCATGTATGGGTTACGTGTCATGATCTGGGTATCAATCTCGCCCAGCCATGTCCATTCAGCGCTCTGCTGTGCCCCATCGCCGACTTCCCGATAGCCAAACCGGTAGGACGGATGCGTACTCTCGATGATGAGTTTTACCTCTCCCTTCTCTGAGATGGGTTGCTCCACATTCTCCATGTCAGGACGAGTAAGTCGAACGATTCGCTGAGGCTGGCCGTTGCGATCTGTGAAAGCAATGCCAATGCTAGAGTAGCAAGTGTGATTCCAGTACAATACGGTTCCAGCCTCGACGCGTGGGACGTTCGGTTGGAAATCAAGTTGAGTCTCCCACGTCACAGGCCAATGTCTTTGTTTTCGTAGGAATAGCGTCGGACATGCTGGCATGGATAGGGTGTATGGACCGCCATTTAGGGTAAGAGAATCGTGTCGCGCTATCATCGAGTAGTCTTTCTTCACGGGCGTATCTGCAGGCGTGTTAGCTTTGTACCGTATGCCGGCTTTCTGGGTTGCTTACTCTTCCTGTACCAGCCAAGGCCAAGTCTAACCCCGCTGAAATCGTCCCTCCAAGCCTTGTCGTCATCAAGAGTGGATTCGTTCGGCCCGTTCATCTGCAGTGTGACCGGTTTCCCTTCGTTGAAGATTGGCCAGTCATTTTCCCAACGGACTGGGAGTAACATTGACTCGCGTCCAAAAACCGAAGTCCGCCATTCGTCACCTTCCCCATCCTTCCTTGGTCGCACGCCTAGACACATGGCCCACCATTGGCCTTGGGTGTCCTCAACAATATCGCAATGGCCAGTATTTTGGATCTCGTCGTCTGTCGTGTTCCGCCAAAGCGGGTTGTGTGGTGCTTCCTCCCAAGGCCCGAAGGGGCTCTCTCGACTCCGGCATACATATTCGCAGTGTCCAGACTCTGTGCCACCCTCTGCCGTGAAGAGATAGTAGTAACCGTTCAACTTGAAGAGATGAGAGCCTTCTGCTATACCGGATTCCGACTCCCGAACCATCTTAGGCGTAGACTTCAACGTACCAGATTCCAGATCAATGGTAGATATGTGTATAGCAAAGTCTTTCAATTTACCTCCAGGCGTCCGATCGAGCTTCTTGTAGGTGGAAGACAAGTATACCTGACCATCGTCGTCCCAGAACAAGTCGAAGTCGAAGCCAATCTGGTCGAAGTACACTGGCTCAGACCACGTGCTGTCGTTCCAGATGTTGGTAGTTTTGACGTAGAAGCCTCGTGGCCATACGCGATCGTCGTTTTGCGGTCTGTATCGGTCAAAAGAGTTGGTGATGACGTAGAATGTACCCTTGTGGTAACGAATGGTTGTTGCCCAGATACCGCCTCCCGGCTCGGGAGTCTTGATATCGAGTTGTGACTTGCGCGTGAGCGCATGGCCGATTAGCTTCCATTTGATAAGATCTTTGCTGTGATATATGGGCGCTCCAGGAAAGTATTCGAAGGACGAGGTGACACAGAAGTAGTCGCTACCCACGCGAATGACGGAGGGGTCTGGGTTAAAGCCAGGGAGAACTGGGTTGGTAAAAGCAGTCATGGCGAAAGTCGCTACCTGAATTTTGGCTTTGGGAAATGCAATGTGGGATGAGGCTCAAAGGCTTGAGTATATAGGCCAATTGCACCCCGGCTGCCATCTTCCGCTATGAGCCGCATGCCGCGTCTGCGGATGAGGCTGAGACCATTTTGACGACCGACACTTCGGAGCCCGATCGCGTAAAAGTACGGTTGCGCGTTTTTCCTCGAATCACAACATGTGTGGATGTATCTCGTGATGGTCCAGGCCTTCAGAGGAGCTATCGTGAGAGGAACACGGAGGAGATGGAGGATTGAGGGGTAAGGCTTGGCGGGCCAAGGCGTTCCTTCTCGGGCCAACGTCGGCAAATCTCGGGCTTCTCAACAAAACAACATGCCCAGTCCGCGACACACGGGACAGTCGGCACTGCATCTGCACGAAAGACCTGAAAATGAAGTCAGAGTGACAAAAGAAAGGGTATGTTGTGGCCTATTTCGACAGGCATGGCATCGGGCCATGTCTCTAAAAGCCTTGAGCTTCTCCCCACGCATCAACGCATCAACGCACTGCCACTGATCATCTAGATCACTTCTTCCATCCGGTGGACATCGCTATCTTTGGTCCATCGCCTGATCCTCTTGCCCAACCCGAAGTACAAAGGAAAGACGAATAGCGCAGGCCCCATTGCGCAAGCGAAAATGACCATGGCAGGAGTAATCCACCCATTCTTGCTCACATGCGCAAGATCGAACACCCAGTAACTGTACGAGAAACCAATGAAGTTCTTGCAGACTGTAGCGACGACCATGATCTCCCCAGAGATGGGTTTGTAGCAGTCGATCGCGTAGGCGATGGCAATAGTGGGCACCGTGGTGACGCTGAGACCAGCCAGCCCGTAGCCCCAAACCACGATATGACCCCACGCCCACTGCTGCTGATATGCGACACCACCGAGGATTATCGAAAGCATCATAATGATCACGTAAATGAACATCGCCGGAAGGCGCATCTCCGCTTCGCGCACGCCACCATTTTTACGCGCTGCGCGCGCAGATACCCAGTCGGAGTATGGACCTGCTGTTGCCAACCCGATCAATGCGCCAATCGCGAACGCGAAGTTTGTGTATCCAACCTGGTCTGGCTTGAAGAGGTAGGGAGGCGCAGCGAAGACAGGTGATTCAGTGAGGTTGAAGAAGAGGAGGATGTCAGCCGGGCCGGCAAGCATCAAGCCTGCCCACAGGATGATGGGGTTGAAGAAGACCTTGATGGGCGTCCAGGTGTCGCGCACAACAAACGTCTTCCACCTCGCATCTGGCTTCATGAACGGCATGAATTGCGCGCGGGATGGGCGTCCCTGCACAGTGATGGGTTGCTCGAGTGAGCTCCGCTCAGAGTCTTGGACTCCAGCCTCCGTGGCTTGCTTTTCGAGCTTTGTCTGGTCCTCGTTGCTAGCGTTGCTACTTGCGGTTCGGATGACAGTTGTGTTGCCGCGATGGTACTTGGTTTCGGGGAAGGTGAGCGCGATCAGAATAACAGAAACGCCAGACAGTGCGGTCTCTAGCCAGAAGAATGACTGCCAACCATGGTGAGACGCAATGGAACCAGCCATGATCGGACCCAGAAATGCTCCCATGAAGAAGCCGGTGCTGTAGAATACGTCATGAGGAGCTCGATCGCGGGAAGTGACATCGCTTACAAGTATACACCCGTCCAGAGACCCCTCTCATGCTGATAGAAGACATCTGCGATCATCTGCACAGGAATAGTCTCGGCCGTCGCACAGGCCAGACCGTTGACGGCACGCGCCGCCAGCAGACTGTTGTAACTGGTCGCCATCGCTTGCCATATGTATGTCAGAAGAATGAAAACCGAAAAGGTCAAGCTGACAGCGCGTCTGCCGAAGATATTGGAGAGCGGCACAATGATGAAGTTGGCGAATCCGAGTGTGATGACAGTGATGCCAGTCAACAAAGCCAACTGATTGTTGTTAAGGTGGAACTGGGCACCCAAAAGAGGGAACATCGGCGCAATGGATAGTGCGCCGGTGACGGAGATCCAAGTGAAGAGCCATTGCGAGGCTATCACCATGACTGTGATAGCTGTCAGCGAAGCCTCAGGCGTTGGTGAAGGGTCAACATACGCTTCCATTTTCGGGTCCAATTCAGAGGGTCGCGAGGATCAGAAGAGGGAGTGGGTACGAGCGTCGTCTGCGCGGAGCTATCCTTGTTGATGATTTCTGTACCTGGGATGAGCTCAACATCGCTGTGGTTGGTTGCCATCTTGGAATCGTTCGTCGCGATATTTCCTTTGTGTCTTGGTCGATCTAACACCGATGCGCGGCGAGCATGTTATCTTATACGCCCCTCCATGCTCGGCAATGTTGCGCTCCACGGTTCATGGATCTCTAGTTTCCCGCGGATGATGCATCACTCGGCTTCCAGTGCCATGTAGTGAGACACCATTTGCTGAACGATCAGCAGTCAACGTTGATCCATGTATTGAACTAGTGGTGTCAGCTAACGCAATATCCTGCTATATTAGCGAATGATGGTGTCGTGAAACCAACGGCATTCGCGCCTTCAAGGCGATTGGACCTGTTCGCACTTCCGTAGTGCATTCACATGTTCTTGCTGAACAATCATTGGGGAACCGCTACCTGATAGACACAGGGACTGCATATGCTTTTTACGCTACCATGTTCATGCACTGAGTTCGCGAGGAAGGGAAAGTTGCTTGTCGTGCAGTTGCTCAACCCGCCAATCCTATCCCGCCACCTGCATGACGCGAGGTACAAGGCTCAGGGCTGACGTCCGAAAAACCTTATCAATAAGCTTGTGCATGGCGCATTTTACCCTGTCTTCAGCCGAACCATAACATATTGTTGCGATGACTTGGAGTAGTTTTCCTTCTCTGACGCAATTTGTTTTGCATTGGCTCTAGTGTGTTGTTTGCTTGTCTTCGACGCAGAGGGTGCAACTTGACGTCGTAGGTCTTTCGGCGCATTGCTGGAAGTAATCGATATTCCAGTATCTCATCGATATCGCCTGCAAGGTTGTGCAGTGATTATGAAGCTTTACTGTTCTCGGCATTGGAAGTGGAGATCCATCGTGTTGATGGCGAGCGGCATTCGGCTGCATCGGAGAATGTGGGGATGCGGCTGACGGGCACCCGCTCCGGTAACGCCACTAGGCAAAACATCTTGTGAAAGTTATTAGGGACTCGAACAACAGCTGTCTGGTTTGGACTTTGAAGCTTAACTATTGCGGAAGGCTTGGGGTCAATATTTTGCTTTTTAGAATGCGAGACGTGCCGAATAGGAAGTGCCCTTTCATGCGCACCGCCGCCTCCTACGTATCTACAATGCTGCAGGGCGCATACAAAAAAGGTACAGTCAAATCTTCGGGGTCTGCGAAACAGATGAAGAGAGGTTGTGCTTGCATGATGCGATGCTTCAATCCCGATAAGAAGTCGTGATAATGGAGGACACGCCTCGCCTCGAGTTCGACCTCACAGGCAAGTTGTGCCGCAACCTCTGGTACATCGATAGCTGACAGCAAAAGTAACCACGCTTCAATAGTTTCACAAGATGAATCATTCGATGATTTGACTCCGCGGTCTACTTGAAGCGCGATTCTGTTTGGATATTCTGCCAATAGTAGCTGAATGTTTCCAGGGCTTTGTTGCGCAACCAATCGCATCCCTCGCGACTACGCTTGCCTCAGAGCTTTGCTGAAACACCGACGGATGCTTCCGTTGTTCCAAGCAAGATGCGCTTGTCCATAGTCGACATTTCTTTCCAATTTCGAGATTGCGCATGCGTTTGTGGCGACAGCGCCTTCAGGCGGATCCATCGTATTGCTATCTCTTGTGCAACAGGGTCTGGGTTTGCTTGCGCATCGTACATTAGCACGGCGCTGCTAGCGATGACCTCGAGGTGTTGCAGGATTTCTCGCCCACGATATAGTAGCTCTTCTTTTGATGTGTTGTGAACAACATCGTTGAGCGCCTGGAGTCTCTCCTCGACAACAACGACTTCACCTTGGAAGATGGGAGCACATCGCCTGAGCACTCGTCTGATCCACGGTGTGAAGACGTTCTTCAAGATATCGCCGTCGCCCAATCGCTTATCGATGAGCACCCGAACGACATCCTCTGCCATGACGCTGACGGTGCCTTCCCATATTGGATTGACGAGATTGTCGCGATAGATCTTCGCGATGTTCATCAGTCCGCCGTCTTCGTTGTTCTCGCAGTATCCAACACCACCGAGGCACTCCATGCACTGTCGCAAGCCATCAACTGATGCGACGCTGACTTGAGCTTTCATCGCAGGCAGTAGCAATCTCAACAAAGCCGCTACTGCGGTCTTGTCGCTCGGGATCAGATGCACGGCTTTTGTATTCGCGACCATCTCGTCCCAATCTTGTTCCAAAGCGCCCTGCAGAGCAACACCGAGATAGGTGAAGTGCGCACTGGCCCAGTACTTGACTGTTTCTTCGGCCATCCATGTGAGATGCGCTGGGTTGTCTTGGAGTAGTCCGCCGCGTACTTTGCGTACTTTGCTATAAGCACGGGAGATCGCCAGACCACGAGCCCAACTCCCTGTACTACCAGCCGCGGTGTACAAGCGCGTGATGTTGAGAATGGCGGATATCTCCTTCACACCCTGGCCTTCTTTGCCAATGAGCCAACCGCGTGCGCCATTGAGCTCGAGCTCCGCAGTTGGCAGTGACTTCGTTCCGAGTTTGTTCTTCAGACGTTGGATGCGAACGCCATTGAGTTCGGTAGGCGGCGGTAATTCCTCGTTCAAGTTATCACATTCCAACGACTGACCACCCACACGTCGTCGCATGGGCATATAGAAAGCCGACAGGCCGCCTTTATCAGTCCGCGCGAGAAGTACGGCCATCTCCGAGTCCGTTGCGCTACTGAACCATTTGAAACCATGTATCTTCCAGGGGCCCAGTTGCATACCAACTGCGTCGCTATCTCTTCCTTGTCTTGCATCTTCATCCAGCTCCTCCGGTGTCATGCGTCGAGCAAGTGTCTCCGTGCCAGATACATCGCTTCCGCCAGATCGCTCAGTCATCCATTGTCCGCTTGTCCAAGCCACATCAGGGTCGCGACTACACACTCGCCGATACGCTTCCCGTAGCACTTCGCCTCGACCCGGCTGATCATCATCATCGTCGTCCTTGTGTTTGTCCAACAATGTTGCGGCACCGTCGGTCATGCTTTGAGGGCATGCTGTCATGGTACCCGTTGGGCCCCATACATGACCCCCAATAAACTGTCCCACACGTCTGTTGAAGCGGCGATGAGACTTGTCGTATGCTACCGAGACGACACCCTCACGATAGCCGATCTCCTTGAGCTTCTGCCATCCTGTCGTCGTCCACAAAGGATCGTTCTTGTTTTCCGCACCGAAGGTAGAGAGCGGCCGTAGTACGAGGTGATTTGTCTCCGCATCCGTGGCGTACTTCAGAATCGACGGATTCAGCGATAGACGTGCTAGGTGATGGACACGCTTGGTAGCCCCCGTTGCATCCTGTGGCAGATAGAGATCCAATATTCGCGCGATAACTTTGTCATCGGAAGCTTGTGTCGAATTCGAGTGCGAACTACGGAAAGCCTCTGGCAGTGAAGTCGGACTGGTATATTGAGGCGGAAGTACCGGAAGGGCTTGGAAGAAGCCTGTTGTTGAGGAGGAAGCCTGAGGCGGCTGTTGCGTCATGTTGGCATGCAAAGCAGTTACGCAAATGAAGTAGAGACGGATAGAAGTACCTGTCTCCAGAGAAGAGACGACACTTCCGCGACATACATGGTGCCCAGCTTCATGGTGTAGATGTATTGGCGCTCGGATGTCTGCGACATCCTCGGTTCACCCCCGCAAATCCCCTAATGGGGAAGTCGCAGCCGGACTGCAGCAAAACCGCCGAAAGCAACACGATACTTTGACAACCTCATCTCTCCTCAGAACTTGAAGTCCATCGCATCAGTTGGAACGATGAGAGAACGAAGACAGAGGCCGCTGCCGTACGGCTTTCCACTCACGGTACCAACTCCCGAGATTCTCTACCGGATTATCTTGCCCTGGACTTGTTCTCCCATGCTTCACACATGCCGATAGCTGCAGCAATCAATATCAGACCTGTACGATGACCGACTGTGCTCAATAACATCCCTGTCGGCAGTCTTGGAAACGAAAGCTTGTTGTGATTTGCCTTCGGTATTGTAGCTGCAACTGCCGGTAACTTGTGTTAATTAACGACTTCATCCAAATGATCGAGTCGAACAATCGCCACAGCTTCGTTGTGGAACGAACGTCACAAGATGTACGACTGGAAAATCTGTCGCGTTATCATTGGTACGACTGGGAGGAGAAGTACTACTGCCGTCACACCGTAATATACTCACTGATAGCAAACCTCCACCTTGGATGGACGTCATGAGAACTCCTTGGCTTAAGAAGCCTCATAACTTCGATCTGATGGCTTTCGCAACTCACCAGTAGCTAGTCATACCACTGTCGTCATGATTTGGTCCACCGTCTTCGCAAGCGCGCTCTTGACGCAATGCGTCTCTGCGCAGAACATGCTGCGCTTCGCCTGCTCGCAGCTCACCGTTGAGAGGGCCGATCCTTTGGTAAATCCCGGCCAACGACCCTCGCCACACACGCATCAGATTATCGGAGGAAACTCCTTCAACCTTACTGTAATACTCCACCCGACCCATGAGCGATACGTCCACTGACAAACTCTAGATGGAGCCCGGGGTCTTCGATCCTCCCACACGCTCGACCTGTACGTCCTGCACATACAGCGAGGACTTCAGCAACTACTGGACTGCTTCTCTTTACTTCAAGTCGCCTGAGAACGGTACGTTCCAGCGTGTGCCACAGTTCGCCAATGTAGGACTCCAGCAGGACGGTGGCATGACGGTATACTACATGCCGTACTCCGCGAAGAACAACAAGATGACGGCCTTCAAGCCTGGATTCCGCATGATCGCGGGTGACCCCATGGCCAAGAAGCCTAATCGCGCAAGCATCTGCCATAGATGTCTGCAAAATGGAGAAGGCTTCGCACCCTGCGACGCAAAAGACACTGCAGAATTGCCCAAAAAGTACTGCCCTGGCGGCATCAGAGCGACTGTCATCTTTCCGTCTTGCTGGGACGGCAAGAACCTTGATTCGCCAGATCATAAGAGCCACGTCGCGTACTCCAACGGCGGAGGTCTAGGCACACCAAACTGTCCCAGTACACACCCGGTAGCCATTCCGCAGGTGATGTACGAGATTATGTGGGACACCGGCCGGTACAAGAACAATGCATGGTACGGCAACAACAAGCAGCCGTTCGTGTACAGCTTTGGCGATGGGTGAGCACTCGTCTTTCTGCTTCGTTGACAATGACTGACGTGAGACAGTACGGGTTACGGACAGCATGGTGACTACCTCTTTGGCTGGAAAGACGACTCGCTCCAAAAGGCCATGGATGCTTTGCCAAGTGGCAAGTGTGCGAACGCCAACTGTCAGGTGTTGAAGATTCAGTCTGCGCAAGACTCGATGAAGTGCAAGAAACCGCAACAGGCGGTTGAGGATGTCGGAGTGAGCGGCGACTGGCTGACTGAGCTTCCTGGCGGTATGGCGGTCACTTATTGAGGCTATCCCATTAGCATCGCCTACGTAGCTGTGAGTGTACCTAACAATGTTGTACGCGTTACCCACGACATACGAGCTTCCGTGCGGATATCATCTGTCGCTTGACAAAGACGTCGTGAACCAAGTGCAATGAGATGTCGATGATGGAGTTGTGGAGTCGCCTACAAGAACGCGTTCTGGAAGGTACCGACAAAAGTGGGCCTCGTCTTCGCGCTAACCGTTGACGTCATCCCAAGTTTTCCACCAGCGGGCAACGCCAATAGCGTATGATTCATCTATCAATCCGCATTCATACATCAATTAATAACACCCGCGATCCAACATGTCCATTTCCACCCTCCAAGACAAAGTCGCGATAGTGACCGGCTGCAGCTCCGGCATCGGCCTAGCAACAACGCGTCTGTTTCTCGAGCGAGGCGCCTCAGTTTTCGGCATAGACATTGGCGCACAGCCGCAAAAGCTCGCAGAAGACTATTCGACATTCACATTCTACCAGACTGATCTCACCGAATCCCAAGCTGCAGAACATGCGGTGGCGAAGTGCGTTGGCAAGCACAACCGCATTGATGTCTTGGTCAACTGCGCAGGCGTGAGCGATGGCTGGAGTAGTGCGGACACGATTCACGAGGAAGAGTGGGAGAGGGTGATGTCGATCAATCTGACAGTACCGATTCGCATGATGAAGGCGGTTCTGCCGGCGATGAAGGAGCAGAAGGGTGGTGCGATTGTCAACGTGGGTAGCAAAGCGGGGACTTCGGGGGCAAGTGCGGGAATCGCGTATACTGCTAGCAAACACGGTCTGGTAAGAAACGCTCCTTCTCAAGTGATGACCTGTCAATGCTGACGGTTGATAGGTCGGTGCTACGAAGAATGTGGCTTGGCGCTTCCACAAGGAAGGCATCCGGTGCAATGGTGTGCTGCCCGGCGGTGTTGCGACCAACATCGCTTCGTCGGTCCAGATGGAGCACTTCGATTCTGCTGGCTTCAACGCGTTCTTGTAAGTTCTGATGGGCTTTACCTGCACGTTTCGGCCTTTGCTTACTCATACAGTCCCATCGTGCAAATGCACGTATCGAAAGACAGTGAGGGTACACCGGTTCCCTACATCGGAGTAGACAACGTCGCCCGTGGCATTGCTTTCCTCGCTTCAGAAGAGTCGACTATGATCAACGGCGCAATGATACCGATCGATAATGCCTGGTCTACCATATAGCATAGCATTACTTCGGTAAAGAAATAGCAACATTAGAAGCGCATACATTACTTCGATGACGACTCGTGTACCCATGGCCACGGGCTGTCTATCGTGAAAAAGACGTGTTCAGATTCGTTTCTTACAGTGGTAGACATAGATAAGCCTGTTGCTCAGGTTGCCTTCGGTACATCGCTGCCCCAAGGGTAAGCCTCAGGCATAGCCTTCCACGTCTTCAAATCGTCATAATTCCGCGTCGTGCTCTTATTCTGCAGTACCTTTTGCACAAAAGGCAGAATATCCGCGTAGCCACTCATGTCACAGTGTCCACCAGACGGTATACTCATACCCAGCTTCTCGCCCACGCCTAACCAGTTGTATACGACCTTAGCCGCAGGGAAAGTGATTTGGGCGGTGCCTTTGGAGTCCGTGAACTGATCGTTTACGTTCTGAGATAGGATTACCGCGCGTGGGGCGATGGCTGCGACAATCGTGTGGGCGTCGAAGGGCAATTTGGTGGATTGGCCGACGAATTGGGAGATGCCGGAGGATGTCCACCATCCTGCTCCGGATTTCTGGGTAATCGTCAGTGCGCAAATCTCAAAAGATTGTGCAGCCATCGATGAGTTTCGGTACTTACAGCGTTTTCTAGGTTCTCTCCTTCCCCACTCAAGCTGTATCGGTAGGGCCCCACACCCTGAACGCCAGAGCACATGGGCATAGTGACAGCGATGCGCTTGTCAAATAGCCCAGCAGCAAGAGCAGCTTTCCTCAGACGAGAGCAACCAGTGACGCCAGATTTGGTTGCATCGATCTCTGGAACCTTGAGTTCAATGCCGTCAAGAACGCGATGAAAGCCCCATGCCCATGCAGTGAGTACTCCTGTTGGCTGTAAGTATGCATGAAGCAAACGGCAAGGTCTACTTACCAATGTCTCTACCACTGTACAGTGTCCAGAACGAGCCAGTCTTACTGTTGCTGTCTGCTGCAACTTTGGTATAATCGAACGTGACCACTGCGATCCCCGCGTTTACATAGCTCTTAGTGTCCATCCCGCCAATCGAGATGACCACTGGGAACGGTCCGCCTCCACTCGGCAAGTTCAAAGAAGCTGCAATGTTAGCGGTCTTCCCTCCTACGGTGACAGTCACAGTCAGGGTGTTGCCACTTCGAGTGACGGTGACAGTCTCTTGCGAGTGATCAGGGTAATACCCATATTGGTATTCCTGGAGGAGCTTGAGGATCTCCGGTTGGCGGCACTGTATCCACTCGTCTTTGCTTTGAACACGTGTCTTACCATCGAGATACAGGAAGGGATCGGGCATCGTCTTTATGGAGGGGAATGCCGCCGCTTTAGGCATAGGACTCGGTGTCGTTGGACAGCTAACATTAGTCTGGCGAGTAAAGATGTCCGCAAGGCGCTCGGGGTTTTGTTCCAGCGGTATGCCACTACTGGTGACGACCAAGGTAAAGATCGTAAATAAAGAGGTGCGCATTCTGCTGGCTGATATTGAGACGATGAGATAAAACGATACAAGTTGTCTACTGACAAGAAGGTGAAGCTACCAAAGGAAGATAAAACTGTTATATATCCTCCCGGATGAAGGGCTACATCCATGAATGTAGAACTGGTGTAAGTCAGTATCATGTGGTCAACCTGATGCCCGTAAGTAATATAAACAGCCAAATCCTACATCTGCTTTCTATGACCTTGGTGGACACTGAAAAGGTCAGACGGCGTGATGCAATCAAGCTCTTTGTGGGGCTGTCATATAGCCATATCGACGGATAAAGGGTCGATCCACACATCGCAGCAGTGGGCGAAGCATTGTACATAAGATAACGCGAGATTCGCGCTTTCGGAAGTATTCATCCCGAGGCGATGGGGATGAACGTGCATGTTGAGGTGACTGCCAGTGTTGCAGTTGTTGCCGTGCCCAGGTGCCCAGGTGCCAATCCTACCCTCGCACGTGACAGCGCGACAACGCGCGCGCTTTTCGAGACGCTGACACAGACTGAGCTGCAGAATAGTACCGCCATTTATTAGGGCTCCATGTGTCTAACCCCTTTGATGGCTATCAGAATCGATTTGGAGTAAGTGAGTTGTGAGGTTGCATCGGCGATCATGACAAGCCGCGAGGTCCAAGCTCCCCTCAGTGCGGGGAGCGACATGTCGCACATCTAGGCATCCTCACGTCAAACTCTATCATGTAGTTCTCCCAGCACAACGCCGAAATGGTGCCGCTGTCTTCCTTTCTGCTAGTCGCTTTGGCAAGCGCCAAATGCTTCGAACCTACCATCGCACATCCGCCGCCTCGGTACAATGTTGGCGATCCTCTGCTTCAAGACGCGTTCAAGTCTATCAACACGGCACTCACGGCAGCCGTCGCAGCGCCGGAGTTCGACCGAACCTCCTTCTCTGTAGAGATAACCTCGTCGAAAGACACGCTATGGTCGCGTCATCATACGGCGCGCGAACGTAATGCCTCGCGCCCAGATATCCTCGAAGTCAACGGCGACGCGCTGTACCGCATCGCTAGCATCACCAAGACTTTCACCGTACTCGGTATACTGTATCAGCATGCAGCAGGGAATTTGAGCTTGGACGCTACAGTGAATACATACTTTAAGGAGTTAGGAGACAAGTCGAATGGTGGTATACCGTGGAAAGACATTACATTGCGCAGTCTGGCTAGCCAACTGAGCGGCCTTCCCCGCGAATGTAAGATGCCTTCTGGGAAAAAGCAGAATCTGTTCGGAGTGTGCCATACAGAAGAAGGTACGCGTGCTAATTTCCTTGACAGGGGCTCAAGGTGATCTGATCAATAACAACTATCCTGAGTTGGATCCAAGCTCAATGGGTCTGCCTCCTGATGTGTCACGGGAAGGGTTGCCAAACTGTGACGAGTACTCACCAAATTATGAGACACCCTGCACGGCGAAAGGTTCGCAGCTCACTGATTGAGCTTGAGAGAAGGGTACTAATCCGATTGTGCTTAGATATGTTTCGACAGCTCAAGAAGTTTGCACCGTTATTCGCGCCAAACCAAGAATCGTCGTATTCCAATGTCGCGTTCGAACTGCTTGGTCTCGTCCTCTCGCGGGTGACAAACCAGACCTACGAGACCTACGTCGATGAAGCCATCTTCAAACCCTTGAACATGTCCACCAGCACTCTCTCCAAGCCTGCCGATTCTGCTGGCGTCATTCCGGCTGGTCCACAATTCTGGGGTGTAGATGAAGGCATTCAAAATCCTACCGGCGGCATCTACAGTTCGTCGAGCGACCTGTCGAAATACCTCCGCTACGTCCTAACCCACTACAACGCCATTACCCATGCGATAAACTGGCTACATCCCGTCTCTTCGTCTCGCGGATTGAACTCCTTCTATGGCATGCCGTGGGAGATCTACCAAATAGACCGCATACTCGAGCAGTCGAAGCGTACAGTACGCTTTGTCACTAAGAGTGGAGGGCTACCAGGCTATACTTCCATCATCATAACAGTACCAGAGTACGATTTAGGTATCACTATCCTAGTCGCGGGCCCCAACGCAATCTTATCCAAGATCAGGGACATTGTTACAGTAAACATAGTGCAAACAGCCGAAAAGGTTGCCATACAGCAAATGCGTAACCGCTATGCGGGCACCTACAGCGCTTCAGATCCAGAAGTGAACTCTACAGCCACACTGGAAGCTGATTACCGCGGTCTTGTTGTTACAACCTTTGTTTCTAACGGGACGGTTGTCTTCGAAGCACCGATCACGAAAGACGTGACGACTCCGCCCCGTTATGTGCAGCTTAGCCCAACGCTCCTCTATCGCAACGAGGAAGAACAGGAGGGGGAAGAGTGGCGTGCATTGATCGTCGAGGAGCGCGCAGAAGGGCTGGGCTCTATTTGGGACGACTTCTGCGTGGAGGACTGGGAAATGTCTAGTTACGCCGGCATACCTTTGAACACAGCTGTGTTCTGGGATGAGCAAAAAGACGGTCATTTCGAAACACTAGAGCTACCGGCTTTCCGCGTGAATCTCACAAGAGTGGATCAGAAGAGGGGGGCGAATGGGAAGTATGGTCAACAAGAAACGATGGAGCTCTAAGGCCCCACATTGCAGACCGGCAGGGCGGCTTGCGGTCATCCTCTCCACCACGTGAATCATGGCCGAACGACGAATCTATAAGTCGCTGCAGCTAGTACAGATCACTTGAGCATATACCACATTCCCCTACAATCGCTGCAGAACGAAGGATTCGCCAAAACTCGCCAATCTTTCTGTCCACGGCGCTTGCATCTGCCGTGTCCAAAGAACATTCGGTTTTATCACAGCGACCATGGGTGACTGACTAGCCTAGTGTTTCCGAGCTTTATTAAAGACCGTGCTAGACTAGATCTGCATGCGGAGCTAAACTCTAAAACTCACATGCAGGGCCGAACCACGTTTTCGCAAAGATGATTGCCATTACTTGGGAGCAGTGGAATACCGTTCTTCACCGGGTTCATGTACCTCCGATGATCGACGCTGCTGGCGTTGGAACTGCTCGAGGGCTTTTCCACTAGCGAAGCCTTATAACTGTATACACTAGGCAAGCCTTGTGGCAATTGGCAGAACGCCAGAATGATTGCCACGTCAAACGCCGATCAGGTTCGCATCATGTTCACCTCCTCGTGATGCCTAACAGGCCGACATTCAGTACTGCACTGAGTGTGAGAACATGGGTGCTCATACAGCTATTGACCCCGATAATCTCGCTTGAGCGCGTCATACATATCTTGGCACGATCTTCCTCACTCACAAACGTCATACCTCATACACAAAGTATGTGAGTTTTCGACACGTTCAACGTGTGAAGCCAGCAAAGGTAATGGCCAGACATCGGAGGGTTTGTCGCTCGTTGGGCTCAAGGTCCACGTGGAATTCGCCGTAACAGCGGCACAGCAGCGAACTAAAGTCAGGGCACCGTCTAGCTCATAGACTGCCGATTGCGGCCGAGCACGTTTTGTGTGGCGCGCCTTGTGGAAGACACTCCGTGACGAGGATGGCAGCTGCACTACGTGGTGCTTGTAACATACTAACGGTGCTTTGATGTTCGGGAAGCTAGGATTTTGACGTCCATTGCCGCCTCTGGGAAACCTGTACGTGCCGTGTGTAAGCCCCTGTTCTTATCCTGGCTCATATGGCTTTTTGTTTTACCCTGTTTGATCCGCAATCCGTCGCTTAACATAATTCTCCTTCCTCTTTTGTTTTCTCGCGCAGGGCATCTCGTACGGCGCTGTCTCGATACGTACTGTCGGAAACAATCTGGGGTACAGCCTCGTTCTATGCGGGTTCCGACATGAAGTTCTTCTCCGCACTACTGTGTCTCGTCTTTGCGCCCTTGTCTTTTGCGCAAAGTCAGAGCGGAAACGATGTGCTCGCGTCTGCAGTCAAGAACCTGCCTCCATGCGCGGTATGTATACCAAGTCAATAGACGAGACTTCATACTGATTTCGTTCATATAGTTAGATTGCACCCTCACAATAATCTCGTCGTCAACATGCCAGCTCACAGACATCGACTGCATCAAGGGCAACGAGAAGCTTCTCGATGACTTGACCAAATGTGTCAGGGCTAGCTGTAAGCCAAAAGAAGCACTGAGTAGGTCCTCTCTTACACTCAATCGTTGAACTATCTGCTAATTGCCCGTGCAGCGGCGAAGAAGTTTCTCGCGGAGTTGATGGATGCGCCCATCCGCAACAAGACGGAACAAGGAACGGTTACTACAATCGTTTTTGGAGTACTGTCTCTGGGAGCTTACATTCTACGCGTAATCGCACGACTTCCGTGGTTCGGCGGAAATTGGGGCATTGATGATTGGGTTATGACTGCGGCCATCATACTCATTATCCCACTCACGATATGCGCGTACCTTCTGAACCTTTTGGGGTTGGGTACGGATATGTGGATGGTGTCTTTCGAAAACATCACCAAGATTCTCGAGGTATGTGAAGACTTCTGCAAGTTCCAAGAGCCTGCACTAACGAATTTTTGATGATAGATCTTCTACTACACTGAGCTTCTCTATCTTGCGTCGATCGCATTGACCAAGATAGCAGTCTTGCTCTTCTACCTGCGCATCTTCCCTCACCGGGGCCTCCGACGCGTCATCCACGTTACTATCGTGATCTGCATCATGTACATCATCGCATTCGTCACAGCAACCGCGCTGCAATGCCTTCCGATACGCATTGCGTGGGAACACTGGGACGGCGAGCATCACGGAAAATGCATCAACCTCAATGCCGATGCCTGGGCTTCTGCCGCGGTCAACATCCTTCTCGATCTTGTCGTCATTGTTATACCTATGAGAGAACTCAGCAAGCTTGCCATGACCCGTCGGCGCAAGTTTGGCATCATGTGCATGTTCCTTGGTGGAGGCTTGTGAGTCTAGTTCCCACATCTCACCTTGCCTCAACTAACACCTCTTCAGCGTCACCATCGTCAGCATCCTCCGCCTCAAATACATGATCCAGTTCGCGCAAACCACCAACGTAACCTGGGACTACCTACCCATAGGATACTGGTCCGCCATCGAAGCCCACGTCGGCGCCATCGTCGCCTGCGCACCCGCTATCCGCCAGCTACAGCGCTCCATCCGCGAACGCATCTGGCCCAAACAGAAGACACCAAGCCAATACTACTACGCAGAGAACTCTGGTAACAGCAGCAAGAAGAATAACGGCAGCAAAGACCTCAAATCCCGCATCTGGCTACCAAAGACCGACCGCTCTCAACTGAGCACGCTTGGTCGGAGTAAGATGGACAAAGACGACTTCGTCCGCCTGGACGAGTACGAGATGGGGGTTGGCATGAGCGGAAAGGACGGAGTCCTTACAGATAGGAATTCACCGGAGAACTCTTCGGAAGGGTCGCTGGATCGGTCGTTCAAGTCGAATGAGGATGTGCAACCGTTGGCCGATGTTGCGGCGCCGGCGCCGGTGGTTGGCTCACCAATGGGCGGTATTATGGTGCAGTCGGAGTACAGTGTTGATCGGGGGAGCTCGCATCCGAGTTTGCAGGCTTTACCACCGATTCAACATAAGAAGGAGAAGTCGTTGGATGCGAGGAGGTGGCTTTGAGACGCGAAGGTGTAGTACAGCGACTTTCGACGATCTATGAACTTTGGCAGATACCCAATAATACATCTTAATGCATCAAAGTACGACATTCAACGCTCAATGTGCTATAGCCCTCGTACAATGTTCTTGCGCTTTGCGCACCCCTCAAAAGGCGCTCTACCAACACAAGAGCACCTTCAACAGGTCACCACACCACGGCTCACCAACCCACAAACCCGCTGCACCCCCAAACAGCCATCCCCACCTATCGAAAAGTCACAAATACCATAAGTAATTAGGAAAGAAGCCAAGCCTGCCACCCTCACGACGAAAGCCAACGACTCAAGCACCAGCGCAGCGGCCTGACGCGTGCCGGCACGCCTCGCCCACTTGCCGCACCAACAACAGCAGCCAGGAAAACAAGGCAGCTACGGCGGTTCTTGAATCGTGACATTGCGCCAGCGTAGGAAGTTAGGGTGGGGCGGGTTGTGGGACCCACACCGGCTCGGTAGATCATGCCCCACTGTGTGAGGCTAAGGGAGGTGCAGGGAGGGGGTTGGTGTCTCGGTGGAGGTTCGGGATAGTTGTGGGCTTTTAGGAGTGCGACACTCTGCTGTGTGGTGCTGATAGTTCAAAATCGTTTTCTGTGCACTGTGTTACAGCATCTTGTTGGTTTGTCATGGTGCCGTCTTCCACCGACGGCAGTTTTCCGTCATCTTTCTTCTCTTCTTGCTTGTCCCACAAATAGAATGTCAACAGAACAATGCCACTAACCGGGATAGCGATTGCGAAGAACAGCCAGACGTTGCGGCTCGCTTCGTCAAATGGTACCCTTCCAGCGATGCCATTAAAGAAGTTCATGCCAAAGAACGATGTCACGAATGTTGCGGGTAGAAAGGCGATGGTGACCCAAGCTATGCCGCGCATGGTACGACTGTCGCGTTTCGTTTCTTTCGCAATCCTAATGCTCTGCTCCAGAAGCTCTCCCTCTCTT
Source organism: Alternaria ventricosa (assembly GCF_023758065.1). Classification (NCBI taxonomy): domain Eukaryota; kingdom Fungi; phylum Ascomycota; class Dothideomycetes; order Pleosporales; family Pleosporaceae; genus Alternaria; species Alternaria ventricosa. Next base: position 2,038,571 of record NW_026055685.1, on the reverse strand, counting down.
CTCGCCCGGATCTTTTCCTCAGCCTTCTGGTCATTCTGCAGCTTGTATCGATCTTTCTTTCGTTTCTCTTCTTGTTCCTGGAGCTGCTCCTGTCTTTCCTGCTGCTTTTCCGCAACAACATCCTCGATATGCTGATGAATGTCCGCAGCAACTTCTCGCAAACGATCTGGATGATACTGCTCTACCCCTCGAGCTACCAGTAGCAATTTTTCCTTCTCATCCATGTATCTTAGCGGTTTGAAGATAGCGTCCGCCCACTTTGCTGCATCCATACTGAATACAAACTTCTCCTTCAGGCTTGCAGCCCTAACATCGCGGCTGATAGCATTGAGTCGACGAAGCAAGCTGCTTGGGCGTTCTTCAGAATCCACAGATCCTTCTACGTCCTGAATTCCTTTCATGAATGTAACCATCTCTTCCCCAATCGCTCTTACGTACTGGTGCACAATTGTGTAAAGCATAATGGCGAAAGCGCGAAAGGGTTCGTCCATTATATTTTGGTCCGTGTCGGTCTCAGGATCGTACCATTTGATGTGCGATCGGGCTATTGCAAATGTCGTTTCAAGACCAACAGGCGCCCCTTCATAGACGAGTATCACCTGCCATCGACTCCGAACACCTTCGCTTTCACCACTGTTGAGCGATAGCCGTATGTAGGGGACAGTACCATCCGGTGTCTCGAAAAGTATACCATGTCTGCCCCGAGAACAGAGGCGCCCAGTGGTTGTGGTCTGGCTTCCCTCAGAAGAAAGAAGTGGGAGATACCATTTGATAATATTATCTGCCCTGAATCCATTAAAAAATGGTAGTGACCGAAGCATAGCATCATGTCCCCTGTATTCATGATATGATGGTAGTTTAGGTGCTGTTATGCGTGGTAACGGTATGTAAATAAAGTTGACGCTGACAACCGAATCATCATCCTGGGTCGGAGGCGCTGAAACTTCCTCTCTGGTGTCGAGAAAAGAAGTTATGTCCACGAAGTCTCCGAGATTCGCGTCCTCAGGGAATTCTCCAACAAAACGTTGCAGCTCGCTGTCGTAGGTAAGTACATTTGACTTCGCTTCTTTGAGAATTTCAGACTTGATATTCTCCCACCCGGTGGGCTTCTTTCGTGTGACAGTGTGCATAGTTGTCGAAAACACCGAAAGGAGGATGCGAAGAGAGTGATCAAAAAGACTACGACAGAAGGCTGGACTGCTTGCGCGAATATAGCACTCGAGTTCAGCTACCAAGAGCGCCATACCCGTGCGCGCCTCGAAGATCTACAGGACAAGATCTTTGTCCCGCAAATGCCCATACCATACACTGTCATCGAGAAAGGCCCCAGGCGCTAAACCGTTGGATAGGAGCAATTTTGAGAATATCCATGGATCATGCAGGTAAGCAGCCACCACAAGATGACCGTGCCATAAATAGGGGCCAGCCTTTTCGCCTACTTGCCAAGAACAACATGCTCATTGTATAATCCTCTCCGCCGGATGTCAGGTGGCTAATCTCAGCCTTGTGCGTTTACCCACGCGATTGAGGGTCCGCGGAAATAGAAAAAGATAAGCCGATTGCCTCAACGAAGGCATCGCTCGAAAGACCCACAAGTCAGCCTTGCAGGAACCAATCAGCAGCCAGATACACATAAATTAACCGGCAGCACTCGACAGACTCGCCTTTCATCCTCAATCACAACACCACTCCCCCCGCTCAGCCTCACCACCCCACCCCAAATCCGGCGCCATCCTCCCCCCCACCACCCCCTCCCACAACCCCGCAACATTCAGCAGCAACCCCTCCCGATACTTCCCCCCAACAACCAGCAGCCCAAACGGTCGTCCATTCCAATCCAAATACCCTAATGGCAGAGTCACGGACGGATACCCTATTATCATTATCTTAGTGAGAGACGCTTGTACACAGCCAAGACAGGGCAAGACAAGGCAAAGAACTTACTAGCCAAAGCAACAACATCAGGTAACTTGCTATCTGCAGGTTCTATAATTACGTCGACGTTGTGATAGTAGAGAGTTTTGTCGATCGCATCATCAGCGGCTGATGCGGTCGCCTTTACATCAAGACGGTCATACTCTGCGTTCGTGAGCGAGTTTGCGGCGGATAGGCTTTTGATGAGGAGGTCTTGATTTGGAGAATCTGATGATAGCTGGCTTTAGCAGTGAACATGAGATGAAGAGAAAATTTATGGGTTAATTCTTACGCTCTGGTAACTCAATCTCGCGATGTTGTTCGTTGGAATCAATCAACTCCTTTAGGGTCTTGACTTTAGGTGTATTTAGACCATTTGTGTAGGCTTCGAAGAGGTCGGAGAAATCGTTTTCTGGGATGTGTTAGCTAGTTTGTATCTTGCACTTTCGTATAATCGTGCTCACTGATTGTGGCCAGAACGTCGTCCATACTCTCATCCAATGTTTCGTCCGAGATTAGGCCGACTGGACCGACGACGCGTTTGGCTAGGCGTGCGATCTTCCTGTAGGCCGCAAGTGTCTCGCGTATCTGCTCGCTGAGTAAGGCATGTTTTTGTTTCATTGGGAGTGCACCTGGGCACTTACGATTTGGTCCAAAGCTCCAGGTTGCGGCTTCTGAACTGCCTCTGGTAGATGCCAGTGATGTGGATCCAAAGTAGCGAAAGAAACATCCCTCCACTCCCTCGTCACCTTAGTACCATACCCCCGATCAGGCACTCCCGGATGCTCCACATCCACAATAACATTCAGCAAACCAACCATATCCCCAACACTCTTCGCCATAAGCCCAACACTATCCCTGTTCTTCGAGAGCGGAAATCCTCCGTGTTCCGATACTATACCAGGCGTAGTACGGATATTGTACAAAGCAGCACGAGTAGCTGGATTTGTGAGCGAGCCGTTGAAGTCGGCGCCGATAGAGAGAGGGGCGAAGCCGGCACTGACGGCTACGGCTGAGCCTGTTGATGAGCCGGATGGGTTCTGTGAGGTAGTGAGTATTGGGATACGTGGCATTCGCGGAGAGGCTTTACTGAATGCCCGTATATACCGTCGTCGGCTACGCCACCGCGCACGTATGCGGATTGCGTCTGTCCTCCGCGTGCAGACCAGCCGCCGCTCATTCCGGACGCCCTGGAGAGATCAATCAATGCCGTTTCAAGTCTCCACGTGACACTCACTTCCAGTTCCCAAATTGCTGTCTCCATTAGCTCAAACCCCCCAGACACCAACCCCAAACATACAGAAAGATTCGCCTTCCCCATCAAGATCATCCCAGCATCCACCGCCATCCTAACAACCCTAGCCGTCCCTCTCGGCCGAGATCCCACAAACGCCCACCCGCCATTTGTAGATTCGAGCTGAAACTCACTTGATGTATCCATAGCATCTTTGACAACAAACGGCACACCGTGCATCCCACCCCTCACAACACCCCTCCGCCTTTCATCATCCAGCTTAGCCGCAATCTTCTCCAGATGTGGAAGCGGCGATATCGATATCATAGCTTTGAGCCTGTCGTTGTGTTTGAGGATCTTGTCGTGGTATTGGCGGACGAGATCGAGGCTGGTGATCTGTTTGTCACTTAGTAGGCGCTGTAGCTCACTCGCTGTGACGTTCAACAGGCCGAGTTTCATGTTGAACATGACTTAGATAAAGGAAAGCGCAAGGAGACTCGTCTTGAGACGGTAATGAAAACCAGAGTAGAAAGCGGACTGATGATGTGCATTGGCGAGCTTATCGATGGTGGAGCGGCTACTATCTAGGTACCTAGGGCGTGGACCCGTGGCTCGAGGACAAAGGGCCGCCCTTACTCTAGCCCCATGGAAGCTACATTCAGTTAGCTCAGCCAACACGAGATATGTTAGCAAGAAATTGAGTTCGCATATCTAGGTAGAGATAACTTCCACCACCGCCCCTCCTCCTCCCCGACCCACCCATCACCCTGACTCTGACCCCACGCACGTGAGCTACTTTCAGTTGGCTTCGCCAGCTTGCGATAACAGCAGCAAGATGGAAAAGACTGACTAGGCAAATGGTCAAACCCAACACGATCACGACTTATCGGTTGTAGTTTGAGCGCCTCAAGTGCTCGCCAGGGTAATCTGTATTGCTCTTGCTATTCGAATCCCATCCCATCACATTCCTCCCTCACATCTTCCCACCAAGTCACGCATACCCATTCGCCCCCAGCCACTCCCTAACAACCCCCGCATCCCTCTCCGCATAAGCCGCATAACTCCTAATAGTATCATCCACAACCTCCAGCCCCTTATTATACCCCCTCGTATCCTTCCCCTTGAAGAACTCCTGAATCTCATCGGCGACCTTACTGTCCGTAAACTTATTCAGACCAAACCTAAGGAACCTCTCCAGCACAACAGGGTTACCAGCAAGCGCCGGGTGGACCTTGGAGTCCCAGTTATCGCGGATGTAGTGCCAGACTTCCGGGCGGACCTTTGAGTTGTTGGCGAGGGCAATGGTGGAGCTGTGCTTGTCTTGCATGGCGACGGCGTCGGAGAAGACAAAGTCCATGACTTGCTTTGCGAGGTCCGGGGTTTGGACGCGGCCGAGGGAGCCGAGGCAGATTTCTTTGCCGTCGATGGACGTGGTATGGAGGTACTCGTTTTGGACGGCTTTGAGGGCTGGCTCGCCGCGGTTCTTGATGGCGGTGGCGAAAACGGCGCGGCGGAGGGAGGGATGGATGGCCTTGTTGTCTCCATTGATGTAGGCGTCGAAGCGCTTGAGGGCCTCGTCAACGGTGGCTTTGTGGCCGACGATGCCGGCGGAGAGGATGAGGCTAGCGCGAAGTTGGCCGACGAGGTAATTCTCTCCATCCTTGAACTCCCAGCCGACCTTCTCGACTGCTGGGGTGATGAGCTTGAGGTGGTACTTTCTCAGTCCCTCGCTGATGTCTTCGCTGCCGGAGAAGACGCTGCGGACGTTGCCAATGTTGGTCAGAATCTGAGACCATACAAGGTAGTCAGACTCGTCCTGGAAGCGCTCTGCCAGTGCGAGGAGACCAGCGGTGGAGCCGTAACCTGCCACTGCGTTGGCGTAGGCGTCACCCACGAGGCCAATCTTGTCTTGCACGGTGAGCTGATCGCGGTCTTCTCCAAGCTTCTTCAGGCGGTCCGCAGGGTAGTTGGTGCGATAGAAGCCAGTGAGGTCCTTGTTGAGAAGGTAGAAGCTGTCACTGACGTTGCGGATTGTGTCTTCCTTCTGTGTCATAGCAGTGGTCTCGTGAACAGACGCGCTGGAAGCTGACTCGCCAGAGTGAAGGCCAAGCGGAATCCACCAGGTAGTTTGATCCTCTTCGGGCTTGACATTACCCGCAAGAAGGAAGCGCTGTTGACGCAGTCCGATCTGACCAGGCTCTTCAGCTACGGTGACGACTGGGAAACCGATCCTGCGAACCCAGAGGTCCATGAAGGTGTTGACGTTTTGACCAGACGCCTTGCTCAGGGCAGACCACAGGTCGTTGGTAGTGGCGTTGGAGTACTGGTGGGCCTTGAGATAGTCGGCAACACCCTGCAGGAAGACCTTCTCGCCAAGGTGAGCGCTCAGCATGCGGATGACTGAGGAACCCTTGAGGTAGGAGATGTGGTCAAAGATCTGGTCGACCTCGAGACCATCGTATACGGGTACCTCGATGGGATGTGATGTTCGGAGCGCGTCAAGGGCGAAAGCTTGTTGGACGGATTCAGTCTAGAGAAATAGTCAATAGGCTGGTAGTAGATACCTCGAGATTTGTGACGTACGACAAACTGTCCCCAGACGTTCCATTCTAGTGAGAGTTAGCAGAGTTCTGCAATAGTAGTGATTCGACGTACCTGGGTATAGATGATCAATGGCAAGCCATCCGACCCATGTCGCGAAACCCTCGTTGAGCCAAAGCTCGCTCCACCAGTCCATGGTGACCAGGTTACCGAACCACTGATGGGCAAGTTCGTGAGCAACAACGTAGGCGACCCTGTTGCGGTAGCTGTCGGCAGATGTGGCGGGATCGAAGAGTACGGCAGTAGTCCTAATTACGTTAACATGAAGTCCAGCTTGTTCAAGGACTCGACGCACCTGTAGGTAATGAGACCCCAGTTCTCCATAGCTCCGTGCGAGAACTCGTGAACAGCCAGCAGATCGACCTTGGGAAGAGGGTAGTCGATCTGGAAGACCTCGGAGAAGTAGTCGACAATTTTGTGGCAGTTGTCCAGGGCGAAACGACCCTGCTCCTTCAGACCACGAGTGGTGTAGACCCTGACGGGAATGTTCTTTCCGTTGTACTTGCGCTCGGTGAAAGCCTCGACGTACTCAAAGTCACCAATCGCCCACGCCAGCAGGTATGTGGACATGATGGGCGATCGCTCGAAGACGACAGTGTGGAAGCCGTCCCGCTTGCTGGGCTTGATCTCTTTCTCGGGCATGTTGCTGAGGGCGACCTGGTCCTTGGGCACTTCGAGCTCGACATCGAAGGTAGCCTTCAGGTTGGGCTCGTCGAAGCAGGGGAAGGCGCGGCGGGCGTCGCAGGCCTCGAATTGGGTGCTGAACATGTAGTGGAACTCGTCATCCTTTGCGACGGAGGCGGGGACGTCGCCCTTGGGCTTGTACTTGGAGCGGTAGAAGCCGGCCATGATGTTGTTGACAAAGCCCTCGAACCTGATCTCCAGCTGAGCCTCGCCAGAGTAGCTGATCTTCTCGCCAAAGTCGAGTGTGACCTGTTGCCTCTTCTCATCGTATGAGATGTCCTTTGCTGACAGTGTCTTGTCGCCAGCCTTCAGCTCGGCGGTTTGCAGCTTGAGCTGATGCGCGTTGAGGACGAGGGTGCTGAAGCCATCGTCCTTTGTGATTTTGGTGGTGATGTTGACGGTACCCTTGTAGCCAAACTTGCCGCCGAATTCGAGGTCGTGGAGGGAGAGGGCGTAGTGCGAGGGTTTGGCCCTGATATGTTAGCTTGGTCACGGTACTAGGGATGTATCAACTAACCATGCGGGGAGGACATCGCGATCTGAAGCCATGTTGACGAAACTGCTGGTGACTTCGCTCTGGCAGAACCTCTTTTGTGCTGCAAACGTGGTTGTATTTGCTACGGCAAGCCTCGGTCTTGGGCGTAACTGGGTACGTGGGGCAGACTGAAGCTGTCTAGCTGCCGAAGAGAAGCTTCTAGAGCGGATGTGGTGGGTCAAAGAGAGTGAATGCGATGTAGCAGGATACAGGCGCGTAGGATGAGCTCTACACCTCAATTGTCGAGAGCAGAGTCTCGCGGAAGTCAGTAGGTTAGCCAGAGTGAAGGTCCGCGGGGGAGGCGGCCAGGGAACGTGAACGGAACAGGCTTGAGCAAAAGAGGAAAGAGGGGTGTCAATGTTTCAATTGGATTGGCATGAGATGATGCGTGTAGGCTTAGAGGGGAAGGTGCGCGTGCGGCACGCCGAAGCGCCCCACCTAGGCTGAATCCCTGCGTTCGGCTTTAGCGCGGGGTCTTGGGTGTATTTATCTAGGTGCAGATGCGACGATGCTGGGACGGCATTTCATCTTGCTGTTCTTTTATGTGTGCGTTGTGATGGTTGAAGCGCGTTGTCCCCCGAGGTCTGCAGTGCCCTCCTCTCTCCATCTGCTTGAAGCATGTGTATCACGCACAAGCTGATGAATATCAATCCTGAAAGTGGTATGCCATTGACGCCTGCAAATGCTTCAGTATACGCCCCAGCCATGCGATAGTATCCTTTCCACCACGCCTACCAGCCACAAACGCCTCGCACACCTCTACATAGCAGACCCGCACTCCCATTTCCCCAATCCACCCCCTCCATTCAAACCCGAATCAAAACATCCAAACATTGTATCCTCCACTCCTTCTTCCCCAACAACCCCTTAACCCACTCATAACTCTGCCCTCCAGCTTCACTCCCCTGCCCTAGTCCCACCCTCCCCCTAACCCCCTCCACCGCCCCCCTCACCACCGCCTTGGCCGTATGATTCGCCGCCTGCGCCAGCACACCCGCCGTCTCCGCAACCGTGCCATTCAGCGCCAGCTCCGCGCTATCGGACAGCGGCGCATCGAACCACGGGGTGTGGAAGTCGAAGAGGGCGACGACGAGGATGAAGAGGAGGAGCGAGCAGTACACGCATGGCCGGTTTAGGAAGTAGGTTGCTGAGATGAAGAGGACGAGGTAGACGGGTGAGGCGTGCGTTCGTAATCTGTGGGGGAGGTGTTAGGGAGGGAATGCGCGTGCAGTGGGAGCGAGATGGGGTGGGTGGGTGTGTGCTTACAGGAAGAATAGAACGGGGATCCAGCTGCGGAGGCAGAACATGGCGGGTTGGTGGGTTGTGGGTGTGACTGTGGTTGTGTGTAGGTAGGGAGCCTCGCGTGCGCACGCTGCAGCCCTAATGGCCCTGACGTATCTCGGTCGGTCGGTCGTGTGAGGCGCGCACTTTACGGCGATAACTGAGGCGAATGCGATAATCGTCGACGGGCGGACGTGGATGCGCTGACTAATGCGATAAGTCGGCGAGGCGAATGGGCAACGTGGAAACAGCGAGCGGACGAAGAAATAGCAAATGGGTTTATTAGGATAACAAAGTATCAAAGGTAAGAGGGCTGACGGCTGCGAGATGCATGGATGGTGCGGAGTCCTGGCCGCCGAATTAGCGTCCGCTGATTGGCAGTGCGCCTCCAGGTAAGCATTCGGCTCCCCTTGATGCCTCGAGGCTGCAGTCGGTGGCGCACATGCATGCACTGCTTTTCTCCTGTCTCAGCCTTGTCGCTTGCATGTTCAATACAATCCTCTGACCATCTCACGTCTATTCATTTCAAGGTATCTTCCTACATGCCCATTCACCCTCTTGTGATGTCGTCCAACTCGTCCAACGCCCAACCAGCCAACTAGCTGAGGCTACCTCCTTCCATAACCATAAAAATGCCACAAAACGCCCTATCACAAATATGCCCAGATACGAAGCAGAGTAGGACCGAACTCGGCCGCCAACAGCAGAAGGGAGCAGCGTCCATGCGCGCGCGGTCTATACGGGCAGGTTGAACTTCTTGCCTTGGATGACCCTGGACATTCAATTAGCATGTTGATGCGCCTTCAATGGCGGTTAGAGACGTACTTGGTGTAGTAAATGTAGAAGAAATCAGAGTACAGGATCGTCTGGATGATGCCGGCAATCACTGCGATCGGGTCGTAGAACTTGGGCACCTCGAAGAAGTAGCGGTAGATCCAGTTGGGGATGTACAGCGCCCGGTACGCACCCAGCGCAAACAGGTAGTGTGTCGTGATCGTTTCCGCCTCGCCGGTCCTTTGCAGCATGAAGAGCTGGGGCAGAATGGCGACTGATTCCAGCCAGATGGAGAAAGCCCAGAGAATCTATTTCAGTCAGCACCTTCCTCCTCCATTGCAAGTCCTGCTGCTACCCACCTCAGAGAACGTGTATTTGTACGGAAACAGTATCGCCAGCACCGCGCTCGCTCCCAGCAGATATTGCACCTTGAACGTGTCGAGATTCGGGTCGTGCGTCGGCTTGTAGTCGTTGAGCATGAGGTAGACGGTGTAGGCGGATGTGCTGATGAAGATGATTTTGAAAATGGTATTGTAGAGCGACTTGGGTTCGTAGAAGGTCCACAGCAGGTCGACGTAACGCGTGAGATAGACCATCAGATAGAGGAATTGTGACTTGAACGAGATGCCGGACGCGCTCTATGCCGTGTCAATATATGCGGCGCATTACGTGTGCAACTCAGATAGACGTACGCTCGACACCTTCATCTTATGCAGCAGAATCAGGATGGATAGCAGGTGGGATAAATCCCCTAGACGTGTTAGCACATCATACACAAAGCATCATTTGGTGTCGCGAGGCCTACCCAGCAGTCGGAAGAGATTCATCATGGCGGTGCGTGGGTCGCTGGTCGCGGCGAAAGGAGCGGCAGAGGTTTGGCGACGTGAGGCGTGGTGGGCGGTGGTGGTTGAGTGCCTGACATAAAAGACACGTTCCGCCAGCTGCTTCACGTAGGGATGGAGCTGTGGAGCCTTGCACGCCAAGACATGCCCCTGCCGCCAACGTCATCCCGATCGCCGCTACTTCCCGCAGCAGTTCGCACCACTGTCGCCATACACTCACCACTTGCACCACCAGTCAGACATGGCCAATCTTCTCGGGTGGAAAGACATCCTCAGGCCGATTCGTGATGGTTACCGCCATTTGTTTCCCACCCCGGACACGGGACCTACACCGGAAGAGAGACGCCATCAGCGCGCATTAGATCGACTGAAGGGCTTCGCCTACTTCGATACCTTTGATCAATTGGAATCGTGGACTGAGGCTGACTCTGACCCTCTGCAAAGAGCCAATACGCCGTTGTTGCGAGCCACCGGTGGAGTACCGACCGACGACTGCAAAACTGGTGTTCTATTGATCCATGACTATTCTGGCAACTACCATGACTACGAAAGCGTGCAGGCCGTCGGTGTAGACAAGGAACTCTACTCGTGTGAATATCTCCAGTTTGTTGATACTTTTGTCTACTTCTCTCATAAGCTGGTCTGTGTGCCCCCACCAACATGGACGAATACGCTGCACAGAAACGGTGTGGAAGCGCTGGGCACCTTCTTGATTGAACCGCAGACTGAAGGCTCGGAACGTGTATTGTATCATACTACAGAAGAGTCTGGGGATTTGAACTTTCCCATGGCGAAGAAGCTGGCCTCCATTGCAACACACTTCGGCTTTGACGGCTGGCTCATAAACATCGAGAAGCCGTTCGCAAGCGACGCGTGGGACCCCGAGGTCCTTGAAGCGTTTCTACGCCAGCTTAAGGCCGAGCTAGGAGTTGATAAACGGCTCATATGGTAATAACCTCACATCCACTACCACCATGACTGACACATGACTCCATATTAGGTACGATGCGCTCACCACTTCCAACAAAATATCTTACCAGAACGCGCTGACCAGCTCCAACCTCAAATTTGCCGACGCATGCGAAAACATTCTCACCAATTACTGCTGGACGGACATTCATGTTTCTGAATCAATAAAGCTCGGACAGTACGCTGGCTATCTTGGCCCTTACGCTAAAGGCAAGAAGAAGAATATCTACTTTGGCGTTGACGTCTGGGCACAGAACAAGTCTAGTTTTACTCATCCTCGCGTCACATATCCTGAGTATGGGGGCGGTGGTACAAACACTGGAGTCGCATTGGCCAGACTCTCAGATACGGGTCTGTCGGTTGGCGTTTTTGCACCGGCATGGTCGTTCGAGCATTTTCCAAGTCATGAGCGGGACGTCGAACGCACCGTCTGGGAAGGTACACCATTACCAGAGGGCATCGAGTGCACCTGCGTAGACTGCACATCGCGTCACCCGCCAAACAAAGTGCGTCCAATCCTACATGCAGCCAAAGAGCGCGTGGCAGGCTCAGAACATTTCTTCTACACAGACTTCACCCGCGCATTCTCTCCACATGATGACGACGTAGAATATCTATTCAACAATGGCAACACGCACTCGCAACTGGGTTCGCAATCCATCCTCCCACGTCCAGTCAGCCTCTTCCCCCAAAGCCCAGACGTCATACTCTCCCACCGCATAGGACACTCTCACAACCGCAACGTCCTAGTCATCTCCTTCATCTCCTTAGTCCCACAACAGCCAACCGAAGACTTTGACGTACAAGTCTTCCTTCCCCTCTACAAAATCGACATGCCAGCCGATGGATCCCTGCAACTCTCAATGGTGCTAGACAGCTACGAGGATCCTAGACCGCCGGAAATGGAGGACATGACATTTTTCATCTACTTCAAATCGGGTAGAACGATGCATTATCACACGTTGCATCTATCGCGGAAGCCGATCGTGTTGCTGAATGATAGACCTGGAGCGAGGATAGAAGAGCTGGGTATACAGGTTAAAGGCCCGTTGAGGGGGACTTTACGTGGGCCTGTGAGGTTGGTGGGTTTCAAAGAGATTTGCATTTCGCCTACGTTGAAACTACCTCCAAGCTCCTCTTTCGGGATCAAAGAAGTACGGGTTGAAAAGCGCGGTGAAGGCGTGAGTGAACACGTCAGACTGTGCTGGAACTACGAGGATACAACGAACGGCAAGTCCAAAACTACGGGCATGCCATGGAGCGACATCACCGGCCCGTTCGCGCACTTTACAATTCGAAGTAAAGGGCTGCTTCTGGCGAAGGCGTATGCATTGGAGCACATTCTCAACGAGAAGTTCGTGGAGCGGCATACTGGGCAAAAGATTGAGATTGAGGTCACAGGCGTTGGCTTCGATGGACGGACACTCGCGGAGACGAAAGTCACGTTGGAGCTGTAACGTGGTTGAATCCACTTCCTTCCACGGTACTGCGGTGACGCAGAGCAGACGAGCCACTCACGACTTCCGAAATCCACATCGCATCTACCCAAATTCGCGAACCTGGGTTAGAAGCTCTGTATCAGCGTGGAGGTGGAGGTAGCGTACTATAGGTATATAAACCTCCGTTCGCTATCCAAGTCCGACATTTCCACCATGCAAACCCCACAGCAAGATTCACCATCCCCTTGTAAACCGACGATGGAACCCACCCAAGAACGTCCTGCTCCATCGACGATGAAGATAAACGCCCTTAGGATCGAGTGCGAATTTTACCTCAACAGCTTCCCGGGGAGATCGAGCCTAGCCCCAAACACAGCGATCAACGGTTGCATAACAGAATTTCTCGACGGAAAGTATGACGACAATGACGAGGCCCTAGACATAATCACCAAGATGGTTTCGTATCGCAACACTTTGACGAGGACAGCAACAGAACTGCTGACCCTCGCGGGGATATTCAAGCCCAAGGGATTAGACTGCGCGGAGTTCGACTTTGAAACTTTCCAAGAATCGCAGGCGTACAAGAATAAGAGGGGCAAATACGAACATGCCTTTAGGCAGGTCGCTCGGTTCGATAGGGTCTTTTTTCCTCCTCCAGATGACGAGGAGGGGAGGCCGTGGGTTAAGCCGGTTATGTATATTGCTGCGGCTTTGACGCTGGACGATGACACCGACTCGAGCGAGGAGATTGCGGATGCGGTGCAACGGATTACATCGAGTATGTACATGAGCCTCTTCATTCTGCAATGGCGCTAACGATAATATGTACATAGGCTACCTGAAGTCTTTACTTCATAAAGATGGAAAGGAAGCCAACAACTCTACGGCCCAAGGCTCGGCGCCCAAAAGCCTCCCAGCACCAAAGTACGCGCACTCTCAACCAGAGTAAACCGCCGGTCCAGGGCTAACATACTTGAAGCTAGAATCATAAATCGCCTTCGTAAAGACCGGATCACTAGTCTTGTAACCCCCCGGAAAGCTGACACCACTCGGCGTCGCACTGCCACCCCCAGTAACCTTAACCTGGAAGCAACTAACATACGGCTGCGGGTTATTCGCACCAGCATGCAGCGCAATCGCCTCGGCGCGGACCAAGTAATCGCCAGAAGCAATGTTCTTGGGCACGGTGAAAGCGCGCTTTCCGCAGTTTGCGTTGAGGATCTCGGTGCCCCATGAGGCTGTTGTGCCCGTGTACCCGTCTTCGGCAACTTTGAAGAAGGAACCTGAGGTGGCAGTTTTGGCGTCGGCGACTTTGGCCATGTATACGAAGACGGGGCCGTAGTGGTTGCCGCCGATGGCGGGTTGGGAGCACGAGCGTGCGTTGGGCTGGGCGTGCATTTCGACGGTTAGGGAACTGCCGGCTGTGGGGGTTTTGTTAGTATGTCATACAGGTCCACATTATCCTATCCCCATCACATATTGCCTTGCTGGGCAAAGGATTGTGCAATGAACTCGAGGGAGCTTACCAGCGACTTCGCAAACCCCAGATGTAGAAGCTGGGCCGCGTCCGCAGAACATGTCGGGCGAGGTCAGACTGGTGATGGGGCTGTTGTCCTTGACAGTTCGCACACATGTGCCCGCTTTGTCTTCACTGCCGACCCAAAGTTCTTGCCAGGTCGAGTGAGCGGAGACGGTCGCCGCCGCAGCGAGGAAAACGGTGGCGTACTTCATCTTCGGATGGTTAACGGGATGAGATGGCAGAAAGCGCAAAGAGGGTAGGATGATTCGTATCGAGTCTTTTTCTCGACCACTGGCACCACTCTCAGTATTTATTCACCACTTTCGATTCTTTTGGTCATGCATACACCGTAGTACACTTCACCACAGCAATCTAACAGCGACGTTTAACATCCACCCGGGCCGCTGTACCAGTCTTTCCCTCGTCATCTCCGCACCTAGTCACGGCTTCTGACCACTATCTTCATCGTTTTCGCCCTGACCACTTAGATAGATTGACATCGCTGGCATCAAGCTTTCCTTGGCACCTGTCGGGTAGCGCGTGCCCCGTCAGGCCGTCAGCACTCAATTTGCACGACACGCGCTCATTCGCCAGCATGGGGAAAGCGGAGGCGCGAGTGTAGATGGAGAGGTTTTGAACTCGCATGCGGGCATGTCGCCCCAGAGTTCAGCGTTTTACCTGATTGGGCACGGCATTGGTGGTTTGGTACCGATGTCACATGGCGCAATGTGGGCGGCTTTTGCGTTTCGGACTGCAACGGTGATGCTTGGCTATATGGAGGTCGTATATTATATGCGTCGTGGTCACTGGGGCGGCTGCGTTTGGGCGATGCGAGGCCTTTCGTGTAAGCATTAGCATCTAACCTGTTCCAAGGTGTGGTGACTTTAGGCTCTGGCGTAAAGCTGTCGATTGTTTGTGCCTGAGCTATCAGGTGCGTCTCGAAAGGTCGTTGTGATGATCCTCTTATGTTCCTGATCGAGAATGCCGATCTTTCGGCAATTTGGGCCTGGAGCCGCTCGCCAGGCTAGTCGGTATTTAATTCGAAACGGTGTAAAAACGCCAGAACATCCATCATTGGTTTTGAGCGTGTCAATACCCACAGCTGTTTTCTTCCTTTTCGCCATGAGTTTGTTTAAAGAAATGAGTAACGAAGGCCAATGGCGGAGAAAGAGGGTGGGCGGGCATGGGCCTGAACATCGACTCCTCCGTGCAAGTTCTTCTCAACTGCGATCTCCGATAGATTGAGTATTGTTTAAGCTTGGTCTGAGCGTAGGACAGCGTAGTGCATGCGAGGCGGCCCCAACCCGGATTCTTTCACGCCTCTTCCGTGGTGGCATAATCGAGATTGCTTCAGATTGGCAACCTAGGAAGTGTTTGGCATCGCACCTCTATCGGAATCGACGCCAGCAGTGTTCTCGTCACGTACGACGCAGAATTTACCAGGCTTGCCTCGACGCCTTTCCCGTGCGTGGTCGTAGATGCCGATCCGCTGGTTCTTCTCGAAGAAAGGAAGACGTCTGGTGTGCTATCGCCGCTCAGAGTCTAAGCACCTTCCACCTTGACGCTCTTATCCTTCTTCCCGAAGTAGTTCGCCAAAGTATTCTTCTGCGTCGGCTTCTCCTCCTTCTTCCCATCCGCCTTCTTCTTCGCTTCCCCTACACCCATCAACTTCTTAAACTCTTCCCATTCGCCCTTTCCTACGATCCCTCCACTAGCTTCTTTATGCCCCCTCGCAAAGCTCTCCCCAAGCCTCTTCCTCAACGCCTCGTCGCCCGCAACAATACTCTCCAACTTCTTAATAATATCGACCTTCTCCTCTCCCTCGCGCGCTCTCGCACACTTGGCGACACGACATGAGAAATTGACTTTATCGGGCAGGTAACCTTCATTTGCGCACATGACGATTTCGAGTTTATTAGATTTGAGGGTGCCGGACCAGCGTGTTGCAATAACGGGATGGATCTGCGCGGCGCTTGATATAGTCAGAACGGCGATTGTGGCGTCGGCGGAAAACTTGGGGGCTGTGTGGGTGCAGCGTTCGGTTTCTCGTCGTACTTCCATGCTTGCATCTTTCAGCTTGTCGGCTTTTGAGATGTCTCCGGGACTGCTGGCGGAGATGACGGCGTCCCAGGCGTCGCGCACGTTGTATGCTGCCGATCTACGTGGCGCATTGGCCAAAGCCACGGCATCATTGATGGACTTTTTAGGATGTTGCTTGAATGTTGCGACCATGTCTGGAAAGGGGGGTTGCCACTTGATGCTGCTTCCGAGATCACCATGGGTACCTAGTGCTGCTAACCATGATATCTTGTCGCGAAGGTCAGGGTGTAGAGGAAGACAGATGGTGTATGTCAGTAGTGCGCTGGTTGCCACAGGTGGGCAGTCGTGTGCAGTCACATAATCGCATCCTTCTGGGAATCCGCCCTCATCTGCAAAGTGGTGGTCTACCACGAGGCATGTGTGGGGCGAATCGATGACAGACGGTGTTTTTCGGCTGCCTTGGTCTAGGATGAAGATATAGGACGGCTTCATGGCTGTGAGAGCTTGCTTTGTGCTTTCATCATGTACATTAGAGCCTTTTGGTGGGAAGTAAACGGATATTAGATCAGGTGAGAGACCTAGAGCGGTGAGAGTATGATGAAGTATGGCACCAGAGGAAAGTCCGTCTGCATCCTTGTCAGGTAAAATGACTGTTGGCTTTTGCGCTTCAGCACTGGGGCAGATTAGCACCTGATATCTCATCCATCGAGTACGTCTTGTTGTACCATTCTCTGATAATCTCTCGCGCGCGTTCAATTTGCTCCTTCCTCGCCGGCCAGACATTCTCTCCCGACTCGTCCTGTCTTGATGGAGTAAGATGATATGCGGGGATCTCAGTCTTCGTCTTTGTCGTCGTCTTAGTCTTCTTTGGTTTTGGTGGCGATATACCTTTCTCAGCTTTCCGTTTTGCTGGACTCGACATGATGGTAGATGCGTGGAGTTGCCGGGGTTGGATGAAATTGGCGAGTAGTGGCGATAATCGTGGCGAATACAGACTTCGTGAAGAGACGTTTGATAATTGCGCCAATTGAAAGACAGGGAATCTCATTATACAAGTGCGGCAGGTTAGTTGCAGAGCGAAACGACGGGATGCAAGGGTGAAAGGTAGGAGAGTATCGATGACGTCGTTGACACGCTAGCCTCTTTCTCGCCCAACCTCCCTGTCATACTTCAGCACCGCGTCAAGCAGGACCTGGGCTCCCAACGCGCAATGCTCAGGACTCGTGTACTCCTCGGGATTGTGACTTATCCCGCCTTTACTTGGCACAAATATCATAGCCGTAGGACACACTCTGCTCGTCCACGCACTGTCATGTCCTGCTCTACTCTTCATCAGTGAAGTGTCCATTTCAGACACTAAATCTACCGCCGCCCATTCCACAGCGTCGATACAATCTTGGTGGAATTTCGATTCCGGTAATCCCCATGTACGCTCTACGTGATATGCCGTCGCATTGTCCTCCTCTTTGATGATCGTATCGAATTCCCGTAATATGGATTCGGAGAGTTCCTCGACGAGAAGATCAGTATCACATCTGATATCTACCACGAATCTCACGCCAGCGGGTATAGTAGCTTGCGAACTCGTATCACTGCTGATGACACCAACGGTAGCTACACCACAACCGCTATGCAAGGCAGTGTCCCTTACAGCAGTGATCATCCGCGCAGCTGTTACCAAAGCATCAGCTCTTGTTTCCATAGGCGTCGTACCAGAATGGCCTTCTCGGCCTGTAACGCGGATGTCGAACCATTTCATTCCTTGTACGCTTGTCACGATACCTATGTCGGACCCTAGGCGCTCTAGTTTTGGACCTTGCTCAATGTGCAGTTCGAAATGCGCGGAAAGACTATTCTCGCGGTAGTCGCAGGGCGTTGGGCCGAGGTAGCCGGTGGAGTGTAAAGCGTCTTTCATGGATACACCGTCGGTGTCGCGGAGAGCATGGCATGTAGACAAGTCCGTGCTACAGTGCGTGCTCCAGACACCAGATGCCATCATTGCACCAGGGAAACGCGCGCCCTCTTCATTTGTCCAGTTTATCAAGGCGAGGGGGTGGTGGGTTTGGACGTTGTTTTCGTGCAACGTGCGGAGGACTTCTAGGGCGGACTGAACACCCAAGATGCCGTCATATCTAGATAACCATCAGATTCTCATCATTGTGATAGCTGCTTGGGCGTTGTTGCACGTACCTTCCACCCGCTGGTTGCGTATCCATATGACTCCCCATGCCAATCGGCGCCTTGTCTGTGGCGGTACCTGGGCGTATGGCAAAGATGTTGCCCATTTGGTCGATTTTTATGTCGCATCCCAAAGATTTACATTCGCTGACCAGCCAGTCTCGAGCTGCTTTGTCGGAGTGGGTCAATGTCAAGCGGCACATGCCCGTCGATGGTGCTGGAAGAGCGCCATACAAAGTGCATGTCTCTTGCAAGGTGTTGTTTAGCCTGTCGCCGTTGATTTTGAAGCGTTTGAAAGGCATTGTAATGCAGATGGAGACTCTGATAGTACGAAGACTGATTTGGAGAGTTACCTAGGTACGAATAGTGGGTGGACGCGTCAAGGTCGCGAAAGCTAGTTTCGACGTGCCCGCTTGCGAAAAGCGCGTCTTCTTCATCTATGACCAATTTCTATGACTGTGCCGGATATCTGAATCATTCTCGAGCGCGTTTATACGCGGATAGGCGTCGTGGTTGATAAGAACGAAGACGGGAGGAAGGTGGGGCAGCGCGAAAGAGGGGTCGAGATACGCACCTCACAAACCTGGACTAGCCTTCTTTCCACTACCACGATAACCGCTGAGATGTATCCTCCCGTGATCGTGTATGACTGGAAAGTATATTCCGTGTTGTCATTCTGCTCGGAAAAAGGTTGAAACAAGCTCTAATGGAGTACGATCTATTCATCATCAATGGAGTGGTAGTGTCCGAAAATGAAGTTCAAGAGTGGGATATCGCTATCAAAGACGAGAAGATCGCAAAGGTAGTTTCAAGAGGAGGTCTAAAAGCTGCACAGGCGACAAGGACGATAGATGCTGAAGGCGGCTACGTGATGCCAGGAGGTGTGGACGCTCATGTTCATCTCCAAGAACCTCCATTGTTTGGAAATGGCTCAACAGCAGACAACTACGAGACTGGCAGTCGGTCGGCAGCATGCGGTGGTACCACTACCATGGTGACCTTTGCGCCACAGAAGAAGACCGAGGATACCCTTCTCGACACTCTGGCGGCCACTCATGAGCGAGCGAAGGACAACTGCTACATCGACTACTCATTCCATATCATCGTCGGCAACCCGTCAGAAAGGGCGCTCTCAGAGTTCAAGACCCTGCGAGAGGAAGGCATATCCTCACTCAAGATCTACATGACCTACGAAGCCCTTCAACTGCACGATGGCCAGATCCTAGACATCCTCCTCGAGGCCAGGAAGCAGGGCATAACGACCATGATCCACGCCGAGAACGGACAAGTAATCGACTGGATGACCGCGCAACTCGAGAAGAAGAAGCTGTTCGCGCCGAAATACCACGGCTCATCCCATCCGCCCATGGCAGAGACCGAAGCCACCTACCGTGCCATTAGCTTATCAGAGTTCATGGACACTCCAATCCTCATCGTCCACGTATCCACGCCCGCAGCAGCCGCACACATCAAAGCAGCGCAAGACCGCGGTCTACCCATCTACGCCGAAACCTGCCCACAATACCTCTTCCTCACGAAGCTAGATCTCGACCAGCCAGGTTTCGAAGGCGCGAAATGCGTGTGCTCGCCCCCACCCCGCGAAAGCGAAGCAGACTGCGACGTCATCTGGGAGGGTCTCGCAAACGGCACATTTACCATCCTCTCCTCAGACCACTGTCCCTTCCGCTATGACGACCCTGAGTCGGGTAAGAAGTCTAGTATCAGCGCGGAATACCCTCTAGGCCACTTCAAATACATCCCCAACGGCTGCCCTGGTATCGAAACACGCCTCTCACTCACCCTCAGCGCAAACCGCCTCAAGCTTACCAAATTCGTCGAAGTCACATCTGCGAATCCCGCGAAGCTATACGGTCTCTATCCGAAGAAAGGCGCGCTGATAGAGGGCGAATCGGATGCTGATATCAATATTTGGTATCCAGATGGCAAGATGGAGGAGTTTGAGTTGACGAATAGTATGCTGCATCATGATGTTGACTATACGCCTTTTGAGGGCAGGAAGCTCAAGCAGTGGCCGAGGTGGACGTTGCTGAGGGGGAAGGTGGTCTGGGATAGGGAAAATGGCGGGTTGTTGGGGGAGAAGGGGTATGGCAAATTTACGAAGAGGGATACGAGTAGTCTTGCGAAGCCGATGAGGGAGGGGGAGTGGGTGTTGCCGTTGTAGGTGTGGGTTGTGGTGATGCGCGTGCGCCGTGGAATCGGACTCGTAGGTTGATCATCGACGCGTTGAATGCGTTTGATTATATCGTGATACAAGATGTCGCTTGCAACGCGTGAATTCCCTTTGATATCTCCATAATGTATTCGGTGTTGTAGCCTTGAGCGAACGACTGGGCTTGCAGCCTGATGTTTGCCGCGGCTCGAGCCTTATCTTATCAGCCCCCCTGTGCACCTCGCGTCCCACCCCATTCTTGCTTCTACCTTCCTTCGTGACAGCGCGTACATTGTGCATATCTCCATCATGTTACATGAAGCATGCATGACTAACGGCACGCGGTCCTCTTATCAGAGGCGCGGCTCCTGCTTGCCGTTCCCGATGCAGCTATCAGGCCCACGAGGCTTATAGCTGGCCAACATAGGTGTACATGGGCTTGAGGAAGCTTGTCATGCGTCCAAGCTGAACATCGCCATTTTCTAGGCAAGATGACGGCTTCAGATCTTCCGGTAGAGTATGTAGATGTACTTGTGGTAGGTGGAGGGCCAGTAGGTACACAACCCCGTCTCCATTACACACATCATGATACTGACACTCATGCCCAGGCCTCGTAACCGCCTACCAACTCGCGCGCAACCTCCCTCTCTCTACGCATCGCATCAAGATCATAGAACAACATCCCAAGTCGTCCCAAGACAACTATGGACGCGCCATTACCCTCTTCCCGAGAACGACTGAGATGCTCGATCAACTTTCCCTGGCTGATTCCCTTGCTCAGCAGTGTTTTGCTTGTCGCGAAACCGTGAACTACGATAAGCATGGCAACGAGGTCGAAGGAAGAGGTTGGGCGTTCATGGAGAATATGAAGGATACTAAGTGGGACTTCGCGTTGGTGCTACGTCAGAAGTACCAAGAAGAGGTGTTTAGGAAAGCGCTGGCTAAGGAGGGGGTACAACTTGATGCGCCGTATACCCTGGTGGGCATCGAGATTGTAGACGGGATTGAGATGGCTGGATACCGTGTACTGGCTACAATTGAACATGGCGAGACGAAGGTGAAGAGCGTAGTCAGATGTCGATATCTGGTTGGTGCAGACGGTGGGCGGTCTTTCGTACGACGAGCCATGAACATACCATTCGACGGCTCATCCAGCGAAGACAAGTGGGTACGCGTCGACGGCGTCATCGAAACCGACCTCCCCAAGCCACGAACATACTGCGCCATCGAATCGCCGACACACGGAAACGTCCTCTGGGCCGCATTGGACCGAGGGGCAACACGGATAGGATTCGCGTTCACAGCGGAGCGTCAGAAAGCATACAAGGTGTTTGACGAAGAAGCCGCCGTCAAGGAAGCCATCGCATCCGTCAAGCCGTTCAACCTTAAGTTCAAGCAGGTGGACTGGTGGACCATCTACGTTGTGGGGCAGCGTATCGCGCGCTCGTTCTTCGTGAATGACTGCATCTTCCTCGCCGGCGACGCTTGTCACACCCATAGTTCGGGTGCAGCCCAAGGTATGAACACAGGTATGCATGATGCAGTAAACCTAGGCTGGAAGCTCTGCCTCGTTCTCCAAGGACTCGCCAAACCCGATCTGCTGCACTCGTACGAAGCAGAGCGACTGCCCAACGTACAGCGACTGATCAAATACGACAAAGACATCTCGCGCCTCATGACGATGCAGTTGCCCGAGGGCTGGACTGGCGACCCCAACGCCGACCCGAACGAAGTGCTAGGCGTAGTCATGGCCGAAGCAGCGACGTTCAGTAGTGGACTGGGCATCTACTACGAGCCAGACTCTTATCTCAATTACACGCAGAGCCCGGGTATATCGTCCGTACAGCCCGGTCAACGCGCACCGGATATTACGTTACAGAAACCAGCAACTTTTGAAACTACGCGATTACAGACCGAAACACCGAATACGGCGACTTTTCATATTGCGCTCTTCGCTGGTGAGGTAGCTCATACGAAACTCGCTTTATTGTCGTTCACAGCAGCAGTGTCTCGACTTGGTTGGCTTCACGATCCGGGTATTCCGATATCATGTCTTTCTATTATCGCAGGTCCCGGTGGGCCATCGGCCTATGAGACGCTGGGCGGTATGCCGTTCGGTCGTGTATTCTACGACCAGGACCGTAGTGCGCACATGCGCTATGGTGTTGTTACTGAGAAAGGAGCCGTGGTGGTGTTGAGACCTGATGGGTGGGTAGGCACAGTCATTCAGTTAGATGGAGATGCGGCGCTGAAGCTGGAGAGGTACTTTGGCCGGTTTCTGCTCGCTGCAGTGGCGGGTAGCAAGGCTGGGGCGAAGCTGTAAAGTTGCTGTGGATTGTACACACAAGCGAATGTGAAGTCAAACGTAGAAGCAACAGATTGCGTAGGTTTAGTATAGCGTTGACAGTAGTACCTAAGTTCATCAGTACAGACTGATAACACTAGCAGACTTCATCACACTACGCATACATGTAGGAGGTATCTTACGAGTACCTACGTGTAAGAGCGCGCACTTGGTTGCCACGTGCCCACTCTTCAGCGATGGTGTAGCTCAAACAGGTTTTCCACATCAACTTGGTCATTGTAAGAGCAGTATAGTATCATAGCGTTTCCGCCGTCATAATCCATTGTTGTACAAAAAACAGTACAAGGTACTCCATCCAGCCTATCCGGTAGCCTGATACAAGAGGGTATATATAAAAGAACCAAACGCTCAAACACCAAACACGCTTTTTCCCAAATCGAAAACCATCGAGACAGAAGAAATGTTGTTACAGAAAGATCATCAAAACATCACCAGCTGCGTTGTCCCATCCTATCCCCTGATGCTACCCTTCCTGTACTTGTCATCCTTGAGCGGCACTGGCGGTGGTTCGTCGGCGTAGGACTGCGCTGGCATGACGGAGTCTTTCCGTGCGTGCCTTGGGTCGTAGGTCGTACTCGACAGTATCGGCTCAGGCTTGTAGGTAGCGTTCGAAAGCGTTGGCTCTGGGTTGTATGTTGCGCTGGAGAGTGTGGGTTCAGCAGCCGGCTTGGGGTCGTACGTAGTCGCTGGTAGCGTCTTGTACGTGGTTGCGGGTAAAGTGTACATGAATTCGTCAATCGCGTCGTCGATGTCGTCGAGAAGGTTTTGTTGGTCCGATTGCGACGTCTCGGATGTCGACTTGCGGTCAAAGGGATGCTTTGGGTCGAAGGGAAATGTGAAGGAAATGGGTCGCTCGTTGGGTGTGTATGAGACCCTCGGTGCGTATTCAGGTGTCCAGTCTTTTGGGGATTGGGTCGGGCTCAGTGGTGCCAGAGAGATCATGCGCTCCGAGTAGATGCGCTCGAGATCTTCGTCCGGGGCGTGACCAGGGAACAAAGATTGCGATCGCTCGCGCACTTGCGCAAAGCCGCCATCGTATGTTGTTGCTGGTAGCAGGAAGGAGCCTTGCTCGGGTGCGGAGGAAGCTACATCCCTCTCTTCGCGTACGAAGGTGAAGGACATCGGGCGGTCTTTTGGGTTAGGCGAGTTGTCGTTGGAACCATTGAGCGTCGAGGAAGAAGAAAAGCCAGGAGAGAGTACCGGGTCGCTTTGGCTTCGCGTATGTGATACGAAGCGAGGGGAGGGGACCTGCAGGTATCTGGGGGAAGGCTGGTAGTCGTAGTCTGGTGGTGGTGCGATGAAGATGTCACCGTGTCCCATTCGCTCGCCAGGCGCAACATTCCGAAGTGCTTGCAATCTCTCGTTCGCAAAGTTTGACTCCAGGATGTGCGCTCTCTCGACCAGTTTGTCCACAAGCTTGCCGTGCGAGTCCTTGAATGTCCTCTTGACGAAGCTCAACAGTAGCGATGAACAGGTCATCTTGACATCTTCCCGGATATACAGTCCGTGTCTTGGAGTCTTTAGGCCAGGCTCGGCCGGAGGCTTTGGCTCGCCAGGCAGCCGTCCTCCTACCGTCCACTTTCCTTGAATATCGAGACCAAGTGGTGCGTACACGTGTGTGTTGAGACCTTCCGCTGTGTCGTTGAAGCAGGCGTGGTATGATACAGAGCCTGTCGCCAGGCCACCCGGTAGATATGAGACCTTATCTAGGGGATGTCAGCAAATGCATGGTGAATATGTAGAAGGATACTCACCTTTGATAGTGTACCACATCGACCAGTACTCGTCAGTCGGCGCATAGCTAGGTGGCCTGCACTTGAACCGTTCCACCACCAACGGGTTCAAATCGATCATAGCTAGATGATCGCGGTACATGTCGAGCACACTCTTCCTTGTGATGCCCGCCGGCAACGGCGTAATGGTGGTGAAGACAGCGGTCTTCGGCATGATTGCTTTCTCTCGAGGTACGAGTCGTTCTTCTCCGGACTGATGTTTCAAGAAAACCTCTGCGGATACGATCAATGTTTACGCGCGCGTGAAGCTGGAGAAGTGGAAAGAAGAATGTTTGGACAGCGAAGCAGCGAGAGAAGATGTACTTGTTTCGCAGGCCATCAGATCCATCCAGCCATGGCCGCTGACACGCTTCGCACACGTATCAGGCGAGCGCTCGAGCGCAGCTTGAAAAAAGCCCCTGCATCCAGATTTGCGGAAGGTTTGGGAACTGACAGCTCCCCGCCAAGCTCCCCGCCAACAAGTCGAGAACGGCATCATTGCCATTTGGGGAAAGTCATTGGAATTATGTTCCCTGCCACCATTGCTATATTCAGTCGGATGGCATCTGGCCGCTTTGTTTCTATGCGGGCCCCGGTGGACAGAGCATGCTCTTACTGGCATCGTCGTGGAAAACGCGTTGCCGAGAACCGAGAAACGCGAGTAGAACGCTGTCAGATGGTGTCAGCCGAGATGCAGAAGTTCTTGTTCTGTGACGAAAATCAGTGGCGTGGTGTTGCAGGTATCAGCATCCTGGAGCAGATCCGCCGCAGGTACGTTAGACGCTAGCGTCGGCGCTATGACCAATCAAGCAGTGCCGATGAACTATTGAGGGGTTGCTGACAGTTATCTTCGTGAACGCATCCACCAACGCGGTCATCAATTACAACAGCCAGCATTTCGAAGTATCGCATTCGTACAGCACGATGTTGTTCTCATCCATCGAAGAAAGAATTGTCTTCTTGCCGTCTGCATCGAACGTCGCGGACGAGGCTGCCGTTCCAGGCGGTTTGCGTCTCTGTTACGTTTCAGCATGGCTTCATCAGGCATACAACGCATGTTATAAGGCATCCACAAAATCTCCTCCTCGGCACACTGCTACATACCAAGCGTTTCGAAACGAGGCTAGAATTCGCCATCTACCACGCGGGCCGGATGTTGACATCCTCAATTCCTTATAACCAAGGCATCGCATGCTTCTATGACAAATGCGCCGTTAATGCAGTCATGTAGAGTACTGATAATCTAGGGTCCATCAAAATTATCTGGAATACTTACATAGTGACAGATGGCGACACAGCTGCCGAGAGCTTTTCTGCTATTATCGCCTGATTGCCTGAATGCCAATACTTGCTGTCACTGTACCGGCGATGACGCCTGACTGTATGCCCAACGAGCAGGAGCGTGCAGCTTTGAGTCGGATCTGGACCTAACCATGGTCCGCGCTGGTCATTGAACTTGTGCCCAGATTGTAGACTCCGCGATGCACGAGACCAGCATGCACAAGTTCCAACCTGCTAGCCAACGAAGTCACACTGTGGCCATGATACCGCAACAAACATCACTACAATAAGTTATGGAGTCCTTTCTATACTTCCAAAAAAGGTACTTCTCGAATGATTAGCCTAGCGAACAAGATGAAATCCTTCCAACGATCATCATCAGCACGTCACACACAGCACTAGGTGACACGACTTTACACATAAAAGAAGTATGCATTACGACTAAACCAATGCTCAAAGCAAAGCAGGATATCCAAAAAGCCACCAACGCGCCGCAATCATACCTGATGATCGCAAGTCTCAAGTCATATACACATCACCCTGGCCCACTCCCATCACCAAGCCTCTATACACCCTGATGCATATCCACCTCCTTGCTCTTCGGCGCCTTGCTACCGAACGTCATACCCATACCACCACGCCGTCCCTTAACAACACCAACAACACCAAAAACAAAAGTGACCGCCCAAGCAAGCCACGAAACGGCGCTGATAGCCGTACTCGCGCGGGCTACGTCACAGACCTATTCGTCGCACACATTAGCATCTCAAACACCCCATCTTGACATAACGGCACATAGGACGGAAGATCAAACTCACCATACCAAAGCAAATCCTCCCACTCAAAAACACCGCCAGCGCCACAAACCCACTAAACCAGAACAACATCGTCAGTCCCTCCAGCCCCAACAACGCCCATTTCACACTGCCTTTCTCAGTCAAGTGTGCGTATTTGGGTAAAGAGGTGAGCAGGAGGGGGATGAGACTGAGGATGGTCCAGGAGGGCGCGAAGATAAGGTAGTTTATTTCCAGCGGGGAGGATTGGCGCCAGTGTGTTGACCACCATGATGATACTGGGGGTGTTAGTTGGTACTACGCGCGGATGATGAAGATGGGGGAGGGATGGAGGGTAGGGGAGATGGGTAGGGGACGTACCATAAGCCATCAACCCGAGTACAACGATAGAAAGTACAGCTTGTGCCGCGCGAACGGGTAGGATCCAGTTGATCGCCATTGTGACTGTGACTGTGCCTCTTTTCTTTCCTTTGTCCCTACTGGACTATTCTCTTCCGTCCTGGCCTCAATGGAAGTGGCGTGTGTGTATAGTATAGCGAACGTATCGGTATCGTGTCGTGCCACACCTAGTTCCCGTCTATAACGCTGCGGCGTAGTGGTTCGTCGAAAATCCCGTTCGTATAATTCGCTATTAAAAGAGTGTCAAGAAAGATAAGAACAGTATGTACCTAGGGTAAGGAAGAAGAGGAACTGAGGACACGAGGTAAGAAAGAAGGAAAGAAGCCAAAAACGGAGAAGGGAAACCAGTTCACAACACCAACAAGCCGAGTAAAACCAAGCCAGGCATCTTCTCATCTATGGGTTCCTCAGTCATAGCAGTATCAGTAAGCATTACCTGCAACCCATCTGCTCGCCCACTCCAACATGCCACGCGACGCGCATACTATTTCTTGACACCCACGTTGCGGCACAATGCAAAATGCGCTGTGTCCCGCCGTCGCAATACCCTCACACACTGCACGGAACAGCGAGTTCCCAGTCGCAAACCCAGACGATACAGAGGGTTGAGATGACGAGAAACTGTATGCGGCACGTCGATACGCAGCTGTGACTGGCTTCAAGTGGTGTTTCAGTTGAAGTAAAAGTGGATGGGGGGTGGGTAATCTGCGACGATTCATGCGACGGACGCGGGGCTTCGTCTCATCGTGATCGCCACCCGTTGTCTGCTCTGCCGAACATGCGAACACCCACGAGAAGCACGCGAGGAGCAGCGTGGACGGGAAGGATGCGTACGCGTGCAGATCAATGACTATTAATCGTTAATGTGAAAGTTCGCTTGGTGCGAGGTGTAGTTCGCGTCACTCTCCGCCGCAACATCATCAAAAACACAATTCCAGTAACCGGTGTATTACTCCAGCCATTACCCATGCCGTTACTATATCCATCCACCATCGCAAGAAAATATCGTACACATGCTTCACCCTCCCTAACGCTTGAGCTCAAAAGGCCGACAACTCGTAAAAAAAGAGTCGTCAATCCGATACTTCACTCATGGCATGCCGGATCGTGAGAAAGATCATAGACCGGCCCACACACCCCATCATCCCCAAATCCAGCGGTTTCGTCGTGAGAACACAAGTGCAGAAACAGTCAAAAGACGTGAGCATTCCAGCATCACTAGACTGTTTACTGACAAGACGCTCGGTGAGTGGATCGCTGGAAGGTAAAGACAGTGGGTATCTGAAAGGCAAGGAAATGAATCTATGTGTACATTGAAAAGGAAAGAAAAGAAAGATCGAACTATAAAGGAAAGTGTAAAGGATCTGGTATCGTAGGCCTGCTGTGGTATATGCGCGCTCCGTGTATGCCTGTGATCATGACGTCGAAGACAAGGCAACGAAGACTTGCGAAGAGGTAATGATCAAACGATACTGGAGGCGCAAGCAGAAGTCCAAACACCTTGAGCAATGATACATGTCAAGGCATTCTCAGCACATGACGCTCATTACTGTACAAATGTATTGCTGCCCTATCACCTCGGTCTTCAACCACGGGGACTGAAGGGTGCGGCGGCGCGAGTCATTTCGTTGCACTTGTTGACCAGCTGAGAGATGGCGCGAAGGAGCGGGCTGCCAGGAGTGCTCTCGTTGAGCTGGATGTATGCGGCAGTCAAGCGCTGGATGACGACGTCCATGATCTTAGGAATGATGTCGCGAATTTCCTGGTCCTGTGATGTTTCATTAGTAAGAGCATGAGGGTTTTGCAGCGGTGTACTTACGTTGGGGTTGACGCTCTGGAATACAGCGTTGAGCCAGACAAGGCGCTCCGTCAGGTTGCGTCCCAGATGCTCAGATACGACCGCACCAGTCGACAGCGCGAGCAGCGGGCTCACCTGGCTGAGGTAGGCAGGATCGTAGCGGACGAAGACAGAGTCGAAGAGCGCGGCGCTGCGGGGCGACTGCAGCCACTGCATGGTACCCTGCTCGTAGTTGCCTTCGGACATGAGACGGTGGATAGACTCGATCTCAAGCTCCTCCTGTGACTTCTGCTTGGGAGGGGTACGTATAGCAGCAGGCGAGTCTTGTATTTGTCGAGGAGCTGGAGCCTGGCGAGCCTCAAGGAGCTTTGCAACCTGGGATTGAAGTTCAATCTGGTTGGCAGCCATAGTCTGAATAGTCTCTAGGCATGTCTGCACAGTCTCGGTCAACGCGGAGATCTTGATAGCATCTTCACGGCGTTGAGCATGGGCTTGTCGGAGCTCACCACCGATCTGACGCTCGATCATGTTGGTCAAGTTCGACATGGCGGGGTTGACGACGGTGGCAACTGAGGCTGTGATCATAGGCTCAAAGTTACCAGCAACCTTCTTCGCGACCTGGTCAGAGAGTGACTGGAACATCTGGGGCTGCTTCAGGGATCGAGATACGGCATCAGGAACTTCCTTGGACAACTGCTGAGCCAGGATGGGCTTGAGGTTAGCGCTCAGACCCTGCTCAACGGTAGCAGTAGTCTTAGCCAGCACCTCAGGAAGCACAACGTTGCGGATGTTGTCATTGACCATCTTACCAATGACGCCCTCGACGTTCTCGTTGAGAGTGCTAGACACCTGGCGCAGGATGGCCTGCTGATGGGCGCCGTTGGCTGCGTTCATAACGCGCTTGTCCTCGTCGAAACGCTTGTACATGATGTCCAGCTCGCGCGAGAAGCCCTTGGTGATCTCAGCCTGTACGACCTCCTCAAGCTTCTTGGCATCAAACTCTGCGGAAGGAGCAGCGGTAGATGTGGCACTTGGGCGTTGGAGGTGCTTGCTGATGAGCTGTTTGGCCCACTCCGGCGCTTCAGTGGTGTCAACAGTCTTGGACTTGACAGGCTCCTGCGCAACGGATGGCTCAGGTGGTGCCGGAGACTTGGACTGCGGTGTCGCCTGAGCAGCTTGCGCGTAAGACGGAGGCAGAGCCGCGGGTGCAGGTGCAGGCATACGAGCGGAAGGAGCAGTGGAAGCCACAGCTGAAGGCGCTGTAGAGACCTGGGAAGATGTCTCTGTGGCGGCCGCGCGCTTCTTCTTCTTCTTTTCTGACTTGTCACCACCGTTAATGATAGCTGCGCGAGCTGCGTCTTGCTTGCTCTCGACCTTAGCGAGAGTAGATGCGCGCATCGCTGCTTCGGGATTGATGGACTGCTTGGACGCGGTGCTGCTCTCCCTCTTCAATGGCTCACGCGCAGATCGGTCAGAGACAGACTTGGGCGCAGGAGTGTCACCAGCAGTAGATGACTCATCGGTGACAGGTTGAGGTGGCTTGAGCTGCGAGATGGTGATGACACCTTCTTCCTCAGCTTCCTTGGGGTGAATGGGCTCGCCCTCCTTCTTCCAGCCAAGATCGCTTCGGCGGATGCGCAAGACGCAGACACCCTTGGAGTGCATGACGTACAGCTCGAAGAGAGCGGCGTTGTCAGGGTCGTCGACATCAGAAGGTCCAGCGGGCTCGTTGAGCATGTGCAGGCTCCTAATCTGTCCCTTGGAGGCGAAAGAGTACTCCGTGATGCTAGTCATGATGGCAGTAGCGTTGACTGGAGGCAGATTGTTCTGGCCCCTGTCGCCCTTGTTTGCCAGACGGGAGACGTAGGCAGCCTGGCTAAGAGCAGGAAGGTTGTACCTCGGACAGGAGACGTGGACGAAGAAGATCGAGTTCCTGGTAGGGTGGGCGACAGCCATGATGCCAGTGCGGGGATGGAACGATACGCTGCAGATGGCGTCCGATTCGTTCTCGTGAGGCAGGTGAATCTCCTGCACGGCCTTGTTGAGACCCAGGTCCCACAGCTGGAAGGCGTGGTTCTGCTTCATGCCGACCATGACATAACGCAGCGCAATACCCTTAGTATATGGCTTGTCTTTGTCAAAGAAGAAGACGGAAGTGGGCCACGACTTGGCATTGGGTGTGGTCGTGTGGAACTCAAGCAGAGTCTCGGAGACCTCGACCTGGCGGGGAGGGCTGTGGGGGTTGCCTAGGTCTGGCTCGGTGAGGGTACGGATGTCCCAGAAGCGCATGCGGCCGGCCTTGTCGAGTGAGACGATGATGGTGTCGTCCTCGCTGAAAGTGAAGTCCTTACCAGCCTTGCCAGTGAGGATCTTGAGGGAGCGCTCCTTGAGGTACTTTTCCGTGTGGCAGATGCGGCTCTTAGACCGAGCATACTCAGCGGCGACCTTGGGAAAGACGATGTGGATGGACTTGCCCCTGCCAACAGCAAAGAACTCTGGGTGACGCGAAGATGGTTTCGCGCGAGTCTTGAGCTGGCCTCCAGATGTGTTATCATCTTGAGATGGCGACGGGGGAAGCATCAAACCCTGCGAATCGAGGTTCTCGCCAAACTGGTCCTCACGAGCGGGGTCGAGAGAGGTCCAGAAGACAGTGCCGTTGACACCGATACCCAGGATGCTCTCGAGCGGTTGTTGTGAGTCGTCTGCGGAGGTACACAGGGCGATGTTGAAGATGCGCTCTTGGTGGTTCTCGAAGACCTGGCGGTATTGGCCGTTCTCCTGGCGGATGATGCGGAAGCCGCCCTTCTTGACGAGTGCATATACGATGAAGTTCTTGCTGGCGGATACCAGGGAGCGGTCGATCTGGTCAAAGTCCTTCTTCAAGCGAGCAATGTCCATAAAGAGCTCGTTGGCGAAGTAGAGACGACGAGGAGGCATCTGGTTGACCTGGATGGAGGCAAAGGCACGCATGGGGAACCTGTAGACTATTACCGTCTGGTCCTCACCCTTTGCGAGGCTCTCCTCGGCTTCGGCAGTCTCCCAGTCTTCCGCCACGTTGTCTTGAGCAATTTCGGTAGCAACTTCCTTCAAGGCAGCTGCGATGGGCTTGGGCAAGCTGGCTTCGATGTCCTTGGCTGTGCTTGGGTCGGCAAACTCGTCCTTGATTTCGGTTGCAATCTCAGTCATGACCTCCTGGACCTCTGCGAGCTCCTCAGGTTGGGGGAGAGCAGAGGCCTCGGCTTCAGCTTCGGCGAGGGCGTCCTCGATCTGCTGACCGACCTGCTCGCCCAGGTCGCTCACGGCCTCAGCCACAGTTTCGTGTGTATGGGCAGGAGCGTCGTCTTGGGGAGCGGGCGAGGAAGCATCGACTGCCCTCTTCTTGAGGATCTCCATCTTGGGGGCAGGAGGCTTGGAGCCCTGCTGGATCGGGGTGTTCTTGCGGGGGCTGGCGGCTTCGAGCTGGTCGAAGGGGTTGACGTAGGTGAACTTGGGGGCAAGCGAGGCGGCGTCGGGCTGGAAGTGAGACGACTGCTCCTTGCTGTCGGAGCCAAACATCCTCATGGGGGACGAGGCTCCCGGGGTGTGTACAGTTGGGTCAGACGAGACGTGCTCGAGCTCGGCGTCTGCGAGGTCCTGCGCGAGGTCGTCCACAACCGTTTCAGGCTTGTTGGACGCACGCGGAGAGAGCACGGAGGCAGCGCGAGAGGAGCGGCCGCTGGTCTGGGCGGGCTTGGGGTGGTTCAGCAGGCGCAGGAGAAGGTCCTGGGGGTTCTGCTGGGCGGCGGCAGGCGACTGCGCGGGAGCGGCGGCGCTGTGCGAGGGCGTCCTACTGCCCATAACACTGGCCATGCTGGTCGCAATGTCGGGCGCCTGCGACTGCTGCGAGACGCGTCGAGACGGGCCGCCGCCCTGCGAGTTGAAGCGGAGGAGGTTGAGCAGGTTGGTCGACTGCTGCTGCGGCGTGGGCTGCGACACGGGCTCGGGCGCGGGCGTGTTGGCCATGGACGAGTTGGGCGACATGACGGCAGACTGGTGATGAGGCTGCGGGCCGCCGGGCTGGGGGGAGAAGAGAGGCGACGAGACAGACGGGTGCTGGTAGCCGTGAGGTTGTTGCTGGTTGCTAGATGCGCCGCCGTTGAGACGGGCAAGCAGCTCCTGCAGGTCCGACATGGTGAAGGAGACTAGGGCAGATCTGGGCGGCGTTAATAAATGAGAGTGGGTATGGGCGCGCTGTCACCGCCGCGATGGCCAGCACAGTGACGCCATGGACAAACCGACGTACTTTACTCAGGACCCAAAATTGCAAGTGCGCGGCCGAAGCCCAGATGAGGAAAGCGCGAAGCTGCCGGTGATAAACAGAAAGCGGATGATGAAGAGAAAGCTGACGAGCAGACGGGGGAGAGTGGTGACGGGCTGCGGTGATGCGCAGAGGTCAATTGGCGATGCAAGAGGAAGGGCGACAGCTCGACGTGATATCGCTGGCGCCGCAGACGAGCTAGGCTAGCGTATTGGGAACTTGTGGAGACGCCGCCACTCACTTGGCCTGCACTCACCACATCATCCAAATGTGACAGCTCATCGTCGAGTCACATCAATCGTCACGTCTATTACCTGGCATCGATGGATCACTCACGTCGACATCGCATGAGTTTCCGTATTGACTGCAATACGTGCAGACTGGACTGGAAAGAGCGATGCAGGTCCAACGCACGCGAACTGGCACTTGTCAAACTTCATTTCTTTTACAACCTTTGCTTTTGCTCTCCCATACCCTGCATACCACCTTGTTCAAGGAAAAACTCCAAACAGCAACAGCCAGGCAAAGTATGGAATGAAGTCGCAATTCATCACAAAGTCTTAGTTATGCAGACGTATCATGGCGCCGAACGTGGTGACTTCAGCGCGGGAATGTGCGAACTGTGTCAATGTAGATGAAGAGAGTGAAGGCGTCAGCAGGTAGTGGAATATGATAAACGGCATCGTGAATGCACCGCGCTCGTTTTAATTATATGACCGAGCAGTGAGGCCGTCGCATTCGCAAGCACCATGTTGTATCTTATGGCCATACGATCTCCATTCGACATACTACTGACTAGAACACTCTCACAAGTTCTCAAAATCGAAATCCTCATCGCCATCGTTCTCTTCCTCCTCGTTCTCTTCCTCCTCCTTCAACCACAGCTCCTCTCGGTGATGATTCTCAACGTGAGCCAGCCACTTGGACGTGGACTTGTACGAACGGTCTGGGCACAAGGGACATGTCGCGCTCCCAGTGCATCCGGCAACCTTCAACTTGTCAAACGCCCTTGTAAGCTCCTCACAGCACATGTGTACCTTTCCTTGCACATGCTTCTCGAGTTGCGCACCCTTCCATTTCTCATCTTCGGCGGCCTGCAACATCATTCGATCAAACCATCAGAGCCAACATTCCAACCCAGAAGACGCCCTAACTTATATGTGCGACGAATGCCCTAAGGAAAGCTACATCTTCTTCTTTTATAACCGCATCGCATTCCTCAACCCCATCAGCAATGTCCACTTAAACGTCCTCTTTTGGTGAATCTTGCCAATGCAACGGCTCACCCCGTGGGTGTGGCTTGCCGTCATTTTCCTCGAGCGAATCCACGTCCAGACCCTTTTCCTCATCAACACCCAGCTCGGTTATCTCATCCTGTTCGTTGCGCCGTTTCAAAGCCCGAGAGAGCGCTCATGCGGGCATTGTGGAGACCCTCAAGCTCGGCTTGGGCATTTCTGGCTTGTTTGCGGATCGGTTTTGGTGTGCCATCTTTACCGGTGGTCAGTCCTGTAGTTGTTGATTGAGTGAAAGTTTTCAGCAAAGATCGCGTCTTTTGAGCAGGCTCTTCCAGTATAACGTTCCGTATACTCTTGCGGATCTTGTTTAGTACCGTCTTTCGCTTGTGGAAGACAGTCTCAAGCTCCTTCAGGACAGCCCCAGCTGCAGAGTCTCCATCCCTCAACATGACCTTGTAAGCGCCAGTGATCTTGCCGGTATATCAGCGCGGTATGGGCGTATCATCAGCGGTGTTCCGTATCAGATACTCGTGCGTTTCGTCGATCGTTTCCTTGACGGATTGAGCTATTTCGACGATCTCAGGTCATTCACGCTCGCGTTCGCGCAACCGCACTTCAACCTCAGCGCGAAGCGTAATCTCGTAGTTCTCATGCTGTACGTATCCCGTCCGAGCTGCCTACTCAAACATCTTTCTTGCTTCTCTCCGGCTCATCTGCAAATCTGAAGTCAGTATACCTAGCTGCTTTTCAAGCGCAAAGCCTTGACTCGCCCTCTCTCTGCCTAGTATATAGGACTGAATATCGATGTCGCCGACCCCGACTGTATCGTAGTATTCGTGGGCGTTCGAGTCGTTGGGTTGTGCTGCCATTGCTCGTGTCGCCGCCGCTCCGTGTTCATGTTTGGTTATGATGATACGTGTTCGACGGAAGCAGTACATGGTATTGCGCTGTGGAAAGCCCGCGTCGATACACCTGAAGATGGGTGTACGAAGTTAGTGTTTGTCTCACATGCTGTTCGTACATCGGCAATTACTCACCCCTCGCGCAGGTGATAATGCAGCGAACCAGACTTCATTGGCTCTTCAGGCGTGATGGTACCATGACTGTCAGCTGCCAGGAATGCTGCTTGGTTCACAACAACGGGATCAGTCCTGAGCCAGACATCGTTCCTGCGAAGACTAGCAGAAGCTGCTTACAGCGTGAGATACCTGACTAGCATTGCTACCTTCGCAACATTATCAGGTGCTACAAGTTTCTTACTGAGATGGCCAGGAGGTCGTTAGTTATGGTCGGAGTAACGCGGCTCTTCCCTCATCACCTGTGTAGTTGGCAGGCTGGTCTTACAATAGTAATTTCATAGAAGTCAGCGCTAGACGTATTCAACACAGTGCTCTATGGCAGTGGTATTGTCGAAGACAGAGGTTGACGTAGTCAGCAGGACGGCTTCACAACTACAATCTTGTTGGATACAAAGTCGATGTAGCAACCTGGGGATTGTGTTTTGAATATCATTGAACATCGCTCTTCAGACCCACGACTGTAATTTACTTCGGATATGAATTTCACCGGCCGTTCATCTTCTGATAGCCGATCCGACGGAGCTTTGGCGTCGAGTTCTTTCCACTTTGCTTGGGTGATCTCGTCTCCTTTGTGCAGTCGTCGATGGAGAAGAAGCTTGACGACAGGCTTTCCTTTGGCTGTCTTAATACCGCGGATGTCGTTTGATATGGAGTAAGCGACGTGTTCGTCAATTCGGCAGTCTTGACCGCCTTGGCGATTATGGTGGGGATTTTCCGGTATTCGCGCGTGTAGACGTCGCCTAGCATCTATGCTGAGGTCAAGCCCATGAAGTCCTCGGTATATTTGGCGACATTCAATCCAACTTTGGCGCCATCCGTCCACTCACTCTCTTCGTTCTTGTCTTGCTTGTAGACGTCGCCCTCCTCTTTGATCATACTGTTCATAGCCATGTTCATGACGACGCTCGATCTTGGGATAAAGCAATCCGTGGCCAGCTTTTTTGTCTTTTTCCGGCAAAGAATGCACGTCGCGAAACCATGTCCATGCAGGGGACTAAACTGGCATGCGTGGTCAGCTGTACAGACCCAGGCGGCGACGGAGGGATCATCATCGAGTGGTTTCGCATCCGGCAGATAGATGATGTTGTATTGTGTGAAATGGGAGCGGCCGGTGGCGAAGCTTAGCTAAAAGATCAAGGTCAGTATACATGCTCATGTTATCATGCAGATAGGAATTACTTACTGTGCGTTGTATATCCTCAGTTGTAACGTCCAATACCCAATATGTGTCGGCCCTTTCGATCCTTCTCTTCAGCTCTGCCTCGGCAACTTCGGGACCCAGTTTCTCTTCTTCTTCTCATCTTTAGGCGCCGAAATGACCTGATCGTGCGCCGGTTCGGTCAAGAGCTCGCGCTTCGGACCGGTCAAAGGGAAGTCAGATTGCGCCGCATCGAAAGGGTTGTCGCGCGCCATGAGTGGGTCGAACATAGCATTCTACCCGTCGATTGGAAATGGTATGGTGCCATCCCAGGGTTATGGCAGACGAGCGCACATGGTTTCGGTTTTATGATCTTTTGATACAAGACCAAGGTCTGGAGACCGCACCACATATTTTGAGTCTTATGTCATTTTTGGAAATCCTTGTTTTTTCTTTTTGAGAAGATGAGCGTGTAAGAAGGAAGACAGAGCCGTAGACAAGTTGTTTTTATACGTCGACAGGCCGAGAAGATACGAGCGATGATGGCAGGGTGATACGGCCTTTCGTACGCGCCGGCGGGAAGCTCACTTGGCGCCGGGGTGGGGCTTCCTCGATGATGCCGAGAGTCATGCTGCTGTCCACAAGTACATCTCTGGCAGCGTCCTTCCAGTTGTCACTGATCTCCTCAAACCACGATCTATCGCCAGGTAGATCGTACGCCTGCGTAACGATGGTCTTGTCGATGCCGAATTCTTCGAGGTTCGCGCCGGTAGCCGCCAGTGTGGCGCCTTTCATGTCTTTGATACAGTCGTACTTGTACAGATTGAGGATATGCTGTGCCTCTTGTGGTGTGAATGATCCTGGTGCTTTCCCGGTGTACTGTGTCTGTGTCTGCGGGTCAGTCCAAATGGATGGCTGACATATCCTTCCGGCAATCGCCTTCGATGCTTCGCACGCTGCTTCGGAGTTCCAAAGCAACGTTTGCGAGGGATTGGCGCGAGTCGACTACCTGGCGGCGTGCGTTCTTCTCGTTGTTGTCTTGGTCGACAAGGACGGAGATGTGTTCATGTCTCAGTGCCATATACGTTCCTGCCAGCCTGTCATATTCTTTCGCCGACTGTTCTTTTGTCCAGGACTTGATGTAAGATTTCGCAAAGAACATGTCCTGGGGGTCGTATGCCTGCATTGCGACTGGGTACTTGACATCGATCCCGTGTTTTACCTACGAAGTCAGTATATGTTTACGAACATTGCGCCAGAACTTACCTCTGCGTCATGTCGCTTGTTTCCTCTGTCCGCGCTCTCAGGTGTGGGGTAAGCTGGAGATGGCGGAAGGGGTCTCGCTTGCGCTACTCCGAGGGGAGTAGGCGCGGTAGGCTTTGTGGGCTCAATCGCGATGCTCTGCTCAACAGGAGTGTTCGACGGGAGGCTGGTATCAATAGATGCCGTACGTGCGCCATGCCTGGGTGTGCGAGACCATTGCCTAAGCCGCTCGCTGCCGCACGTAGGCGGAGGGCCTGTTTTGTCGTGAATTGCATCTCGTGTGAGACAGCTTCAAAGCTCTCTACAAACAGTGTCGTTTCCAACATTCATGCTTGGGTGTGGGAAGCGCGTGGTCATCAATGGAATGTGGTGAGCTTGTTGTCGGTGTTGGAGATAGCGCGCCGACTTGCGCGCCATTTCCGGCCATGGCGGCGTCTGGGGAGATCGTCACCGCTTGCGATAGGAAATATCTGGTGTTGTAGGTTGCTGAAGTGGTTTCGCTTGGGCAGCGGTCTTGGAATACTAGTCAGAGCTTGTGCAAATGATGCCCGGGTGGTGCAGAAGAAGAAGTTGGAAGTAGTGGGTTGAAGGAGTGATGGAGGAGATGTGCGAGAGTTATTGTATCTGTATGCGCTGCTTGATGCTGTTGCAGGTTGCAGGTGAGAGAGCTCCGGTATCGCTGTGCAGCCCGGCACGTGGCGGTGGAGTCTGCGCTATCACGTGCGGGCACTTGCAAGATAGCCACCACGTCCACGTACATATATGAGGTCTGCTGGTCTTACCATGTTCTTCACATCCATATATGTTGACTCGATGGTGTATGTGGTGATGAAAACTAAGTCACTTACCCGGGTATCTACTAGGTAACGCAGTCGCCCTCTTAAACCGGCGCGGCTTATTGCTTGCACCGAAGACTTCATACTCACATGGAACTGCTTCATACCAATCTTTTTTCAAGAGTATAACATGGCCACTCACCTCTTCACGGTATCTTGGTAGCAAATCCAGGTTCACATTCCCGACATGTAATCGGGGTTCCCGTGTTTGATCCTAATGCGCCATTAACAAACTTCCCGGCGCTGGTACAGAGACACCTTCGTATGAAGTTTGTTGCCTGCAGTGTTAAGAGACTTTCTTCAATCTGCCCCGCGCCGATGCATCACGTAATGGCGGGGTCCTTGCCAGTGTTGTATCGTCGATGGAGGGGGTTTTGCGCTCTCTCTTGTTGCGCCACATATGGACCGTAAGGCGCTGGTACAATCAGACCCCACCACATTGAATCCGCTTCCGTAGTGCTAAGAGACATCCTGCGGTATCTCTCGCGCCATTCCATTCTGTGGTGGCGGGTTGACTTGCCAGTGCTGTATACAAAATTATAGTCGCTCACCAACAAGGTCTTTACTTGCTATTCATGCGCCGTTCCTATAGATATTGGCGCTGTAGACGAATAGTTGCCTGCTGTTCATCAGATGGACGTATCTATATCGCGCTAACACAGTTTCATTACGACAGGTTAGCACATGTACAGTTCCAGATACTGGCTTAACAGGGTCTTGGATACCTATCAACTTCTGGTTTCGCCCCCCACTATATGCTTGAAGCTATCTGGCACGAAGTCTGATGCTTCCATGTCACACTCCTTGTGTACTCAGCGGAGCCGCTAAGAATCGGGACTAGGAAGCAGCGCTAGTGCTGCGAAGTAACAGCGCGGCTGCGCGACCGCTGGAATCATGATGATCATGTGATTTAACCGTCATCTACCTAGGGATGTCAACCGATCTGTATTGGGTTTAGACGAGAAAGGGTCCTGTTTTGTACCTTTTTTCTACTATGTCAGGAATGTAGATTACGCAATGGACTGGCCTTGAGTTGAGAGCAGCAAAGTGCGCTGATAGAAGCCTGGTGTGGCGCATTGTGTGGAACTACGGCTCTGGAAAACATGTGTTCATTCACTCGTTCGGCGCTTTACACATGTGGCGCTGCTCATAACGTAAATAGCGCGAAATGATAGTACCGTTCGTCTGAGATTTAGTGGGTTTCCCAACTACCGACCTACCTAGGTAGGTATGTTCACCTTGCGCGATCTACCGAAGTATTAGCGCGGATGTTGTCTACGAGTTCGTCCAGATAGTCTCATCTTTACCAATCGAGCAAGGCTTACTAGACTACTTAGTAATGTCAAGCTGTCGCCCTTCTTCAAGGAGCTGACGCGGATGTGGACTGCTACGGCTTCCATCAAGAGTAATTTTCCCAACACCACGTCCACCTTTTTGATACGATCAGACGTGTGCCACGTCCCAGGAACCTGGCGCTTGTCAGATATGCGTCTCTACAGTCGATCGCCTCAGCTTTGTTTCTATTGAGAGTTCAAAATGCGCGCGCGGCTGCTCAACCTTGACCTCGGCATGAATTTTCGGCAGTATGCGATGCGAATTGCAGCCACCCCTGGTCTCAGCTGGCGGAGCGTTGAGATTCGAGATTGCTTCGTCGTGGAAGTGATCGCATTGGGCCGATGTCAGTGGCTCGCCAAGTGTTCGTTCCAGGCGTCGATTGTTCAAATCATGTATCATTGAGAATGTAAGACTGGGCGGTGGTCTTGGTGCGTTGGCGCGTTCGAACACCATGACGAGATCGCTGCGGATCCGAGGGAGGTGCGTCTGCCCAGCGCAGTTTATCGCGGGGTGCCGTTCGATTTACGTTCGTGTTGTATTTTGACATTGACATTGGGTATCCGACTGGGTTGCGTTATTGTGTGTGTCTGTTGCAAAGATTTCCAGAACAGCCTCTAGTGCCTTCGCGAACGGAACCTAGAGTTAGGTGCTTCTATCACTTGAGTGTTGCGACCTAGAACATAGACTGTAAGCAAAAGAAAAGAGAGGAGAAGCCTTGGTAGTAGGCAAGGCTGCATATCCCATTGAGATCTCTTTTGGATAGGTGTCTTTGTACTCCCGAGGTCGGCAATATTACTTACGCCTGTGAGAATGCTTCGGAGAGTATCCGTGTAGTAGTCTAGATACTTATTCCCTCAAGAATTCTTCTAAACTGCGTCTTCGTATACACCTAGCTCCTGCAAGGGCTCCAGAAGGCGCGCATTACCCACCAGCCATGGGGGAAGCGGAGACAAGTTCTCTCCGTGCATGGACTGGCAAGTTCGCAACGTGGAAGCGGGCGTGGGTAACGTGAACACGCGCGAGGCTTTTTGGTGTCCGCGTCCGTGCTGCTGAGCACCGTGTCACGGCAGCCCCTAAGCTCAACGAAAACAATGGCTTTAGTCGATTATCCAGAAGCGAAGGAAGAAAGTCACATCATTTCCACAAGATGAGAGTGCGAGTGTGTGGTTCAGCTGCACCTGACATTCTCGGCTATCGTCTTGTTATCGCGTAATGACATCAGAGCTACCCGAGGATTACCTTGCGCGACATCACTACCTAGGTAGGTTATCGGCTTCATCTCTGCGCAATACGGTAAATACGACAGAGTTCAGTTCGCGACAGACTTCAAGAAGCGAACCGTTGGCCGCTCGCCTAAAGCTGCACGCCTATTCTTTTGCCTTTTCGCCAGACGTCTTGGAGAACGGTGGCAACTGAGTAGTCCTGGGTAAATCGCGGGAACTCTGCATCTGTTCATCCGAACCCAACACCGTGTTTCGAGACAACGGCGCCGAAGTATTGACCGCTGCAGATGTGCCCAGAGAAAATTATCGCACCGAGGCCGCACATGTCAGCATCATCGCGGCGATCTGAATTCACTGTACGAAATTCAGCCGACAGCCATGTTTCTCTCAGCGACGTCAAAAAGTTGCTACACTTGCGAACAAGGCCATCAACGTGCCAGCTGTCTCTTGTCAGGCAACCCGCCGGGTTATTTAAAGAGTCTGGAGTAGAGCGACGGAATCTGGGCCGTCCCCAAAGGCCAGGACCACGGATCTATCTGCGCGAATCTCGGGCGCTAACGTGATCTACACGCCCGATTTGGCAACGACCCAGGGGTATGTCTTGGCTTATGACCGCCACAAAGCCTCCGAAGCGAAGACAGCACCTGCATGCACCTTCGCGACGTTGTGCCATACGCGCGTTGCGAGCTGGAATCATGTCCGAATTCCGAGAAAGGCAGAAGTCGTGGAAGCCCGCATGCGATTGAATGACCCCCGCAGGCTCGATCAAAGACCTCATCTTACTCATATTCCTACCCAGCACACTCCCTGTCAAGACTTACATTATTAACTCTCCGCTAGCGGGCTACCTCCTGTATCGCAGTCTCAGTGTCAGCCTCGACCAAATCTGACACGCGCGGCGGCTGACCCGTCCCATAGCCAAGCACACTACACGCTCCACGGGCGTCGTGGGCATCTTTTTCTAATGTCTGGGCATGCGGTAGTTCTGTCGCCTCTTATATGGAATTCGCACCCACATCCCTTTGTTGCTTCTCTTGGTCTATCTTTTTTTCCTTGCCCACTTTGTGAAAAGGTCAAAAGGCGTTCTGTTCACTCTTTACAGTGTCGTCTTTACCTTTTCTTCGGACTTAATATCGGT
Source organism: Alternaria ventricosa (assembly GCF_023758065.1). Lineage (NCBI taxonomy): Eukaryota > Fungi > Ascomycota > Dothideomycetes > Pleosporales > Pleosporaceae > Alternaria > Alternaria ventricosa. Next base: position 1,996,438 of record NW_026055685.1, on the reverse strand, counting down.
CGATCTTCTTGATCTTACACTCGTTTATTCTTCAATTATATTTTGGTTGTACTCATAGTCACGTTATCATAATGCGCTACACTGGACTATACGCTGCGGCTCTGGTCGCACCCCTCGTGGCTGCTCACAGCGACTTCCCTGTACCGAAGATCGTTGGCCTTGGACCCCGAGAGATTGGTCAACTGAGGAGCAGGAATATTCTTGGTGGACATGCGGCGCACGTTGCAGGGCCCAATCTACGTTTGACGGCGCGTCAAGGTGGTATTGATGGTCGGTGCGGGCCGAACAACGGCGGTGCAAGCTGCGCGGAGGGCTACTGTTGCTCTGTAGAAGGCTACTGTGGTCAAGGAGGTAAGGTATTCGGGTACAACTTGAGAGACAAGTGCTAATCTTCATAGGTGACTACTGCGAAGCACCAGACTGTCAGTTCCAGTATGGCCCTGCCTGTGATGCCAACAAACTCCCTACTGGAGGCAGCACTCGCAACATTGCTCGTCCCAAGCTCGGCAACCAGCCGTACGGTGGAGAAGGCATCTACGACTGCACCGAGCCAAACACGATCGCTATCACATATGATGACGGTCCTTACATCTACACTGAAGGTGTGTTGGATCAGTACAAGGCTGCCGGAGCGAAGGCCACTTTCTTCGTCACCGGTGTCAACATCAACAAGGGCGCAATCGACGACCCGAGCAAGCCATGGGCTGCTACCATCAAGCGTATGATCGCCGAAGGTCATCAAGTTGCCAGTCACACATGGTCGCATCAAGATCTTAGCGCCATCACCAGTCAACAGCGATACGACCAGATGGTTAGGAACGAGGTAAGATGTTCGGCTATGAATAACCCATGAGAAGTACTAACTAAGTCCGTAGATGGCCTTCGCCAACATCATGGGCAAATTCCCCACTTACATGCGCCCGCCATACTCCTCTTGCACCGCAGCCTCAGGATGCCAAAAGGACCTCGCTGACCTAGGTTACGTCGTCTCCTACTTCGACCTCGACACCGACGACTACAACAACGTGACCCCAGACAAGATCCAGAACGCCAAGGACAACGTCAAGAAAGCCATCGACCCCAGCAATCCCCAGGTGGACGCTTTCCAGGCTATCGCACACGATATCCACGAGCAGACAGCCAAGAACCTGACTGGCTACATGATCCAAACCATGCAGGCGAAGGGATACAAGCTGGTTACTCTGGGCGAGTGCTTGGGCGAGCCTCAGACAAACTGGTACCGGGACGCTTCTTCCGGTCGCGTAGCCACCACATCGGTCTTCACACCACCTGTCGCGGGCCCTACATCATCTGGAAGCGTTAGTTCCGCCGCACCAGCTGCCACTCCTACTGGTGTTTCCACCGACGCTACCTGCGGAGGCACATCTGGCTTCACCTGCCTTGGTACGACCTCTTGATTTGGACTACACTTCACCCCACTGACATCCACGTAGGCTTCGCCCAAGGCGAATGCTGCTCCCGCTACGGCTTCTGTGGAAACACCGACGGTCACTGCGGAGTAGGCTGCCAGGCCGGTTTCGGAAAATGTGGCAACAATGGCACTGCCCCTTCATCTGGAAGTGGCAGTGCTTCTCAGCCAGCAGCTACCGGTGCTTCTTCGTCCGCTTCTGCTCCTACTTCTGCTCCCAGCGGTCTCGTCACTACTACAGATGGCTCCTGCGGTGGCACATCTGGCTTCACGTGCGTTGGTTTTGTAGACGGCGAGTGCTGCTCTCAATACGGCTTCTGCGGTAAGACGACCGATTACTGTGGAACGGGCTGCAACCCGCTCTTCGGAAACTGCGCTGGTTCTTCTGGTTCCCCGGTACCTTCGAGCGCTGCGGCTCCTTCCACTGCTGCTCCAACTACTGCTGCACCTACTACCGTATCCACATCTACCCGCCCTGTTACCACCAGCACCAGCACCAGCACCAGTACACGCACCTCATCCGCCCCCGCTGCTACTTCCTCCCCCGCGGGTCTCAAAGTCAGCAAGAACCGCCTGTGTGGTGCGCGCACCCAGCAGACTTGCAAGGGCTCTGCTTGGGGTAACTGCTGCAGCCCCGCTGGTATCTGCGGAAACAGCCTGCTGTCCTGCATGAAGATGTTTGGATGCCAGCCTGGGTTCGGTGACTGCCGGTAGATGTGCTTGGATGTTGTTGTTCAGTTCTTCATGTATTCTAGTTTTGGGGATTGGGGATTAGATGGTTGATGGGGGTGGTGGATAGCTGAGAATAGCTTTTCAAAATGCAATCGTTGGCCATAAAGTCTTGTATACACATGTTTCATATGATGGGCCTTTCGGGCTTGTTTGTGTTCGTTCTTCATGTACTCGTGCGCAAGTCTTTTCCGCGCTGGAATAATCGAGGATATCGCGCTTTCTAAATATGAAGATAGAACGCAGAGACGTGTCTTTTGGTCGATGTTTTCATAAGCGCGTAGTACATGTTCTCCGTGCGAAGGTAGAAAGATGTAGCGCGTATGCTAATGCAAAGCAAGATCGCATGCTTAAGCATAGTTATACGTCTTGGAACACGTCTGGTAAGATATAAGCAACAGAATTCCCTCGCACTGAAACCTAGCGGTATAGTGCGCTGATTGTTATGAAGAAACTTAGCACGGCCTCTTCTTCGCCTGTCCTATCATGACTAGGCGCTGTGCTAGTTCTCTGAGTTTCGACGCTGTTACTATACTACAAAACACTCGCTAGCTTTTTGTACACTATCGTACCTTTACTCTCTTACTGTTAGACATTTTCTAGTATCAGAACGAGTTGCTAAAGGTAACTTGAACTGCAATCATCCTGGCGCCGTTCAAACTAGATCTAGCGCTATAGTTTGCTTGAAGACGTGAGCCCTACTTGCATTGCACGACTGCCTTCTCGAGTCTCCTGAGTGCAGCTTACTTCAATGCCATGACAGACATGCACACCTAGCGAAGGGACTACCACAGTTGACTCTTGTGCTACTTGAGAATATTCGAGCGCATAGCCGCACACTTCTTCGCACATGTGTCAAGGTCGCTCTTCTACTTCACATTGTTTTCTGCTATCACGCATCTAACGCCGGTAGTCAAAGTCTTTGAATCTGCTTACATCCCGCACAAGACATCTTCATACCACTTTTACACTCTCCATAATCACACTCTCTAGAACCACACTGCCTGGAATCACTTTGCCTTTACCTGAACAGAATTCTGGATAACCTGCCGTAGAGGTATTCGCGGTATCGATCCTTGAGAACTTATTGTGACAGAAGGCGAGGTATACTTCAACACTTGTTGTACCATTTAACGTGTAAAGCTCTTACTGCCATGCATGCTTCAACTCTAGACATACCACTTAGTTTGTACACGAGGCACTCGTTTCTATACGCCAGCCTCCGCAGTCACGTAATGATCAAAAGCTACAAGGTCATTGTAGTCGTCAAATGCAAATTCTCACAATCATTTTGATACTGGTCGAAGGCTAGACTAGACTTGAAGAGGTTGTCGATGATGTCCACAAGCGCATGCATTCTATAGTTAACGCAACATCTTATTCATCATTCCCAGAGTCAAACATGTCCACGTCAATAGAAGTGGATTGAGGGACTGACAAATCCTGGGCAAACCAGAAGAACGAACGCGTAGACTTCTTTCTCGTTTACAAATGCACAATGAGGCCTTTTTTGAGTCGGAATGGAGGGGCGATTACATCGAAAGTGGGTCGTGTTCGTGAATACCCCTTCGCGATGTCTGACACTATTCCACAATCTTACTAGACCTCCCATCTTACCAACACGAGCCTGATAACCTGCTCTGTACCTCGATTGCCTTGGATTATTTACGAACCATTTTCAAAATCCTCCATCAACAAGCAGCTCCTCGAGTTGCAACAGCGGCCGCTTCGGAGAAGTGGTTCCTTTCAAGAAAGGGTCAAATCGGGCTTGTGGTTTAGTGGTATAATACTCCCTTAGCATGGGAGTGGTCCAGGGTTCGATTCCCTGCAAGTCCAGCTTTTTGCGCTTCCTGAGGTATAGGATGGGTCGTGGTTGTGGTGGTGAAGCTTTGGGAGGGGGGTGGTGGACATGGGATGAAAGCTTTTTTTTTGGCCGGATGTGGGGGCACCACGACACCACCCGACTTTTTGCGCGGGTCTAGAACATCGAAATATCTTTCCGAGATTTCAGGGTCTACCTTAGGAACACGAACATTGCTTTGTGAATGCTGTTCATCGGTGGTGCTGCATGCGTTGATGTATTTGATGTGTACGCTGGTTGGCATTGAAGTCGGCAGAGAGCACTTCGCAACACCATTTGAACCGAATCTCACCTCGACATCTTCAACCGATACCAGATCTCCCGCTGACCACCTGTTCGTGCCTCGGCATCAATATTACATGCAGCCACGTGTGCGATCGTTCGGTTACTCAATCTTTCCACGCCAGGTTAGCTGCATATGCATCCCGAGATCTGCACGAGGCCTGTCAAGCGATGCTTCCCCTTCCAATGACGTCGAAGCCGACTTAGGTACCATGAACAGCAGTTCCAATCACGCGCATATCTGCACTGTGCGTGAAGTCAAAGCCCTATTGTTCCGGACCCCTACAGGAACACAAACCACAGCGACGCCGTCCCTGATTTCGCGCAAACACCAGACCCACCTTGAAGGCAAGAATGAACGGTGAAGCTAGACCGTATTTCGCTTAGACTAGCGGCAAGCACAACCCAGCCCGAACAGATATTTTCAGCAGTCGACCTTGTGCCCCTCGCTCTCTCTCTCCAACGATCCAACCCCTCAGCTTCCGATAATCAAACAATTGGTGGTGTGCGACTTTTGAACGACTATTTCAATACCTTTTTAGAAGACAATCATCTTCTAACGTCACTCCCTTACCCTTTCGATACTTCGGTAAGAACAAAGCCCGACATCACGGCATGGCGCGTGCGGACTACAGCTAACACTCACCAGCCTTCCAACTCTACAAAATGGATTACCAAGCACCTGCTCCCGCTGCCGGTGGCCGTGGCTGCTACAACTGTAAGTTGACTCTATACCCACGATGCGGTGACACGGTCCGAATGCGGCCCCGCTTTGTATATCAGATCGCGAGAGCGTCACGCCTCAGGGTCCAGCGACAGGTCCAGATCGGTATTCAAGCGCGGAGACCACCATGCCTGACTCGGAACTGCATCTTTGAACACGCGCTGACCATGTCCAGGCGGAGACTCCTCTCACCGCGCTGCCGAGTGCCCCACCAAGGGTACCCCAACCTGCTACAACTGCGGCGAGAAGGGCCACGTGAGCCGCGAGTGCACCTCTCCCCAGGCTGAGAAGACCTGCTACCGCTGCGGTGGCACCGGCCACATCTCGCGCGAGTGCACCAAGGACGGCGGTGCCCAGATGGGTGGCCGTGGCGCCCCCAGCCAAGAGTGCTACAAGTGCGGCCAGGTCGGTCACATTGCCCGCAACTGCTCCCAGGGCGGTGGCTACGGCGGTGCTGCTGGCGGCTACGGCGGCGGTCGTGGAGGCTACGGCGGTGGTGCCGGTGGCTACGGAGGTGCTCGCCAAACCACGTGTTATTCGTGCGGTGGTTTCGGTCACATGAGCCGTGACTGCACCCAGGGACAGAAGTGCTACAACTGTAAGTACACAGCGACGAACTTGGAAGAGCATGACTAACCTTTATCAGGCGGCGAGGTTGGCCATCTGTCGCGCGACTGCCCCCAGGAGACTTCATCTGAGCGCGTGTGCTACCGCTGCAAGCAGCCCGGCCACGTCCAGAGCGCCTGCCCCCAGTAGGGCGTTCCAGATGCCGTCGATGTTTTGATCTGGAACGAGTTTCGAACTGCCAAGTCGCTCTGATACCATGAGCGACGTTGGAGATTGCGCCCACGATGTGACGAATCATCGACATGCTTACGATTTCTTTTCTTGTATATTTTCATTCAGCGGCTCGCTGCCGTTTTTCGACGCTTCACGAAAAGCACATCGTCGCCCGGGCATGATTGGACGGCCTTTTCCTGTTTTGGCTGTACATCAAGAGAGTTGGTTATGGGAAAAAGTCTTGATCCAGGAAGAGCGTTTGGTGGGAGATACAATGTGGGTGGATGGGAGAGCGGATGCTTGATGCGAGCAATGAATGAAGCAGTGCGTGGTCTGCACGACGACTGTGGCTGTAGGAGAGCGAGGTGTTCTCTCGTTTTGGCGGATGACTGGTGTCTGGGATGCGAATTAGCAACTGAGAGCCGGCTGAGGTTGAATGAAGAAACCGGAAAAGTCCCCACGATTGGGTGGGCTCCTCAACTTATACTGCGCCGTTTTCATGCACCGTGATGGATGTGCGCTAAACTAGTTTGTCACGGTGGGTGGGATGCTGCCATGCATGTACTCTTGGGTGGCTCCGTGATGTCACACTGGGCAACCGAAGTCCTGATAGTGGCATGTCAAAGTCACAAAGAGCTGATTGCATTAGACTAAGAAATGCATATAGACGCTGTACTACATCTCGTGATGGCCTATGTGATGGCGATGGGCGGGTTGGAGTTGGAGGGGAAGGCGCCAAGACCCTGTGCCTTCCCGCCGTTAACGGTTAGTTTACATCCCGCCTAAACCCAAACAACTTATCGACAGCACCCTCGCGATCCAACCGCGACACCACCGACGCGTCACCCGCACCAACACGCGCATTCATTCCTTGCGGACAAGACTCTGAAGATGGCGCCCACAAAGAAACGCGAAGCGCGCGAAAACAATTACTACAACGTTGGCGTGCAGGGAAGGTAGGCAGAGAGACGCTCCAATGCATGCGCGTAAACAATAACTAACATTGCGCAGGAAGACTGGCATCACACTCGCAGACAAAGGCGTGTACGACGAACATGGCCTCGAACCGATATCCGGCATCTTCTCGTCGCCAGAGAGGTCCCCGCCCAAACAAGGGAATGATGCGACAGGATCAGGCTCGATGGAAATACAAGAGAGTGCGCAGACATCGACGCAATCGCGAGGGATGTCACTAACAGGCCCGCCAGGCTCAATGCCAGAACTTACCACATCCCACCAGATCTTGCGCAACAACCGAACGCTCCTCCCTCCACCCCGATCGCGATCACCCAAGAAGACCAACCTCGGATCCTCGCCGCGACGGCAATCCTCTATGGCCCCGAGGGGAAGCTCTCCTCCCCCATCCAGCCCCATCCGCGACTCCGCACAGCCGATTGCGCGACGCCTCGACTTCGAACAGGACGAATCAAGCCTACAAGAGACGCCAGCCCTGAGCGGCTCAGGCGCGCGACGAGGAAAGCGATCAGACGTGTACGATATACCGGAAGAAGAATCGCCGGGCCCGGCAGAGAGCGCTATATTTGAAGAGAGCATTGTGCAGGAAGAAATCACTGCCAACGAGTTGGGAGTCGCCGCTGAGGAGAGTTTTGTTGCGCAAATCGGAGGCGACGAGAGCATGGCCGATGACCAAGTTGTTGAAGACCTTGAGGAGCTGGATCGTGAGGAGGAGTCTGAAATTGTTCCAGAACCACCAAAAGAGAAGGCCAAGAGGGGTAGGAAACGAAAGAGCGATGTTGTGGAGGTTTCAGAAGGGGAGCAGGAACCAGCAGAGAAGCCGCGCAAACGGGGCCGCCCTACCGCAGCGCAAGCTTCGGAGTCACAGAAGAGCAAGAAGACTGCGCCTGCTGAGCGCCGACGCTCACAACGTGTATCCGACGTCAGCGAACTGGACGCGCCCGTGGATGAGTCGATCGATCAATCTGAGCAGGTTGAGGAAGTACCCGTTGCGCCGAAACGACGAGGACGGCCACCCAAGGTGCAACCGGTTAGCGAGCAAGAGAACAGCATCGTTGAAGCGCCGGTCGACGACTCAGTAGATCAATCAGAACAGGTCGAGGAAGCGCCTGCACCGAAGAAGCGCGGCCGACCGGCAAAAGCGCAGCCAAATGGGGAACAAGACGACAGTATTATTGAAGCGCCAGCCGACGACTCAGTAGATCAGTCGGAACAAGTCGAGGAAGCGCCTGCACAAAAGAAGCGCGGACGACCAGCTAAAGCGCAGCCAAATGGCGACAAAGCAACATCTTCAGCATCGGCATCAGCATCAGCATCGGCCAAACCAGCGAAGAAGTCCAATGCAGAATTCACAAAGCCCGCGAAACCTGTGGGCAGACCGAAAGCAAATGCAGAGTCCAAGGCGAAATCGGCAAGTGCAGAGCCAAGGTCCAATGGAGTATCGAAATCCAAGACTCCACAGGCGGAGAGCGAGGAGGCCGGCAAGCTGGTAGATGCGTACGGAAACCCTCTCAGCAGAAAGGATATCGATCAAATATCTGCGACATCAGCCGGCTCACGCTTCGGACGGGGAAGACATCTTTCGGTATTCCGCGAGATGGATCCCGACAATGTCGCTCGCATAGGACGAACAGGCAGACATCGTGTTGCGCCTATCGACTTTTGGAAGAACGATCACATCTCCTATGAGCCCGATGGCAGCATGTCGTCGATTGTGAAGAGTCAAGCAGTAGAGGAAGAGAGGAGACCCACCAAGAAGTCCAGCTACAAGAGCAAAAAAAGGGCGCTCACTGTTGTCGAAGAAGAGGAAATCGAGCTCGACCCCTGGGAAGAGCAAGGCACTCTTGTTGGCAACTTTAGAGGTTTCGACACTGTTGGTGAGGTTCCCTCTAACGACATCATCGAAGACAGTAAGTGGCCTCAAACCTCAAGAACGATCAAGTGTCACTAACCATATCACAGCCATCGCATGGAACGAAAGGGGTGTCGAGCCCGTAGCCGTCGGAGATGGCGGCTTCAAATACGCAAAGATTGGATCCATCGGCAACTTCTTCAACTGGGGTCTCATCGAACTCGGTCCGGATCAGATGAAGCGCACGAAGAACTCACGGTACATGCACATGATCTTCAACGTACAGTCTGGTACTGTGGAGGTACGTGTGCATGAGAACGAGTTCACAGTCCACAAGCAAGGTGTTTGGCAAGTCCCTCGAGGTACGTTCTTTCTCATCATTATTCTCTGTCACTTCAGCACATTCTCCAAGATGCACGGCAGCATGAAAAGACCTGTCGCCGTGCTCCTTCACTTCTTTCCATGCATGCACTCGCTACAACAACCCCCCATCCGCCTTCCCTTACTTCCCCCGTCTCTGTACGACAGCCGTTGCATTATGCTCGACGCCATCCGGGTGTTTGCATATCCCCATCTCACACCACACTTGCATGCCCGCGTTGTACGTTCCTGCTCTGCAACATGGCACGACATTGGGGGCCGGCCAGGGGCGCGTCCGACAAGCAACCAGGGCAAGCGAGCACACTGGCGAAGCGAACCCGATTCTCGTCACCCGCATGGGCGTGGCGCTGACTGCAGCATGCTGTGTAACCATTGACGCTAAAGCCTCGCCCAACCGACGGTGCACAGCATTGTCGTTCGCTTGCTCTTGTGGCGGTTACCAAACTTGCTCTAAGCCATCAGGCAAAGAGACTGAAGAGCGCGGTTACGGCGCGCCACAAACACTGAGCACAACAAACCCGCCTCTCCGATCCGCTTGCGCTCTCCCACTCCAGTCCTTTCTTTTCGTTTCGCAAATTTCCCCGCCCTGGAGGCCGTCAGCCAACCATCGCTTCGCGTGGCGCTCACTTTGCCGCTGTTTCCTTGCTCAAACCCTTTCTCGCGCTCTCATTGGTCCAAAAGCACACGCAGCTAACGAGTGGTCAATCACAATAGGCAATACTTATAGTATCAAGAACATCGGCACCGGGACGGCTCGTGTGTTCTTTGCTCAGGCGAGGGAACTGCATGTCGAAGAGGCGGAATGATGATGATGGAGAAGAGTTCGCCACATCGCTGTTTTGTTGGACTATTGCATACACATGTTTGAATCAGTAGCGGTGTGAATGTATGGAAAAAGAGAGTGTGAGATTCGTTCGGCTCGTGTAGCGGTCAACGTTACATGCAGCATGGAATTTACGAAGCTTCTTTTTGGCCTCACAATGTAAAAGAACCTTGATGGTCTTCTATCTTCTTCTGTTCTTTTCCCTGCATGTTCGCGCTTGTCGACGTGTTCGCGCCATGGTGGAGATGGTGTGAGTGGGGCGCATGCTGCAGATGTTTGTCCGGCGATACTTTCGAGCGACTAAGCGCCGGGGTTATTGTGAGCGTGAGGGTTTGTGGCAAGCGGGTGAAGCGGGTGAAGCGCGGTTGCCTGCGATGAGTAGATACTATATCGCATGTGTAGGTGATCGTGTCTAGATCTGGATAGGGCCTTCATACGAGTACGCGTCGAGATATGGTCAGGGATGTGGATGATGACATATGTCGATTTGTCTTTGCATGTCGACTCGGTGCATCAACGGATCTGATTATGCGTGTTCGCTCGATTCGGAATTATTTGCTTCCGCGGAAGAGACTGCGGCTTCCCGCACTGCCAATCTATCGCTACAGATGAGAGAAGAGAACGCAGGTTCACCGCTCATTTACCGGGTTCTCGTGCTTTGTTTTTGGTGGTTTGGTGTACTGCGAGCTGCCGTTGCGCGGGTAGGCATGGCTAGGGAGATCAGTATGAGTAGGGGAAGGTGTCGGATGATGGGTAAATGCGAGTTGTGGTACAACGACGTGACAGTGACGGACTGCATACTGACGTTGCAAAAGATCTCGAGGGCACGGAACATGGGCTTTCATACCTTGGAGTCCATTAGATGGAGGCTAGCAAAGTACATGTCGTATGGCGAAGGAGAAGTGTTTTCATCGACTGGCTCCTACGTCACCAGTCTCAGTCACTCTCATCTGACAGAGACACCGCGACCAATATCAGTGGAGTTGGAGTGACACTTCGGTATCTCGTCATAAATCTACGTCGACATTCCCCCGGTCACTCCAACATCCCAAGCCTCATTCTCATACACTCGTAGCACCACTGTAGTTCTTCCATCATTAGATCCACTGGGTCTATCCCGTACATCTTACAGCTGCACCTATCACTGCATCTACGTCTGCATCGGCGTCTTGTATCACTCAGCCCGCGGCTTGTATGCCGAAGTCATGATTGTTAAGTTTACACTAGATTATTAAAGTATGTAGAGTACTTCTAAATAAGTAAATTTACAAAAAAATAGGCTCTCTGCCTACCTATAGCAATAATTAGCTAAAGGTAAGAGTTTTAAGCGCTAAGCCTAGAGATAAGCTATAAATAAAAAAATTCTTAAATTATTAGAAAGTACCTCTATAATAGTACTATAAAACTTTATAAGCTCTTTTAAGTATAAAAAAATAACTAAAGTTATAAAGTATAGTTATAGTAGTAAAAGAAAGCCTTATATACAAAATTCTACTCTAATTCTTCTTTTCTTTCTCTTTTATACTATATTGCCTAGAATACTAAGTAAGTACTATTAGTAATTATTATTACTACTACTCTTACTAACTTAAAAGCTATAAAATATTCTTTATATTTAACTACTACGCTATCTTTTTTATAGCTTCTACTATAATAAAGCTTATAAATTTCTTACTAAATATACTTAAATAACTAAGTATTAATACTTTAAAGCTATAAGCTATTAAAACTATTAAGATTCTGCGTATATATATAACTATACCTAATATCTAAATAGCTACTTTTATAACTACTAAATATAACTATAAAGTCTAAAATATTAATAGTAAAGCTATAATAGTAGTAATAAAAATAGAAAGCTATATACTTATAATAAAGAAATAGTAAAGTATTCTAGAAACTATATAGGTTAGTAGATAGTTTAATACTATAATAGTAGCGTACTACTTTAGGTAGTAAATAGAAGAAATAAAAAAGCTAATAGTTAAGATTAGTTAGCCTATTATTATAAATAAGAATAAAGCAGTATTTATAAAGTTTTTATTTAGTAATAAGAATATTATATAGATAGTCTTAGTATAGTATTACCTTAGTAAATACTAAAAATAGGCTGTAGTAGCGTATAGCGTATAGAAGAATTACTAGAATAGGTATAAATGTTAAATTTAATAAAATTAGAACAAGTAGTTAATTAACGAACCTAGTACTAAAGTACCGGCTAAAACGCGACCATGCCGAAGTTATGTTATCCAATCAGCCAGCTGTTACACAAGATTGACTGGCTGTCATCTTTCCCTGAGATGTACATTGCCATGCATCTATGTGGGTTCCATTGCACTTCGTGTCACACCGTGAGCAAGTGATCAGCTATCAGCCTCGTTTGAAGGTACTTACCTATCGCTGCATGTGAAATTAGTACACGAGAACGAGGAGAAAACCACACCAGAGCTGATGTTCAAGGGATGTAGTTCTTGGAGACATCATGATGAAGTAGAACATTACAATATTACGCGTAGTGAGACTACGCGGTACACCTATGCCAGTTTATCACGCGTTGTCATCACTGCCTCTACGACCTAACTTTCTACATCCACAGTAACACATAGAATCTCATCGAAGTACACATTCGCCACGTTCAAACCTAACTCCAACTGCGTGTGGAAGCGGTGTGCCAGCCATGTGTTGTACGCCCTCCACCTTGCCTATCTTCATCTCACTCTCCATCCACCCTGGACACAGTGTAGTGTAGTCCACAAGCGAAACGTTCATGGGTAGTTCAGATGCATGCCTCCCCTAGACCTCGTACATTACGGCTACCATGATAGAAGTACCGAGACCTGCATTCAAGATACAGTACCACTACCATTACCACTACCGTCATCTCCACCTGTATACACTACTCCTACACAGCCTCTCCCATGGCGATATCGAGCGGTGAGAAGCGGTGTAAAAACATCCATCTGCCATCTGCATGTCCAAAATAAGATTTCGCAGCCTCCGACATTATGTACATTGCCACAATCCGGTGGAGGATATACATACCGGAAACCTACAGAAAGCCACTTATCCAACAACAGTTCTCGCCCAGTTCTCGCCCTGGTATAGTCGAGTTGTTGTTGTTGTAGCGGTGTGGAGCGGTGTAGAACACTGTAATAGTGTAGTCAGTCCCGACTAGACCCTTGCGCCGCCACCAGCCTTGATCCGAACTTCAAACTAAACGACTTTGTGACGTCCGGTGAAGATGGATACGCACGACCACGGGTGTGGTACCTTGCACTACTTATCTCGCTAACAATAGAGAGTATTTGCGTTCTGTTTCCTTCCCGCCGGAGGGAAATGTCTCGGCCGGTAACGAAAGAAACCATGGAGTTTCATGGGATCTAGACGGTGGAGGAAGGATGCAAGGGCAACGATGTCAGTAGAGATGCAAGACTAGCTCGCCGTTACCTCGCCTCGAACCAGCAACGGCGACACCAGATGCAGAAATTGAAGGTGTGGAAGAAGTGTCCGTGACACCGCTCCTTTGCGCAATTCGCATTCAGCTGCAACACCTTGGCCAGACCAGCCTGAGGCCTCCATGGCATCTGTGTCGTGTTTGGCAGTTTGGCAGTATGGGTTGTAAGCCATCCTGCCATCTCTTTCCATCATCATCACCCTACCAACTACCGTCAGCTACCGTCATCAACCCCACTAAGCTTTGGTCTCGTCGAAATGTTAACCACGAGACACCACGTTTCAAAACAATTTCCAAACGCGCAACCGACAGCCAATCGGCATACCTAAAACAATCACAATCACATGATATGTGTTCAGCCTCACATGCGCCTCGTCCGCTGTCGTGCCATAGGCCAGTCACACACAGATCCATCTGTCACTTGTCGCAGAAGTTCGGAGAGCCTTAATTCCCAGCACTCTGTTAATTAAGCGGGGTAAGGTATGGGCACAACCCAAAACAGCTGCACCGGATTTTTAAGGCATCCCATTATCCTGCCAATCTGGAATCTACTCCAGATTTGATGATGCGCTGATTCCTGGTCGTCTCATCATGTTTCCTCAGTGCTGCTCGTGACGAGGGATTAACCTAGTGCAAGTCGCGATTCTCTCACAAGAACGGTGTGGGACCGGCGAAAACGACGCCGAAAGTACCAAACTCGTGCGGTCGCGGTCGGCTTTGAATGCCGGAGCGAATTGCGCGATGGAGAACTGCCCGAGGTCGAAGGACCAAGGTTTACTGTGACCTTAGTAAACCAGCAGACAGGTCGCGCGAAAGATTTCAAACATGAATCATGTAGTCAGCTCGCCTGTCGCGTGCTTTGTCAAAAAAGCAAAAAGATCTCGGTCTTGTTTAGTCTTGGTGCTTCCATTAGCGGGCATGCGGTTCGTTCATTTTCCCCTTTGGGGGGATGGAGGGGCGGGCGAGCATGTCTGGGTGAACAGGGCGTGAACTATTCGATCGGCGCCACTAATCTCGCATTCGTCTGTCCTTTCCCTTTTTCTGACTCGAAATCGCACCGAAATTCTGCGGTGTGCGGAGTGTCACGTCGTCCCACTTGGGCGCTATGTCTCGGGTTTGCGATCGTCATGGAATCGCGATTTCGCCGCGGTGATAATTTCCATTGTCATTGCGGATGAGGAATGCGGTTGCGGGATACACCGTGGGAAAGCCGTTGGGCATCTGGTGTCGGATGCCGATGTGTGGGTTTCGGATGCTGAACCAAACTATAGATCTACTACTGCATGTACAATACTATAGTGCAATACTTGCTTGTTGGGTTGTATGGATTGGCGAGTGTTTGCACGTTTATTTGCATTGGGCTGCTTCTTTGACGCAGGAGGCGACGAGCGCTGGCTGGGTGGCTTGCTGTATGAGCTGATGTGAGCCGATTTCCCTTTTTACTTTTGGCGAAAGCCCCATGCAGCTTTGCGCGAACAGACATACGCCTGTCTCAGCAGCCCGAGGTCTGTTCAGCTGCCTCGTCGAGGGATGATGACATTGAGCGAAAGGTTCCGATCCCCCAAATAACGACATGACCACATCGCAATGTCAATGTGCGCATGGCGGGCGACGGAGAGGGCTCCGATCGGCCTAATCTCATCTGTTCGCGCGCTGCTCGCAAGCTCCAAGCCAAAGGCCGAAATTAGATGGCACGTGGGGAGGGATGATGCAAAGAACATTCTTGAGACGTTCGATTTTGGTCTTCCCGCCCGCACGGCTTAGCCTGCTTCAGGACCAGCCCCCATGTCGCATGACATGGAACGCGGAGCCAGTTCGCCGCCAAACGCGTGGGCAGCAAGAAGTAAGGGACAGCGCCCTCGACACTGTTTCCATGGAACAGCCCTGATGCAAGCGGCGGACGTGCCTGGCCCACACACATGTCACGGAACGGTTTTTTCTCTCGCTCCTGCGAGTGACCCATTCAATTGCCATGCTCGCCCTTGTCAGTTGTTTCGGCCCAAGGCAGCGATCCCGGACGATCAGAGAACCGGCATGCAGGATGGTTGCAATCCTGCGACAACGATATGTGAACCAACATGTCATAATTGTCGTACGATGTGGCAAAGCCGATGAGAAGGTTCGCGCGGGTAAGGCGACGCCAGGCACTCCTAGCCGCACACTCCTGGTGTGCACTGAACGCAGAAAGGGATGGGTGGAGGCAGGCCCTGGGGTGGATCTGTGTATGTGTCAAGTGAAAGGGTGTCGTCATGTGCACAGTCGTGTGCGAGTGGTGGCATGTCAGCGCCCATGATTCGCGTTTGGCGAACAGGTGGGAGATTTGGCCCTCGACTACCCATGCTCCCATGCCGTATCGGGAAGGCTTCTCGAAGGGCTGCGATCGCCGGTCAGTGCCCGTGAGAATAACGACACTGTTCATGCATAACCTCTTTTGCGCCGTGATTTGTTTATGCAACGCAACACGAGCAGCGCCGAGGAGCGGCTCGGCCGTTTGACAATAGTTCACCCATTCGTTCCCCGATCATGCGAACACCTATTGCGTCGCATGGCCGAGCCCCGGGGAAAAAAGTAACGTAAGGAGCGGTGCCCATGGTCGCCGTCTTGGTTCGTCTGCCCATTACCGTTCCGTTTGTGTCATGTTGCATGGTTCGAGTTTGTCGTCCCATGCGCCAGGTCACGCTGCTTTGGCTTTAGTTCGGCATTGCGCCGTGTTTTGGTTTTTTATGCCGACTCGCCTGACGGCACGTAGATGAATGACACAATCTGCCTGAATGCGATGTCGTGGATATTGGCGCGAACGAACTGGCGGGTAGGTGGGTGGGCGTGACGGCGACGGCAAGGGGAATATGTCATGGGCATAGACTTTGGACTAGGCGTGGCCTTCTAGAAGCATCATGGAAGGTTTCTTTTCTGCAAAGGCACGCACTGGGCAGGTTGGGTGGTGAGAGGGCGTGCCTTGGGCGGGTTGAACTAGGCTGTTTCAAAGCGGTTCGTGAGGGCTGGGGCACGTGCAGAGCACATCTCAGCCTTGTACTCCGAGTGGGACGGGAGCGGAGAGCGCGCGCGCGCGCACACAACAAAGTTTGGTTTACGCCCAAGGCACCAATTCGAGGCCGATTAGCTTTGGCAACTAACTGCAGGCAAAGGCGGCAACCATGGGAATGATGGAATTTGGCCAGGCTTATCGATTAGCAGCCACGCAGCCCTACGGCATCCTCAAACACGCCAGCCCGCCAATCACGTGCACCGCCTGCTTTTTGCGGGGCGCAACACCCTCTTTGCCTGCACAGCAGAACCGATGACACGACACCCAGCAGCCCAAGCCCTAAAATAGTTTGCATACACACTTAACGCATTGCAGCGCCATGCAAGGACAGCGAACCGTTCTAAAGACAAGTTCATGCAAAGCAGCCCCCGTGTTGCCCAATCGCGTGGCCCAAAAGTGAGGCTACGAGGCTGTGCTAGTGGAGACAGACGTGATGATCGTGAACAACGCACCTTTACCACACCCTCCTGGCGAACGTGTAGTAGACAGACACTGCGTGAGACAGCCACCACACTCCCCCACCCACACCAGGAGGCGAAAAATTTCCGACTGGAGCTAAGCTTTGCTGAAGACACCCTGAAGCGGTGACAGCGCAGCGCTCCGCGCACGCTGAGTCGGCCACGTAGGTACCTGTTTGACCGACCTTTTGCTCAGGCATGAGGGAGTGTGGCACCCATGGCCGCTACGTCATCATACGATGATCCGGGGTAGACGAACGTTGTTTTCCCGGCGGTGGGAATCTCGTTTGCTGTTCACCGCCACGCCACACACCTCGTACGTGCAGGGTCATGCCGGACGGCCTGTTGCTATGTTGAGGGACACGGTAACTTTGGAGGGTCCGAAAGAAACGTAATTAGGGAGGGATGGAGGGATGGAGGCGGGTTTTGCTTCTCGGAGATGAACGGAACCGTTTGGTTCATGTTGTATTATAATCTTGCTACTACTATGACAATGTGCTGGCCATGCTGGCTTGCAGGGTACAGGTGGCGAGCGCGAAAAAAAGTCTTTCCAACGTTGTCTTTGATACACTTCGAGGCCGTAAACTAGCTGGTTGAACACGTAGTTCGACACGTAACATCTAAGACGGGGGAAAACATCGGTGTAAAGGTATCCTCGCCACGCTATGCCGCTGAGTGTGCTTGTGTTGAGATATGTGATTGAATAGAGAAATGCGAATGAACCACACTAAAACAGTGCTGTGACGAACGGGTTCGAGAAAAACAAATGCGAGTCTAGTGAGAGAAACAAACGCTATGATGTTCAGCAAATGCGAGAAAAACCAGAATGCCAAAGAAGATTGATATCCATGCGGAAAAAGATGTTGACAACCAACCCACGCTAAATGCCACAGTCGTGCGGAACAATGCCCCTGCGTTGATCTTCATCCAGGCTCTGCAGCGCGGTGTTCCCTATTCTAAGCTTTCGTGGTATACCCCGTATGACTCCTGAACCCTTCTCTCTTTGTTTGCGCCGAAACCCCTGGGTATACCCACGCTTCATTACGGTTCCTGCCCGAATGTTTGTGTATGCATGCATCCCGAAATATGTCTATATCCCATCTACTACAAGTAAAGAAATCGTTGAATAATGCGAGTGCGAGACGTGTCTATGCGACTGCCGATGCGGGTCGCTCGTAAGGTGTCGACGGTTGGGGTGGCGATGGTCGGTCGCTTTCCTCGCGCTTCATGCTCTTGATGCTGCCGGTTCCGCTGCGCTGCGACATGCGGTCGGGACTCCTCATGCCCTCACTCCGTGTGTGGTGCTCTGCTCGTGACGGGCCTGCGGCCTCTTCTTCTCTTCTCCTCTGGTGGTACGCCTCCATGTAGCTGGGGATGCTGCCCTCTTGCTTGATAATCGACTGCATGCCTGGTACAGGTGCTGTCCTCGCTCCGCTGATCAGATCTTCTTCCGACTGGGGTTGAATCTGGGGAAGAGGTTGGCCTAGTTGAGGGGGCACGCTGGACCGGTTGCGAGGGTCTGCGCGCCTGCGACTGAACGAGCTGTTCCTCCTCCTTCGTCCGCCAGCGCTGGAACCGCTGTCGGTCCGCTGGTGGTAGCCGTGCATCGGACCTTGAGGCATTGGCGGAGGCACCTGATGCAGCTGCGGCGGCATCGGCGGCGGGTTTGGCATTAACTGAGGCGCGTTGGCAGGCGTGAAGCCATGCGGGGCAGAGGCTGGTATAACGGGCACTTGCGATGGCGAGCTCATGCCTGTGCCGGTTGCAGATGGGTGGAGCTGAAACACCGGCGCATTCGCACGCGCGCTCATCTCCTGCTCACCCAGCTGCCAGTGCATCGATTCGGCGGACCGCCAGGGAATGCCCATCTCGGTAGCGACCTTCTGCCACATTTGGTCCTTGAATCTAAGAAGAGTCAGTATTGATTTTGAGTAGAGTGCGCGGAACAGCGTCGCATACGCGTGCGGCAGAGTGGGCTGGGGTAGATCTGAAACCAAAGTTGTGGGCTCAAAACGAAGGAACGGATGACCAAGATGGAGAAGTCTGGCCATCCGGATTTGTCGAGTGGTACATACCGAGCGTAGAGTCTTGCGAGCTTGTTTTTCTTCTCCTCGTCCCAGATGGCTCGCTTCTCGAGGTAGTTCTGGTATCGTAGTCGGCAGGAAATGGAGCTTCTTCCGGGTAGTCGTTTCGCAATGTCGTCCCACTTCATTCCCTGACCCCGCAGCTCGATGGTCAGGTTGTCCTCCTCTGGCGTCCATTTGGACTGTTTCTTGGCCGGACTTTCGTCGGGTAGCGGGGTTTGGGAAGCCTGTCGCTTGAGTGTTGAAGGGGGGGAGCCATTAGGATTTTGTGGGTGACGGGGTGGGGAAGGTCCATGTGGGCCGGAGTAGAGTGGGCGAAAGTGTGGGAGTGGTGCGGGTTCAGCGTGTCGGTGAAGTTCAGAGATGGCAGGTAGAACAGGTCCTCCTAGCATTGATCCGGGTCCTTGTTGGGGTGCTGATGTCGGTGCCTGTTGGTATGCAGACATTGGCGCGTAGTGCGGGGGGCCTGGGTACGCGGGTGGTCCAGAGGCATACGCCGGCGACGCTCTTTGTGAAGGTGACTGTGTGTATGCTGAAGGTGCGGTTGTGTATCCTCTGGTCGCTCCTGTCGAGTGGGACACATTTGATATGGAGCTCTTCTTGCTCGCAGGTGACTCTGAGCCCCGAGCGCGAGGCTCGAGGAGAAGGTTGATATCCAGGATGACGGTGAGGGACTAGCTTCTAGCCAGCCCATAAAATGGAGAAAGTTGTCAAGAGACCTGCGTCCTTGGAAAGCTCAAGTTGCCGAAAGATGTACAGTCGGTCAGTCAGTAGCGGTGTTGGGGTAGGCGGCTGTGAGGTGTGGAGTACAGCAGATAGATGGCTATCTATAAGTTGAACGTGTACCGATCAAGTCGGGCGTTGTCGTAAGGTAGCCTCGCAGATGATTGACAGGAAACCGTCGTTTGATCAGCCTAGCTGTGGCGTTGGGCAAAGGCAAGGCAGGAACTGAGGTTGTATCCGTGTCGAGTGGGTGTTGATGGGGTTGTGAAGTTGGTAAACAACAACAGGGAGGCGAAACGTGTTATGGGTAGCTGTGTATGAGGATGAACAGGAGAGGACAGTGGTAAGGTGATGAGGTTCGGATAGACTAAATGTGCCGACGATGACCCAAGTAGCCAGTTGCGAGGTACTTTGGATGATTCACGCTCTAAGTGGTCGATCGACTCGAGCTATTTGGGCTATGGGCCGGGGCTTTCGGAGCAGGGGGTGAAACAGGCCAACCACTCGGTCTGATGAATGACGGGCGTGCTTAGCCACTGACTTTTCAGGTCGAGAAGGTAGAGGAGTAGCGTAGGGGAGTGGTGGATACAGACTGGTAGGAGCAAAGGTAGGTAGGGTCTGAGGGATTGAGCATGGATGTGTCAGTAGAGAGAGTTAGCGTGCGACTGTAATACTAATAGCAGGCATCCCTTGAAGCCCTGGGCTGGCGCCGCCTCATCGTCCGCCGCGGTAGGGATCCGGGGGCTTGGGATCAGGATGTACCCTTTGCGTTTCTGACTTGACACCCACTACCTCTGCGCTTAACGCTTTGGCGACTCGTGCTGGCGGCGCGCCACATTAACGACCCACAGACCACTTGCGTACCACAGCTGATCCGATCTAAGGAAGCATGTCTGCCGGAGATTTTAGCGAGACCAAAAAGAAAAGGACAGGCCAAATTGGCAGCGTTAGCTTGACACAAAAAGCACGACACCCGTTCTTGCGTGGTGAGTACTGCGATGACGTGTCCCCCACTTGGGAGGTCACGGAGGTCACGAAGGTGTTAGTAGCTATCAGCAACCTACTCGCACTCTTTGACGTGGGAGACGACTCCGGTGCATTTGCATTACTGCGGTTTGATATTGGCTTCGCCGGCGTGGTGTACTGGGCGCCATTTGCTGCCCTCCTTTCCGTCAGGCCTCAATGCGCCCAAGACGGGGCTGCGGCGTTTGCAGGTAGCAGGGCCGCGTTCACGATCGTCGAGGAAGCGGCTGGAGCGTGTTTTCAGAGCTTGAGGCAACGAATCAAGGATTATGATGAGCGGTGAACAGTCTCAGGGATTCGCTGATGGTTCGGAAGAGCACAAGCGCGATGACATGGAAGATCTGCAGCATGCTCGCCCTGCTCCGGCTATCTGACGCCAGAAGCGTCGCTACCGAAGCCTTGCGAACGGCTGACTTCATTAAGGCGGTGCAGGTGGTGATGTGTTCACGCCAACGTCGACAACGTTCAAGACGGGCTCCACCTTTGCAATTCCTGCGTTCATGTGTCCGGTCAAGAACCCCACTGTGGGCGGCGATCTAGCAGCGTCGCAGCATGCGCAAGAGGAGCGGTGAACTGCGGTGAACTGCCGGCGGCCGTGGGCGTGACGTCTAGCTCTGGCGCCTACGCTGTTCGGGCGCGCCATGGCATTAACACGAACAAGACGATGTTGGTGTTTATGCGATGCATTTCGGCCGCATCCGCAACCAGACGTGTTCACGGGTGCACCGCGCACGTGAGGGGCGCCTGTGGCGGGCTGCTGTGTTGT
This sequence comes from Alternaria ventricosa, assembly GCF_023758065.1. Classification (NCBI taxonomy): domain Eukaryota; kingdom Fungi; phylum Ascomycota; class Dothideomycetes; order Pleosporales; family Pleosporaceae; genus Alternaria; species Alternaria ventricosa. The sequence goes on along the minus strand of NW_026055685.1, from coordinate 1,975,048 downwards.
CTTCGTGTTCGCGAGCCACGTTGTGTGAAGCTACGAGGAGGCGCCGCCCTGGCATGTCATAGCCGTGGCAGATTGCATCACGGGACCAGGGCCGCGATGATGCGCATGAGGCGGTGAGGAGAGGCCGAACTGGATGGATGTTTTGAATGAGGTTGGATATAGCAGGCCCTTGGGCCAGTGGGAGCCGACATGCAGGTGCATTAGCCATGAACCATCCCCGTGCGCTGGCCAGCGCTAGGGCAAAGGGCCTTTCCTCGGCGGCGCCCACGGCCTGCTGAGTGATTGAAGGATCAAAAGACTCCCCACAGACCAGACGAGCACACAATCTCACCGCGCCGACGGCATGCGAACTGCACTTCCGCAGCCCTGGTCGAGTCTCTTTATCTGCCGCTTTGGGGGGTGCTTTGTCTGCTTGGTCCTCTTGGTCGCCTTGCAGGTGCCACAGCCTCTGGGACACATGAATCTATAAGGCGCAGCACTCTATATTTAAAGACGCGTGCATTGCATACATCGCATACAAGAGCGGTGAAGGGCCCAGTTGGAGTTAGTTGGAGGTATTGGAGGCATTGGAGGAAATGACTTGTCTCGTTGACGCTGGCAGGCGCCCGCAAACAGCCGTGGAGTACCGCGACATCTGCATCTGATTAAGTGCAATCACCACGTCTTGGCTGACGAGCGCATGGTTTTGCATTAGTTGGATGAGGCAGCTCGACCCGGAGCAGGCCTTACCTCGACGAAGATCATCAGAAATAACTCGCCCACGCGAACGATGCCAGCGCACGGCGTGGGACTGTATGTATCCAACTGTTAGATCCCACGGATCGAATGATGTGAGCGTGGGGGCGTGGGTGACGGCGTTCGTCGTTCGTCGCGGTTCGCCGTCCTGAGACATTCACTGTGGTTGACAACCACGGCCTTGGCATCGCTTAGGATACTCGATACGGCCATGTGCAACCCTCTCCAATGCTTTTCTTCGGCCCTACACCACTCGTAACCATCCCGCATACGGAGCGGGTCACCTGTCAACCGTACACCATCACCACCACCAACAGCGCAGAGTCCTTCTATATACATACATTACCCCTCTAGTGCACCTCGGCTCTGCCCCTCGCTCGACATGTCACTCCAGAGCGCGGCAGACGTGCCGCTTCTCATTAGCTCTCCCAATTCGTCGTCTGAGCGCCGTATATCGCCGTCGTGGTCCATTGCGCAGCTCAAGGCCCGCCTGGAGCCCATCACCGGTGTGCCCGCCAGCAGTCAACAGCTGTCGCTGCGCGTGGGCTCTCAGGATGCCGTCGCCCTCACGGCCCCCGACGAGGAACAGACGCATCTTGCTGCCTTTCCGCTGCAGCCGTATGCGGAGATAACCGTAAGTGCTTCTTCTGCTTTCTCATTGCACGCCTGCCGCAGCCCTGTCCTGGCTGTGTCGACGCTGCCGTCCTCTCGCGAGCTGCCACATCTCTGCCACCCCGGCTCGCCTCTCTACTTCCTTGTATCTACTCTACACCCACGCCTAGCAGTTTCATGCGTCGCTCTCCTCGGCTGCCCCATTCGTTGTCAGGTCCGACGTTGAGGCCGCGCTCCAGTCAGGTCATGCCTGCATATTCGCATGCCCCGCACTGCCCCTCTCTTCCCAATTGCTGCGGCTTGGCACGCGATCCGCGCGGAAGCCATCCTTCGTTTCATCGCAGTTACCAGATCGTCTGCAAGCGTTGGGCTCTCCGGAACGCTGCTGGTACTCGGCATTCAATACCGACGACATAAACTTTTGCAGTACCGGATAGCCTTTCGCTGCTGTCTTGCCATTGCTTTTTCGGCGCTTCGGCCTTACTCCAATGCCTTACATGGCCTCATGAATCACCCCTTGTACCGGCCACCTTGCTAGAGCAATCTCAACTGACATCCCCGAGCAAATGAATGCTCGCAAACATGCTCCCGACTGACAGCCACGTCTAGGTCGTTGACACTCGTCCGCCGGGTGCGAGGACGGACTTCACCGACCTGTCGTCCGTTGAGAAGTATGAAATGCCCGCTGCTGAGTACGAGCATCGGACCGACAGCGTACTTGCATGGAAGAAGGCGCAAAAGCTGGGTCGTTTCGACCCCGATGCTCCCAGCATCGAGCAGCAAAAGATCCGCGCCTCAGAACGGGAGGTAGAGGAACGAGGTAAGCCGTATATCTCCCGCATGTTTCACCCACACCGTTGAGCCGTACGTTTGCGCGGCAGAGGGAACGCCGGAACCCGGACATCAACCATCGCATTGCAGCCTTGTAGTCATCCATGTCGTTCCAACGTGCAAACCGGAGATGCTTCAAACTCTTCCCAAACCGGACTGCTGCATACCTCCAAGGTTGCCGCCTCATCATAACAGGATTCACTATGTCTCAGCCTGTCATTACCCTCCGACAAGGACATCTGAGCGACAGGCAAGGCAATCTCGCATACCGAGTATCCTCTGACCAAACCCGTCATACACGACTACCCTTTCCGGCCCCCTGCATCCAACCCTTGGCCCAGACCTCCACAGCCGAGCGTATGGCGTTGGGAGCACATCTGTTAGGCAACATGCCATAGTAAACCGATTAACACTCGGAAATCGCTTCGAGTGTTGCCGTCCTCCAACGACTGTCGTCGCTCCGCTAGGTCACCCGTTTCTGGCAGGGACCGGGCAGCGGCAAAGGGTGCAAGTCGCCGAAACCCTAAACTCAATTCTCAAAATAAGCGATCGACGCCTTCCTTGCCACCCAGCCTCATTATTCTCCCCATTCTCCAGCTTCATTCGTCGACCAACTCTCTCGGTAATACACTTCGACTACGACATGGTCCATTTCCTGAAATCTCCCTCTTCCTGCTCGCCCGAGCGAGATCGTCAGGGTGGTTTAGGGCACCAGATCCTCGGATGGCGCGGCCCGCATTTTTCCTTGCTTTCTAAAACACATCAGCACGTTACGCATCGTTTACTCCGCTGAATGCCATTATCCCCGAAGGATGCGTTGGAGATTTGTGTTGATGGATCCAACGCCGCACCACGTCTCGATATTCGCGCATCACTGCCTCGCTATAGCATTGCATTGGGCAGCGCCTGCATCTGTCTCGAACAATCAGGCCGCCTTCCCCGCTTGAGCCTCGCTGTCGCCACCACATCTCGAGTAAGATGTGATCGGTGTGCATGAGAGACCGAGTAGGCGTGCAATGATCTTGGGTTTCCGCGCATACGCGATGCTAGTTGCCAAACTGCCCGCCCGGCCGTCGGGACGTTGTTGTCCACTTACCTGTTCCGTTCCGCCTGGGCATAGGTTTGCTTCTTTTGCTCGCTTTCGCGTATACCTCCTGTCTACGCCCAAACCGTGGACGGATACGAGGGTTCGATAGGTTGGGCTCCACTGAACAGCGAACGGAGCTGATCTCGTACGATTATCCTGGCTGCATTCATACTTACACTTTGGTCTCCTTTACCGCATGTATACTTGCGAAGCGAAACGATTCAACTAACGCAAACCCTTATTAGGCCTTTCTGTAAACGGTCGTGTTCGCCTCCTACCCGAGTCAGATGCGCGTCGGGGAACCATCTCCTATATTGGCCTTGTCCCTGAGATACCGGGTATAGGCGTCTGGATCGGCGTCACCCTCGACGAACCGACAGGCAAGAACGATGGCAGCGTCAAGGGCAAGCGATACTTTGAGTGCGGCAGCAATTACGGCGTCTTTGTGCGACCTGAACGCTGCGAGGCCGGCGATTTCCCCGCCCTCGACATGGGGGATGAGGATCTGGAGGAGCTGTGATCGGAACTCCGAATAGGGGGATGACAGGACGAGTATATCGGAGAACTATGGTGATCGAGAGGGGGATCAGGGCAAGTGGCCACGTGGTATGCTGGGTGGTGGAACGGAACTGACTTCAACCTACACATGTAGCTTCAAGCTGACTCCGCCTCCGAATACAAAGACGAGACCAGCCTTGTGCCGTAATCGTCTATCACCGTCACAGTAGCTGCTTGTTATCAACATCTGTTCCCGCAAAACACCAACTAGATAGTCAAAAGCTAGCAAAAATGTATCAATTACCAGCAATCACAATACAGATGATATTGATCGTGACGCCCCTCAAGTATCGTAACTTTCCATGCCCTTGTCGACTCCAGGTTGTGTATGTAACGACTACAACAAGCTCGTTGTTTGTTACTTTAACAAACATAGCTAAGGCTAGAGTATACAAACCGCACAGTTTTTGACGAACTACGTCGTATCACAAAGGCTACAGTCTACATAGGAGCGTCTCAGTCACAAGTCAAAGTACAAAAAAGGATGTTGAAGTATACACTGCCTTAACTAGCCTCTAGACCCCACACAAAACCCACACTCTGCCTACTACTCTACTATCTCACGCCGATACACCAACCCCAAAAGCCGACACACCCGCTCTTCACACCACCTAGCCTTCCACCCATCAGGCTCCGGCGTAATACTCTCATCGCCCCACCCATCCGCCTCATTCACCAGCTCAACCTGCTCCTCCAAATAAACATTCAAAACCGCCTCCAAACTACCCATCTTATCCGCACTCAGTCTGCCCGAGAGATCTACCCCCATAATAGCTATAATGGTTTCGACAAGAGAAGCCAGCATGGTGGTACTCGTGGGGAGGTGTCTGTTGTATGTGGAATGGTCCCAATTAGGAAGCGGCCTACCATCCCGCTTCGCTTGCTCAACCGCTTGTGTGACTGCAGTGCGGTATGTAGAAAGCAGGTTCCAGATTTTGTGCCAGATTGTTTGGAGGAGGGCGGTTGTGTCTGAGGGGGAGGTTAGGAGAGGAAGGAGGGTGTTGCGGTAGAGGTAGGATAGTGGGATGTCGTGGATTCCACCTTCTTCATCTTCAAATCCAAATATGTCTTCCTCGTCATCCCAATCTGACTCTTCCTCATCTTCATCCTCATCTTCATCCCCATGCTCTTCCCCATCTTCCTCACCAAAAGTCCACCCAAACTCAACACCCCCCTCATACTCCACGCCCCCCTCCCCGTCATCCAAAACAAAAAGTTCGCGTCTGCACAAGGGACACGTATTTGTCCCCTTGGCGCTCAACCACGCAACGATGCAGGGTTCGCAGAAGATGTGGTTGCAGCTTGTGGTGTTGGAGAAGGAGACTGCGGGGTGGCCGGTGGTGGTGTTGTAGTCTTCTTTGCAGATTGCGCAGGAGGTGGAGGAGGAGGAGGAGGAGGAGGAGGGAGAGGGGGTGATGTTGTGGGCGAGGAAGTGTGAGCGTGTGGGGAGGGACATTGTGATGGAGATCAAGCGCATTCCAAGGTTTCTCTTGGTGGGTGGGAGAGTTTTGGTGGGGTAGGTTGTGGTGGAGTAGGTGAAAGTCTTGAAGAGTTGGTTTGGACTAGAGGTGGAAGTCGTGAAGAGTTGGTTTGGACTAGGAAGGTAATTCGGGGATGAGATGTGTTTTATACTCACAATGCTTAGAATCACTGCATTTTGCGGCTGCTCCTACCCATGGATAGTATTCCGTATAATACTATGGTGCTTGCAACACCTCTGGTTGCGTTGGTCCTCAACCACGGAACTCATAGCGCGGAACCTTCTCACATCCACTCACAACGCGTCTTACTAACGACCTACTCATCTCTGAAGATCCACTTCCCTCCTCTCCTATGTGCATCCAACCAGCGCTCTTGCACAATCGCCTTCTCTTGTTCCTTTGCACGTTCCCGGTCTTCCTGCTGCTCCTGTGTCGTCGGAAAGTCCACTCGCCAGAACCCTGGCGGTGTCCTTCGTCGCTCGTAGGCTTCGCGATGCTTCCCTGACTCTTTCGCCATCTTCTTCGTCCGAGCTTGCAAAACAAGCTCTTGCCGCTCTTCGGATGACATCTGCGTGAGCTGCATGTTGCTGTATGCATCGCCCAGATAATCCTCAAGCAGAGCCTCCTCTTCCGAGGGGCTGAGAGGTCCTTGGGCCTCCGCGAAAGCTCGAAAAGTGGAGCCACAACATTGCGGGTTGGTGCAGCCTGGAAGACACATGCGATCTCCCCGCTTGCGCACAGTCTCCGAGAATGCGTAGCTGAAGCCTTGGTTGTATTCAGGGTTTGGCTTGAAGTCCTTGACGCTAAGCTCGCCGACCGGCTTATCTCGGAGGCGAACCTGATCTTTCAACGGAGATGCACGACTTTTGCGAGCACTAGAGCGGGTCTCGGGAGCCCTCATGGTCCATATAGGGCCGTCAGGCGTCGGATCGTCGCGAGGGCTCGCGCGAGCCTTTGACTTTGAGCTGCGCGCACCCTTACTGACGGAACGTGTCTCGGTAGTGCGCGAGGAGCTTGCGGGAGGGGTTGGGTTTTGCTCGGTTTTTATCTTTACCGATCCTGACTTTGGGGTCTTCGGTGATGCCTTTCCTGGCGTCTGAGGACTCTTCAATGCTTGTAATCTTTGGTTCATCTGCGCTCGAGCAATCTGGGGCGGCAGCCTTGGCTTACGATTAGTCGCAGGTAGTGCTTCGCCCGACTCTGCGAGGAAAGAATGCTTGTCTTGTTGATACGCTTGGGCTTGCCGTGAACGCTTCGTGGGAGGCTCCTCAGACGCACTGTTCACCACGTTGGGGTCAAGGGGTCTTAACACAGCGTCTCCTGCTTGCGTGGGTTCATTCGGCTCACTAAACGCTCGTGCTTCGATACTCGCCATGGCTTCAGGCTCGCGCATCTGATCGTAGAGATCATGCAGATCAGTGTCATCCAGGTTCTCGTTCTTAACGGCCTGCGTAAGTGGCGCGCTGTTACGCCTCTGCTGACGAGGCGTTTGCACAGGATCTGTGTCATGAAATATACGTGTCCGGGGTTGACGAGGAGTCTTGATCCCATGGGGCGCAGGATCGTCCAGATCCATCGTCTCGTTCCGAGTCATGTTGAAGGCAGGGAGCGGAGGACTGCTGTGAGGCTCTTCTTTCACGCGATGGGGCTTTATAGGCGTACCATCTGAAGAATGATCTGCGTATATTTCGAATCTGGATTTTGACGGCTGGCCTCGTTTGCGTTTTAGTGACCTCTCGGAAACGAATTCGGGGAAATCTTCGTCATCTTCAGCTTCCATAGCTTGTTCAAATATGCTCCTCGGCTCGACCTGCTCATCCACTGTTGTTTGACTGGAGCTTGGAATCGCTGAACGATGGCCTTCGTCCTCTGAGATTATCCGCTGCACGTGCGAAGAGATACCGCCATTGTGTTCTTGATGCTGTTGTAGCTGTACGTTCCCTGACCGAGTGCTGGCCTTAGGAGTGACAGTTGTGGTGGGGCTCCGGGGTTCCTCGCCGCTGACCGTAGTCGGAGACGCCAACCGACTCGTCGTCCCTAGAACTGAACGCGGAAGCGGGGCTAAGGGAGCGGGAGAGGAGCGATCTGGATTAGCGATGGATCCGGGAGTGCGCACAGTGGCCAATGAAACTGGACTGGATGGTATATGAGGCCGTTCCTCGGGAAGAAGGTGAGCAGTCGCCATATGTGACTTGTCGGCCCCGTCTCTGGCCTCGCTTTTCGACTTTTGCTTCACTGCCTGCCGATCTGCGTACTCTTGCCATGCGCGCACGCTCTCTTTCATGTCCCTGTTCTTTTGCATGACGTTCGCATTCTTCTTCTGGAGATACTTCACTTGTTGAGACATGTCCCGGTACTTCTTGGTCAAGTCGCTAAACCGGGCAGCAAGGTCGTGATACTCTTCTTCGGTAGCCTCGTTTGCAACCCCGTGATCTGGTAATGGTGCAGCGGCCTCTTGTAGAGCCGCGAGTCGTTGCTTCAACTGCTCATTCTCGGTAGCGAGGTGGCGATAATCGTCGGACGCACTTGGCGCATCAAGTTCAGAGACATGCTGGTCGACTGGCCCCCTAGTTTCAAGCTGTTCTTTCAGATGCTCGTTCTCCTTGGCAAGACGCGCTGATTTCAGAATCTCGTCATTCAGATGTTGGAACAGTATTTGTTGGTTCTCCTCCTCTGCAGCAGGTCAGTATGTAACTCAATAGATAAGACAAAACGCGTACTTTGATCTAACTCCTTCTGATGTTTCTCTTCTCCTGATTCGTTTTTAGCAAAGGTCGACGCGTTAACTGACCATACGTACTCGTCTTCCATTCCTTCTCGAGGTCAGGCTTGATGACCTCATCGTAGACGCGCGTCCAGAGCCCTTTGTTCTGCTCTACCCAGGCTGAAAACTCCGCCATATTGGACCAGTCCGACAATGCATGAAAACGACAGGTGTGACAAGAGATGACTTGATGTTCGCGTGTGTCCTGAATTGGTTGCAGCATTAGGCGGCAACTACGAAAGATGCGCGCTAGTGGAGCGCGCAGTCACGCGTGCGCACAGACACTTTGCGATAGCGATAAGACATGGGGCAATTCCGACATCCCGAGGCGCATTCGCCGCCGACACGACGGCCATAGCCAGGTATTATGAAGCGCGCATACGATGGCGATGATGACGGCGAACACCCAGCCAAAGTACAGCGGCTTTTACATCCCGACAAACTCTCTCGGTTGAGCGAGGAGTTGCTTGTGCGCATACTGTCTTTCGTGCCCGTACCCTCGCTATTGGTATGCCAAAGGTAGGTAACGTCATCTTCGCTACATCGCGGCATTTGCTAACTGTTACAGGGTGTCCAAGAAGTTCAGTCGCCTTTCGGTCGATTCGGAATTATGGAAAGCCGCTTACTACCGCACATTCGTCCTCCCTCGAGCGTCGCGCATACCAGGCATCAGAGGCCCTGCCAACCCGAATCGGCTACACTACTCCTCGCGGCTATCGAAATGGCTAGAAGACGGCTACTTAGTCAAAGATGGAACACAAACGAACTGGAAGCAGCAGTATCGGTTACGGCATAACTGGACCCAGGGACAATGCGCCGTCAGTGAGATTGTAGTCGCTGAAAGGCCTCCAGACCCACCGCTGCTCGTCATGATGTCTAACAGCATCATCTATGCTGCCGACTCCATGTCGGGCCTGCGAGCGTGGAACTCGAAGAATGATAGGGAGCTACTGGCATCCACGGAACTATCTGGTGAAATAGATATGGCTCGTTTACCGATATCCATGGCCATAGATGCCTCGAATACAGACAATGGAACGGAGCGAGTTGTCATCGGCTTTGAAGACGGCTCTTTCTCCATTTACGCGCTTAGGACGGGTCGCTGGAAGTTTACGAATGTCTTCACCCATCCGCCATCAACAAACGGAATGCTGTCGGCTCTCGCATACTCATCGCCCTATCTCCTCACGATGACCGAAGACCACCTCCTCTCATTTTACGCTTTTGAAGAGGTACCTGGCACGTTCGGGCTGTTGGAGGCACCGAAGCTGCTGTACTCCCTACGATCGAACACTGCATGGCCACCTGTCTCGCTATCGCTGCGCACAACAGCACATACTATGACCGCCGCGATCGCATACTCCCTGCCGACCTACTTATCCGGCTGGACTGTTGGTGTGCAGGAACTCATACTCTCACACGAAGGCGATCTCATCGAATCACGGTTGGCTACTGCGGCGGATGAACACTCATTTACGCTCTCTACGTACCGCGCGGCCTCTTCATCAGCACGCTCGTCGTCACCTTTACCAGATCGCGCCGATGAAGCCCTAGCACCGAGCGGGCCGAGCAGATCGAAACCTACCTCCATGTCGTACTCCCATCCGTATCTTCTCGTCGCGCATCCCGATAACACACTATCGCTCTACCTCGTCCGATCGACATCAGAAGCACTATCGATCAGCTCCGGCAACCGCCTCTGGGGTCACACGTCTTCGATATCCGGTGCTCATGTCGGCATGCGCGGCAAGGCTGTGTCCGTGAGCAGACGAGGGGACGAGCTCCGGGTATGGGATCTAGAGGGCGGCATGAACTCCTCCGCGAACCGCAAGCGCTCAAGAAACGGACAATTAAGCGTTCGCGTACAGCCATCCAAAGCCAGTGAAGAGTACACCCGGGACGACGACTCGGGGCAGCAAGTGGGCTTACGGTTTGCGCTAGACCAGGGCTTTGACGATTCTTCTGTCAGCCGTGGTTGGGTCGGCTTCGACGAACAGAACGTCATAGTGCTGAGAGAGAAGAGCGAGGGCAGTCAGGCGTTAGTTGTCTATGATTTTACGTGACCTGTCAAAGACTCCGAGACCTCAGCATCTGTTAACCAATATACCCCCATAGAACGTTTCCCGCGGCTGCGAACATCAGCTCGACCCTCTCGAGACCACGGTGACTGAGCTGCCATGCGCGCAGGAACTTCTCTCTCCTTCTCATATTAGTCTGCCTCTCAAAATGTAGAGGACATGTCTTTGACCGCACCTTCTCACGATCGCACAATCCCAGTAGCTGGCGTTGGAGAGCTAACACTATCATATTGCCACTAACTAAGAAAACAACATCAGTCAATACAAGATACAAAACCACCGGCGAGTCCCGAAGTTATGGCCCGATCATGACACCAAACTTTCATATCAATACCGACCAAGCGAAGGCGGAACAGGGGTGTCAGCTCCAGCCCTCGGCAGCTCGGGAGATTGGACTGGAACGTCTAGAAGGACTCCTATGCCTCCGCCATCCCACAAACCCCCCTGCATCATCTCGATGCCAAGAGCTTTCGCGCTGGTTCCATGATAGAAAGTGGTTTCCTCGGTGTCGGACATGAGGAGTGGTCGTTGATGATGAACTCGCGCACGAAGATCAGTACGCTCCTCCTCCTTGCGCATCCGCTCCGCCCTCTCCCAACTACATCTCCCCAAGAACTGGTCATGATCCTCCAGTCTCCATATCTTCCTTTGCACCTCCTCCGTAACCCTTGCCTTCAAGGTCTCGTACTCGTCTTGCTCCAGCATCCACCGTATCTCCTCAGCGAGAGGATGCGACTTATCCTGCACTTCTGTTAATACAAACCAGACTATCACATCCCCGAAAACGGTGTCGCGAAGACTACCGTAATACCCATCCCAGATCAGCTCGACATGCTCGTCGGTCATATACCAAGCTTCGTTGCCTATCCACTCATCGATCATCACATCTTCGAGCCGGTCGGCATCTGCGTGCAGCCCGAACACACGGCATGCGCGGATGGTCTCGATACCGTCGGCCAGACTGGGTGGTACGCGCAGCTCACCTGTGGGCCGTACGCTGGCTGCTTTGCACGCGCGACGCATGTATCGCATTACTCTTGCGACTCCAGATTTCTCGGCTTCTTCCACGGGTATCTTCAACAGGTCTGGGCGCCCGTCCCGGTCTGCTATGAAGCGATCGAGGACCGAGGCGCCGCAGAAATGCCATAGCATGCGAAGCGGAACGTTGCGGACGTATGTTTTCTTGGTGTCGGCATTCACGATGTCGACTGTGAACCCGGACTTCAATGCGATGAGTGTTCGATTGTCTGTATGCTGCATCGTGTCAAAGAGTCTTCCAGTGTGACCTTCGAGCGGCGCCAGTCTCTTCCAGGTCTTTCTGAGTTTTCGTCGGATTACTGGAGATGGTTTCTCGGTTCCTGGAAGAGTGGTCTCGTCCATGTTTGCACCGCTCATCTCTGTGGATACTGGCTTGATCTCGTCGTATTCTGGGCTGCCATGTAGTCATACCTCGTGAGCGCTCCCAGAAGCATCAGATCGATCTGTTGGCTGCTGTGATGTCGTTTCGGCGTCGTCACGTCCCGCTGTGTTGTCGAGCGTGGGTTCTGTGCTGGTAGGATCGTTGCTAGCCACGTGCATGTCTAATGCCATATTACAAACGGTTGCGACTTCTCGTAACATCTGTTCGAGCGCTCTATTGAGCGCCGCCGGAATACGATTCCGTTCTTCGGTATGATCTTTTTGGGCTACGTCGGTGCGCGATGAAGCGATCAGTGGGTTAGCTTCGTCTTCCAGGCCAGGCACATCGCCTGCAGGTGAACGATTGGTCGTCTCTTTGTCTCCGTCGCAAAGTTCCTCGCCACTGCCACCGCGCAATTTCATCTCGGACTCCTCTTCGATATCCGGTTCTTCTTCTGAGTTCGGCACGACGTCGCGCTCATTATTTTGCTTTCCTGATGGATGCGCAACCTCGCCGAGCGAGCGCCGGCTCGTCTGCACGTGACCTTCGATTTGCGGAGCATTTTCACACCTGACGCCCTTCGCCATACCGGGAGCAGCGCAGCTTGCACCTCCGGTATCAGTTTCAATAGTCCTGTCTGAGAGCCGGAAGTAATCGGTCGCGTCTACTTCGACGGCGGCAACAGAACATAGTGGTAGGAAACCATGCGGTTCGTATGGCGCAGGGTTAGGAGAAAGGATAGGGTTATGCTTTTGCTTTGGCACTGAGAAGTAATCGTTAACCTGTACAGGCTTTCCATTACCCCTGTTCTCTTGCATGTCCTCGGGTGTGGAGGTATGCATGGCTATAAACCCGTGCGAAGTCTTCGGTGTGTAAGCTTGCCATTCCGAGGGATCAACGGCGGTAGTCTCGCGTTGGAACATAGGGCGAGGGATCTCTAATCGAGGATTATCAAGGCGTACTTTGTTGAGTGCATCTGGAGTTCTTGGTGAGTCTGACATGATTGTGACGTGAGATGTAGTTGTAGCAATGGAGACATCTTGCGGCAAGGGATTCAGAGTCCTATTTATCGACCACTATCGGGGTATGAATGAGTGGGTAAATATAGTGTACATGTCACTGTCTGCCAGCAGTTCAGTAATTGTGTGTATGTTGACTTGGGAATAGGTGCTGTGACGCATCTGCCACGACATGCGGATAGCGGATTTGGGTGTATACACTCTCGGTGTGTCTCTGGCTATGAGACATTCACCACTCATCGTTCACGAGCCGTCTCCATCTTAGGTCGCCACATTCTTCATGCACGCCCTTCACTCCTGGAAGTTCGAGTTTTAACTTCCATTGAGTCTCATTCACTACTTGCAACTGCGCAGCATAGCCCTACAACGCCATAGCGCGGCTTCCTCTAGCTTTCTTGCAGACGCATGAACCCCGTTTCACCAGCATCCAGCCATCTCAACCATGGGTGAAGCAGACCAGTCACCGCCAAAAGAGCAGCGAGTCATAAAACCCGAAGCACAGTCAAGAATGGGCGCGCTTTCTCCACAATCACCATTCATGGATCGCACAAAACACTTGGTTGACCTGATGACGGACAGAGAAGTTATCACGCCGTATTCTGATGCCGTCGAGGCTAAAGACAACGACCGCACACCATTGAACGACATGGAAAAGTTTGAGACTAGTGGAGCTGCAGGTGCAGATATCGATGAAGGTGTATGGCACGAACGCGCACCCTGGGCTGCACCAACGCTACCCAGCCCGAATGCCCTCGCAGGCCTTGCCGGCCCACCTGACTTTCATCTGGACTCAACACCATCTCGGGAAGCGGCGAACAGCCCTTCCTCGCGAACGCATGCGGAATCAGTCCCGGTACCTCCGAGTCGTCTCTCTTCCCTCTTGAACAAGGCTGTAACGTACTTCAGCAGCTGCATCGGCAACTACTTCACATCCGCGCCCGGCGTCATCGAGTACTCCGGCGCAGACATCCTACGGAATACTCAAATCGGTATTGAGGCGGAGGAGCTCATATTTCCGAATAAAGCCGCAGTGATCAGAATTGTAGCTATCGTCACCGATAGCTCTGGTGCAGGCAGAGAGAAAGATGAGAAATACGAGGCAGTAGAGAGGCGTGTGGAACTACGGGCAAAGCCTAAGCGAGTGAAGGAGATTTTGAGAGGGGAAAGGTATTACATTGCGGAAGATTTCTATAGGAAGGAAATTCGGCTCGCGTTTAGAGCTTTAGGGAAGTTGTGAGTGGCTCGTTGCGTATGGGTGGGTCGCGTGGGAACCAAAGAATGAGAGACAGGAATTTCATAAATATCGTCCTTCTCGCCGTTTTACCCTCACACATCGGAATTCTTCCCATAACTACAAAGACTTCACCAAATCTCAACCGGACACGTTTAGCACCTCCAAGAGCATACATAGGCCGCACATATCATCACATACACTACTACAAACCCTACGTAGCAGCCAGGTGTATTCGAACACCTCACCACACACGCCGCGCAAACCTTCTGTACTCCTCAAACCCCAAGATGGCGTCAGAAACAAGCTACGAATCAACCTCCGATAGTCAGCAAACCACCTCAACCCAACCCCTCGAACAAGCGAACAGCCTCCGCACGCTCGTCGCATACAAAGCAATGGCCACGAGCCCCCGAATCGAAAAATGGCTATCGCAAGTTTCCGAACAGACATGCCTCCCTCTAGGCGAATTCCCACACCGAAGACCCAATTCAAATTTCAATAAGATTCGGTCAATCCAGCAATTTGGGCCTGTTAATGGGAGGTACCTTCTTGAGTTTAAGGAGGAAGGGGGGTATTACGTTGAGACGGAATCAGTTGGTATGCCGAGGGTTCAGTCACATCCAGACCCGTCGGCGGTTAGTGAGCAGTGGGAGGAGAGTCGGGGGGATGGGGGCGATGCTGGTTGGTAGCGCGCTCGAGGTGTGAACGATAATGCGCTGGGGTATGACTTTATAGTAACACGTTAACCTAATAAAAAACTAAATACCCCAGAGCCTACGTTAACCTTAGGTTACCTACTTTGTAGGCTTTTGTCTTGATGTAGTCCGCAGACCTGTTTAGTTTTCTTCCTGTATGAGGTGCTAATAGTCGCGTAGGTTTGCGGATGCACTTAGACAATGTCCTGATTTCCTTCTCTCGTTCGTCTTCCGTTCGTCGCAGCGCGCAGTTTGCCAGAGGGCCGTTTGAGGCTGTCAGAGAACCAACGGTGATGCTTCGTCGACATGTCTACTTCAATAACCGCAATCGGAAGATGCTAATGGATCAGAGCTCTTTTTCGACTCTCTCGGTGAGTTCTCAAATTCCACGCATACACCGCTCGCCCCATGATTCGAAGCGACATGACTACCCACGGCTACGTCGCGCACTATTATATCAACGACCTCGACAAGCTCAATGTCGAAGAACAGTATCGCCTGCTATACGACTTGCCAGACGGCCGTTATGTTGCGCCACAAGATAAGCGACGCATGTTCTACAAAGGCGAAACCGCATCGCAAGCTCTGGAGCACGTGCGCCGGTTTCTGCCTTCGCCATTCAGCCCCAATTCGTTGTCGCCTAGTTTGTACGATGCACCGAGCTTGATCGATGAGGAGCGGTGGCACAAGGCTCGAGCGAAGTTGAGGAGAGAGGGTGCGTCAAACAAATCCTGAGGGAAGAAAGTTGAGAACCTGACGAAGATCTAGGCGCCATTCTGCCTTGCGATTATATGTTCGTTGATGAACGCAGGATGGTGGAGTCGTTCGACAGCAACGAGACGATCCGGCCAGCTGGTGTCGTCGCACGGCGTTGGGATCCGGCTGAGTCGAGAGCGGCGGATTCGCCTCTATTGGTAGCAGACCAGGATCGAATTGCTGTTCAGAGCGATGGGGTCATTTTGTGGCAGTTGCTCATTGACTTTGGCAAGGCTGTGCGGAAGATCTTGGCTAAGTTATTGACGTCCCAATGCGCGTGTTAAAAGGATGTTGGTGATCCTGTAATCTTGTCTCTTGATCCATTGGATTGGTCGGAACTCTAGTGACGTCAGGCCACCATTGTCTTAGCTAGTGCGAGGCTGTACGCTTATTGTTCTATCATATTGCGGCGTGGGTGGCGCACTACCCGTGAACGCATGTAGTGCCCTGCATGTGCGGCTCACCGACATGCCAGCCCAGACCCAAGCTTCTTATAAGAACGCGGTCTTTCCTTCGGCGACAGACACGCAGGTACATGGGTATAGAGGCATCGTCTGTGATGTATGTTGCGTGGCATCGTCGCTGCTTCCTGCGCTGAACCAGACCCCGCTTTCTCTTGGCATTCTGGGGCACCACACCACGCCAATATCCATGGCTTCCAACATAACCCCGACCAGCAAAAGTGACATCGCGACCTCCCAGCTTGGTACCGCTTCACTCGTTGTCACAAATCGCCAGTCTGGAAACAATGCCCGGCCCAATACCCATCGCGCCACAACGAGAGCGGCCCGTCGCCGTGGAAAGCTCGATGGACCTTTTCAACTTCGCTTTCTCACCGCGACAGACCCTACCCAATTCAAAGACGAAGAAACAAGACGAAGCGTCCGTTCGCAGGCGATGAGATACCATAGGAACAAAATAAGCAACAACGATGCAGCACCTCGGGAACAGCCCGAAACAGTACCACCTCTTTACACTGAACCAGTAGTCGCCGGGCAGGTCGAGCTCACAACGACTCAAGCTCAACTACTTCCCCCAGAAAGGACACCGAGAGCCCTTGTTCCCTATGAATATGATCGGCAAACGCATTTTCATGTACCGACGACGAGGTCCCCAAAGGAAGCGAGCGGTGCTGAGGCTCATGATGCTGCGTTTGAATGCCGTCGGTCGACTCGCTCAGGCCGAAGGCAGAGTAGAAGCTTCCAAAAGGTTGTGGAATACGAGTACACCGAGAGCCAAGAAGAACGCAAGATTCGTCTATTCGCGACCACTTTCTCTCAGATCGGAGACGGGTTTGACCCTTTCAAGGTGTTGCCCCAATACGAGAACCCTAGTTTGAACAGCGGTCTCATCTTGCGTGCATGTAGGTGTACATAACTCTCCAGACTTTTCACGTCATATGCTCTCGTTCAACGGCTTACATAAACAGTCATGCGCGCGTTCGGGACAGAAGCATTAATCAAGGCATGGGCACCCGAAATGATGGTTCATCCCCATGTATTGCTCAGTGGTATCGGGTCCGTGACATGTACTTGGCTCGATATGCTCGCAAAAATTCCAGGCGAAAGTACAAGGACTAGGCTTGTCAGGCACGAGACCCTGGTCATGCTCAGGCTTCGGCTTCAGTCGTTCACCCGGGAGCACGCCGTGTCAACCCTTCTGGTGATGATACACTTGCTGGGAAGCGACATGTGGAGCTGTGATGAGCCCACGGTGCGGTGTCACGAACGAGGCATCGAACAAATGATACACGTGTGCGGCGACCTGGACAAGACCGGAAGGGCGATAATCGCGCAATTTGCTACTGCGTAAGCTTCATGACCTCCTGATGAAGAGGGAAAGACTAATAATATTTTCAGGTGTTGTCTCCACTGCGACCTACTTTACGAAGCCCGACCCCTGCCAACCTTTGCGTTGTGGGAGCCTGCAAAGTACGAGTCGGTCAACCATGAAGAAGATGGCGCAATACCAGAATCGCCATTGTTCTGCCCAGGGCCTGACTTCCGAAATCTTGTCAACGAAGAGCGTTGCTCATCCACCACATTTGACCTACTTCGAGATATGCGCGACTTGACCGAACTATTCCTGGCGCAAAGCACAGCACTTGAGCCCACTGGCGATGCTACAGACGTTCATGTAGCCCGTCCGCCCGCCAATGAAGCGTATTATAAGACAAGAATGGCTGGAATTCGCGATCGCTTAGCAAATTTACCTTCGGCTTACACTCCAGACCACCCAAACTCCTGCGATTGGGTCTATGAGGCGTGTCGTCTCACTGCCACGATCTACACGACTTCTATCGTACGACGCTTGCCTTTTTCTGTTGCTGCAACATCAAGTCGCTACCCATTCTGTGCCCAAACCGGGGCTCTAAACGAGCCACTTAGTAGCCAGATGTCGCTTACAACCCATATCTGCGAAGAGTTGATGCAGACTCTAGAACGTACCGACCTCGCAAACGTGTGGAATGGCATGGTTGGAGTGCTATATTGGATATGTACCGTTGGCGCTGCTGCAGCCCGTTCGCCCCGCTTGTCCGACCTGTCACAGCGACTTACGTATAACACGACGTGTAAGTTCCGGGTTCGACAGTGTCTGACCATGTTTTCCGTCCGCGCACAGATCATCTTGGTCTTCAAACATCCCATACCCATCTTGCTATCCCAGAAGAAACTTCTCAGGGTACAAGAGCTTATTGGAACATATCGCTAAGGTCGCAACACCAAGCAGTCACTTGGAACCTCTCTGGATTCCACAGGTCTCAACTGCGACGACATCTGCACCTACCGAGGGCCGAATGCAAGCCGAGCAATGCGTCCATCTCTTGTGATGACCATTCAAAGCAAAGCGACCCAAGATAAAGTCAGAAGCCGGCTGCTGACAACAGATGGTTGCGCTCCCGTAAACACCGAAAGCCGTCTGAATCAGGAGAGAAGCGCGCGTGTCCACGTCGCCAAACCTGGTGGGACTTTTGACCGTTCATTTGGACACTACATATGTTGGCTTTGAACGGACCATCCAGGACGTTCGTGTTGCGTGATGCACGGGTGGCCGAATACTCTGGCTTTCCTCCTCCGCGCGCATCACGAGAGGCCGAGCTGAAGTTCCCGGGCGCCTCGGGTCGCGACCATCCGCAAGATCCGGTCGCGATGTGTTCTGCAGTTCGAGAACAGACGATCGCAGTTGCGGACAAAAAATCTGTTCCTTGCACTGAATTTTATTGGTGGTGCTCGGAGATCTTCGCTGCCTACCGATGTGGGCCGACGGAGCATTTCGCACCATGGATCTGAGGGGTCGCAACTCACCTGCTAAGCTTCGCGGCTCCCATCTTATCCTGACCTCTTATGACGTCGCAACTATGCCTGTCTCCTATTCCATCAGGCACGGTTGTTTACATCGCATTGAAACCTGGGTAACGGTAATTCGCTTTGGCGAATTCGGCGCTTCTCCAACCCAAACCTCGTGGGGATGCCATCATAGAGGGCCCGTGCGTCGAGCCTCTTTTCGTCCCTTCCTTGTCCGACGCTCCGCTGGCCACGATGATCCTGTAGGGCAGAAACAGTTGCAACCGTGGAGCCAAACTCTGATTTGACGTGTGGGGTCGCGTGGATATCAGGATCTGCGTCGTTGGAAATCATGTTCTGATCTCACAGGTCTGGCTACCGGACTGTTTGAGACAGTAGCCAGAAGCGCACGTTGTTTTGGATATGCAAACATCCAGACGTGGCTATTGCAGGCATTCCTGAAGCTTACACTACCCGCGAGACACGTGCTCGCTCTTTGACTTGACGGTCAGCGTGCTGTCTTTGCAGGAAAAGGACTGCTTCGATGACTATCTGACAAATGAAGCGAACCACGGGACACAACAATTCGCGCTGACGAATGATGGATGACTCCTGGCCGCCTGGCACCATCTTTGCGAAGGAAGCGGCTGCCAGCATGTCCGAGACAGCGACCCAGGGATTAGTGGCCGCTTCCCTGCATTCCGATTGGGCGACAAGGTTACCTCCTGTCAGACCTGCCAGGGTCTAACGGCCTACTAACAACAAGCGACAATTTGTATAAAAGACAACACCCGCCAAATCTAGAATGCACACGAAAGAGATAGTCGCAGCGAGCGTTGTACTTGGACTCTGTTTTGTCGCTGCCATGGCACTCGTTACACGCTTCCTCCTGCACAAGCAGCCCAAGACTACAACAACAGACGACATGTTCACTACGGACGGCAAGACTGAACGACAGGTTCAGCTCACGCAAATCTCCAGCTCGTGGAAGAGATTCTTGACCCCAAAGCAAAGTCTTAGCAAAGGACACTGGGTGCCAACATTGTCGGGCATCATCAAGGCTGGCGATGAGGGGTTATTTTCCTCCGCATTGTTTACCAACCTCCAAGGACATCCCGGACAAGTACCACTCGAAACCTTGTACGATGCGTTCGCGAACGAACTTCGAAACAGATCAATCTCAGAGCGATCGTCATACCCCGGAGACATGACGAAGTTCCTTGCTCGAGCAAAGAAACCTGCGAGCGGCGTGGGGCGGTCAAAGTCGATGTCCAATGTTCGGCAAGCGGACCCTAGCCCAAAGACTGCGAGGAAGAGCTTAGATTTATCGGTGGTTGAGATGGGTTTGGCTAGGGGCTTATCCGTGAAGAGGCCGGCGGCTATCTTGGTATCGATGCACAATGGACTGCGAGACGATGATCAGAAGTCTATACAGCGGGCTTGGGTGAAAGATGGTCAGACTGCAAAGTATGAAGATGGAAGGTTGAGCATCAAGGTCTCAGCTGCCGAACTCGCGGCACTCTCAGTAATACTGGGAAGCCAGTTGATCAACGGCGCTGACCAACAAGACGCGTCATCGGAGAATGGTGCCTTCGGCATCTCGATGGCTCTTTTGCCAACGACAGACGCCAAACACCAGGTCACGCTCACACAACAAAAGCGCGGCAGATCGCAACGGCACGCCCAAGGCTCAGGCACTTCACCACTCTTCGCAAAGCACCTTGCAGCTGGCTCTCTCCCATACTCGCAAGATAAAATTGGCGTTCACAGCATTCTCATTACAGAGGAGTCTTTCGAAGCATTGCAAGCAGGGGCTTCTCTATACACACACCCATATGTCGCAAGGACGCCACAGTCCAAGTTCCTCGCTTCGCTACCCAGTTCCCGCGAAGCACGATTCCACATCCTCGCCACATCAACCGAAGTCCATACCTCAAACACTTTACTAGACGCCATAGCATCACTGCCGTTCTCTGGCGGCCTTGCACCCCTAGCCTCTTCACCCCTGATCAAAACCGTTCAGTTCATTGCTTCTGCCGGCCTCCCTCACGCCCGCCTACTCCAGCGCCTCGAGCAACTCGTTGATAAGGTCCACCGCCACACACCCCACCTCAACATCTTCGGTCCCCTGTACGAGCCCCAAAACGCCGGTCTCCTCTTTCGCGAGCGCGAACGTCTCGGTAGACTTGCCAGCGACCCAACAACACCTGACACACTTGCCGACAAGACAGCCCGCATGTCACGCTACACCACCCTCCTCGAGCGCCTCATGGCCCTTGTGCCAGATCTAAAAGCGCAAGACGCTCTTGCTGCAGTCCATGAAGCAACGAAGCAAGGAATGCGGCGTGCATACCAACAAGCTGTTGCGGCGCACACTTCCTCCACTTCGGCCAGCAAAAGCGCGGAGACAGTCTGTTCGCCGGTATCAGCATCGCCATCTGAACCACAACAGCAACAGCGCAAGCGCCAATCCACATCATCACGTCGCAGCACTCGTTATTCGAACCGCTCCAGCACCTTTTCATCTGATATCACGGAGGCGAGCCCAGCGCTTACAACATCGATGGATGAGAAAGAGAGGAGTCTAGCCAAGCAGATAGAGCATGTGCTCAAATCCGACCTACCGCTGGACGTTAGTACAATTGCTTTTGTTGCGCGTATGGTGGTTGTGGCATGGACAGTCAGTGTAGGCACTGTAGCTTGGGGGGAGGGTGAGTCCGGGTTCCGAGTGCCGGATTTGGATGCATTGGGGAAGTTGGTCTTGGTTTAGACATGTACCTCATTGCTACCAGTGGGCGGGATGTACGGATACGGCGTTCTTAGAGGCGTTTTTCCTTTCTTTTCTTGCTTCAGACGACGGGTTTGGGCCATATGGCATGTTTAACGAGATACCATTCACACTTTTATGACTTAGACTAGTCAAGGATTGGAATATGATTCTTCTGCATATTCTACAAAAAATTGTTTCCTAGCATTATTTCTGCACTGTTAGATGCAACTAACATCCATGGATGTGTCGTTCACTTCCGTGATCCACATCCGCAACATCCCGCATCCATCCCCACGTCAAACACACGTCAACCCACCATCGCAAAACCAACACAATCACAAGATCACACATCCCGCAACCCACAAACCACAAGCACCATGATTCAAAACCATATCAACCGCTAAAGTCATGGGATCGAAAGAAGTCTCCAGGCTCGGTTCTCGGCTTCACCCGGCATCCGGCGATCTGCACGACGTCGAAGCACACCAGCCGGCGGATCCGTGGGTTCCTGCGGCGGTAAGACAGTCTTCCCGAGCGCCATTACGCACGAGATGCAGAATGTCGCCGCTTGGCTAACGAAGTACGGGCTCATGCCCCTCTTTGATAGAGACGTTGGAGTAGTTAGGTGCGTTGGCAGGGGAGACGGGTGTGTGCTGTCGAGACGATTTATCCAATTCTAGTAATTTCGAGGTTGAATCGTGGATCTATGTACCGTACACCGTATACCCCTCTTCATATCCCCGTTTCTATACAAGCAAGCACCTTCGCAATCCTTGTCGTCATACCCAACAACAACACCCTTCCCATCAAGAAGCCCCCCCTACTCCGGCCCCATAACCTCCAACCCCCTACAAACACCCACCCACCCATCCCTCATGCCCTCCCAAACAACCTCCATACTCTCCTCTTCCAGCCCATCTCTCTTCCTCTCTTTCCGCTCGACCTTGTCTCCCGTCCCATCCGCCATCATAGCAGTAACGCGATCCCGTTTCTTGTCCTTATCCAATAACGAGCTATTTGTTTTCAGGCCTTTGCCATCTAGCTCGCCTTTGACTTCCCAGCCCTTGCGCACGGGGCCGTGGATGGTGGCGGGGGAGATGAGTGTGCTGTCGAGGAGTGCGTTCCAGCGCGAGAGATACATGCCCGGGCCGTGCGTTGTGCCTTTTCCGTTTTGTGATGAGGGGGCGGGCTTCATGATCGACTCAAGGCGGGTTTGCGATGTGGACTTTAGGGTGGTGAGATGCTTTTCGTGTTGATCGAGGAGTGTCTTTAGCTCTTCTTGTTTGTCTTTGTTGAGAGTTTCGAAGAGCGAGTGGAGGGGTGCTGTCATGTTGCCTGCGCCGCCTTCGCCTCTTTCTTCAGCTTCTTTGGCGCGCTCGTCGACGCGGAATTCAGAGAATATGCGTTTGGCGTAGACGAGGTAGTCTTGGGCGAGGTCAGGTGCGTTCTTCGTAACTTGATGTAAGAACTTGTGCATAGAAGGGGCGTGCTTTTTGAGGAGTTGGACAAAGTCTTCCACGGTAGGGGCGTCGCTTGCCTCTTGATCGAGGATGCTAGCTGGGTCAGGTGAGCTCGGTCTTGACTTAGAAGTTTCGCGGCTCCTTGTGCCCTTCTTCTTTGGCTTGGCAGTCTTGATGAGGTCGGTGATGAAGGCTTCTGCGTCGGTTATAGTACCGGAAAGATCGACGGCGTTGTGTATGGCTCGGATGACGGGATCCATGCCGGTGACTGCGTCGCGTATGGTAGAAGTCAAGACATCGGGGTTGGATTTGCAGAGAACCTTGGTGAGTTCCTCGCGGTCGCGAATCGAAAGGTACGTGCTGAGGTATTCCATGGCTACGCTATGTTGGTGTTCGCTCAGGGTCTCGGCATCGATCTTGTATGGGGGGTCGGATGTTTCGAGGATGACGGCTGCGATGGACTTCGATTCGGATATTGACTGGCTTCGAGCCGCCTCATGCTTCTCCCGTGAAGAGTAGACGTATGTCTTGAGTGCCTTGAAGACCTTCTTGTCGGGCGCGTTACGCGACGACTCTAGTTTTGTTGCCCGCTTTTGGAATTCGGATGTGTCCCATGCTAATACTGTCGACAGAATTTGCTGTAAAAGATTCATGCCGTCGTTGGTGTTGTTGGTAAGGCCTATCCAGTTGGTCATGGCCGTCACTGATAGCTTCGCCAGTACTAATCTGACCATGCCGTTGATCATCGTCGCTGCGTTTCCGACGCGCAACGTCTGCTTGATGACGGTGTATGGGATGAGGCGGTGCAGGTTCTCGAGGAGGCGAACGAGGTATTGGCCGTCGGGCGACATGACGAAGACATGGTGGAGGAAAGATGCGGCACTGAGGTTGTTAGTTCGTGAATAGAAAAGCCAGTTGGAATACCCACTTTAACAGCATATACTCATGCGCTGCCTGCAGACTGCTGGAATGGTCCTCCAGCCTTGGCGTCGCCTTGACTTTCTCATACAGATCGTCCAAAGCATCCCCATATATCGCATCCTTGACCAGTTCTTCAAAGCCTTGTATGACGTCTTCCGGCTTGCTTGTGTCGTATTCTTTCTTGCTTTCCTTCTTCTTCGTTGCTGAGTATCCACCCAACATGCCTCGTGCAACGTACTCGGCGATGCTACTCGCCGCCGTAGCAAGGGCCTTCCGACTTCCGATAGCGCCTTTATCGTAACTCTCACTCAGTTCCGCCTCGGCCATTCTCGCGACTAGCGTCTGGATCTTGTCCGACCACCAGCTCTCGCCAAAGTTTCTTATGGCGGGGTTGCATAGCGCAAACTTGTTGAGCATGTTTTGTAGCAATGGGCTCGTCGACTGGACGCCGTCTGCCTTCCGGAAGGGGTAGCCATACTGATCGATGGTGTGGGGGTATTTGAAGGCTTCGATTTCGGAGTAGACTTGGTGGTGGATTAGGATATCGAAGAGGGCGTGCGTCTGCGCAGGCGTAAGCGGTTTGGCGGTCGACATGGTGGTGGAGAGTAAAGTATGGTAGGACCAGATTCTTGTAATGGCTCCATAGTTGGCTACGTGAGAGATGGTTGACGCGGCTGCGCCTGCGACGCGGGGTACGTCATCGCGCTTGCCGTCTTGGCAGATTAGCGACCTGATCACCCCCACATAGTCGCCAGAATCTCGGAAAGTACGGCCGCCCGAGAAGTCTACCTCAACTTAGGATATCGTCAAGTTGAAGTTTGTATATGTATTTACACCCTACAATGTAATCGCCAGCTTCCAAGAAGACGCGAACAAAACACCTAGATGCCTACAAACCTCTCTAGAACAGTTATATACAAAGCATTTCCATCATGTAAGCCTCAACCCCCAAACCTCCAAACCGCCCACAACACCTGTGCCCAACGTATACCTCAAAAGTTGAACGTGAGACCCTGTGACAGGCCTTCACGGAGGAAGGTATGCTCAGTGATGACGTCATCTTGTGCGATCAAGATGATGGTTTTGAGCTTGCACTCGATCTTGTACTCCACGCAAGCTTCGCGGAAGAAGTCGAAGAGGCAGGTTGCCACAAGGTGGTGAAAGTCATCTCCCTCTTCATTTTTGAAGAGGGGTCCTGTGTTGTAGTAGACTTTCCACGTCTTCAGTTCTGGGAATTCGGCGGCGAGAGTTTCGGTGATATAAGGAGCTTCATCATCGAATTCGCTCCAATCTCCATCGTGGATTGGAGCACCGAGCACAACGTCGCGAGAGCCATAGACCTCAATCCCAGGGCAGAAGGACGCAAGGCTGTCCATGTCGCGAAGCGAAAGATCGTTGTCATTACCGAGATCGACGTCGTAAACGCGCAGCCCGGAATGGTAACTCCAGATGTCGATCAATCTGGGGTATTCGGACCTGGGCGCACCCCAACTATTGCATACTTTCATCCTGACTGACTGTAGGCTATGAAAGCTGGTGATGAAGTTCGTAAATCCATAGTCGTGTGTTTCCCACAGGAAGGGCTCGTCCCAGCAAAGTATTTGAATACACAGATCTTCGATGTTGATCTTTGATTCGGGATTTGATGTCATGAGGAGCCAGAAAAGGTCCGAGAGGAATAGTGACTGGATGAGATGAAGTGAGCGCACACTGGATATGTCGATAGAC
Organism: Alternaria ventricosa; assembly: GCF_023758065.1. Taxonomy (NCBI): domain Eukaryota; kingdom Fungi; phylum Ascomycota; class Dothideomycetes; order Pleosporales; family Pleosporaceae; genus Alternaria; species Alternaria ventricosa. The sequence goes on along the minus strand of NW_026055685.1, from coordinate 1,949,636 downwards.
AAACCAAAGACGCCCAAGGGAAAATGTCTGAAATTGACATCGTGAAAAACGAGCTTAGTCACAGCGAACGTCTGTTCCAATCCCAAGTCCCAGAAGGGATTGCGATATGTCCCGGTATCTTCGCCGGGGAAGCTGAAGGTGGCTCGCATGTAGAAGTAATCGATATGATTTCCTACACCGATGTACTCAAGTAGACGACGAGCGACTCTCCTAAACGTACCAGCCACGTATTGATGAACTAATCCCCTCCTACCCGAGGAAGCAAATTCAAAGAGCTTCCCAGGCTGCAGTATGGTAGACACGAACTTGAGGACGAGCCGGCTGTCCATGACAGTTTCATCGTTGTATTGACCGGGGCACTTGATTGAATTGCACATCTCCGGAAGGTCAATCTTTCTCAAGGATGCTCGGAGAGTCTTCCCACGGGCTGGGTGACACAGAAGGCTTTCCAGCACCAGCCAAGATAGCCCGTTCAATATGGATATGATCGGGTCTTGTTGTCCATGTGATAACCCTGGCTGTGTGAATACCAACGAAGTCAATGGGAGGTGTTGTAGGCATCGCACCAGGAGCTGGAAATAGGCCTGCGCGTAAGGAGATGCTGTGATGTCGATTGTCAGATCTCGGGTAAAGCGATCGATGTACGTGAACGTCGGTCCGTGTCCCACGAGGCTGCTGGCTGAGGGGAAATTAGGGCCCAGGCGGAACCGAATGGCGCTCTTGTATAGGGCTTCGAGACCGATCGTCCAGAGGGCTTGACAACTGCGCATGAAGTTGGGCAGATCGTGTTGACCAACCTGAACATTGTTAGCTCCAGTTCTCATCGGTGCTCGCAGACTACGGAGCTATCTCAAGCTTGAATGAGCAGAGTTGTGGGTAATTCAGCCTCCACGCCATGTTATAATCATCAGACTTACTGCTATGGCGATCTGGAGGACCAAGGCGGTGTCGAGGTCAAGGAGCTGAGGTTTGTTCCTTGCCTTAGATTTCGGCGGTCGCTTCAGCCTCTTGGAAACAGGTGTCGAAGTGGTGGCGCCCGCAGAGGTAGGCTTGCTCTCAATGAACTGCCATCGTCGCTTGCTCAGTGCGCCATTGGTCGCGCCATCTCCGGGATCTGCGGAAGACTTTCGCGGCGCCATTGTCGCAAAGATTTGAGAATACAACTGCTCGCGTTGAAGAATGGACTCAGAGCCTGGCGAATATCCCTTGGTGGGATCTAGCCAGTCGCGTGGTCTGTGCGCAGGTGAATGCAAACAGACGCGACAGCCAATGGAACGACAGGAGAAGGCCAAGCCCGGAGGCGGCAGCCTTGCGCGCCGTAGCCCCTCTGTCTATAAGAGCCTGCCCACTGTCTTCCAACTGCCCTCCTCCTCGCCCTCCTCCTCGCCCTCCACCTCACACCGTTTTCGGCTGTGGACTTGGAGAAGTCGAGAAGAGCTCAACCCGAGCTCAATGATATCGGAGAGTCCGACAAGGTAACGTCATCTTCACGAGAGCCCCTCGTTCACATTATCTGGAGCCGCAGGCGGGCTCCAGCCGTCCTCGCTAACAAGTCTTCCTCCACTCTTTTCACACAGCTTGTCCAATACTTCCTGATACCTCGGCTCACAAGCGTTAAGGACTGGGGTGGAGACGTTGACGGACGCTTACGACCCTGGTCTCACGAGGTGTCGTTGCGCTGACGAGCATTATGTGTCGGCACCTCAACGCTCAAACGCGGTCTGTGGTTTTTGCAGTGCTACCTACGATCGCCGGAACGGCGACATCCATGCACCTTTTCCACACTCCGCCAAAGGGAAGTGCGACTTCGCGTCTACCCTTTGCCCGTTTGTGGTCTCGCCGGGAGGTGGTGAGCAACGATATCCTTCGCGATTGCTCATCTCAAACGGCAGGAAGCAGGCGGAGCTTGTCTCCAGCAATGGACTCCGGTCCAGCTTCTGAGTGACAGGTACTTACGGGAAACCGGCTCTTAGAATGGATGTCGAAGATGCGGGAACGTGAGCCCGGTTACCACAACGAAGGTCTCGAGACCTAAGGTAGAGGCTTATTGGGGCCTTTACTGACGATCGAACGGCGGAACCAACACCCACCTTTTTTTCGTTGACATTGCTGCTTTATGCAGTCTGTTGAAGAAGATACAGTGAGGTATTATGAAAAAGACAAAGTAAAACCGAGTGACGCGCTTTTCGCTACGAATGCATGCTGTCGTAGCATATCATCGAAGTGTGAGAATTGAGATGATGTCGGCAGCTCTTTCTCTAGCTGGGCCACTACGTCACCTACTAACCACATTCGGTATAATGTCGCGCGTCTCCCCAGCCCGGCACTGGAGGATACCATGAGCATCAAGCACCTGGTACGCGTACCCTATCCTTAAGTCTCTCCTCTCTCACAAGCTCACGATGTCTGAGAACGGTACCGGTAATCAGTACGTACGCAATCGAAAACCACATACTCCGGAACAGGGCCCGCCAGTACCACCAAAAACTCAGAGTACCGGAAACACCATTCAGTCCACCAAACGCGCCGCAGCACCCAAACCCTTGGACTTGCATGGGCACTCGAAACCACTCCCATCAGTACGTTCCTTGCCATTAGTCGCTTCAGTCACGAAAGAACAACAAACCAAACCGCTCCCGGCACCACCAAAGAGCGCCACATTGCAATTGACCTTACTCTGGGTCGCAGCTTTCTGTGTATGGTTTCTCCTAATCGTAGTATTATTGCCTGTAATCACAGAGAAAGACGCAATGCCCGGTTTCAACAAATGGCTTCGTACATTACTCTGACTGAAGATGCCTCTATACCCCCTCGAAGAGGTTCTACAACTTCGACTCCGCCTTCGTAGCATCCACCAAACTCTTCCTCCCACCAAACCCAAACAAATACGCAGCAACCTTGCGCATCTGAATCTCCTCACTCCCCTCAGTAATCCTATACCGGCGATGGTGTCTCCAGATATGCTCGAACGGATAATGCCTCGAGTACCCATTCCCGCCATGGACCTGGATCGCGCGGTCCGCCGCCTGCGTACACAGCCTGTTCGCGTAGTAATTACACATGGACACCTTATCGCCAATCTTCTTCTCAATCTCATTGTGCGGCATTGAATCCATCTCCAGCGCCGTCTTCCGGATCAGCTGTCGCAGCATCTCGCATTGCGTGGCAAGTTCGACGAGCGGGAACTGGATGCCTTGGTTGTGGGAGAGGGGGGTTCCGAAAGGCGCGCGTTCGTTGGCGTATTCGACGGATTGCTGGACGCAGTATACGGCGGCGCCGAGCGAGGAGGCGGCTTGGCGGATGCGGTTCTCGTGGACGAAGGCTTGGGCGACGCCGAGGCCGTTGTGGATGGGGCCTAGCGCGGCGGTCTCGGGGACCCAGACGTCTTTGATTGAGACGGTGGCGTGGTCGGTGGGCATGTTCAGTGTCCTGGGCGTTGTTAACAGACAATATGGAGCGCTATGCGGCCAACGACGTACCACTCATACGACTCTGCCTTGAGACCCGGCGTCTCTACCGGTACGACGAAGCACGAGATACCCTTGATTTCGCCATCCTTTCCAGACGTCCTCGCAAAGACCGAGCAGTGTGTAGCGTGGTGCATACCAGTCTGCCACCGCTTGTATCCATTCAACACCCATCCCTTCACACCATCTCTCGTCTCCGGCCGCCCCTTTGTCGCCATGTGTGTCGCATCCGAGCCATGACCGGGCTCCGTCAAGCCGAACGTCATCCTGAACTTGCCCTGCAGCCGCAGCGGTATAAACTCCTTCTTCTGCTGCTCGTTGCCAAAGTTCATGAGCATGATGACGTCGGGGAAGTTGCCGACCATCGAGTGCTCTGTCTGCAAGTCGTTGAACAGGCCCAGTCCCTTCGCGGCGAGATGCTCTCGGATGACGGCCATCCAGAGGTTGCTCCCTCGTCCATCGGCACTGTTCTGACCGCCGTATTGCTTTGGCAGCGATAGTCTGTAGAAGCCGGCTTCATCGGCCAGTCGCCTTGACTCTGCCAATAGCTCCTCCCATTCCTTACGTGGCAGGCCGCCATTGTCCCAATCGGTTCGAGCGTGCTCGCGGCGGTGATCGAAGAAGCGGTTGTTGTCGTCTTTGTGTTGGAGCGGAGTAATCTTCTCGTCGATGAACTTGTCAAGATCGGCGAGGTATTGCTTCAGGTCATCGGGGATCGAGAAGTTCATCGTGTGCGACAGCGACATCGTGGGGTTCTTCAGAGAGGTGTGGTTCGTGGAGGATGGGATTGATGGCACCGACGCTCTATCAGCGTCCTGGATATTTGTTGAGTGGGGGCTTCAAGCTATAAGCTCGCGGCATAAGGCTAAGCTTCGGGACGCGCATCTTGATGACTCGCTTGCTCTCAGTCGTGGAGTTGCTGTTCCAGGAGCGCTGCTTTGCGGGGAAAGAAGCACAGGCCAGGCGGAGTTGACCTCGGCCTTCGCGGGCGCGCCTCAAGCCTGCACTCAATACGCCAGTAACGCGCGCACGACACCCCTAGTCACCAACACCATGCCCAGTGGCCAGAGTCGCGTTGCCAGTATGATAGATCTGTAAAGCTGAATTCCTGACAGTTCGTGTAGTCTGACATGCCATAGCTAAGTCCCAGAGTCGAAGACATTGGTTCATAATGAGCTACATCCAGTAGCCATCTGTACCTACTCGCAAACAATGTCATTTGTACTGTATGTATCGCGAACAGAATTGCATCGAATGTCTTCGTGGTACATGGTATTGCTACGGTCTCACCCACGGTTCAGCACTGGTATTTCCCACTCATCGCACTTTCGCTACCAACGTATAGGCTTCCACAATAACCCGTACGCGTATAAATCGGCTCGTACTAGATTTACTTCTTCTTTTATCAACTGCACTGAAATCTAGCCTGCCATGAATTCTCGCCTTCCCGCTATGTCCGAACCACTGGATCCAGTTGTGACCCCCCAGTCACCAGTCGAGTCATCTACTGGAAATGTCTGTCTGGAACATGACGCCAAAGACACTGACACTGCGCAAAAATCTACCTCTCTTCGAGACCATCAAGGCACTATCGAGCTCAGGGCAAGCAGCATTGTGCGAGAGTGCGAGCTCTATATGAACGGCTTCCCGGGTAGAGACAGTATATCTGGCAATCAAACATTTCATCCGGCTATCAGGGGATTTATCAGTGGAACGGTTGAGCCAACAGAAGAGAACCTTGACGCCATTCACGATACGATCAGCTATCGCAACAACTTAGCAAGGTTAGCAATGCACCTACTGGACGCCACCAACATTCCTCAGCCCAAAGGCTTGGACATATTCGACTTCGATAAAGACAAGTTCGAGAAGCACATGTCAGCGACGGCTCAGGTTAGGTGCATCGCTGCCTGGCAGGCTCTCCATACTGGATTGCTACCCCGCCCTGTTGAAGATGAGCAGCAACCACAAGGCCTCCCGTGGCACAAGCCAAACTGGTATATTGCTGCGGCCATTACGCTTGATAAGTCTATCAAGACTAACGCTGATATTGAAGATGCTGTGGAACGTATGAGGGTTTGTAAGTACTTATCGTTATGCTCCTCTAGAATGTTCGCTAACTTCACCGCGTAGACTACAAAGACCATTGCCAGGACTTCAAGACACTGCTTCACTACGATGGTGAGCTGACACCCAAAGAAGAACCTCAAGACTGAGATCCCTGCATTACAATCGCATCGTCTTTCTCAGCACCAGCGCAAGGAGATAAGAATGCGAAAATACAGCGACAAGATATCGTATACCCCCAGGGTCATATGTGGACTCAAACAACGTCAACTTCACTCATCTCGCATACCCCTACTACCCCGCGCATCAACACTCAAACCTTCCGAAAGCCCTTATACCACCGCCTCTTCACGCCATTCTGCTCCGACGACAGCTCATCCTCTGCTCGAATTTGTTCGTAATCATCTGAAGAAACCGTCGCAAAAGACTCCGCCGATGAGTTCTCCTGCGACGTTCCCACGCCGGCACCATCCCTACCTGTACCTTCATTCGTCGTATTGAGTACCTTCAAAAGCTCCGCTTCTGCCTCAGCTTGCGTTCTTCCACCTAGTTCCTCCGGCTTTGGCTTCAGTGCAGCACCATCCTTCAACCCCCCTTTTCCGTTTCCAATCTTCCCTACGTTTAACCCCATCGGCACAGCGCTTTGCCGCTCGAACGCTTTCTTCTTCGGCGACGGAGGCGGCAGATCCTGAAACGGCTTCAGTCCCGCTATCGCCTTTGTCAACTTCTCAATCTCGTCTTCTTGAGCGTTATTCGCGCTGCTATACACACTACTACCCGCACCATCCTCCTCCTCCTTCTCCTTCGCCCGAACGTCCGGATCATCCATCACACAAACGCCCTCCTGCTCATCCAGTCCCGGCACTTTCATACCCGGAACAAACTCAGACGCATGCCGCTTCTCTTCCCGCGACGTGACTCTAGGAATACACCGGCTTTCCGAGTCGCTTATCCGCTTGACCAACTCGCGGGGAATATGTTGCTCGCTGTCATCAATACCCTTATCTTCTAGCACATCACCCTCGAGTTTCGCAAGCGCTTTCGCTTGTTCCTCTGCGCGGAGGGCGAGGACGCGGTCGAGTGTGGGTGTGCGGTCGACACTGTTTCGCTTGTTAGATTTGGTGAGCGGAGACGGTGCTTCGACGATCGCGGAAAGAGGGGTCGTGTTTTGTTGGGCTGGGGCTTCTGCACTCTTCCCAAACGAAGCTGTCCTAGACTTCGCCAGCTTCGGCGATATTGCCGAGTTCTCGAAGTTGAATCTAGGCAGAATTGGCGGAAGAGGCGCGCTCTTCCTCTTTACTATTGTTGTCTTTGGCTCATGTTCAGGTAGCGATGGTAATGGCTGGTCTGCCTTGACCTTCCCCCGCTTCTCTGTTGCTAGTTTGATCGCATCGGTGGTGTCCTGACGCAGCTTCTGATTCACATCCTTTGTGCGGAGGAAGTTGTATTTATCTGGACTTTTTAGATCGGTGTGGTTTCGCGGGTCTGCGGCGTCGAAGTACGGCGTGAAATCTCTCCTGTTGCCCTTGTTGTCTTTGGTGATAGCGGTCCTAGATGTGTTCTTCGGTGGCGTAGATGTAGATGTAGGATGAGTTACTTGATCTTGTGCATACGGTCCACCGCCAACAATCTCGGCATATGGATTATGCCACTGATGTTGACCATAAGATTGAAGACCCGCAACCTGGTCCTGCTGTTGCTGTTGCTGGCTATGCGTAGTTCTAGTCTCACCACCATCAAAGCCCTTCGCGTATGATGCATCTAGATTTCGCGGTGTTGCATTGGAGATATCGTGGATCGCGCCACTTGCATCGTCCCAGTATGGCATTGTCTGCGTATCATATTGGAAAGGATCGCTATTCCGCTGCTGCGGATTCCAAGTCGACTCAGTATGCTGACTTTGCGGTTGCAAGATCTGCGGGGCGGGGTTTGGATCACTTGATGCTTGGACGTGGCCTCGTCGGTGTGGGTATCGGTTCTTTGGTCCGCGAGGCGGGTTCCAGGATGGGTCTTGCTGTGTCATTTTTGGAGGTTGGCAAGGATATCTAGAGTGCGCGGGTTGAGGGGAGCCAAGTGCAGTGGTTTCACAATGTTAAGGGTTAATTGGTCTTTTGACTTGCTTGCTTGCGTGAGGTAATTCGTAGAGTGTGGAGTACGAAAGAGGAACGAGGTTCCCCGGCGGCGAGATAGAGGGATGGGCACGCCATATGTGAGTATTGTGTGAGTGAATGAATGGGGTTGTTGTGCGCTGTGCTGGCCGCCTGTTGCTCTGGTGATTTGGTCACTGATGCAAGATGGTGTTCGAGAATGTGCGCTGGTTTTGAAGCCCGAAGATATAACGTCATAGAGTTGGAAGTCAGCGCAGTAGAAGGTTGACAGCATAGCACGTAGCTACCCTTTTGGTGTTCACTTCAGCAATCATTATGTCCTACCAGTCACTCGAGTTCATAACAAAGTCTTTTGATAAACTTCCGGTTCTTCTCAAGAAAGCTCAACCTCATATTGCTATCGTCAATTTTGTACCTTGCCATTGAAGGCCGTCGGAATGTCTCGCTCGACCTCTTCAAAGTCTTCAGTCAATTCGTCCTCATACTGTACCATTTCAAAGCTCTCACCTAAACTCCCTTCTTCGTTATGCGACATCTTTGGCCTTGTGCGTGATGAATACGACAATTTCGACTGGTCGGTGGGCACAGTCTGCGTCTCGTTGGCGTTCATAGCTTGTTCATCACACTGTGAGTAAGTAAATACCTGGCCAAATTTATCGATACCTTGAAGGGGCTTATGTGGCCTAGGGACCTGGCCACCGCCGTTGTTCCTTGACGTAAGCGCAGTATTGAGGCCGAAAGTGATGTCTTCCATGTCCCCGATCTTGGATTGGCGTCTTCCTGATGCATCACGTATGGGTGCGTCGTGTGTACCAAACCGAACTCCAGATTTCCGTGATCGGCGTGCTACATCTTCAGCAGTGGGCTGGGGATTTACTGGCACATTTGGCCGCAACTCTTGTGTGCCGTAGTATATCCTCGAGCGCAGGCTATGCCGATCTATTGGTGCTTGCACTACAGCGGGCGCTACAGCGCTTGGGTGGGGTATGGACGTTTCTAATTCGTAAATGGGAGGGAACATGGAGAGGCGAATGAGCTGCCTGTGGCGGGCGCGAGCCGTAGCAGAAAGCGAGTCGTGTCGACTGGGAGGTGAGTGATCTTGTGACATGTTGAGAAGTGAGCAAAGGTACTGTATTGCTGAGCAAGATGGAATGCGCGAATTTCTTGACTGAAGATGTAAGCTCTCAAATAGATGAGGTGGGGTGTTGCTGGCAGTCCTGCTCCAGCGATGTTTTGGCAAAGCTACGACACAGCCAACTCAGACAATGCGCTCGCGTAGCAATTCCATCGACATCGTCGTGCGTGACAATCGTCATCCATAGCGTCGCCATTCCAGTGAATCTGTATTGATGCAAATCCCACCGGCGTTGAATCTTTGCCATGATATTGCCATGCGCTGCTGTGATGTCGCGGTTTGTGAATGTTTCCTCCAACGTAGCGCGTCTGGGGGACAAATGTGTGTCACTCAGCGCGATGGCGACCAAAACATGCAGCATACCTCGGTGATTCTCGAGCAAAGGCAAGGGGCGAATATGATTACTATACAGGAAGAAAGCTCATCCCTCGTTCACCTCAAATGCGTGGAGAGGTGGAGACGTGTAAATTGCAGGAGCGGGTGTTGTGGCGCGCGCCACACCCAGGCAACTGAGCGGGTCAACTTCGTCCGCGCCATCGTAGTACTTGTTTGCTACGCAGCGCGACCCTTGGTGAGCCATTCTCAACATAATCGCGGAATTTACCTTACACATTGTGCTCATGTGTATTTACCGGTTGCGTGGTAATGAACAGCCCGCGAAAATCACGTGGTGCGCTAGCTACGCGAAAACGGCTGGTCCTATCTGATGTTTCATCCTTCCCACATCTCCGCTGTTTCCACCAACGACTCATCGTTCGCGACCCAACGCATCCTTGCGCCATACCACAACGTCCTGCGAACGCTTGATCTGGCACTGACAGGCGCGCTGATGGAAACAATGTCCGGCTTGGCGCACGCGTGGCAGGACGATTGAAACAAAGCCGCTGCCAGACGGGCACTAGCATCATGACGCCCTTGACATTGGTTCATGCCATCACGCATTTGGCAACATGACCGTTACGGGAAGGATCGTAACTAATATGGATACGAAGCAGGTGTATGCGGTTGCAGAGCGGTAGGTATATTAGGATTTGGGCTGCTCGTGATGTGAACTGTTGTTATCCGCTACACTCATTCTCTCGATTACCTTTCGGATATCCTCTCATTTTCTCTCGTTGAATACCTTGAGCGGAATCTTCGGCTGGTCTGAGTGTCGTTCTTTACCTTCTCGCCCATACTACATTTGCCTCTTTCAAACCCCTTCAACAAGACTACAACATGCGTTTCGAGATTATCGCACTCCTGGCAGCAGCTGCCACCTCGTCCGCTCAATCGGTCGTCGGTACAGCTTATGGCTACGGTGCTGGCGCGACTGGTGGAGGAAAGGCTGCTGCTGTCACCCCAACGTCAAACGAGGAGCTGGAGAAGTACCTGTCCGACGACACCGAGCGCGTCATTCTTCTCACTCAGCAATTCGACTTCACTGGGAAGACCACCTCCGGTGCTGGTTGCGACAAGACCACTTGCTCAGCTAAGAGCGGCGGCGGACAGTACTACTTGGGCGACCTCTCCTGCGGTGGCTCGGATATGACGCCCGTCAGCTCCATCACCTACGACGCAGGCGCCGAAACAGCTATGAAGGTCGGATCGAACAAGTCCATTCTTGGTGTTGGCGGAAAGGGTGTGATCAAGGGCAGAGGTCTCTCCATCGCCAAGGATGCCAGCAATGTCATCATCCAGGGCGTTGCATTCACCACCATCAACCCTGGCGTCGTATGGGGTGGCGATGCTCTCGACATGCAGGGAGGAAACACCAAGATCTGGGTAGACCACTGCAAGTTCTCCCTCGTCGGCCGCATGTTCGTCGTCAGCCACTACGACGGCTCCGAGGCTACCCTTTCCAATAACGAATTCGATGGTGTCACTACCACTTCTGCTACCTGCAACGACAACCACTACTGGACGATGATGATGATTGGAAAGACTGAGAAGTTTACTCTCGACAAGAACTACTTCCACGACGTTTCTGGTCGCGCTCCCAAGCTTGGTCAGGATGGTGTCAACAGCTACTTCCACGCCGTCAACAACTACTTCGAGAACATGAAGGGCCATGCATTCGATGCTTATGACGGCGTCAGTGCGCTTGTTGAGGGAAACGCTTTTGTCGCCGTTGACCAGCCCAACACCGAGCACGCTGCCGGTGTTACCACTTTTGTTAGTAAGGGTGGCGATGCCTGCTCATCCGTCTTCGGCCGCGCGTGTCTCGAGAACAGTGTCGACTCTGCCAGCGGCGAGCTCTCCCCAGGCTCATCCTCCGGCTTCATTGCTAAGCTCGGAAAGATCGACGTCCCCGAGCCCATGGAAGCCAGCAAGGTCGCCGCATACGTCAAGGCCAATGCCGGTCCCGCTAACCTCGGTGCTTCGTCTTCATCTGCCCCCGCTGCGGAAAAGGTCGTCGATGCTGATGCCCCAGCCAAGGTTACCGAGCCTACCGTTGCCACTAGCAGCGCTACCAAGCCCAAGCCCGCGGCTACGACCGCCGCGGCTGCTGCGCCAGCACCTGCTGCTCCTACTGGTTCTGGGTCCTCTGCCGGTGCTGCCAAACTCTACGCTCAGTGCGGTGGTCAGGGCTTCACTGGTCCTACTGAGTGCGAGGCTCCTGCTACATGTGTGAAGAGCAATGACTGGTACTCTCAGTGCATCAACAGCTCTTCCAAGTTCCGTCGCGCGCTTGGACGCTACTCTTAAGCGTTGAACGCATCGATAATATGGAAGACGAATGGGCAATAATACTGCGGATGGGAGACGATGTCAAGGTCTGAAAGAGACGATTCTTGTGTAGATACTTCTATTTCAATTCATTTGGCGTACACGCCGTATATTCTCCAATTTGGCAAAGTGCCATAAATGCTGTATATTCTCGTCGCTGTGTCCTCCCCAGCTCTGCGCAGTTCGTTGGCGATCATCATCGAATGCGACACACCACAAGTCATCTCTGCCTTTCAAACGCCACGCTATGCAATGTGTACAAGGAAAACCTGCTCCCGAACATGCCAATACGCCTCCAATTATGCCCCGCTACTCAATAAGTAAGCTAATAACCTCGTCACTCTTGGCTTCGGCATCGTAGAAGCTCAGCGGTTCTTAACACCGCATTGTCGTGGATGTGACTACTATCGTCCTGCGACAGCCCCTCTGTCCGCCATTAGGGCTTCTTGACACTTTCATCTGGCTCGACGCTGCTTTGCGCGTCGCTGCTCGATGCTTTCGTATCTTCCGCCACGATTCGCAACACCGCGAACTTGCGTACCATGCTTTCTGGACTAGCCGGTAGCTGTGGCGATACGGTCGGTTCTGCTATTGGCTGGTGTTCCCGGAGGCGCCTTGCAGCTGGCTTAAAGGACTTCTTCTTCGACTGCTTTCCACATCCCTCCCGGTTATGGTCGTTCTTATCGCTCATCCGTTTGATCCAGTTGGTGTTAAAGACTGGGCGGTGCTGTTCATTCACCTCCGGATCGCGTACGCGCGCTTCAAGATTCGGATACTCTTTCAGCATAGCCAGCATATCTTCATCAATTCCTGGTACCTCTTGACCTTCGCTATCGGCCTCAAACTCGCGGAGCCGTTGGCCAACAGCCTTGATCGCTGCGTAGGTGTACCGGCTGTTCTTGCCGAGGCAGTTCCAGAGCGTCTCCAACTCTACAGCAAAGATTGGTCGCGCCAGATGGCGCTCGGCTATGTAATGATCTACCCTCAATGCATCTTTGTGGAGATCGAAGAGCTCCATCGTGCGAGCCAACGAGCATGCGACAAACGTGTTCTTGGGGACGCGGATCTGCTTCATCGAGCTCATCGTCTGGTAGTTGCAAGCTCGCAGCATCCAAGCTATGAGGGCTTTCATGGCGGCCTTGCTAGCTACTCCCCGAGGTAAATCCATCTCTTGACATACTGGTGCGCCCTTCCAATTCACGTCGTCCTCGCGGTGCGTTGTGCGGATAAACTTGTTGACCACCTTACGACCCAGAAACAGCACAAGCATCTTCTTTGGCACTTGATAAGCGAGCGTGACGCCTGTATCTTGTTCTACAATGTCCAATACCGGTCCGTTGAGCGCGTTCATTTTCCGCTCAGGCTGGAGATAAGGCAGCAGACTTTGCAGGGTGTGAAGGTGGCGTATGTCCTCAGGATTCGGATATGGGCGCTCCATACCTGAATACGCCGCCCAGCCTACCCACCCAAGTGTACTGAACGCCTCGACTGGAGAGGTATTATACCCTGACAGTTCATCTCCGTCGCCGGGCCGGTAGCTTTGGTTGGCCATTTGCCCATCTATACTGCCGCTAAATGATTTTAATAGCGGGTAAAGAGTAGGATTGCAACTCTGCTGTGCTTCTGAGCTGCCATGTGCGGGGTAGCCTTTGTCACGACGTGCAAGATAGGCTCCAACGACGTCTCCATTTCGCTCATACGCTTCCGCATCTGGGTGACCGGGCGTAAAGATCGCAGCTTTGGGATGCAACTTCGATGCAGTGACGGTACCGTCAGAGTCATAATGATAGTACGTCGTCATTTTGGGTGATGCTGCTCCCTTCTGGTTTTGCGATGTGGGTGATGGCTGACTGTCGAAACAGAGGGTAGAGGTGACGGAGTCGAAAGAACTTCTGCGGCTGGAAGCAAATTCAAATATTGAGTTTGCCACCGAACCAGTCGAACTGTCTTGATTGTGGGTGTGCTGGATGCGAGAGGTGGGTTGTGCGCCCGCTATGTAGTCTATAGCGAGAGAACACATAGCAGCGTGAAGCGACAGGGCTACTGTGAATTATTAAAGACTATTGACAATGCGACGGCGGTGTTGCGAAACAGTGTTGTTGATGGATGAAGGTGGTGTGAAAGGGTGAAGGATAGTTGATGCTGCAGGTTGCTTGCGCCAAGCCCGCGCTTATACCTGATTCGGCTACACTTACCGGAACTTAGGTGAAACACCGCGCCAAGACACTATCACGTGTAGTGTCCAGAGCTGCGGACGACGAATTGAGACAAGTTCATCAAATGCACGCATGCTATGAGACATCCATGGGTCACACGGCGCAAAGGAAATGTCGTTAATGTGAGAGAAACTTCCCCCATCGATCTAATCAAATAATTGATATGCATGGACACTTCAGCATGGAGGAATGACCGCTGTGGATGCAAATGTTCAGTACATAGCAGAACCTCATGGATAAGTTTCGCAATGATCATCGCGACAGATCTATATAAGAAGAAAATGATGTAATTGGCGCCAGACTGTACAATCATGAGAAGCACGACACACGCCTCCATGCGTCACGTTTCCGATTACCTTTCTCCGGCGATACATCATCCCCGATGAATGTCACATACTTGCCGGCCAAGTAACCTTTGTCACAATCCCCAAGCCCATATTGCTGGCCTGTCGATGAAAACAACCCGCTCTTCTGCCAGTCCGCCCGTCCGCGACGCCGCGCAGCAAGCAACGATCGGCGCGCTGGTCCTCCGAGCCACTGACCAGATGACTCACGGGAGAAGGCCGCACCAGACCCCCTGTTACCTCCAGCTAGAGCCGAGAGTGCGGCGGATTGATGTTTCTCGGGATTCGGTGTTAATGAATCATGCTCGTATAAGCGCAGCGCTGGTGGGGTGTTCGGAAGTGACTTCGCTCGTGGCCTAGGCGTGATCGGTGTAGAACGGACGCGGGTAGCTTCTGGGCTACACATATTTCCTTGCAGAATGCATTCTTCCGGGCTAGTTTCGCGACCTAATCCTCCTTTTGTCCCTTCGGAATTAGACGATGCTAATGATGTCTTCGATATGGGCATGATGCGCATTTGTTGCGGTGGGACGTCGTCCGCACTAACCATGCGGAGGTGTCGACGAGAAGGCATCGCATGTCGAGCGGTAGGTTCATCATCATCATCGTCTTCCAACCGACATCCACCGATGTGATCTTTTGCAGTAGCAGCATCATGTTCGGCAAGAACCTGCTGCATATATGTCCTAGGCTCGTTCAGGGTGGTGTCACGCCAGTTGGACTGCTCCGGCCTTGCCTGAGCTGCGATTCGGCGACGGCGCTCTTCAACTTCTTTCGATGTCTCAAAGCGGTACGCAGCGGTATGACTGCTTGATTCATCTCGGCTAGAGCTCGGTTCGCTGCCTGAGGGCAGAGTGGTGACGTGTCTTGGAAGTGACACAGTTGATGATTCTTCGCAGGTTTTCGCACTTTCCCGGCGAGTACACTGAATGTTGGTTTTCGAATCCGATTCGTTGAGGGTCCGCACGTCCACCGGATTAGAGTCCGACTTGTGCTCATCGTTGCTATACACGGACGATGAATCTGAACCGACGGAAAAGACCGAGCTCTGCCTAGATGAATTCATCGCTGTCGATGCGAGAGATCGCGATTTCGAACAACAAGCCAGTTGCAGATGACGCCTCGCAGCTGCGGCCGATCAGACGACGTCAAGTGGCCGATGGCGTAGAATTGCTTCCGTTTGCTTTGAGGTGGATCGGAAACGTGGCAGCAAACGGCGTTGATTGTCGCACCGTTGTTTGTCGAGTGCCGGGAAAGGATAATGATACGTTCAAGCGTGGCGAATATGTATCGCGAGGTCTGAGAGTATTACCCAGGCTACCTCCGTGCGCTGATCTTTGTCAATGAAACAAGAGTACTTCTACTCCGACTCACGCGGCATCGCAGTGAATATTTCTCAAATTTTTGTCCAGCCCACGGTATACCCAAGCAAGTGCAGGCTATCTATACAAACCTTCACCTCGTCGCACATGACCAAAGCAACCGACAAGTCTGCATGATACATCTCAGTGACTTGGTCTGCTGGTCTTCACATCCGGGATACACGATTTGAATCGCTACCATTTCGAATCACTCCGGCAGCCGGAAAGAATGTCATCGAAGCACCCGAATACCATGCCAGCCACTTCATTAACAGCCCTGGAAGGCCAGAAGGCCAATGATTCCAGCGTCGGGGATCTGAGCGAGCGACTCACAGACGTCAAGATCGGCGTCAGCGAGAACACTGCCATGGAGAACCTGACAAAGGATCTGGCTTCCAAATGGGAGCCGTACGGTGCTCATTCTTCTCAACCAAAAGGTGATGGTCGGGCACAAGGCACCTCGTGACCACCAGATGCGGCAGCGAAGTCCAACCTTCTAGCAAAGACGACCAAAGCAGCTGGCGCGTTTTGATGGAGTGTTATGTCGATTTTAGCTGAATACGGTCTTTCATGCTTGTATGGATGACGCGACCCACGACCTGGTACAAGTGGTCGAACGCGCATGGCAGCGAGCTTTAGGGCGTGGAGAGGATGCCGTCGCGGAAGCTAGGGTGATTCAAAAGGTTCGACGAAAACATATGCAGTAGGACCAACGACGCAATGCTCAACAATACGACACCTGTTCTGATGCTGGCAGCGAAGTCGTACTATGGTGGGTGGTCATGACCTCGGGATGCAGCTGGCAGAGAAGGGGAGCGACGCTAGCAACACGCTAAATTACTTGATTACGTCACGCGTGCCGCAGCTCGCCGTCTCGAGCTACGCGACCCCAGAGCCCTTCACTCCACCTCCACAACTAAGATCCGCTATTCTCATGCCATGCATCACGTTCAGACCCATCAAAGACTCACCCACACGCCATGACGGCATGCTCGGCACACAATGCAAGCCTTTCGAGAACGCGTCAGACGCGCCTGCCACTGCCAGTGTCTAGCACAACGCATCTTGCGGTTCTAGTCGCGTTATGCAGATGGACATGCAACTGCGAAAAGAAGCGATCTTATGCAGGAGTCTGGCACGCTTTATCATGAGGCAATGGCGTGCTCAGAAGTACATTGCCCAGCTCTACTAACGTGTGCGCAACAAAGCCCACATTGGCATACGAGGGACGATGAATTTTGACGACATTCCTGCTGAACAGTTCGTTACACGAGAGTCCGCATACGATCTCCTCAAAACCTCTCTCCGTCAAGGCCCCGGCTATGCTACATGGATACAATTCATTCCACCCCACTTCGGGGCAAGGCGCGCATCATCTCCGGGAGATCACTTGCCAAACCAACCCTGCAATAATCCCTTCGATTCACTGACGTCGCCTCCGACCTTTTCCTTCTCTTCTGGCTCCGGTGTCGAATGGCGAGATACACGTTCCCAGTCATTTTCGTCGTCAGGATGCCGTGGGAAGTGGACGAAGCCGGTAGAACTCACCTCAACGGGTGCCATCCCATCGATACTGTGATAAAATCCTTCACTCTTCTCGCTCGGCACCAACTTTCCGGATGATGAAGCCTTCCGATGAGACCTCGGCGTTTTCGGCTTGTGGTTGTGGGGAGACTTGTTCGAAGCTTTAGTGGGCCGCCGGGCCTGCTCATCAAGCATATCCCGTTGCAGCTTGATTTCGAAGTCATGCACGCGTTTATCGATACGTTCACGCGCGATCTCCTTGGCCAGCTCGGAGTCTGGGGGCAGGAAAGCTTCCTTGGCAAGCTAGAATTCGTTAGCGACGAAGCTTCCTCACCTTTGATACAAAGCCTACAATGTCTCGCCGAAAAGCCGCCACTCTGGATTTGAACTCTGCAGATTTGCAAACGTCGCTTAACGCTTTCTTCTCCTTTGCAAGAGCTTTGGTGGCATGTCTGGACATGGCTGCGTCAACCATCTGGACGGCGTCTGCAACCATACGCTCGGCTTGTCCGACGTCTTCCTTTGTTATTGATGGCCGAGACGGATCCCTGGGCTGACGGCTCGTATGTCTACGTTCTTCGTTCATCTTGGAGGTCGACGCGATTGCTATACTGGAAGCGGTGGGCGAGTTGAAGTACAAGTAGGTCTTGGTTGATCTATACAATCACGGTCTTGCTGGTGTGCTGGTGTGGATCTTTATATTCAATACCTCACATGGAAGATCACAGTGAAGAAGCGACTAGGCCATTCGCGACTCGGAAGCCGACACACAACCATTGGGTTCATCAAGTCTGCATCACTACCCGGGCCGGCAACGCAAGCATTCGCATTCACTTCATTATCCGCAACACGGTTCACTCCAAGAAGGAACAACAGGGAACTGGATTACCAGGAAAGCGAACTGTCCTGAATCTACTCTGCTGCACACGATAAGGTTCTATTACCTCACATCGGCCTACTTGCGACCGAAAGTATGTCGGAACCAACGGCGAACCTTGCCCCATTTCTTGGTCTTTTCATCATCTTTGCTCATTTCTCGCGCCCAAATCGGCTTTACGTTGTTGTTGACCACATTCTCTTCTCTCGGTCTTGTTATGGACTCCGCTCGATGTATCGTGCGCTGGGTGTTCATGTGCTGCGAAGGTGTTGGTAGATGAAGTCGAGCAGTTTGAGAGGTCGTGCTACTCACTTGCAATGGCGATGGGCTGTATAGCATCAGAGATTTGGGAGTTGGCGGTCGTGAAGCCGCTGCTTTGGAGACAAGTTGAACGTTGGTGGCCTCTTTGGCGTCGCGATTTACTGTCATCGAGACAGCCTGCGGTACGACTTGGTTATCCTCCGCGTCACCCCATACCGGCGCAGACTCCAGGTTGTCGCTGAACCTCCACCAGTCATTTTTGCGGCGCGGTGTTGTCGAATCGTCACTGAAACGCCAACCAAGGGCTTGCGGAACGCCGCTGCTTCGGTGCCGCAGCATGCGAGGCCGGCCAGCTCTATCGCATGACTGCTCGCCGTCTATAACGACGACTCTATCTCTACTTCGCTTCGTATCGTCGCCAGATTCCGAATCTTCATCACCAGAAGACTCCCCGAGAAGGGTGTACAGCTGTCGATCATCAAGTGCTGGGAGGCTGGATCGCATCATCGTCAACCATTCAATCCGCAGTTCGTCATACGCACAGCACAGTCTTCGAAGCTTCGTGCTGGAGTCACCAAACGAATAGCGCTGATGTTCGCGGCCGAACACAATGCCCTCATTCCGGAGAACTCTCCTTAGAGTACGTAGGTCAGACCATAGTTGTCTGTTTGCACCTCGATGGTCAGGAGGCTCATAGTTGTCGGTGAAGAAACTGTTCCACTGTTCTTCGTACATAGGACCGAGGCGTATCATAGTCTGGAACTCCGTGGACGCGTATGGGTTACCGTAAGTAAGAAGCTCTCCATTGTCGGAGAATGTAGCACCCATCTGTTGTAACCGACCACGCAGATGCAGAATCTCAGCGAGTTCATCCAGTATCGTTTTACGCTGGGTTGCATGGCACGTCTCGTTTGTTGGCTCGCAGATCTCTTGGGCGTCGTATACACTCAATAGATGCTCCATTCCCGTCTCCATGGTCTTTACCGGACTGCCCGTAAGTAGAGCCAAGGCATCTTCGTGGGCTTGCATTTCGGGTCGTAAGGTTGTAAATGGTGGTCGTTGGCTCCTGAAAGGTTGCATTGGAAAGATTGCTACAGTTGTGGTGCGAGGTGGTTTGGTGTGCAAGAATCGTTTGCAACAAAGGAGAGTTGATTGGGGCTAAAGGAAAACTCAATCGCGCAACCCTTCAGCATGAGGTTGATTCACCAGACGACACCGCCGCGGAATGACCGCCGAGATGGTGTGCTTGCAGGAGGATTTCACTCCCCACTTGCCAATACCCCTGCGCAAGGCGCACAGACATCTGAGCACGTGGGACTCCCACGCTTATACGATATAACAACAGCTACTCGTCCTTCTGGCGCGGCTCACTCCGTCGCTGGACGCGCCTATCTATCAGGACTACCGCGCCCTTACGCTTCTCAAGAGGTCTATTCCATCGACCTCGACTTCACATATCGTGAGTCGGGTCTTGCTATTTGACATTATCCCAATTTAGGATCTCTTGTTCACCTGAAGACACCGCGCCAGCGTCGAGAATGAACAATGAGCCGGCCATCCGCTCGCCTTCAAGCACTTCCATCAACACTAAGCTTATGACTATGTCTCAGCCCGACACACCGTTTGCCAGCACCAAGAACCATATGCATGGGAAAGCTAGCCCCGTGTTACACTCACCACTTCGGCGACATCGGGCCCGGTCACTGTCGAGCGGTTTTCCCCCATGTGGTCTCGTTGCATCGCGAGTCAATACCATCAACATGGTTAGCCCACTGACTGATGTAGTCGTCTCCGCCAACAGTGACCGCGACACACTGCCATCTCAAGCAAAGCCTTCTTCACCGACGTCAACGCCTCCCCGTCGCCCCGGTGCACGCACGGCTCATAGCTCCCCGCTGAAGCGCAAATGCAAGATCGACGACTTCGCTCTTCCGCCGCCCCCGCCGACCGTATCCGCAAACGAAGTTGCTCGGGACGACATTCTAGCTGCATGGGACCTCGTAAAATCCAGTAACAAAGGCATTGTTCAGAGCGAGGCCTCGAAGGATGAACCCTTCACAGTCTTAGATGACCCAACAGCGGGTAGTACACCATTCCACCGTGGCCATCGACGAAACAAGACAAGCTTATCACAGGTGGTCTCACGCAGTAACCCGCTAAAGGGAGCTACATACGGTACGGAATCGATTCGCGCGACAGCAGGACAGTATAGCCATTGGCCGACAGATCCACACCATAATTCCTCTCCAGACGCCTATTCAGGTTTGGATTTGTTCAGCTGCGATACTTCTCCTGAGGTGCGTGCTACAAAACGAAAGTCGCTACCAGCCTACAGCAGTACAACCTCCACCATGGAGTCAGGCAGGTCGAAAGAGTTCCATGATTGCACCCTATCACCGAGGACGACAGCGGATGAAACAAAAGAAGATGAGCGCACACCGTCCCATCGATCCTACACCCCTAGCTACGCCGAATCTTCTCCGGGAGCTGGAGCGACGTCCCCAGCGGCTGAGCCATATCTGCCGCTTCGTAGGGTCGAGAAGTTCAATGACACCGAGAGCTTCAACTTCCATGAAAGCCCCTTCTCACAATTTGAATACGCGCTCTCGCTCTCGGATATGGAAACCGACGATGTTCGCGACCTCTACCCATTGGGAGCCTTTACCCAAGCAAGCGCTCAAGAGGGCTGCGCCATCCATGACTGGGCGCCCCCATGGCCATCGGAGCAGCCTGTGAAGAAACTCCTCCGCTTTGCTTCCCGACCAGACTTTGCACCCTCCATGCACTACGAGTCAGAATCGGATGACTATTCTTCTCTGCAGAATCTCCTCGATTTGGACGAGCATGGTCCTGAGCCACGGAAGAGTCCGCTCAGTGCTGTCAATGTTCACCCTCAGATACAGGATGAGGGGCTTACGACCCTCGCACCAGTTTCCTATTACCCGGATGTTGGATCAGAGATGACGATCCTCCTTCCACGGACGTACAATGCGACTCCCGACGACGATGAAATGACTCTTCCTTCACGCACATACAATGCGACTGGTAGCGATGAACTTATGTGTCTTCTCCCGCTGACGTACGATGCGAACTCTGTGAACGCACTGGAGAAAGCGTCGACAATTAAGCGGAAGCCGATACTGCGAAAGGCCAAAGACGGGTCGCTTCGATCTTCCGCACCGTCCCCCAGCTCTCCAAACTGGGTGGTGCATGATGGATACGACACCGAGGAGGATCTCTGGACGAAACCCTGCAGCGGCGTTCTGATGAATACGGAAGCCTCGGACCTTCACCACCGCGATAGCTTGGATGGCCGCGACGCTGACATAGAGTCAATCCATATCGAGAAGAGGCACAAACGCGGTGGCTCGAAGAGCTTACACGATCAAGTCGCGAAGCCAGTCGGTCAATTCATTGAGTCGCGCTCAAATGCAAATATTATCAAGGAACCCGCACCAATCGGCTCAATCACCCGTCGTCCACTCCCGACCATCAGTCATGTTCTAAATCCTCCACTCCCAACCAATACCGGTGTCCTGAACCTCGACTTCCAGTTTCCGGCTCGAAGTCCGCAGCAGCAGCGCGGTGTCAGCATGCCGGTCTTTCCCCCGCCTTCTGCTGCGCGTGCTCAAGAAAAGAAGCATGCGCGGCGCAAATCGTTCCGTCAATTGCTAGGTGCTACTGGCAACAAGGAAGGTGGTACCGAGACGACAACGAGTGGAGACAAGCCGAAGAAGTCGCTGGGTCGACGCATCAGTCAGATGGGGAGGAGACTTTCCTCGATATGGTCCAAGTAGGAGGAGCCGCTCGTTCAGTCCAGCAGAGGGACGCGCTGTCCAACAAGCACGCCACGACGTGCTGTTAGTGAAATCGTTGCGGATGTTCTTCGGATGGATGCGATGCCAACTACGGTCAGGAGCGTACGTAGCAGATTTATTGTCTATGGGAAGTAGTCAAAGAAGGTAGAGTCGCATAAAAGCGGAGATTAATCATGATGTAGCATCTAAAACATGTGTAAGGAAAGACTACGAAGAGAAAAACAAGAACAATCATTGCAACAAGTGCGTCAACCAAAAGCTCCTAGCCCAGTCCACAACGAACCCAAACCCGAAAAGCCAGAACATCCTCCTACCCTACTGACAAATGATGACTCCGTTATCCAGATTCGTATTCCCAAACTCCGCATCAGCACCACCGGGCCTATCGTCACGTTAGCATTTCCCCAACATCCCGACTAATCCACCCTAAGAGCGAAGAGAGAAAAGGTGTGTGTGTCTCTATGTGTGTGTGTATGTGAAAAGAAGAATTCGACTTACACAATAGTAGCAACCCTCCTCGTACCCTGCGCATCACTAAAGATCCCACAGCTCCCACTCCCACTCCCCACAATCAGTGCGCGGTTCGCGCGAATGGGTGAGCCCAGATTACCGAAGTTGGCGCGGATGGAAATGCGCATGCCGTTTGCGGGGATGTTGGCCTGGACTGCGGTGTCGGTGGCGTCGTTGGAGAGCTGGACGCGGAGGGTGCGGGTTTGGCGGGCGGAGAGGGTGGTGGAGGTGGGGGCTGCGAGGGCGGAGACCGCGAGGAGAGGGGCGAGGAGGAGGGTGAGTTGCATTTTGGGGTGATGTTGGGTTGGTTGGAAGGCTTGGTAGGGAGGAGGTTCGAGTGGGTGTGATGTTGGAGATGTGGAAGATGTAGAAGGGCGTGTTGGTTATGCTGTGGGCGAGAAGATGAGAAGAACATGTTACGTCGACTTTATATCTTCTTCACATACCGCTACCGTACATCCGTACACGGTGAGTTCTCGTTCCGTTCTTTTCTTAGACTACACTGTCTGGCTGTCTCTGCTCAGCCTACCTGGGTGCTAACACTTCCGCTACCATTCTTACTCATCGTCCCAAGCTCTCCAAGCACCAACGACATCACCCGCATTAATTCGCGCAATGCGCAATTCTACGTGTTCGTAAGAAACATCTGCTGTGGAGACTTGGTTAATAACTTGGTACTACCCATCCGTGCAAAGCTGACAATAGATATGATGACAAGCATGTTGGTAAAGGAAAATTTGGAACTCGGATATTAATTTAGTCGCTGTCTGCGCTACATATTACGGGACGGAACGCGTTAGCTGTTATGCTGATGTCAGACCGCAAGTGGCTGATGTGGGGTACATGGGACTGGACGCGTGAACATGAGAAGCTGAATCTTGGACTGTTTCTGGAATCCAGATGGTGTTGACGGGCAAAGTGATGTGCTCAGCATGTGGTAGCTGTGCTGCTTTAGAACATGGCGCCATCCGGTAAGAGTGGGTTGCCAGGGCCTGCATAGCGATGCAGTGGTGGGGTAAATGCGGCCGTTGTGCGTGGCATGGCCAGGGTGACCAACAAAGGATGTGGTGCACTGTTTGCAGCTTCGGGCCGCGTGGCAGGCTTGGTGGCTGTATGTCAGGAATAGGTGCGAAATAGACTGCTTCCTTTGTCAGCGGTAGCGAAGAACGTCTATTTTTGCACTGGTAAATTGCTCTCGACAGCCAGTTTTGAAGCACCTCTTGTTCTTCCATGCACGCAAACAAAATCGAACGGATTGAAGCATAGTGTGAAATTATTGTTTTGTATTGATACATCGTGGGCAGATACTGGTTTGTCCACGTATACGGCCGTCGCAGTCTTAGCCAAGGTCGTCGCTGTAGTCATGCTCGCGTCCTGAAGTTATCCATCTACCTCCTGGGGAGAACGTCCTTCGCACCGTCCTTGACCCGTTGTGCGGCATCGGCGACGGCGTCCCTGGTGAGGTGGAAATGCTGACCGAGACGGTCCTGCGAGAGTGTTAGTATTGTGTCCAAGGCAGCGGATATAGCTAGTAGCTTACCTGCTCAGCGCCCATGCCGCTACCGGCCATCAGCTTCGCCCTCTGCTGACCATCGTATCCAAGGCCAAAGTACTTGGCGTTCTTCTCGCCGTTGGCAGCCACGCTTCCGGCAGCTTGTATCGCCTTGGCGGCATCGATGCTGTGCAGCGCAGGGCTGAAGTGTGCGTTGTATCGGTCTTGCTCGGCGCCATCGCCCTTGTACTTGGCCGCTGACTTCATGGCGTTGTAGCCACGGTCGCCGATGCTCATGTGGTCGCCGTAGCGGTCCTGCTCGGCGCCCTCGCCCTTGGCCAAAGCAGCTTGTTGCAGCTTGTTGAGGCCCTTGTCGACGCCGCGGCGGATGGCATCTGTGGAAGCGCCGAAGTGCTCGCCAAAGCGATCTTGCTCAGCGGCGGAGCCGTGCTTTGTGGTGACATCGACGTTGACGGGGTGAGTCGCGAGGGTGGACTTCTCGTCGGAGCTGAACCAACCCATTGTGATTGATATGAGGTTGTTTGTGGTGGGTGGAGAGGGGTTGTAGTTAAGTTGAGAGTGTGGGAATTGAGTTTGTAATTGCTGTGTGATGGTGTCAAGGGGACGAAAAGATGTCGTGTTATGTTGCTGGGTTGCGGAGAATGATGACGTAGGGGCTAGCGAGCGCGCTAGAATCCTTGTCTTGTGCCTGATCGTCATGTGAAGACGTCGCCTCGGCCCACTAATCATCATTGCAATGTCAAGTTTGCCGTTCCTTCATGCTCTTGTCTTGCTTTTGCCATGTCCGGCTCTCCGCGTTGTGCGTTTCATCCAGAGGCATTCCTGCTATGATCTTCCGACGGCAGAGCTGCGGCTTTGATACATGACCCATGGTGGATTAGGCATGCAATCCTTCACCTTATACTCTCGTAGCTTTACGGGATGTGCACCTACGTGAAGAGTCACAGACCGCGCCAAGGCAACGTTTCTGCAGATGTCAAGGTCGCGTACGAGAAAGACGCGGGCTTCGAGGGGTGGCTGCCCCACTCGGAGCTATGCAAAGCCTGATTGGCTGGTCGTTAGCGCGCACCACAGAGGTTCTTCCGTCATACTTCCCATCCACCTTACTTCCATCTACATGGCTCGCAACGTTCCTATGCAGTTCGCACGCGCTTTCGATGTTTTGCGTCCATTTCATTTCCCTTCTTGTTATCTCTGGTCGCTGCCTTACCCCACAATCTCATCACCTTTACCTGTGACCATTTCGGACGCAGCAGTCTTGTCAAACATCACTCGCTTTCTTCCGCGTGCTTTGCTATTCTCATTGTCATCGCCTTTACAAAGTTGTGTTCAATAATAAGTTGAGAGACATGACTGTAATCTTCGCTGATCTTCCGCATCCATTGAAAAGCCGGGTTCTACCAAACCCTTGCGCGCGGAATGCGCCTTTGCGAGCACGAGACCAATACCGCTTCCTGGACTTCTCATGCTTGGGACACGCGAAAGCAAATCGCCCTCTTGCAATCCTCTATCCATCATTCTCAATAAACGCTATGCAGCTTATTTAGACGTGTTGGATGCCCTTGCTATCACGTCCGCATGTGGCGGCAAAGAACCTACAGTACAGAAAGAGAAAATCATCAGTAGAGGTCAGACTCTAGGTACTACTACCCATTAAAGAGCTCTTAGTGCACAGTACCGCATTGCAGTACTAACAACCTATAGACATTTCCCTTGGCATCTCGCTTTGCAAACGCGCGCCCGTACCTAGCCTTGCGCATTTCAACTTTTCACTTCTCAAAAAAAAAACGGCAAAAAAAAACTTCCTATTCCTCCCCTCTGCAGGACCGAACCCTCACTCCTAACCAGCAAAAAGATACCATGGAACCTTGTATTCTATCCAGGTACGAAACTTGCTTCCTTGATGGCAGTTTATCACGACTAGCTTGCTTTTTTTTCTGATTGGCTTCTTGTTCGATTCTTTTATTTCTGGCCTTAAGCTTCCTCTGGCTTCGGCTATAACCGGCTGGAGTGCTGAATGTTTTTTCTGTGTGCTAGCCGCCACCCTTTTGTTGGCAGGTAAAGGTGGTTTCGATGGTGGATTTGGGGATTGGGTGGGTGATAACTGCGGGGTATGCGGTGGGGGATGTGGGAGCAGAGGTTTTGGGAGAAGGTGAGAGAGACGCGTTATTGCGGTCGCGTGGCGGCTGTTGTGAGGTGAGAGAGCGGAGGTGAGAGCGCGTTCAGAGACCACCCAGGCGATAGCGCGCCCGGATGAGAGCGCGAAGACGAAGAGGAGGTCATGCCACGAAAGCGCTGCAAAGTCAACATCGGCTTTCGTTCGCCATGCCCACGAGATGTGGCACTTATGACGATCGCGAGCTGACATTGCATCAAGAAAACGCAGCGCCAACAGACAACAAACGCGTCGCCAGCACACCGGGCCAGTATTTATGAACTATCTCGCGCTGAGAGACCGGTTTTTTATCGGATGAGCAGCAACAGGATGGACTTACAACGTGCCAGCGTCCCAACGCGCAACCAATACGACCGCGTACGCCAAATACAGGCCGTTGGCAATTTTCACAAGGCGATATGGCTCCTCAGGAACAAAACAACTGGCCAGCTTGCTGTGCGGAAGGAATTCAATGCCGGAGATGCTGCATCGGGTTTTGCTGCGCGCGAGATAAGCCATCTCATACGCCTATCGAACTGCGCTAATATCTGCACCTACCGCGAGCATGAGCTAAATCTGGCAACAGGAACTGGCGCCCTTGTCATGGATGTGTATGCGTACGGCGATCTATGGGCCTTGCTAGAAAAGCATATCAATCAGCGCAAACTGTTCCACGAAGGCTTCATCTGGCACGTTTTCAGGGCGTTAGCCCGGGCTCTGCGACACATGCAGCGAGGCGATCCTCCTGTTCTGAGCGACACATATGACTGGATACTACACCGAGACATCTATCCGCGCAACATCTTTCTCGGCCGTCCTGCTTCCCACGAACCCTCATGGCCGAAAGTCGTTCTCGGAGACTTTGGCTCCAGCATATCGAGCACCGACAACTGGCGAGCCATTGAGCTGCGACAGCAACAAGACTTCAGTCCGCTGCCTTTCGAACCATCGAATAACAAAAGGAGTGACGTATACCAGGTAGGATTGGTCATCGTCGCGCTGTGTAGACTGACCATCGAACCTAAGCACGAATCGCATTGGTTTCGGGGTAGCCCAGCCGGGGGAAATTATACTGCGGGACTGAACAATATCTTGAAGAGATGTCTTGAGAACTCACCTTTTGATCGCGTATCTGCGATGGAGCTACATCAGGTGCTAAATACTCGCTTCATTGGTGGTGGTAGTCTACATGGCTTGTTGCTTGGAGCGCCAATGTACCAATCGTAGGTGATAGAGCCTCCCACACACAGTTTGAACTGGGATGCTGGATTCGTATTGACATGTCGACCCAAATATTACGTTAGACATTATTTCCTCAAGATGCACAAGGTGTCCGCACCGATGTCACGAGAAAGCTCCGCGGGTGAGACAAGGAACTAGTGCAAATATGGTCTAGCGCGGACCCTGTCTGCCGCCAACCTTCCGGAAGTCGCGTCCTCCTTTTGTTCCATCGCGTCTTCATCATCGCAGCCATCATCATCCACACTGTCAGGCCGAAAGTATGGCCTTCTAAACGATTCCATCATCACTGTAGTACAGTCGGCGCGTCAATAGACTTCATTCGTCCTGTCGTCGCCTTCCTCTCTGCTCCTGCCTCCGACAGCCAGCCCGGCATTTTTACCATGGCGCGCTCACACACCCTTGCAAGCTTCGATGGATCTGGGAACCTCGTCTTCGCATCTCTCGCCACTTTGCAACCTACCGAAGTCTTGTATCTGCTAACATGAGGGTAGTCTCGTTGTTTGTGGGGTCGATGTTTGTCGTCTTCGTTATGATCACGCCTGCGGTCAGCTGCTTAGCATTTGGACAAATGACGAGAGGTTGGAAGTATATGAAGCTTGGAAGTGGCCGCATTTTCTGGCTTCTCATATCATCTGTCAAAAGCTCTTCTGCAATTCTCTGCCCATGGCTTCTACATTCTGCTCGTATTGTCACGGGCCAGCAGCACAAAGATGCGGCTGCAAACAACACTACTACTGCAACGGGGATCACCAAAGGGCTGATTGGAAAAATCACATGTATACCTGCCATGACATTCGGCTTGAAGCCTTTCTGCCGCAAGTCGCCAACGTTATTAAGTCAGCCTCTCTTGCACTCCTGGAAGCTACAAACATGATGCTGATCACGAAAATTGAACTGGAAAATCAGAAGATTGTCGCCTACCAGGGTCTTAACTTTAGTAACCACCCGTTCCCGAAGCTCACTGACGATGTGTTCCCTGATACAGCCACCAAACACGCGGTGCTGTGCTCAAATGCGCAATTCTTTCCCCTAGCATATATGCATCCGTTGCTCAAAAAGCTCATCAAGAGTCAGTGGCCCGACATATATCTGCGCGCGATTTAATGATAAGCTGACACTTGACCAGCCAAACATGTTGAGATCCACGAAGTCATGGTAAAGATCAAGACAGCATCACGGACCGTTCTTATACTCGCAGATGACGGTACAGAGTGCGAGAATTGGCCTGAGCACAATATTTCACTGTTACGAATTACCGCCAGTGGGAGCCGAAAGCAATGGTACATCAACCTATCCGGTGCTGAGCTCGGGCTCACGCAAGCATTCTTTACCGCTGCCGACTTCGAATCCAAGCACATGCAGGCGGTTTGTGCAGTCTACGAGTTCGGTAAATGTAGAGAATACATCTGGACCTGCTCAACTATGCCAGGCTGGTATGCGCACACAGAGCGCATCGGCCTTCAGGCCTCATCACGAATGGGAACAGCACTACTGACCTTCTTGCAGCAGCCTGGAAATGACTTGAGCAATCTTCGTAAGAGGAGCATCGCAGGCTCGACGAGCTGGACACAACCGTTGGTTGAGGCTTTGTCTCAGGCTGTTCATGGGTACATCTCCAACTACAACGTCGGTGGACTCATGTCTCAGATCATCAATGAGCCCGAGAGCCTAACGCGAGAAATGATGAGGAGGCATTTCGATTACGCTAGCATTCTTGGCGATGCTACGACGGTCGAGGAGAATGCGAACTGCCCTAAGGTGACTCTGGATCTGGCTAAGATTGAGGAACAACACAAGGGCCCTGGCGTGAGTATGGTGATAGAGGAGTTTAAGTCTCTTTAGTCAGGGATGCTCACGGTTCATGGCCACGATTGGCGAACAATTGATGCGAGTTAATATTCATCTCTCAATCAGGATTATACGACAGCTTTCGTCCTCCACATATCCAATCTCGAGACGCTTCGCTTGGGGGTTGATAGCTACGACATGGTTCGATCCTCTCGCGTCAACCTATGAAAACGCTGAACACTCTAGAGCCTACGTTGACGTCAGGTCAACCACTTTGCATCTTTTTATCTTGACGTAGTCTGCAGACGTGTTTCATCTAGTCGTCTAGGCTGCAAGCCAAAAGCGTCATAGCTCACCTCGTGCAATCGGAACAAGTATTGCCCGGCTTGACCTGAATACCCTTCTGCGCCCACAACCCCTTTCCGCTGTTTACGACAACAAAGCAATCGCCATGGCTCCCGAATTACAAGCAGCGTGCGCTGTATGTGGCGTGCTGGCTCACAGCAAATGCGGTGCCTGCAGTTCAGATATCTCATCGCGTCATTACTGCGGCAAAGCCTGCCAGGTAAGATCTCCCATGTACGAACTGCGTGTGAGACATACACTGACTTCGGATATCATCAATTTAGGTAAAGGATTGGCCGATTCACAAGAAAGCATGCAAAGACGCCCAGAACGTCAACCTCGAGAAGAAGCTTGCGCGCGTAGCCGAGGTCATTCAACAGGCCTACTATGACTTCCGCGAGAACACTTGGGTTCAACCTGTGATCAAGATTCACGATCGCAATGACGCTCTGGTCATATACGACGAGTCCATGAGCGAGAAGAAGAAGTTTTTCGTCGACTTTCCGCATCATCTTGTCACAAATGTTCGTTCTAAAAAGGCACTGCTTTGCGCATGGTCATGTAATGAGCCGACCGCTTGGTTACATGATACCATTGTTGGTCTGCTCGAAGGTAATCTATTTCATCAATCTAACTTGTTTTCTCGCGCTGACTCAAGTCTCACAGGACTGAACATCAAGGTCGAGGAGGTTCTCGTCACGCTAGGTACTGTCCCCCGAAAGATCATCTTCCACGATAAACTTGGTAAAACCGACAACTTGACCTGGCCCTTTTGCGATCACAAGATCATCCGCGTTACCGCGACAAAGACCAAGAAACAGTGGATCATGGACCTCACCGGCGCTCAGTTTGGGATATATCAAACCTTCTGGAGTTGGGAGGAATATGCAAACAAGTTTTCCACGAAGACGCACGACGTAGATCCTATCGGCGACAACAAAGCTATGTTCGAGAAGCTTGCCAAGAACCCCGGTAACCCAGGTCTGGAACACCGACTGATGAGGATGGTAGCAGACCATCTTGACGAAGTCGTGCGCGGATGGAAAGCTGAAAGCGGCTTGTCACTGGCGGCTCTCCTTGACCTCAACAAAGAGACCTATGAGCAGGCTAGTTCAAAGCTACTACAGACCATGGACCTCGCGATCCGCGCTCATGTTAAGACCCATGACTACAAGGCAGAGTTCCAGGCTGCGCAGGCTTACGAACGCGAGCATCAGGGTGAAGGCTACAGGGTCGACCTCTAAGTCGTGATCCCTTTGGGTTGCTGGTATGATCGCAGGACACATCAGCGACATTGAGTTGGGATACGGCCCGGGAGCATAGACAGAATAGAAAAGGCGAGCGCATATAGCTGTGGAAACGCGTTAATGGGCCACTTACTTGCACCAATCAAAACGGTCTTCCCAATAGACTCTACTTCCGCAATCCGATCAATCATGACGCATGAAGTACTGGGAGTATTTTGATGAATACATAGGCACATGGGTATCGTGAAAAGAGATTTCAAGTTCGATGTAGGCCTCAACCAGTATCAGAAATTTCGTAAAACAAGAGTGTATGCAATATATCGTCCGCTGGTGAAGCTCAGCCCAACCTTGCCTTGCGGCTCGACACTAATTTGGGGGTATGACTCCCGGTCTCATTAGCCTACTACATGAGGATACTGACCTTGCAAAAGCTGGGCGAGCTGTTATCGAGCCACCTCATAGACTCATTGATTGAGATCGTCTCGAAGCTCCGATCTAAACCGATAACAGAGTGTGGTGCGGGATGGGCGGCGACGACATCAAGTGCGAAACGTCTCCCTGAGCGGGCTTCGAGCTTACGTTGGCGCCGCGCTTTAGTAGCCGTAGTCTTGATTTGATAGGCTTTGTTGTTCACGATAGTGGAGAGCAGGTATGTGCTCATGTCCTCGCCATCAATGCTAGGGCTGCGCGCACCTATCGCGGCGCTGATCTCCTCGGTATCGAGATAGATGTCGTTGACTGTAGTTACCGCATAGATGCAAGATGTCACGACGTGTCGCCAGTTCGCCGCGACGAACTCGGATGGAAAGAGACAGCGGTCCAGTACCAGACGCCATAGCTTCAACTGTAGCCGAGCAAACTCTTTTGAGTGCTTCTGATACGCAGGATATGTCTTTTCGAATGTTTGCATGAAGTCAGCAATGGAGAACCTTGCGCTGGTATCAATGAGCAATTTGGACACTGCCGGAAGTACCTGCTTGATACCTTTCATCGATGCACCGAAGCACATCGATAGCTGGTTCAACATACCAGGCTGTTCGATACCGGCCTGTACGGCGCTCAGGTACAAGATGACGGTAGCCAGCTGTTCATACGTCGCATTCACCCACATATGCTGTTGATCAACGCAGGTAGTCAATCCATCCGTGATGCCGCGAATGGCGGTCTGAGAGAAACCCATATCCCTCGCCACATCAACAACATCCTCGATAAGACCTTTCAAACGTCGATTATCGTTAACCCGGTACGCAGCAATACCTTCGGGCGTGCTAGGCACGAAGAAGTGCTTCGAGGACGTTACCACTGCGATGTCGCACCCACGAGCGCGCATCATCACCGGCACGTGAGATTGACAGAAAGGCGGAAAGTTCGGCAAGATGAGCTCAGTCAGTCTTGAACTGCGATATCTGATCCGGCCAGATTGGACCATCTTTTGACGCTCGCACAGTGTACACGCGAAAGCTGTGAAGTTTGTGACGGGTGCCGTACAGCTTCGTCCGCATAATGATACCTGCTCAGTGTGAACGGTATGGCCACATGCTAGGCGATGCAAGTGTGATGCGCCACTACAGCAAGGCTCAGTGCGATCCTGAATGCTCATGCGAAGCGTCATCAAGTGAGGACGCCGATGATCTTTCTCTAGCGTTCTCTCGTTTTCTGCGACTGCGCGACGCAGTTCTTTACGAGACCCTACGTCCTCCATGGTGAAGAGCTAAAAGATACCTGAGGCAGATCTCGTTATCGGGGCAGGTGTGGAATGCGAATTTGGTCTGGAACTATTTATAACCGCGCTTCCTCTCGGTACCTGAACAGCGTCAATACAACGTAGTGAAGTTTGGCGCTAGGTCTCGTTGTGAACGCAGGTTATCTCGCGTGCCGATATTCCGTTACCAAACCGTAGCAGTATCACCTAACTTCAGCACGGATGCAATAAGAGATCTTCAAGGAACTTGGACGAAAAGGTCATGTGATGTTCGCTTTGATGTAAATGCTCTTAATACATTGTATACATTACTCGATATCTACAAAGTCATACAGTCTATGTCTTTTCCGTCTAGTAGTGGCCCTTCTTGGCCTTGATGCCCTTGAGGAAGCCAGCATAGGCAGGCTTCTTCATGTAGTTGTCGTCCCAGAGAAGGGCGGCACCCTCATTCTCAAAGACACCGGGGATCCAGGAGTACTTGTCGGAGATACCCCAGACAGTCATACCAATGCATCGCTTGACGTTCATGCACGACTTGGCAACACGCTCGAAAGCATCGGCCTGGACCTGGAGCTTCTCGGGAGTGGCGGGCGTGTTCATACGAAGGTCAATCTCGGTGTAGACGACGTCAACGCCAAGGTCGGCAGTCGCGCGGAGAGCAGCCTCGAGGGTAGCTTGGTCGGGAGCGGCACCGGGAGCAGTGGGAGTGGGCTCGCTGGCAAGATGGGCCTGGTAGCCAACACCGTCGATGCGAACGCCGTACGACTTGATGAGCTTGACGATACGCTGAGCACCCTGGGTCTTCTCCGCGTTGTACTCGAGGTTGTAGTCGTTGTAGAAGAGCTCAGCCTTGCCACGGTACTTGTTGGCGAAGCGGAAAGCGATGGGAAGGAAGGCATCGCCGATGGTGTCGTACCAAACGCTGGAGCGGTAGGTACCGTTCTCGTTCAACGCCTCGTTGACTACGTCCCAGCGTGTGCAAACGCTCTTGTAGCGGGTCATGACGGTCTTGATGTGGTCCTCCATGATGCCAATGAGGGTCTTGTTGTCGAAGCCGCCCTCAGATACCCAGGCAGGCAGCTGAGAGTGCCAGACCAAAGTGTGGCAGTGAACCTCAAGCTTGTTTGCCTTGGCGTATGCCGCGTAACGGTCGGCATCTGCGAAGGTGTAGTTGCCCTGGTTTGGGTGGACAGACTCAAACTTCATCGCGTTCTCGGGAGTGAAGGAGTTGAAGTCGGCCTTGATGATCTCGCCTTCGCGAGTCTCGTTGCGGAGGGTCAGGGCTGTACCGATGAATTCCCGTCCTGCCTTCTTCATGGCCTTGTAGAGACTGTCCTCCTTGTGCTTGCCATGGCCGTAGGTACTATCTCAATGTTAGCCAGCTACAATGGTGGCGAGGATGCTGGTGACTTACGGGCTGGCAACAGCGGAGCTGGCAATCGCCAGACTGGCGACAATGCTGGAGAAACGCATGGTGATTGAGACTTGGGGTGTTGACTGATTCGAGGTTGTCTGCCACGGATACCCTTAAAGACACGGCGAGCCTGTCATCCTATATATTCTTCGACGGTTATTCTAGAAGTCTAGCGTATGCATGCTCAATCAATCTATCCGCTCTCGCGGTTCATCTTCACCCCAGTCGTTTTGTTTAACCGGGCTCGTGGCTCATGTGCGAACTTGTCCTTCGCCGCTGTAAGTCCTTTGACCTGGCTGCATGGCGCCACCTGCTTGCGGGTTGCGGAGTTTCTCCAGACTAATCCACAAATCAACCGGCTTGGACCTCGGGATCATCGGGGTCTGGTCCTACTTCTGGGGTAGACGTTCTGGGCGCCGCTGGCCATTGCCTAAGCGAAATGCACATCCGGGGTAGACAGGCACGTGAGATGCAGGTCCCACTCATGTCGACAACGCAGGTGCAGATACGGCTGCGTTAATGGAGACTGGCCGGTTAATGTCAAGTAATCCTCAGCCTCAAGCGCTCACTCCATCCATCCGAGGGTCTGATGCACTTGTCGGCGGCGGTGGTGATGATGGTGGAAGAGATGGAAGAAATGAGGGGAAGATGCCTGGTTGCTGGGTTTGGCCGCTCAGGGTCCGCGCTCACGGTTGATTGACGACCCACAACACCGTAAACTGCGATCAACATGCACATCAATATATCGCGCATTCAATCTACGTCAATCCAACATTTTGTTTATTATTATCCTCCTTCTCTCACATCGGATCAATCATTGCATTCTCTGTCCCCCAACCTTACACTCCAGTCCTCCGGCAGATCTCATTAAACTCGATGACGACAGGAGAAGCCGTGGAGATTTAGCCCACCCGTAAAGCCACGAACCACCTGGGCATCGTTTCCTTTTTTAGCGCGAATGTTTACTTGTGCGTGTCCCGCCCCAATGACCAAGATCGCACTTTAGCCATTTTAACCGGCGCCGCATCAACTTCCTCAGAGCGCATACTGGGCGTCTCTTCAGTGAAATGACACCGATGACATTGAGTTTACCTCAGTCAAGGGAACTTGGTCGAGAGCCAGGTGCGGAAGAGTCCGTAGAAGTGGCAACCGGAGTAATGGGGCCGAAGTCGGTGCCATGACTCGACGCGCGTCGCCCCGTGACAATGCGGGCAGAACGCTCATCAACACCATCTATCTCACCAGCTCTCACTTCGTTCATACACGGTTTCCAGATAAGCATACCGCATTCTACGAGATCTAAAGAGCCTACGGTCGACGAGCTTTTCTGCCGGGATTAATACAGCTGGTGTCTTCTTCCAAACCTTCAATGCCCATTACGCCTTCTCGGATACCCGTTGTGAGAAGTGTCGGAATCCTCTGCGATTATAAGACGTCTGCTTTATGATCTGGACCACATCGCTGTTCACTTCTACAAGGCATCAAAGATCCGGACACGACATTGATGTCAAGTTCCAAGTATCAGCAGACGTGCTGTAACGCATAAATTGCTGGAGCCGCCCCAGAGACGACAGAAGGAAACAAATTGTTCGTGTTGACGGCTACCGACACGGACATGGATTTATAGCGGACTATACACCAGCCACAGTACCGATGGGTGTTGATGATCCAGGGAAATGGTACTCACGTTTACAGTACTGCTGCACACAGCCGGAGCGACTCGGCAGCGACTGTGAATGGCATG
The DNA here is from genome assembly GCF_023758065.1 of Alternaria ventricosa. Classification (NCBI taxonomy): domain Eukaryota; kingdom Fungi; phylum Ascomycota; class Dothideomycetes; order Pleosporales; family Pleosporaceae; genus Alternaria; species Alternaria ventricosa. Next base: position 1,914,089 of record NW_026055685.1, on the reverse strand, counting down.
ATCGGTCGCGTCGCTTTGTGGATCTTCATGTGGAGCATTTAACTCATGTAACTCCACAGTCGTCCTTCATTTCTACTTGTATCTCGAGTTCGTCACTCCTGGCTAGTCTTCAATCGACGATTTGTCATCAGGCTTCTTGGCCGAGAAGAGACCCTTCGATGTCACGAATTGGTCAGTATCAGTATTGCTACAATGTTTATTGGTCTTTCTCTTTTACGACGAAGAAATGATCTACCGAAACTAGCTACAGCGCAGCCTCAATAAGAACGGCACTGGGCGCTGCAGCCATTTACATTATGTACGCACATCACCCGACACCTCTGCCTTCACGAACCAGTTGTCTGTATCGGCAAAGCACTGAGTCATGCTATCGAAACCCATCTTCGTTTCCATCTCCCCTGATCACCGAAATTCTCCACGCCGAACCGTGTCGGTGGAGGCATTGTGACACTCTCAAGAGTTTCGTCTCATCATGACTCTCCCCCGACTTACAATTTCCGGGCTGCGCATGCGGTCCCATGCCATCGACTTGGTGGACTGAAGATGCAGTTTACAAACAATACACCTGCATTAGACGTGCCGCGAGCAAAGGTCACAAAAGGAGCCGCAATAATACGGAAGGTTCTGGTACATCTTCTGAGTCAGGTACTTGGAGCCTGATCCCGAGCCTTAGTAGATCAAGGCCTGCGTTCTCATTTGGGCTACATGGCCAAATGGAAAGGCCACGACCCTTCGGTGACAAGACTACGTACTGCAGCACGCCGCACCCATGCGACACAACGAGTAGGCCTCCGTTTGCTGATCGGCAACTCCGAGGTGTCACGGGTGAGTTGGAGAATGCGAAAAGGATAGACGTCAAGTCAAGTGTCTTCACATCATGAGAAGATGCCCAAGATGCACTTCAGGATAGTGAGGGCTGAGAGCTGAGGTCGAGTCGCGGTTTATGAGACACATCAGTAATCATATAGGGAGCTGAGCTTGCTAAAATCTTCATCACCTACTCAAGGTCAGGCCTTCATGCGTGATGCGGACTCTCGTAACGCCAAAGGTCGGTGAACATAGGTTGCGAGCCCGTTGAGTATAACGCGACTCGACAGACCTCATCTTATCGGACTGGAAATTATTGCCTTCCAATCACAGTGCGTCGTCAAAAAATGATGCGCGACCACGGTACCCACCTCCGGTCTCATCGAAAATCCATCGAGGCTCGAACACGCAAAGACAGGGAGAGGCGAACTTGGGCATGTACCCCGACTATGAGGTTGGGCACACGATCGACGGAGTTATCAGAGAAGCGAGCGAGATTTGCATACGCGAAACATGTCCCCGAAAGACGCTAGTGAGTCGGTAAGCGCTGATTGGCTCGATGGACGGGACAGCGCGTGGCTGAACAACGTTCCGACGTCAACGGTCCGAATTAACATTTTCCTTCGCCGCAAAAGGCCCGTCCTGTCAGGAGAATTGCGACACGAACAGCAAGATTCCTTGAATCTAAGATGAGGGCGACTCGCGGATGTCAACAAACCAAGGCCTGCGCCTGCACCTACGCTGTGACGTCACCACTCTACGTAGAGCATCGGCGGTCGCCGGGCTACTTTGGAGATGGAGATGAGTGTGTTTGTTGCGTACCGTGGAGTAAGAGAACGAGTTGAAGCTGTGGAGAAGCGCATTTGTCTCGTCGCCCAGGTGCCGACCATTCTGAGACTCTAGGTAGTATGTACCCGAAGTACTCATGACGAACCAATCCAATAGGGTTCTTTTCCTTACCCGAGTTTTCAGGTCTGCAGGTGTCGTCAACGCCCGATCCCCATAGCCTAGGTGCCCATGCCCAAGCTTAGCAGATCATCCCTTGTTAATGCGTCCCTGCAATCCATATCAGGGACAGTCATGGCTGACCCCAAAAATACCCGTGCGAGGCTGACGCTGTCACAAATACACAACACCAGATCTTACATTTTCGGAGGACATCCATCGTTACCAAGGGACGATGGCTTGCGCAAACGGCTCCAAGCCGTTGCTCCTGCCTTGGGCAAACAACACTGTCTCCGCTGACGGCACTGTCCTCACCAGAGGCATTTCTTTCGCTATCGGCACTCCTCCGCAACCCTTTTCCTTAACACCATCGACGCTTTCCGACAATCTCTTCATCAACAATGCAGCCGAGTGCGTGGCAACTACGAACACCAGCTGCATTGGCCAACTCGGTGGCATCTATGATAGTGCAACTTCGACTACGTTCAAAGAGGTAGACTACGCAACATGGACAGGCAGCAGAGAGTCCGTCGATCTGGCATACGCGAGCTCTTACATCTTTTTCGACGATGCCGCCGCGTTTGGTCTGAAACCGGAGGCGAACAAGTTCGCAACCTTTCCCATGTTAACCAATGGATCTACCGATAGTAAGTCCATGAGAAGACTGGGTCGTTACAGCACTGACGCGTGGTAGCAAGCGCAGACGCGCTCATGAAGAACGAGCCAAGCTATCGAGCAACTCTGCCTCTAGGAATGGACTCGAGCTTCTTGAACTACCTCGTGGACGCTGGCCAAGCTTCTTCCCGAACGTATGGACTATGGGCCGGATCAGAATCTGAAGAAGCACCTCAAGATGGCTTGATCGTTGTTGGTGGCTACGACGAAAGCCGTCTCAAAAGTGCAGCCACTACCTTTCCTATGTTTTCCGACTGTCCAACTTGCGCTATCCTTACGGCCATCACGTACGATGTTGGCGGTAAGAGCACCACGCTCTTCGCGGACGCAAAGGACACTCTTGTTGTGCATCTTGACCCTTTCTCATCTGACATTAGACTGCCAGCTGCGATGTTGGACAACCTTGCTGCGGCGGAGACTACTGCCTTTTGGAACGAAACCTCGCGTCACTTCGAGCTTCCTACCGACCCAGCTCCCGCAGGCACCATCACCGTCACGCTGTCGGATATGGGCACCCCCGGCGGCGACGCATCCAAACCCTCTGTCGCAACTTACAAGTCCGTCATTCCAGCGACTGAGCTCTACAGCCGGCCCCGGGCATACAATGCTGCAGGGCTGTACGAAGTGGACAATGCGACAGTCTTCAACATGGCCGTGACGAACCAAACCGGACCTACTACCATGACCATCGGAACCTTGGGCCTACCCTTCTTCACACAAAACTACCTCATTGTCGATCCCGACGCGCAAAACTTCCAGCTCGCACCTGCAGTCGTCACAGCAGCCGACCCCAAAGGCGCTGATGCGAAGGTTAAGCAAGTGTGTCGCGTCTTGCCAGGCGCAAAGGCAAAGACTCAAATCGGCCCTATAGTTGGAGCAGCGATCGGTGGCATCGTCGGTGCACTTCTAATTGTCGCTCTGGTCTGGTGGTTGCGCAGACGCAGGAACAACGCAAACGGTCAACGGCACTCTCGTGGCGAAAGCGACGCACCGACCGCGACATCACAGAACCCAATCGTCCGACGCACGCAAGACCACGTTTCTCTGGACAGCAGCTCCCTCGACCTACCGCGCCAGATGCCTGCTGCACCTCCCTCCGCCATGGTGCTGAGCGACGGTACTACATTCCCATCCCCAATCTCCGGCCGTTCAAAGAGCAAGCTCGGCGGCAAACATGAAGATCCTCGGAGGGGCTTGGTCCACGACAGCTTCAAGAAGGTCGACGAAGAGAACGATGGAAGACTCTTGGACGAGAGACCTATGGGACTGAGCGAGACGATCCATTCACGAGGAACTCTACCGAGGTTGGCAGCGGAGCATACGGTCGAATGATGATAGCGTTCTTGTTATTGCGCATACCCACACCTACACCAGCCTGATTTCCTTTTTGTCCTTACGACATTGTAATACCCCACTGCAGAACAATGAATAGGAATACGGATATCTACAAACACCCTGCCTGTACAATACCTTCGCCGATGAAGCTGGCTTCAACATAATACAAACTACTGCGTCTTGCAAATGAGCTACTGCTGTTGCGCTCCTCTGTGTCAGCCCGAACGGTCTTGCCACTGTGCTGAACTTGCATGAGCCTTCAGCCCTCAGCCCAAGGCCACCTACCTAGGCATGCAAGCTGAGTCTGAGCTTTGACTGTGGCGAGCTGTGGTCAAAATTGGTCTGAGTTACCTCGTAGATGCCCAACATGCACAACAAAAGTAGCTCGCGAAAAGACTTCAGCCTCGCGCGCGAAGCTCAGATATTTGGTGGATGCCGATGATGATGCACGGAAGTCTTTCCGCGACAAGCCTGACCCCTTGGGACACATGCGCTAGGTCAAATCAGCTTAGCGCAGCCCCGCGAATTCCGGAAGAGCCGCCTCCCAACCTCGTGGAAGGCGCAACATGGTTTGCTACACGAGCGTCCAGCCTCGGCTTCCCAGCCATCGAGGATCCGTCTTCAATGAATACTGTGCGTTCAGCCCTGGAGAAATTATCGTCTTCGTGGCATCGTGCCCTCAGATCAACGACGCATTTACAGATCTTGTCAAATTCGGCAGCTCTCTCCAGCAGGTCGCAATGTACCACCAACCCCTACTTTACTCATCACGACTACTCGCGAGGCTTCTACTACGTACGCAGATCTGTACCGCTGGGTGACTACAATAAGAGTACGCAAGAGAAGGGTTCTGGCCTTGCGATGACGTGTGCTGACGGGTTCACGTCGGCAGTGCATTCTAAAAAGAGCACGTTCGAAACTTTCCACGGGCAACTGCAGCATCGAGATATAGTTTCGCCCCCGAAGTCCTCACGCTAGCCCAGCCCCACTGCCTCATGGAAGCGCGTCATTCCGTTTGGTGTTCGTGCACCTACCGTCGGTACGTTCTGGTGAAAGCTGGCATGCCTTGTACAGTGGCTTATGATCGGTGCGGAATCTGACTTTCACCAGGAAGCAAAGATCTAGAGCATGGATCATTAGATCGGAGGCGTAGCTATGGGACTGACGACCTGTGAAATTTGGTCGCATATTCAATGAAGTCGCCAACAGCACGTAGAGCATCAAAGACTGATGAGCTCAAGTGTTGGAACCGAGATGGCTTGTGCCATGCTCTTCGAACAGGCGGCACGTGAATCCAATGAGTACGAGTCCTTCCGCGCTCAACTGCGCGATGGGCGTGATGGAAGATGCGACATAGTCTCGCATGTATCTACAACAGTCCTACCTGTTGAATGATCGTTCGTGTGGCAGGTGACCAGGACTTCGCTCGACCGTCAGCAAAGCGTACCCGCATTCGCATTCAACCTACAATGAATGAATGTGTAGAACCACACGGGTGAAAGTGCTTGTCGCAGCTGCCTCTCGGGCCATGGCTCTCCATGGTGGAGACTCGATGGAGCAATCAATATTCTTCACAGCAACAGCACCCTGAGAGGATAGAAGTACTGCCCACTACAGGATTTGACAACCTACACCGACTGGTTCCAAGCACTCACCCATAGTCATGAGCTCAACTGCTCCCCTGGATGGGTATATCAAGCGTGCCTTAGCAGATCCCACGGCCACCATATTCAGGCCCAGCATTCACATGCCACCGCCATACTTGATCAAGGGGAGGATCAACTACATCTTGACCTTCAGGGGCTGCTTCAATCCGCCTCATCAAGGACACAAGGAAACATTATGCCACGCCTTCTTTCGAGGTGGGGAGGGTATGCACCTGATAGCCGCCATCATCTTCCCTTTGGACGACCACTCCGTAGCCTCAAAGTACAGACGCGGAAAGTCGGGCTCAAAGGACCTAGTTCTTACCCTACAACAACGTATCAACCTCATAAACACTAGTGGTCTCTATGGTGGCTGGCACTGGTGTCACCCACGTGGTGAGCCAGGCTCCGAAGCATTCAAGGACCGACTCATATCAGAGGCCGCAGCAGATGGCTTCAACATACAGTTCATCACTTTAGTTGGACCTGATCACGTCGATTGGAGATATGGGTCCCCCGGATACTGGGGGCCTACTATAGTCGTTGGTACCGGGGACCCTGAACGCACCAGCCTACGCATGGAGACGGAAACGGGACTAGGCAAATTGGCAGCTTATAACGACTGGCGCACAGAAACACTCGAAGAACTGTTCATCCAACAGTTGGGAGCGGGCGGTGACGTGAGGTGGCTGGAGCAGAAGTTATCAATGCTGTTTCCGCGCGCAATGACGAACCTTCCGGGCGACCGTACGTACGATGTATTGCCTTGCACGACCACAGCTAATCTTTATCCAGGTGACGAGCGGCTCCAGATGATCAAGGATCGACTACGCACAGGTATCTGGCGTCTTGGACAGACCCGAATGTGTCACCACTCTACAGGACCATCTACCGAATGGCTGCGTTATGTGCCCACACGCTTCTTCGGTATGACAGGCGGTGTCTGGTTTCTCGGCTACAAAGAGGAACCACTATCATCAACACGACTTCGCCGCGCGCTTGCAGCCTCCAATGATGAAGAACAGCTCAGCAAGTCCATCACGGACGTTGCACTCAGCCCATGGCTGCTAGACCGATATGTAAAGGCGCACACCGCTGATACGACCCCTAAACGCAAACGTCCCGCGGAAGAGGACAAAGGAGCTGAGGCGAAACGCGTAGAGCGAGAAGGACAGCAACGCCAGTTCAAGAGGCTAAAGCAAGACTTTGCTCGAAATGAGAATGCGTATAAAGCAAACCAGAGGGTTGCCTGGCGGGGTCGAGAGAAGAGCGATTTCCGTGATTGGAACCGATTGGAATGGCAGGATCGTAGGGATGTTTACAAAGCAGAGCGCGCCATGACTCAGGACTGGAAGAAGCTGAAAGATCCAATCAGGAAGGAGAATATCTTGTTTGAGTATTTGGAGAAGATGCTTAGAGAGAGTAAAAAGAGTGCGGATGCGCGTGCTAAGGTAGAGGCGTCAAAGCCAGATCATGCCCAGGTGTATAATTATAATCCTTGAAGGAATGCAATATTGAACATCATGTCCCTTACCACATAAATCCACTCTTCATGGCTCAAAGTTTGTGCCACTAGGTGCGATGTTTAGATCCGGCGATCGCAATGATGCGAGAAGTGTAGGAGCTAAAGGCTAACAATGTAAGAATGCTCCTATGGCTACAAGAAGGTTTGGATATCAATGAGTGGACGATGGTGATACCTGCAATATGATAAGCCTCGCAGGATGGAACTCTCGTTGGTATCGCGACAAACGTTGACATACGCAGCGCCGGTCAGATCATGTGGGGCTTGCTTATGTCATCAACGTGGCTTGCTTGTGAGCTGGACGCGTCCGACGCGACACCCCTCTTCATCCTTCCATCTCCGCTTTCACCGTTACCACGTGCCTCCGGCATATGCGCATCAAAATCTCGCGACTTCTGTTCAGATCGAGCGTATCAGCTCTTCGTCATGCATCGGAGTTCACCCAAATCAAGGTCCTCAAGGATATTGCGATGAGCAGCGTCTCCCTGGGTATCCATGTATGCTTTCAACGGGCGATACCTGGATGACAATGCCCCACCTCAACAAAACATGCCGTCATCTCCTTGACCAAGCTCGATGGATTGGCCTTTGCAGAGCTTCTACTTCGTCAGCAGAGGAGGCTCCAGTGACTACTACACTAGCCAGTAGCTAGACGCACCTGCCAAAATACGGGTTCAGCGGCACCCAAACCTCAACACGAAGATCATATCCGGCAGATGACAGCGCGCAACGTGTTCGGTGACCCCAAAAAACCTTCTTCATACGCGCAGGTCCTCCTGGGTGGCTGGATACTCTTGCATGTACCGACAAAGCCCGCGTCGTCCTCCACCGGTCGATTTCACTGTGGCTTAGCTTCCCCGCACTTCCGAAAAGCGCTCTACGAGCCGTCGCATTGGCACCTATCATTGGCATTATCAACAATGTACATACACCTGTAAGCTCCGGCCCGACGCGCTGGGCGTGCTTACATCGGAGTACGTAGATCGACGATGGACCGTGATCTCGCGTTACCCCAGGCTCGGCAATGACGATTCTGCCTTGGCTAGACATAGCCTTCCACTTTACGAGGATGCCCACGCATTCTCACGCGGTGCCACAGATCGCCTTCATTTGTCAAGTCTTGGTGGTACCAAGACTGTGGCAAAGTACATCGCCATGCTCCACGTGCTTTTTCGCCATCTTGTCGTCCTCTGCTCGCGTAAGCAAAGCAGCCTTGATCCTACACCACCCACCGGATCTTATACCACTCTTGCACTGGACCGGGATCCAGGATTCATCATAAACAGCTCCAAGCTTATTTAGAAACTCTGTAAGACATGAAAGGCGAGCATCACCGGTTTTCTCGGAGTCAGCCGGAAATCACGGCGTGGCTGACAGCAAGTCTTGGGTTACTTTGACTTGTTCTTTTCAGCATGAGACGGCTTTTACCAAGGCGCAGAAAGTCTATACCCAAGGTCTTGGCTTCCGCTGCCTTGGTTCAGCTTCCGGTGGCAGTACAATGGACATGATATAAAGAGATGTACTCACTCTCATCACATCCGCTGTACCTTCTGCTCATCTCAGTACCGGATAGCCCGATCGCTCTATTCTGGGCTGATCTTCTCGAACAGTATTGCGACTGTCTGTAGTGATCACACCAGAGAAAAAACAAGAAAAGCTTCAACATGCGGTACCTCACAGCCGCCAAGGCATCTACATATGCCTTGCTTTCGTTTTCGTCTATGGCCTCTGCTTGGCCAACGTACAATTTGCACAACTCTCAATTCGCGAAACGTCAAGGCCCAGGAGATCTTCCTTCTCAGGGAGGTCAAACCGAAGAACCAGTGTTCAACGAAGAGTACGACTTCATCGTCGCAGGTGGTACGTCAACTCCTTGTTCGCCACGGGAGATCATCGGCAAACAGATCATACCCGTGGACCCTGTCCACAAGGTTGGATCATTTCAAAGACTTTACTAACACCAAGCAGGAGGAACAGCTGGTCTTGTCCTGGCTAATCGCCTTACTGAGTCTGGTTACTTCTCCGTGCTAGTTCTCGAAGCCGGGCCCAGTCCGGAACAGGTTCTGGCATACGAATCGCCTGGCGGCAACCAGTTTATCAAAGGCAGCGTTATCGACTGGGGTCTGCTTACCACACCGCAAGAGCATCTGAACAACCGCACCCTTCAGTATCTCCGCGGACGAACTCTCGGTGGCTCGAGCACGACCAACGGTCTTTACTACGCGCGAGGCTCAGCCAGCGTATACGATCATTGGGCCAAATTGGGTAACCCTGGATGGAGCTGGAACGATGTCTACCGTGTCTTCAAGAAGAGTACGAAGTTGAATGCGCCCACCTCGACGGCGGAGCTTTCCGCGTTCAGCCAAGAGTACAAGACGTTCAATGAAGATGCTTATAGCGACGGGCCACTTCAACTTGGCTTTCAGGGATACGTTCCACCGTCTACGGAAGGATTCGTCGTTGCTTGCAGCGAAGCTGCCGACATCCCCATTGTCGAGGATCTCAACCTAGGAAACGGCGAAGGTGTCAAGCATGGAACAACGACGATGGACAGCATGCTGCGAAGGAGCTCCAGCTACGACAGCTTCTATCAGCAAGCTCGCAACCGAACGAACCTCAAGGTGCTACATGACGCTCCTGTCACCGGTATCGTCATGAGCAAGCCATCGTCGACGAACTCCACTAGCAAGCCGCGTGCCATTGGTGTCAGCTACATCAACCAAATCACTGGTTTCGTAAGCCAAGCAAGAGCGCGAAATGAAGTCATCGTCAGCATGGGTGCTTTCCACTCACCGCAGCTCCTCATGGTCTCAGGTATTGGTCCGGCCGACGAGCTCGAGAAGGTTGGCATTACGCCCGTTGTCGTCAACGAGAACGTCGGCCACCATCTCAACGACCACTCAGTCTTCAGTATCATGGCGCGTGCCCAGGATAACGCTTCCACCACGGATATGTCCCGCACGCCCCAGAATCTGCGCGCTGCTCAGGAAGCTTTCTATCAAAACCTCACCGGCCAATACACTGCTCCTTCTGGTGTCACAAACGGCTTCCAAAAGCTCAGTGAGCAGCAACTACGCGATATCGGCGCTCAGGCTGTCATCGACGCTGGTCTGGCGAACCAGACTCACATCGAGTACCTCTTCGAGAGCGTGTGGTACCCATGGATACCAACACCATACTGGGCCCCATTATCAAACGACTCCTACATCTCGGTCACCGCATCAAGCATGGTCCAGCTCTCCCGCGGTACAGTCAGCCTGCGCAGTGCCTCCATGTCCGACAGCCCCCTCATCAACAGCAACTACTATGCCGACCCCACCGACAGCGCCATCGGTATTGCTTCATTCAAGTACCTCCGCGCTATCCTCCGCCACCCGGCCTTGTCGCGCTTCACTATCGGCCCGAATTCTGGTGAAGTCAGCCCAGGTCCGGCTGTCGCTGATGATGACGACGAAGCTATCCTCGAGTATATCAAGGCGAATACCATTCCCAACTGGCATGCTACCGGTACGAACCAGATGCTGCCGCAGGAAGATGGCGGTGTTGTGGATAGTAGGTTGAGGGTGTATGGTGTTGATGGACTGAGAGTTGTTGATTGCAGTATTGTACCGGTACTTCCGGATGCTAATATCTTGGCGAGTATTTATATGGTGGCTGAGAAGGGTAGTGAGATGATTAGGGAAGACTGGGGTGATGCGATGTATTGATGTGCATGGATGTGAGAGAACATAACGAATAGACTGTAAGAGGAAATATGCATTGTTTTCTCCACCAAATGCTTCCCCTATGCGCATACCTCGTCAGCTGCGGTATTGGTTTCCATGTGTGCACCCTTTTATCCACGGCCGAAGAGCCACTCCAATCCTCCGACGACCATACGTTCAGGTCGCTCGAATGAAAACTTTCGCCAACTCAAACTCTCGTAGCCATCCGATCGAGCGCGTAGCCATTCAATCCAGCGTACAGTAAGCTACCACGCGCTCCAGAGATACTAACAACTCTCTCACATACTACGTGCCCATATCACGATTGCCTCCGCCTCTTTGCGGACGACAGGGTCGTTCGGTACAAGTGACATAGCTCCCCCTATGAGTCCCAGAGCAATGACAGCCTGCGATCTCTCGTTCCAAATCCGAATACACAAAGCATGACGGTACATGATCTTCGCCTTGAGCACTGGAGGGCATACCCATGTATACCCCTCTTTCCAATATCCCGGCTCATCACACTTAGCAGATGCGGAAAGGCCGACCAGGGCGAGATTCCTGTGGACTTCTCCAGCTTTCGGTGGCATGGCAACGTTCGTCGGGTCGAGGCCCCAGATCATGATCATGGCCAGTGCTGAATTGAGTCCAAGTGAGCACTGCAGCGCAGCAATTTGGTCAATCCAAGGTTCTCCGCCAACCTTGATGAGCTTTTCCCAGGTGATGCCCTCGCGCAAGCGATCGATCTCATGCATGCTGCTTCGCCAAGTGGAGAACGCTTCCATCAGCAGACCCTCACGATAGAATTGGGCACCATAGTCTTTGGTCCCCTTCAAGAACTCGATGACACTGCGTGGATCATTCCATTTCCCCGACATCATCAAGTCTTTTAGTTCCGTTGCCATTTCGGGTGCGACAAGACCATGGATTTCGACGTCTTTGATGCCTCGCATGGTAGCCAGTGGTCGGAGCAAGTCCATCTGAGTAGTCTCAGAAAAGAAGTCCGTCAGATCATCTTGGTACCATGGGCCTTTTTGAGTGAGCATCGGAGCTATAGTTATGACGAAAGTCGCAGTGTTGGCGAGCCCTGGCAGAATGGTTTTCGCCATCTCGAAGCTGTTGCAGAGCTTTTGAAGATAACAGCTCAGAATGGCTAAACTTGTTGGTCGAACGCTACCTACTGGCTGATCGCCGTCTGCGTACCCGTTGAACTTCAGACCCGGGGAAGGTATAGTAATATCGACAAGTTGTCTGCAATCGGGTGTTAGAAGGTGCAGTCAGTGAAACAGGCGGTCGAGTTGGACTTACTCATTGAACTCCGCTGCAAGTTGTCCACTCGCAACAACCGGGATGTTTCTACCAGCGATAACATCGTGGAGAGAGAAGTTACCGGGTGAGGTGATCCGAACGAACCTGTTGGTCTTGACCATGACGTCGTAGGCTTCGCGATGAATCTGACTGTTTACACGAAGAATAGCAGAGTCGTTGCAGTGCTGAGCGGAGACAAGTTCAGGCTCAAAGCTTCCCTTGCTAAGCAGGTTTGGGGGGATTTCCTGGACCGGATCTGGGGCGGGTCCGAACGAGCAGAGCAGCAAAGTATACACTTTGTTTCTGAGCTCTCCGGGAAGGTCCATGAAGCGGAAGGGCGCATCGGTCTCGGCGGTAGCCATATTGGCGTTGACTGTGGAAGCCGTCGTCGCGACAATTGTGTCGGGGTCGAGTGAGGATTTGACGTGAGGAGGACGGGAGGTGAAGGCGGGAGACATTCTGTATTTTGGTTTCCCACGTGCGCTCAAGTTGGCTTAGCGCGTAGTAAACAAACTCGGAGTCCGAGCGTGGCGGTGACGCAGCGGGGACTGCCTAAGCTGCACGGTGAAGGGAGGAAGACATTAAGTGAGTCGATGCTACGTCACCATGTTAACAACGAACCGCATTGCATCAGCCATTGCAGGTGAATGCGGTTACGAAGATTCGAAGCACCGCATGCCCCGGTGCAGGATCGGCAGATGGACTAGACAAAGACGAGAAAATATCACATCAACTTGAAGCGAGAACAGTGACCAAGATTTGAATCCTACATATATGTGTCTACTTCAAGTGGCATACCGCCGTAGACACGATACCACATACGCCAACGCGTCTCACAAGCCAGAGCGGGAACGCGGTCGCAGCTCTAGTAGACAGTATGTACGTTACATGTTGGTCATCATGTCGACTGTAATGTCGCCGCTGTCAGACATATGAATGCGAACTGAAGCCCGATCGGCATCGAAGTCGCAGCCAGAAGCGATCCATCGGAGTATGGTGCCACGTAATTCCAGGAAAGGTGTGTCGTTAGGCGAGCGTTCGAGGGCACATTCGACTATAGTGAGCGCTCCGTCCGCGTTTCCGATACTACCGTGTAGGAGATAGACCAGCGCTTGTCGGTAAAGAAGCTTCGAGTAACGAGCCCATGACGGGCTCCATGTGCGACCTTCCTGCCAAAAACTTGTCTCCATGCATTCGTGAGCGGCAGTAAAGGTACGCGACGACATGCTGCCAAAGGTGGTTCTAAGCCTTCCAACTTTACCATCCTCCATCGCAACGCTGAACATCGCTAGTATAGCATAGGCATGGTTCAGGCAGCATGAGAACCTTAGTTCAATCATCGCATCGACGAATGAATCCCCTCCCAACAAGACGAGGTTGCTCCAGGATGACGACGCGCGGATACGGCCGATCTCTGTCGAACACGCAGACCACACGCTTGATCCTTCCATGCGGGAGCCATCTTGCCACTTCGCATCTGCGTGTTTCTTAAGGCTTTGGAGTTGGTGAAGCAGTTCAGTAGGATCCGACCATTCCTTCTGGCACATGTCCTCCGCCGTCGCAATCGCAAGCCCGGGCGACACGCGACCATGTACACGGACGTTCTTCAAGCCTCGCATGTGGGTCTTGAATGGAGCGAGTAGACTGAGTTGTATCTCTTCCGAGACAAAGGCGTCGAACGAGTCTTTGTAAAGTGAAGTGTGCTCGCCGAGCAGAGGTGCGACATCCACATCGACTATGAGAGTGTTGTTAAGAGTGCATCGATTGATTTTCTCACAGAACGATGGCAGATCTCTGGCGAGGAGCATGACGCTCATGGGCGGCTCATGCGAAGGCGCTGGCATCGACAATGTGACTGAGAGGATGTGGCCTTTGAACTGAGAGATATGCAGATCGTTGTGTGTGATGACCGTTACAACACTCTGCCGGATGATGTCCATGACTGGTATAGGCGGGAATGCGCGGACAAGGACGAAACGGTTCGCCTTCACCATGACGTCGTAGGCTTCAAGATAAACTTGACGACTGGTGAGAAGGATGGCTGTCTCTGCGCGGTGGCCAGCAGATGCAATAGGCACGCCGAGTTTTCTGACTGTCTGCTCGACAGGAGGTCCGAACGAACATAGCAACAGGGTGTAGACTTGATTGCGCAGTTCTCCGGGTAAGTCCATGAAGCGGAAGGGCTGAGTCGAATTGGTTACCATGGCTTTTGCGCACCGCTTGAGACGGCGGGCGTGCTTGCGGAACTTCATGATATCAGTTCCGGCGGAGAAGCGAGGAGAGAACGGAAGAAAGAACGACAGGTAATATCAATTTGGGGTCGTCTGTGGCGGGCTCCCGAGCACGAGCCAAGAGGTCCTAGCTTCCCCAGGCACCAGTATAGCAGATTGTGAAAGGCATTTCAGATCATTTCAGAGACTGCTAAATGCGGAATCAGAGCCGTTGTATCCACCCCAGTATGTTCTCACGCTCTCTCAGAAGTACACCGTCACCCGGCTGTGACACAAGAGCTTTATCGATGAAGCTTAAAGCGCGATTCGCATTCTGTGGGTTTCCTTCCAGCCTCATGAACATTGCGTACCGATAGCGCAGCTTGGCGAACTGCTGAGGCGAAGGTCTGTACTTGTAACCAGGTTTCCAGAAGCCTGGCTTCAACGACCGAGTTGCAGAGTTCAGCGCGCCATCGGCCAATAGCTCGGCGCCAAACGCGTTCTTCTGCATATTGGCGATCTGAATGTGGGCGATGTTGAGCTGCATCAGAAAGTATAGCGCAGCCATTTCCGCAACAAATGCATCACCTCCCTTGCGAACTACATTTGGCCAGGAATTGGACTCACGTGACTGGTCCATATCGTAAACGGCGTCTTGCCAACCAATGACGGCCTCCTCAAATTGGCGGTCTTTGAACTGTTGTGACCCGCGATCTTTCGCGGCCGCAAACTCCGCGAGAACAGCCGCCGGATTGAAACATCTGTCTTGCCCAAGACTTTGACGAACGGTAGCTGCCAGAGCACTGTCGACATGGCCATTGATGTCGACGGCCCCGTATCCAAACAGATTGGCCATGAACGGCATGAACAGTGTTTCCTGCGTCTTCTTGGTAAAGAAACCGTTGAGGTCGGGTGATAGTGTGTTACTTGACGCAAGGTCTAAGACAGGCGCCATGGTGATTGAGATCTTGATCTTTTCGCTGAACCCCGGGTCATGTAAGTCCCCATCGTTTAATGCCTTGCAAAACCGGTCCAGATCGCTGTAAAGGATCATCGCGGTGACAGGTTCACGTAGGCTCTCGGGTTCAACTGGGGAACGAGCGAATCGTGGTAGTTTGAAACCAATGTGCACACCAAGCACGTATCCTTTGAATCTGTCAACAATGTCTCTGTCGATGGCGATCATCCGGACCGCTTGGCCTGCCATAGCAAGGCGCACGGGAAGCCCTCGCGACGATGTGACCTTTACGAAGCGATTGGTTTTGACCATGACACTATAAGCCTCTCGGTATGTTTCTTTGGATACACGCAGTATCGCGGTCTCGACCTGATGTTCTGCAAGCGTCGCGGTGAGGAATGACGAGGGTTGTATCGTTATCGTGGTCGGTGGCGGGCTGAAGCTGCATAGTGCGATGCGAAAGATTTTGTTGCGTATCTAAGGGGCATCAAGGTCAGCACAAAGCAGATTGAGGGGATCTGAAGGGGCCTACCTCTCCGGGGAGGTCGCGGAAGCGGAATGGAGTCGACGACGTTGCACTAGCCATCGTGGGTACGGCAAGTCAGAAAGTTGCCTGGCAAGTTGGAAGAGACGGAGGATCAATGTATTGTCGTTTCGATGATGGCACCAAGATCTGCTTCGACTTGAGTATTGAAACTGGACTTGAAAGCTGGTGTGTCAGTGGGAAGACGCGGGGAAGCTTACACGCTAATTTGAGGTTTCACGCTAAACGCGAAGACATGTGACTTAGCGCGACGAGGTTTGTCAGTCATCTCTCTCTGCAGCTCACGTCGCTCCGCACGACCAAACGTATTGCGGCCTTGATACACTCAATCGCTAGAAGATAGCTCTTCCGGTCTTGCAAAACGATCGATGCCGTTTAGTCCACATTATGCGTAAGTAGACTACCTTCCACGAAAAACATTGTCTTTTTCACGTGCAGCACGTTCCGCATCCTCCCTTACACTGCTGTGCCCCGTTTCATATAGCATCAGCGCGGTAGGTACAGCCTTGAAGGTAGCACGGACAGTCGCCAGGTCCAAGACTTCGTTCTCCCCGCCCAAGTCCCTCTCTGCGCACACGAGCAGTACAGTGTTGTCTTCTGTTGATCTCTCGTCCATGATGGCAAAAATATCCGTGAAAATTTCCGACTCTGTATCCTCGCGAAGCTTCGAGAGTAGTTGATGACATTCCTGGGGCGTCTTTCCAATGAATGGAGAGTTTGGGTCGCTTCCGTCTTGTCCTGGTACTCCTGATGCCTCGTCGTAATAGTCGTCAATGCTGTCCACGAAAACAAATGTCCACAAGTCGACCTCGTCGCGAGTTTCCTTGATGAAACGATCTATAGTCTGCAACCCTCCCTTGAAGTCAGTGCTGAGCCGAGGCTAGGGGGAGGATACACCGCACTGACCTCTTCGGGTAGCCGAGCGGCGCAAACTACAGGGTACATTAAACCCATTTTTGGAAGTTCAGGTGGGTGGGAGATCAGAAAGAACAGGGAACCGCCAAGACGAAAGAATTCAACAAGTTCTCACGGTAGTACAGTGGTATGAACACTCGGCGTGATGGAGAACTTGTGTAAGACAGCATATGGGATTTCAGCAGTATGACGCAAGTGCCCTCTTAGGTTTCTAACGTTTCTTAATAAAGAAACATTCCGCGTGCGGGGCATGCTACGGTATCTCCCCGCTAGCTTCCGGCTATCACGGCCGTTTGCTTTGGCAACAAAGCTCGCAATATCTTCCGCCTATTTACGAAGCTTTGTAGAAGCCTGATTGCATTCTCATTTAGCGCTGATGATGCGTGACGCTACAGACCGCAACACGGCAAGAAGCACATCCTTGCAAGGTTGCATTTCGCTTAACAGGCAGCAGTCTTCATCTACAAGTATCGCGCGTTGTATCTCACACGGTCTTCAGACTCAAAATCCAATCTCAATCTCAACGGCATTCTCGTTGTATTGCAATCGAGTGAAACATGGCCAGCACCTGCCTGCCCCACCTGCCGGACGAGTTGTTCATCCAAGTCCTCCAAAGCGTAGACGACCCATTCGTGCTCTGGGTTACATGCCGTCAAGTATCGCAAGCCTGGAGAAAAGAGGCCGAGCGCGCATTCCGAGCGACCTTTCTTCCCATCCTTCACATCGAGTGGACCCACATTCAATTTGGTCGGATAGAGAAAAATCTCATCGCTACCACAGACGAACATTCCATCGACCCAAAATCTTCAACGCTTTCTCTCCTTCTGCGTCCAGGCCAGCCGCGTCCGGAGGAACGGTCTACCCTGTGGCAAGATACTGCCTCATGTGGGAGGTTGGAGCACGATGCCACGTGGATCAAAGCGTACGGTGACGTAGCTATGTGGACAGCTGGCTATGGCTTTGAAGAACTTGTACAGGCCATCTGGTTTGATGCGCCGGATGGCCGGTATACTTTCGTCGGTAGTGCGGAGACGCGTGCTTTCGACCTTAAGTTTCCTGCACAAGAGCAAGACGGGCGTTTCAGCTGCCGAGTTACATGCGACTGGAAAGCGTTGATGAATGCGCTGTTCATGGAGGAGAGATATGTACGGCGGCACCAGGATCCAGGTACATCTTTTTACGAAATTGCGGAGGAAGGCATACGCGCGAATGTGGTCAAGGCTGAGCATGGTATCATCACCAGGACTACCACACCGGATCCAGATCCGTGGGAAAAGGCTATCGCGTGTGAGAAGGAGCGATACGAAGTGGAACTCAGGAGGCTTTTAGGGACTCATTGCCACCACAACGAGGATTACAAAACCCTCTATGCTGCAGCCTTCCAGCAGAGGTTACGCCTTGCGTTCAGCAGGGAGGGTAAAGACCTTTACAATGATGTCTTTGATCACGGGTGCGACGCCAATACGCCACTGAGTTTCAACCTCGAGAAGACTGGATGTCGGTGGATGATGCAGTGTAGGCTTGATAGACTTTACGCCTTCGCCAAAGGGATTTGGGAGAGGAAATTCGGAAAATTGGCAGGGTCGAGTTACGAAATCGTGGCGGGCCAAGTGTGATGCTTGTTGCAGTTTATTGTAGTCCACCAAATCAACCCAAGACAGATCGTCAGTCTTGTCACACGCTCTATCTCGATATATCGTGTGGCTTGGGGAAGACAAGTCGGCAAGGAGAGTTTCTACCAAGTCGTATAATTGGTTATCTGCAAATTCACGCCATATAGCGGCTAGCCTGTCATCGTGCAAGCGGCTCTTGATGGATGCGTCCAATCGTTCGGGTAACACGCGAAGCAGTTGTCGAGAGGTGTTGTGCAACTCTTCGCATTGCGATAACTTATAATCGCGATCTGGATATCCCGGTACTGCGCTTTGCGTGCCGACATCCAATCACGGTTAGTAGGCCAATACAATAATAGGGAGGCATAAAACTCACAAGCTCTTCTCAGCTCCTTCTCATCAGCGTCTATGAATATGAGCCGGTAGATCTCACGCCATCGCTCCTCTTTCGACTTCCCCGCTGCGCCTTTCTTGGACCGCATCACTTCGAGTGTCGCATGGCTTAGAGTCGAGATCTCTGGGCTTGGCTTTTCCAGAAGCTGGCATGGTTGGATATTGCGCTGATGCATAGCTAGGTCTTGTTTCCCAATTTCGCTTCCCTGGAATGTAGCCCCGCATCGTTCACATGTGTAGTAGAGGTGCACACGTTCCAGATGTTGTTTGAGTCTGTGGATACCGAGGAAGCCTGGCCCGACGCAAGAGTCGTTTTCACAGCGTTGTGGATTGCGTACGTGGAAAGGGCATGCGAGACCGGGGTTGGTGGTATCGCAACGACGGCGTCGGGGCTTTTTGCGGGACGGTGGGTTCGTATCGTTGGTAATGGTGTCTAATTTGGGCGGTATTTGGTGGTCGGCTTCGTTTGCGCGTTTGCGTGATGCTTTGTCTACGCTAGATGTCTTACTTTGAGAGCCGTAGCCGCTGTCGAGGGCTCGTTGTGTCACGGTGGTGAGTGTGGAGGACGTTGAACTCGTCTTCGTTAGGGCCGAGGTTATTGATGACGACGCGCCGCATGAACTGGTCGTTTCAATATCGGCATCGTTGCGGGAATTTGCGGTGGAAGGCTCGTCAATACCATATGTTACCGGCAAGTTGATGTGACATCCATGAGCCAGGTCCGCTCTATCAACCCCGAGGCCAGGCACTCTCTCACCATCGATCGACATCAGCGTTCTCGTGCCATCGTGACTGTCAAACACCTCCACAGCTTCCACCTCCTGGCAGCCATCATAGAATGATGCAAATGACGACAAGTTCTGTTGAACCGCAGAGACCAGATCATCAGCTGTATGCAGTTCTAGAGAACTTCCCATCTTTGCCACATGTACACGTGTCATTCCTGAAGCCTCGTAGGTCACGATATCGTTCATTGCGCCGTCCGTTGCAATATCCAGAACGGAAGGGTAGTGACAGGCGTAGTTGTCAAGAAAGCTGGTAGCGTCGCACATGGAGCATGCAGCTCATAGTGAAGCACGGTTCTCAGCGAAGCCGCATTGACAACATGTCCACATGCGCACATGTTCGACGTGCCCGTTAGCAAGCGAGTAGAGTACGCTCTCTACGCAGTGCGCGCATCGCCAGTGTGTGCCTCCGGAACGGAAGAGGGTCGAGTTTGAGGGTGTGGTCTCCAGATGATCGGAGTCCGGAGGGGCTATCGCGTCGGTAGAACTGCGCGGCAAGTCAAGTGTATCAAATGAGGATTCCATGATGATGGTAAGTGGGGGTCGCGGATATCTTAGGCCCTAAAGTCGACGAGAAGGCTCTAATTGTATTGACCAGGCGAGCATCACTTCCAGAAATGTGCCGAGACGTCCAAGCACCTACCTTGAACGCGCAAAGTTGCGCAAACTCTCAGCCATGGGGCTTTGCGCGCAAAATACTTGGCCATTGACACGTTCAGCTTCCCGCATGATGCATATAAGCAGAGACGTGTACCAATGAGGAGCGGTGGTACAAGCTTGCAACGGTGTCACGCAGCAGTCAACCTGGTGTTCGCGGATACCAGCTGGACGATCGTTGCAGGTTCCTGAATCCTTGTTGGAATGCGAGGGTGTTTCTAACCCTTGGAGCGGCGTGGAGAACTCGGAAGCAATGATGGGTAGCGCACGTAGAAGGACATCCACCGGGATCAAAGCGATCTTGTTAGCTATCAAGACAGCGGATCTGAAGCCGGAGTGAGTCTGCAGTTGATATGGGCTTCAGGTGAGACCCGTCCGAGTTCTTGTTGCGAGTGAAGGTGTCAGTCGCAGTCGTCTCATTTGGGGAGTATACTGAGAGCGGGTGCGTTCAGGACAAACTCGTCTTGCTCGCCTCAAGGCACCGCCGTCATCGCCGCTGCGCCCGGCCGGCAAAATGTCGGTGCAGGGTCCATGGTCACCCACCTTCACTGGGCCAAAGCGTGCTTGCGGCGCTAACAAGCGATCATGTGACCGCTAGCGCGCCAAGCCCCCAGCGCCCATATCAACCTCGCGCAGCCCGTCCCCTTCTTCCCTCCTTAGCTCTCTTTGCCTTTTGGCTTAGGTACGTCCCCCTTCTACGACCTCATGCAACGCCTTTGCTGACCCACCCGCTTCAGATCAAGTGTAGTATCTGTTCTTTTCAGTTTAATCTCTGAAACGTAAGTATTCTCTTATCAACCTTATCCTTTTCGGCATCGCGCTAACATCTCCTAGGTCACTACGGTGACTTCAAGATTATTCTTATTTTTGTACTTGGGTCTTGGGTCCCTGGGCTTGCTCATACTCCGGACCACAGTGTCGCCAGTATCGCACTATCTCTGGCTGACGCGACCACTTTTTCATTGAGACTTCTGGCTTGCCAGTTGCTTGAAGAAGAAGCTTGCTTTCTTTCTTCGCATATAACTAATGAGGTGACGCTCTAAGAGCTTGAGGTGAGACAGTGTTGATAGAAGAAGTCGTACTAACCGCGCCAGTCTCCTACGCAACATTCTCGCAGCTTCTTTACGGACATTGTCGACCGAAACTGGATATAACGCCATTCACAGAGACCGTCTTATCTTGACGTTTTAGAATTGATGGACGGTGTGTTCTGACGTATCACCACGACGCTTCGGCAGTGGAGTGTAGAGCAGAGTTACACGGACTGCTCGAGCGAAATCGTCGCAATGCGCAATGTCCCAGTGTCATTTACTAACGCGAACGATCCAGCTGTTACAGTCCAATAGTGCCGGTCTGCCAGGTTGCAGATGGCCTCCAAACTATGTCCGGTGACCGTGTGGGATCTAAACGTCTACGTTGGCGGGCAACGATAAAATGACTTCTCTCCATAGTACTCGCACCACCAAGAGTCGTGCTCCTGTACGCCATTTGCCTTGTCGAACCCTACAGCATTCACCGCTGCTTGTGCCATCTTCCCAAAGCGATCCTTCAAGAGCGGTCTTATACCCTTCATGAGAGACTCTCCAAGCTGCATTTGGGATCCTAGATCACAAAGATAGAACACTGGATCGCGCCGGAATGATGAGATTGTACCCTTTCGAACAGCAACATTGATGACGTCCACATATACTTCCAGTACAGTTTTGTTGTAATCAACTGTGACCCTGTCTTTTACCCTCATGACACCAATCAAGCCATACACCTTGTCTCTCAGGTCCTCACACGCGCTATCACTGAAGCTCCTGATACAGTCAATTAACGGCATGTACCGACTATCATTTGGCTCTCCTCTCGTGAGTTCTAGAAGAAACAAGGGCGCGGGATTGATCTGGAGGCTCAATGCTGAGTTGAATGATGGACGCGCGGCTTGCATCTTGCTCCATGTAATGCAACGTTTCCCATTAATACAGATTCTAACCTTTTTCGCTAGCAAAATCTCTTGCACTATCCACAATCTCGCGAAGTAGGTGTTCTCCAATAGTTCCGCGCCGGACACATCCAGGTACTGGTCGTTGAAGCGATCAACTTCTCCTGGACCTGGTAGGGGCATGTCACCTAGCCAAATGATGACAGAAGCGCCGGTGCTGTAGATACGCGACATCATGCCGACCTGATGGTTTCGCTCCGCTGTATCCGCCTGCGCAATGCAGATTTGATCGATCCATAGCCATGTATCCACATCTTCTCGCAACTCCAACAAACATGCGTGCAAAATGTCTCGGATCTCGAGTCTCTGGTCTCCGATGAAGATATCATGCGATGGCGATGGCGGGCCCCACCGGTAGGATAGCGCGATGTATTCCGGGGCCTGCTCGAGCGGGAATATTTCAACTTCGCAGTGTACGGGGCCGTTTCCCTCTTTGCGAAGCTTGAGCAGGCGTATTTCGTCTAGGGAACGACTAAGTGGCTGGTGCTTGTACGTTGCGGGCTCCGTTGGTGGCTCCAGTCGTGCCTCATGAGGCTCTCCGATGGTTGTCGCCTCTCGTTCGTACATCGCGCGTCGTCTTTGGCTGTTGAAGTTTCCGGTAGTTTTTATCTAGATGAGTTTTTGATGAGGCGAGGATGCATTCTAGGCAGACGAGATCTTGTTATCGTCCATGGCAGCTGAGGCGATGCGGGGCTGTGCAGCAATCGCGCGTCGTGGCGTTTTCAGCCTTGTCAGCTGACTGCATGGTCATGTAGAAAGTGCATGAACGCAAAGCTTGGAGAACAAGCCTTGATAAAAGATTCTTATCCTACATAATTCTACAAAATAGGTGAGGTGGTGCCGACATGATGGTGTTGAGATCCATCTTCTGCCGCCGGAATCTAGCGTCGAGCGCAGATCCCGATCTCGCACCACCTGAGCCACCGAAACACTAACACCAACACACAGATACGAAGAGAGCGACAGAACTACCATACAAAAGACCCAAGAACGCCTCCCAATATCGCGTGTGCGGAACGTTCTAGAGATGCCGAACAAAGTCATGTACTGCGCAACTACCAAGGGCAGACAAACACAGGCTGTCGCGTGTAGTCGCCGCACTGGTACTCGCCCTTCTCCGCATTCACATCGTTGGGATCCTTGTCGGCCGGATCGTTCACGCAGCCAATGACCCTCTCGCCACACCAGAGCGCTCCCGGGTCGTCGCCGTCATTGCGGTACTCGCACACCTCTCCGTCAATCTCGAGATTGAGCTCTTTGGTGCCGCCAGGGTACGTTGTGCCAGACTCATCCCACGGTACAGTCTCAAAGGGCCGGAGGAAGTCTTCGCGGCACTCGACACCCTGCTCATAGTCAGCTTCGAGGAAGAGCCAGTCCATCGTGGGGGCGCCTGGAACATAGGCACCGAGCACTGCGAGCTGCTTGGTTGGGCCAGTCGGCTCTGGCTCTTGCTCCGGCTCTGGCTCGAAATCATCGCAGACGCCACGCCTGGCCTTCTTTGTAGGTGATTCTCGAAACTTGTTGTGGAGGTCTTGGATGGCCTGGTCTACATCGCCCATGAATTTCTCCATTCCTTCAGTCTGGAGGGTATTGAGATCGCGGAATTCGAAGAGAGGCACAGAGCGCTCAGAATTGAACATCTTTTCTTGAGTTTTGCCTAGTCTTCCAATAGACCCGTCGATTTCTCTGTCGAACTCGGTGAGCTTATCGTCTTCATCTGATTCTGGGTCTAGACCGTGGATCCAGTCACGGATGTTGCATTTGGTATCGCCTTGAGCAAAAGTGTAGTCGCCAAATTTGTTGTCGGTAGGCTCGGGACTTTCGGGGGTACCTCCACATACGTCTGTATCAATTCTACGTTTGGTTAGACTGCTCAAACCATCTATAGGTCAAGCCATAACTTACTCGGTTCCGCCACTCTGGTAGCACGCAAGGATGTTGAACAAATCCCAAAGTTTGTCCCCCTTTGATGCCAACTTGGAGCTGACATGCGACAGCATCACGTTAAAATTCGTTCGAGGCGTGAACGATGTGAAGATCTTGGGACTTGAACCCGGTTGGAGAGGATCCTTTGCGTTTTTGGCGTACGATAGGACCAGGGTGCAAAAGGCCAGCACGTCATCCGTGGCTGCTTCCGGACCGATGCCGCCTGGGCTGGACTGGAAGTGATTCTTCGTCACGAAATCAAGCTTCTTGTTTTGGAAACGATCGAGCCCATTGAGGATATTTGGCTCGCTCTCATCGAATTGTTCCTTCATAAGGCTGTACAGTGCCTCTAATGGCATCGGCGTGGTGATTTGGGGCTGGTAAGATATCTTCTCCGGTTTCCTATTTTGGCGGGTGATGATCGTCCACTTATTGCACTTGTTTTCGGCTACGTTGACCTGTCGTGCAGGTGAGTCAAGTTTTCCGTTCCATGGGTACCAGTCAATCTGAAGTGGTTAGCGAGATTCATCACGGGTCTGCTGGGCGGCGCCTACGAGATCCTGAGCCATAGCTGCCGCGACCTTTGCGCCGTTGGTCGCATCATCTGTGCTGCCTACTTTGACCTTGACACCATCAATGATGTACTCAGCCTGGAGTGCTCCAGGTTCGTTGACAGAGTCTGCAGTGAGCTCCCAGTTCGTGCCTGTTCGTTCAGCAATGACCTTTCTCTTTGCGGCGTTTGTATCGTCTGCGCTACATCCCGACTTCGTAAGGCGGAAGTCCGGACTCTCAAACTCGGCACCAATCCCGGCCGTCCCGTCCGTATTGACTCTGTCGGGATCGTCGGCCATTCCATCTTGGATGTCTAGCTGGCATTCCTCTAGGCGCCGTTGCAGAGGCGTACGGATCACAGCTGCAGACGCTGTAAGGACAACTGAGGAACATAGTAGGAACCGCATTGCAGAGGATCGCTTGGCGCGCATGGCGAAGAGTAGGGAAATTGATAGCGGATGAAGGAAGTAGGAGTTAACGATAATAGAGGTGATGATGAAGCAGTGAGAAACTGGCTGTGATGATTTGTGTTGAAAAGAGAGCCAAAACATGTCCTCTTTATAGCCCTGATATGGAGATAAGTACCAATGCTGACGATCGCATTGAGCCCCCTCATGCTGAGATTGAATGCTGGAAATAGCATCTCCGAGAATGACTTCCTCATGGCTCGCATGGTGCGGGCAGACGGCCGCCCCATCTTGTTGCAATGGAGGCTTTTGCTTAGAAGAAGCTGGTGATCAAAATACGAATACGAAGGAGACATGACGAAGACAGTGGAAAGTTGTGTATTTCGGGGGCGAAGATGAAGCGATGGTGGAGAAGAGGAATCGGTTGAGGGAGAGACAAGGCCCCAGTCTGAATCACTGTCAGTCGCAAAGCAGGATTGTGAACGCCCCGTCTGAGTCAAAGGCGCTTTTTCTTGTCCGTTAAGTTGGTTTGGGGAGGAGTAGGAGTCGGTTCAGAATCAACCTGAAGCATAGGGCGAGGCCGGCTTGGCGAGGTGGTAAGCCTAGGCAGGGCTGTCCAATGGCCTCCCTTCCTTAGTCGCTAAAGGCTTCAGCAGGGTCTGTCCCAGGGGCATGACGTCAGCCCGAGACAACGTCTGCTATACATATCGCGGACCCCAAATCTCTCGCCTGATACTGTGCGCCTAACTAGACTTACCCTAAGGCTATTGCAATCATACTGTGTCCCTCAAGAGTACACCTTCAATGGTCAGCCCGGGCCAAAATCAGACCCCAAGCTGAGTCAAAATCGCATTCTCCTCGTAACTAGACGTTGCATGTACCATTGTTTTCAGGATTCTTGTTCTCACGAAGTCGTCTACAACGTCGCTATGGCTTTACTGGAATTAGCAGACGAACTCCTCGCGCTCATCGTCGACCATACGATTCCAGAGGGTTTCGAGAGCCTATGTCTGTCCTGCCGCAAGTTCCACGCGCTTTGCAAGCCCTTGCTCAAGCACCACAACGAACTCCGCTCGCACTTTCGCAACTTCGATTATCTTCTCAAGGACAAATACCCTTCCCTCACCATCAGGACGCCGTTTGAACTCATAGCCCGAATCGCTGAAGAGCCAGTTGTTGCGCGCTACATCGAGCATGCAGACTTCAAGGCGGACCTTCGGCTACCTGTTGGCGGACGCCTCTGGATCATGGAAAGGGATGGCTATCGTCCTGAGACCGTTCGCGACTTATTTGCCAGTTCGAAGTACTTGTCAGGCAACGAATGGCAGGACTACTTCGAAAAGTATGAACGAGGCCTGGAAGACAACCTATATACTCAGGCTGCCTCGTCGTTTCTCCTAACACTGCTGCCCAACGTCAAGACCGTGGTTCTTCCATTTCGCTGGACTCACGACAAAGAAACCGATAAGCTTTTTGAGGCCATCGTCCACCACGCGCGTCAACCCAACGCCACTTCGACCAATGCCAGTCTCGCTCTAGTCACCACTCTGAAGACTGGGTTCTCGTTTGCAATGCGACAAGGTCTTGTCTTGAACAAGATTACTCCGCTCCTGGCCCTTCCAAACATCCATACTTTCCACGGCCCCACTTCAATATCCGACATTGAAGCTCGCGAGCCCTCTTCTCCTTGCCAACCAATCCCACCCCCTGTGGGCGGAACACTGGAAATAGCCTATCTGCGCGGCTGCAACCTCGATGTTCCCGCTATGCAACACTTCCTGCGCTACACGCCGCGCCTGAAAACGCTGGTTTACTCCCACTCTGACAAGCAACTCAGTCGAGTTTGGGATATTTGCGACCTCGTTACGACTATCGGCAAGGAGGCTGGCAGTCATCTCGAAGAGCTGTCTATCACAAAGCGCGAATTTAGCGGCAAAATCGCGCTTGGAACAGCGAACATGCGCGACTTCCCGCGTCTGCATAAGTTAGAGATCCCTCTTGACCTTGCGACATGCGTCATTAGATCCGCTGCCCATCTCGGAACGGATCCTGCAGATCAGTCTCATGTCGATCTTCTGATGTGTGGCCTAGTCCCCGCTTCGGTCACTCGGTTGTTCCTAACATCAGAGGAGTGGAAAAGCCATGACGATGACACCAACTCCACAATCATGTCAGAGACAATCGACGGGGTTCAAGTATTTGAGGGGAGACCGCAACAGCACAAGCAAACCCTCGAAACCATGTTTCACGGCTTTGCTGAGAAAAAGGACGAGCAGTTACCTTGCCTCAAGGAGATCCGCATGTCTTGTCATTGGTCTGCCGACGAAGCTTTGAAAGCCCGATGCGAGAGCTTGCGCGCCGAGGTGGAAAGTGTGGGCGTGGAAGCTCACATTCATGCTAATCGGTGGACGCAAGTGATGGATTATGCGGGGAGATCGCCGTAGACATCGTAATGCAAGTTTCTTCATACATAGCTCTCCATGACTTTCGGTGCCTTGCGTGTATCCCTTTGTTGATTGCCCTGCGTTCCTGTCAGCGAAAACGCCCTGCAGCTATGGAACGCCGCGCCGAATTGGCGATGAGGTCAACAACGCTCTAAACTGGAACGAAAGTATACGAAAGATGTGAGATCAGGCATGGAGTCTGAGGGGCCAAGGCATTTCATTCAGCCATCTTTCGTAAAACTTGTTTCAAAGTGAAACGCGCGGGAGAAGAACAGTAAGACGGCGAGGCGTCCATTTTCGGACACCAGCCGCGAAACGTCGTTTCTTGCGAATGGCCCCAGAATTTGTCTTAATGATACTCGATATGACTACAGTAACAGGCCTACTCCATGTTTCGATAGCCAAGACGTAAGATGGTGGCACGGAAATACAATCTTCTCGAAGAGGAAAAAAAAGTGTAATGCCGTGCCTCCCAGCTGACGTAGGTCTTGTCGCGAAGGATTGCGGCGCTTACACCTAGGTCTACGCGCGTACCTACAGGCCGTGATCTTCGCCCCGTCACGTCATGCCCAGATGATCAGGGATGAAGAGACATTCAGTTTCAGCATCAGCATATACGAACATACCCGCCCGCGGGCGGCCTCTTCGCTCAGCCTTATCCGCCTCGCTACCTAGATTAGGTTGTTTTCGGGAACGTCCGCCAATGCCTGACGCAATTAGGGTCCAAGCAGATCTCATCTACCTCAGCGGTACCTAGCCGTCGACTCAGAAGAACGATCTTGGTAGCTTCGACATCGAGTCCGCATGTAAAGAACCCCATAGTCTGTAGATACGTCATGCCAGAGCCTGCTACCGCGTCTTGGAACGTGAACATCAGCGAGGCTGACTTTGTGAAGCCCAAAGGCGGTTTCGAGCGTGAAAACCAGGGCGATGAGTGGCGCATGCGGAATGCGGAGGAGAGCGGTAACGACTTCCTGTTCCAATACGGGCGGGCCGGAACGGGAAGTGAACTGTATATCGTTCCTGTGAAGTCAAAGAACGGTGACTGCAACACCGGAGCGCTTCCGGAATGTGACTTGAACGATATCTGGAATCACGGCGCAATCGCACTTCCTGTGGATGAGCAAGGATAGCGAGACTCGGACGCGTACCTCGAAAATCTCAAGAAGGGATTCGATGTGACTAACGTGGAAGATGGACCTGGCGTGCACGGCGTCTGCAGCGTGTAGCGGATCACATTGCCAGTTTGGAGTTGGTTTAGACAAGCTCGAAAGTGGGTCAAGCTTTGGAGGGGCTCGCTTGGACGAGCTTTTGCGGGGATAGCAACGGGTTAGGGCCGGTTGACCATGGAGCTCTATCAGCGATATCACGGCATAGATAAACAATTCCGGCTTCTATAAGTTGCGATATCGCTCTTACTCATCGGTGATATCTTCGTCTTTTACTGTTTTCTTGTCCTCTTCGATATACGCCGTATTTGTGTGTGGTGAGGCTGAGCTCACATTTACGCGTCGCGTCCCCCCCGCATTAGCTCCCCGCAGTGTCAACACAGCAGCTATACGCCGTCTTTCTTCCGACAACAACTGTCCTGACGACGACCACGATGGCGTCTCTCGCTCGCACTGCTGGGCGTATTCGAGCCCCAGCTTTCCGAGCAAATGCTCGTCCAGCTTCCAGAGCACCAATTGCATCACAGAAAAGACATGCTTCTGCAGCAGCAGCCGCCGTTGCAGAGAGCAGCGAGCATTCCTTCTTCCCAGATGAGCCTCGCCAGCCTACTGTGAAGACACAAATACCCGGTCCGGAGAGCAAGAAGGCTATCGAGAGACTAAGCAAGGTGTTCGACACCAGAAGCTTGAATATGATGGCCGATTACTCGCAAAGCTATGGCAACTAGTACGCCTTACATCAATTCATCAAGGGAGATAGACTGACATCATCCAGCATCGCAGACCTCGATGGAAACGTCCTCCTCGACGTATACGCCCAAATCGCCTCCATCCCCGTCGGCTACAACAACCCATCCCTGCTCCTCGCAGCCACCTCCCCCGATATGGCCTCTGCCATCATCAACCGGCCGGCACTAGGAAACTTCCCGCAGCACGACTGGGCCGACATCCTGGAAACGGGCATCCTATCCGTCGCGCCCAAAGGCCTCAACCAAGTCTTCACCGCGCAAGCCGGCTCCGACGCCAACGAACTCGCCTACAAAGCCGCCTTCATGTGGAAACGCCAACAACAACGCGGCGGCATCGACGCCGACTTCTCCGCCGAAGACATATCCTCGTCCATGAACAACAAAGCGCCCGGCGCACCCGACATGTCGATCCTCTCCTTCAAAACCGGGTTCCACGGCCGCCTCTTCGGCAGTCTATCAACCACGCGCTCCAAACCCATCCACAAGCTCGACATCCCCGCCTTCGACTGGCCCCAAGCCCCCTTCCCAGTCCTGAAATACCCCCTTCATGAACACGAAGCCGAAAACGCAGCAGAAGAACAGCGCTGCCTCGACGAAACCGAATCCATCCTCCTAAACTACCACAACCCACCCGCAGCCGTGGTAATCGAGCCCATCCAATCCGAAGGCGGCGACAACCACGCCACGCCCTTTTTCTTCCGCGGCCTGCGCGCCCTCACACAGAAACACAACGTCCTCCTCATCGTCGACGAAGTGCAAACGGGCGTCGGCGCGACGGGCAAGTTCTGGGCGCATGAACACTGGGGGTTGGACGCGCCGCCTGATATGGTTACTTTCAGCAAGAAGGCACAGACGGCCGGGTATTACTTTGGGGATAATGCGCTTAGGCCGAATAAACCGTATCGCCAGTTTAATACTTGG
Organism: Alternaria ventricosa; assembly: GCF_023758065.1. Classification (NCBI taxonomy): domain Eukaryota; kingdom Fungi; phylum Ascomycota; class Dothideomycetes; order Pleosporales; family Pleosporaceae; genus Alternaria; species Alternaria ventricosa. The sequence goes on along the minus strand of NW_026055685.1, from coordinate 1,883,914 downwards.
ATGGGTGATCCGGCGAGGGCTATTCTCTTCCGGTCTATCATTCAGGAAATCAAGCGTATGGATCTTGTTAACAACACTGCTGCGACGGGCGAGTATCTTTTCGCGGGCTTGCAGAGGTTGAGCGAGAGGTTTCCGCAGGAGATTCAGAATCTGAGGGGCAAGGGACAGGGCACGTTTATTGCGTTTGATAGTGTGAGGAGAGATGAGGTGCTCAGGAAGGCGAAAGGTGAGGGTGTCAACATCGGCGGGTCGGGAGAGAGGGCAGTCAGGTTGAGACCCATGCTCATCTTCCAGAAGCACCACGCGGATCTTTTGCTGGAGAGGTTGGAGAAGGTTTTCCACTCTTGAGACGGTGTATAGGTCATGGGTTTATGAACCTGCGATGACAATGTGATGGACGACTATTTGCTTGGGACGGACAAAGTGGAGTTCGAAGGCGTTGATAATCGTGTTTGGTCTTTTGATAGGAAGTAATGACGATGATGTTCAATTGCTATCGAGTTCTTATTGGTAAACACTGAACTCCCGTCTGGAGGATATGTAACATGTCGGACTTTGGGCATATTCATCATCTAGAACCCATCAATCTTCATCAAGATATACCTTCCCAAACAGATTACCAACTTCTTTACCATTAACTGTCTCGGAATCTTCAGACGCGGGAGACCGGAGGTAAGGAAACCGCGCTAGTTAACCCCGCCAAAAGTTTCGCGTCAAGATACCTCGGGAGCTCCAACACTGCGACAAAGAAACCCAAAACGCGCGTACGCTCTCACGCCCTCAATATGGCGCCAATAGCTACCCAGAAAGAGCCTACTTCCACCGCGACCGCCGATCCAAACTCCTCAACATCTCCGAACGCGCCCATCCCCAACAACGCAGACACGAGCATACCCTCCGACGCAACTCCCACCCCAAACACCCCACCCACCAAAAAGCGCAAACGCAAAGACAAGCCCACAGAAAAACAAACACATATCCTTCACCAGACCACATTCCGAAAAACCAGCTGGAGTTACTTCCACCTCATCCTCCTCACACCAGGCACCGCTTCTTTACCTCCCACAACCACCACCACCCCATACAACCCATCTCCTCCCCCTCCCTCCCCCTCCCTCTCCCCCCTCCTAATCTCAACCCTCCTCACCGCCCCCCTACGCGCCTACCTCGGTACCACCGGCACCGCGATCCCCATCGACACGCTCAAGATACATGGACGGGAAGTGTGGGTGCGGATTCCGCGGCAGGATGCGCGTGGATTTAGGGCGAGTTTGAGTGGGTGGGTGGGGAGTTGTGAGGGGGATGAGGTGCCTGGGGTTGAACAAGGGGTGGGACAAGGGCAGGGGAGGGTGGGTGTGGCGTGGAGGGTTGTGGGGGAAGGGGGGGTGTTGGGGTGTTTGGGTGGGGATGGGAGTGGGGATGGAGGGGAGTTGTTTGGGTGAGGGGTTTATGAGGGGTGTGTGAGGATGATGGTATATACGAGTTGAATGGGCATGGTGCAGCGCGGCGAGGGCTACGTGGAAAGATGTGCGCATGGCTAGGGGGAAGAGGGCGAACGGCGCGGTCGAGAAGAGAGACATGTCAGATCGCCAATCCTCGATACGACCCCGACACGCGCAGTCACCGGCCCTCGTACTACACAGATGTCAGTCAAGCGAAGGGAAACAACGAAGGAGGACAAAGGCCACGATCGAAGTCGAGATTACGACCGGACCTGCCCATCTCGATCAGTCCTGATACCAAAGGACTTCAGACACCGCCATGCCAGATCACCGGGACAACACAAGACAGGACTCAGGAAGAGAACAAAGATTATTCAATCTACACAGTTCAGAAAGGTATCTCTAGCAAGACCAAGACACGATGTTCAAAACACTGAACATCGTCCGTTCCCCGTTCATCGCCATACCGCTATACCGCAATCTACCAAGACCATTTATTCTCTATCCAAGTACCGCGCAACGATTCGGCCGATCGAGTGCGATGGGTTTACTGCCAACCCGGCTGAGGAGTGTGGTGACTCGGCGGGCCTCCGTACCCAGCCTGATGGCCACCAGGTGGAGGAGGATACTGTTGGCCGCCTCCGTATTGGTTGGCGTGCGTGGGAGCACCGCCGTACTGGTTGTGCTGGTGGTTATCGTAGTTTGCGGCGCCGCCGTAGGGACCGGTTGGTGCGCCGTATGCCGGACCTCCGTAGCCAGCTAGATGAATGTCAGTCCCTACGAATCTTGATTCGAGGAGGTGTTTTGTTCATACCTTGTTGTCCGTAGCCGCCTGGTGGGCCGCCCGCTGGTGGTCCTTGACCGTAGCCTGGTGCTGGCCCGCCGTATCCTGATTGTCCACCAAATCCAGCTTGCGAACCATAGGGTTGGTGCTGGCCGTGTTGACCGTGCTGTTGCTGCTGGGGCGGAGAGTGTTGTCCGCCGTAGCCTCCGTGGGCTTGACCCTGACCGTATTGTTGTCCAGGACCTGGGGATGAGTAACCGTGGCTTGGAGCGCCGCCGCCGTATTGGCCGCCTTGAGCGCTGGGGTTGTAGGACGTTGGCGGCGCGGTGCCGGTGTAGGTGCCGCCTGACGAGGCACCGGAGTAGCCGTAGTCGCCGTTGTTGGGCTTGTTGTGCTAGATGATATCAGCGCGTTTCTCTGAGTCGAGGCTCATGTCCATACCGATGATCCTCCACCGAGGACGCTCCCAAGCATGCCCCCAAGACCACCACCACCGCTCGATGCGTGACCAGCGCTGCCACCATGTTGACCTCCAGAACTTCCATGCTGCTTCCCACCACCTAGCAGGCCACTAGCAAGCTGTCCAACAAGCTGTCCCGCACCACCGCCACCAGAGTGCCCCCCAGAAGAACCACCATGTTGTTTTCCACCTCCGAGGAACGATCCAGCGAGTTGACCGACGAGGTTTCCCGAGCCACCGCCGCCATGTCCACTATTACTCTGCTTGTTGCCCATGAGCGCGTTCATCGCAAAGCCCTATTCTCATTGTCAGCCAGCGCCCGATTGATGCCCAAGTAGCATGTCGCGTACACCCAATCCACCTGCCCTGTCGCCAGTCGGGCCGTCGCCCATGCCTCTTTGTCCGTCGCCTGCATCGGGGCCTGAGGTGCCGGGGACGTTGTATGGGTTCGTCTGTTGCGCGGGTGTGCTGTGGGACGAGGAGCCGCCTACGGGCGCTTCGCTCGTGGGCAGTTCCCATTGCGAGACGCCGGTGCTGATCTGGACATCTATCGCGGCGGAGTCAGTATGTTTTGCTTCGTTCGCGGGTCGAGGCGTCGGTGGGGAGATAAATCGCGCGATGATGCGGCCAAGGCTACGTACAGTAATACTTTCGGGATCTGTGGTCTATGTCAGTTTCGTGTCGCGGGGCATGCGGTGCGAAGGCGGGGCAGCCAGCGTGTCTTCTATTATGCTTCAAAGAGAGACGTACGAGTTATCCCACTGCGCTATCCATCCAGCGGGCAGCTTGGGAAGCGTAGGGTCGGTAGGGCCCGAGTCTGGCGAGACAGGCGGGATGGGAGGTGTGGGTACCGCCATGTCGTTGGTGTGGAGAGCAGGGGATGGCGGGGTACAAAGGGGGAATGCGATAGGAAGGGAGGAGAAAGGATATAAGAGAGATTCAGTATAGGAAGAGAGGCGGCCGGAAATATCAACACATCGCAGCCAGCGGTTATATGACAGGAGTGCGAGCAGCAATGGGCGGGTGGTCCTTGTTAGCGGTCATGGTGGGGATTGGCCAGGATGCTGGGACGCTCTGCGAGGCTGTGCACTTGCGCAGTCACTCGAGTGACGCATGTCTCGCGCGCGAATGTGTTTCTTCAGCTGCCTTGCATCGCTGCCATCACAAACAAGCTAATCACATTCACACGGCAAACCCGATGATCGCTTGGCATGGCTGGCTTCTACATGTGGCTGAGACAGCTGCCAAACGGTTCCCAGAGCCCGACCTTTGCGCCCGATGCAACCCAATACCAACACACGGATATCTCGATAACCAACCACATAAACGCCTCCCTAATGCATAGTTCCTGTCTTGATCCGAGCATGAACCCCAAAGCCCGACGCCTGTCATATCTGTACAAGACGTCATACCCGCACCTGAAACCCAAACACCCAAGATTACTCCTTAATGAAAGTGGATCACCACGCATACCCGCCTCCATCGTCATTTTCGTTATCGTTGCCGTTCCACTCCTCATCCCCACTGGGCTCTGCGTCAAGGAAGTCGGCTTCGTTGAAGATTTCCTCGCGTGGTCGGAAGTTGTCGATGCGGAAAATGACGGTGTGGCATCGACCTTGCACAAAAGGCTCTTCTTCATCTGAAGCCGCCTCTTCCTCCGAGGCAGCGTCTTCGTTGGACTCCTCATCATAGCTTAGAGCTGCTTTTGAGCGAGAACGAAGACGCTTCGAACCCCAGCCTTCATCCTGCTTCTGTACGCGTGACGATACCAGAGGAACGTCACTTTCGCTACCATCGGCGTGGTCTGCCATGACCGGGTCAGCCTTCTCTGCCATTTCTTCAGAGACACCTTCAATGAAAGAGTCCACCTTGTCCCCGTCGTCGCCGCGAGCCTTCCATTCTCTAAAGGCTCTGAGAGACGCAAGACTAGGATCAGGTGTTTCCCACTTTCTGGCAAAGACCTTTCTGAACTTGGCGGTCCACTTCTGTCTGAACTCGGCCCTCTGCCGCCAGTCGGTGTCCACCATGGCGATGATAGTGATCTCCTGAAGCCGGGGCAATTCTTCAGCAGAGTTTATAAGCGAGCTGAAGAAGTTGTCCGCAGACTTCGAATTCCAGTTCCGCAAGTACTGGCAGTCAAGGGTACGAAGTGATGTTGGCCAGGTAGGCATTTCGTTCTCGCCAAGAAGCGTCTCGTAGAGAGGCTCGTTATCCGAAGACATGACAAGAGAGCTGTAGTAGGTAGCATCCATTCTGAGGACCTCGAGCTTAGGGCAAGAACGCTTCAAGTCGACTAGGAATGACATGTCTAGAGCCTGGTTATGATTGAGGGTTAGCTCCTCGAGGTGAGAGCCATGTGTGGCCAGAAAAGCCTGGAATGCATCAGAGAGTAGCTCGCCGCAGTTGATGATGCTGAGACTGGTGAGATCAGTGGGCAACAATGGAAGCAGACGCCCGCTGACAACACCACAAGTCTCAAAGGACAAGCTTCTGAGATTAGGGAGCACAGCCAGCGCAGATGCCAGCAGTTCTTCTACTGTAGGTCGACCGTCATCCTCTTCTGGGTCCTCGCGAACAACTTCGGGGTGGAACTTGACGAGGGACACATCGCGGAGACTCTGAAATGCGGTTCCTTCGTGGATGGTCTTGATCCATAGAGGTCCTTGACTACAGAACGTGCTGCTCCATCGCCAACTTCTCAAGCGGAGGCTAGTCTGGCGAAGTGCATCAAAGAGCTCGGCAGGATATACCCAGCGCCGAAGTCGCCTAAGCCGCGGGCGAAAAGGTGGCCGGTCCATAGGATCAAATATGTCAATTTCCCGCAGTGTCGTCAGTGACCGGACCAGGGCCGCAAGGTCGGCAGCGCTGTTTGCGTGATCCGTCAAAGCAGTCATCTGTGTAGCATCCAGCTCCAATCTTTTGACCATGACCCGATAGTCATCGTGGGCCCCTGGTGGAGGATTGATCAGATGGTGAACGAGGTCTTTGCGCGTCTGTCTGATGGCGAATATGGGCGGGTTACGGTACAGAGCCGTCAGAGCCGGTTTTGTGAACGTTGAGCACATCCTGGCCATCTGCACAAGCCACGGTATCGATGCGGTAGGCTTCATGTTCTCGTCGTGGAGCGGGTGGGAGGCGTACACGAATATCTGGAGGAGTACGTGATATGGTAGGGAAGCCCAGGCCTAAATAAGAGAATTAGCATTGATCGATCCATCAGGTACAGAAGACATACCGGCTTGTGTCCATCAGAGGGGATAGTCGTCTTGCGCTCGACTTGAGCCTCCTTGTTTGGCTTCAGCGGTGCGCCTATGACAGCTTTCCGTCGCGATCTACCCCTCTTGGTGCCTCCTGTCTTCTCTGATCGTGGTGATGGCACTGCCACCGGGCGCGACCTTGTCCTCACTGTCATGACGCGCTCATCCTCCAGCTCGAAGTCGGCATCCGGGTCCTCTTCGTCTTCCTCGTCTGAGCTGACATCTTTGTATGATATCTGTGGGGCTCCTCGAGTTCTTGAGCTTCGTGAGCCACGTTTCTGCCTGATAGGGGCGGGTTCTGGCGGAGAGTGGTCGCTTTCGCTGGCGGCTTCATCGTCGGCTGGTGGGCGGCGAGTCGATCGTCTGGTAGGGACGGTGCGCTTTCTGGTGGTCTGCTCATAGCCGGAGCCTTCGGAGAGATCTTCGTCGCTGCTCGGCTCTTTATACGAGACTGCGCCGCGTTTGCGCTTCAGTGTGACGGCCATGTCGTACAAGGTAGGGTCCAGTGACTATGGGGGGCCAGCTCGCAGACTGATTGGCCGTGAGTCCAGTCTATAAGGGGCTCCTAAGCCCTCGGACGCAGTCGCGGAGGTGCATTGAGCAGGCCAAAGTGTGAGTCAGAAGTGTGAGGGCTGAGAGTGAGTGTTGCGATAGTGAAATGTCGATGCATGCGGCCTTCGGAGGTAAGAGGCCATCAATGAGATCATCCGGGATCCGCCAGCCGATGCAGCTTAGCCGCAACGCCCGTGCACGTGACACATGCCACAACACACCTTTGCCTGCATACACCCGTCAGGAGTGTGGGGTGTCCGTCGTGTTCGCATTGCTGCACAGTAAGCCTCGCAGAAAGTTGCGATTCAGCATCTCGCCGGCTGAGCGCTGTCTGCTTGTGCGCTATCGCGTCGTCCCTGGTAGCCGTCGCGCGCCACAAACCTCTGCGAAACAACAAACACGAACCCATCAACACAAGACACTCAACTCTTTGTCGGCCAATTCCAAAGCAAAAGGCACAATTTGCGTAATTGTTGCGCGTCTGGTTATATCGTGGGACAGACGCACGCTGGCCAGGGGCGTCAGACCGCTAGAAACAACAACAACCCTGCTTTCTCGCGATCTTCACTTCCGCGCCCAATCTCCATCCGCAACGCCGCTCTGAACAGCCGCGCAGGACCGCAGCAAACCCCTTCTTCTCTCACCTGATCTCACCAATGTGCGCTCTCACCACACATTCTCGGTTGCTGTAGGATGCAACTGAGCAACCACTCAATTCTGTAAGAACCATAGTTTCTCAACAGATGAGACATTCTCTAACATGCATGTGCACTGGCAGAGCATGCTAGAACGGCGAGACAGGTTTTTCGGCAACATCATCTTCTACGACTACCTGTACAAGACGAAGAGATTACCGTTCCTGGAGCGAAATCGAAAACAAGTGCAGCAGGGCCTCTCGCATAGCCAAAGCGAAGATCAGTACTCACAGACAGGACCCCGCTTTCGCTCCCAGTGGCAACCTCCATCCTGGGATCTACTAGACGATATGATCTCAGCAGAAAAATCTGGGGGATCCTTCGTTCTTGAGGTGCACAGTATACGGCCGCTGAACGCCCCAGAAACTTCTCAAAATGGTCAATCAAATGATCCAGCGCGGAAGGTGCGGAATATCTTACGATTGACAACCTCCATCAAAACGTCAATCGTTTCATCGTCGACCATGCCCACCTGCAAGAATCCCCCAGACCAGGAAGCAACACTGCGAGGATTTGATAGATCGGAAAAGGAAGCTTCAATCGAAGTGGAGCCCATTGTCATTGATCGCGAGAGTTGGTACACCGATCCCACCAAAATCGATGATAACGATATTCACATGATCATGCTAAGTATCAATTTCGAAACTCACGACAACGTCAAGGACCTATACGATTTCATGGGCGTCAAAATCTCGGATGCATCAGCTCGTCTTTCGACGTCGTATGGGAACATCTTCGATGTGCCGCAGGGAAGGATAACCTTACCACTGAAAGCAGCTGGGAAACAACTCGGTATCGGGCTAGAAGTCAGTATGCATTGGATCCCACTCAAAAGAGACTCGGTCTTGACGAGCTACAACCGTCACCTGAAAAGCTCTATGCAGCCTCCCAGCTCATATCCTACGCCACCTCTCGATATGGAACCCCGCTACAAACTTACATTTGTGTACGGGAATGATACTCTTGAACGATCAGAGCTCATGTGTCCGCATTGCTCGAAGAGAAAAACCACTGACATTGACGATCTCAAGATGCATCTGATAAGTTGGCACGATTATTTCGATTACCAGGTCTTCCTTGAGCAGGTCGACGAGCACGGGGTGGAGCACTGGCGATTCGAGAGCGAAGTGGCGAATTACAGAACAGATCAGCGTCAACGTGCAAGCGACAACGCTGACGAACCCTACGATGTGCGCGTACTTGCACCACCCAAACCCTTCGACAGACGAAAATTTTTGGCAGGCGATAACGAGTTTGAAAGAGCTGCGAGACTTGGGAAAGCTACCAGAAACGCGAGATCGAAACTTGCGCCAAGTGGTCAGCAAGTCGCACCTGCGCCCAGAATACGCAAACCTCCAGACCAGGTCCAGTCTAGACCACAAAGGGAGAAGAAAAAATTCGTTGTACCGAACGCGCCGAAAGGCATCACTTTCTTTCGATCACTCAGCAGAAGACCTCTTCAGCCTGGCGAAGAAATCAGTGAGAGCGATGACGAGCTGGATGAAGAATGGCTATATCGCTGGAAGCACGCAGAGATCGACAAAGCAGACCTACCAGAATCAGCCAGGCGGTTCATAAAACTCTTCGATGACTTTATGCACGAAGAGAGTCTGCAATCAGACATACATCTTGGAGACGCCATCGTTCGGTTCGCACGAGAATGCGGTGTACGGATATGGCGGGAAAACGTCATGGGCGAATTCACGAAGAAGCTGGATGAGTTGGTAGAGGAAGATATTATCTCCAAGGATGTGCACAGCAAAGCCTTGGAGATCGTCAACGACCAGGAGACAAATTACCAAGGAGCCAACGAGTTGTCTCAGCGATTGGAACAGCTCGATGTTCAAAACCAGGAGACCTCTGGTGGCTCCACTAAACTAAGGGCGCATACGAGGTCTGCGCCGAAAAGGGACAGGAAAGGCAAGGGAAAAGCGCCAGCTCTTGACGACTCCTTTGACGACGTTCTTGCCGACGTTTTAGGCGATATTGACAGGTCGTACTCACGAGCACTCAATGGCTACATGACTCCTACCACTCCAGATCCTGATGGCGATGTGGACATGAGCGAAGCACCGCCACATGAAGTCGAACAACCACTGAATACACTTCAAGATGAAGATGACGACCCACCATACGGCTTATGTTACTGTGGCCAAGATGCATCGGCGACACCAGGATCGGGTATCATCACCTGTAATGACACCGTAAGCACCACAAACGCCGGAGCATCGCTAGTATGTCATTCTCAACTAACATCTCAACAGGACTGCATACGGCAAATCTTCCACTGGGCATGCGTCCAACAGGTCACCCACTTAACGAATCCAACTCACAAACCACGCGACTGGACTTGCTCCGACTGCCAATTCGATCGCGATATGGCGATTTAGCTCCTCTCCGTCGAAAAGTCCATGGCGCCGTAGCAAGGCATCCATCTCCTTGACTCTTATCTCGAGCATATATGGCGTTCTGGGTGGGGTGGTGAGCAATGAGCTTAGCATTGATATACGTTTTCCGCCTTGGCAGACCAGTATTAGTTTCTTTTATCCTTTCTTGATACCACAGCATTTTTGGGTGGGCTTTTACTTCGGCGTTTGATGTTGTGTGAGGTCGCTGCTTTGACGGCATGGGATGCGTATTGAAAGCATGGCGTGTCTGCGGTTCACTGAGGCTGATATATCCTACCAATACCACCATTCAAAAGTTCTATCTCTTCTGATACGCATCGGAGTTGTGCGCCGTCTGTACCTGCATACTGTACTCATTTCATCTCTGCGAACGCATTGTTGAATCTATGCACGTCATCACCCACACATAGTAATCTCATCATCGAGATGTCAAAGAAGCGCACGCGACAACCGATGCCATGCCAGCCCCTCACATATGCACGTATACAACCGCAACTATATTAACCCCCAATTCCCTCCATCCCTTGCTCGCCTAATATCTCCCGTCTGGGGCATATACCACATTACTACTACCTTGTCGATATTACCCTCTACAAGAATGCCACCGTCTAGTCCAGATAACCAATACCACACCTTCGCCCAGCTCCATCCATATCCATTGTCGTCGATATACGCAGCACACCCACTTCCCTTCCCAATCCAACCCACCTCACCCGATCGAGCAGAAGTATAGATTATTCCAATGGAGGACCGCGCATAAACGACATCATCGCGCACGCACGCGAGACGCAGGTACAAAGTGCCCTTCATATACTCAATCTGCAATCGGCACGCGCAGCTCGCATTTCGGATGCTGCAACCGAAGGTGAAGAATGGACCGAAAGGTGCAGGGCTAAGCGGAAGAGAGCGCGAAGACGGCGATTTAATGAGATGAAGTGATGTGTGGTATAGACCACTCCTGGCTATATGACGATCTGGGTAATATACGGGCGCGTCTATGGATATGGATCGCCCAGGTAGGTATGGATTAGGGAAGGAGGAATGTGTTTCAGATGTAAGCGAGGGATTGACGACGGATGCGGGCGCTTCGATGGAGATGGAAGGGTAGACAGGTGGTGTAGATGGGAAGCTGGAGGTGGATTGTAAAGGATAATAGCGCGCTTAGTAAATGTTTCGACGGTGATGTGTTTCTACGGACATACTAAACTTTACATGCTGCGATAAACGCGCCTTCCCCATCCCGCGCGCTTCGAACAACATCTCCCCATCTACCTACCTATCAACCACTCACACCCCCCGCATCTCCCCAAAAGAATACGAAAACGTCAAGAACGCCTGGCCCAAGCGTAAACCGCCCTATCCCTGCCTTGCCTTCCCCCGTCCCTTCCTTCCTTCCTTCGCCTGTTCCTTCCTCCCTCCTACAGTACCTACCTTCCCCTTCCAGCTGCTTCCAAGGCACGACCTTGCATACGTATACAAGCCACCCGCCCGCACTCTCGCTCTCGCTCCGGAAAAAAGCTCGCCCCAAAGAATAACGTGTATTGGCAATATCGCTGTCAGATACGATTCAAAACACTGGCGTCATTGAGTGCGGCAGGGCAGCGCGAAACTGACTGAGAACACCTGGTTGCTGGGACGGTTGTCACAAAACGTTTGTTTACATTTACACCATTGAGATCTAGCACGGTAGGGTTAGTTAGACAGTCAGCCTCGTTCTATGCCGTTAGTGTTTATCGACACGGCAGACAAACCGCGCCGTCGTGAATTTAGACAGAAACTCTGCCAGAGGCCAGGGAATCGGTAAACTGTGTTTTTTGACGTGTCGCATTCGCGTTGTGTAGCCCGTTGGACTAAGGGGATGATTAATTCCTTAGACCGAGGCTGGTGGTAGTAGTACTGGAAAAGATGAGAAACGGTAGTGGTATGCTTGCTAGGCGCGATGTGGGGTAAAGCTCGGTGCGTAAGATCTGATACGTTGCGGCCGAGATACTGGAGTTAAGGTTCCGTCATCCTCCATCCCATCCCCTGGTCCGCGCTTGTACAAGGAATGTAGTGGTTGTTGTGTCAACGAGCAACCATTGCAAATCGCAAGAGTGACATTCCAGAAATTTGACGGGCGTTTTTAGCCGCAATGTTTACCACAGGCTAAGTTGGTTGGACAGGCAATGGCTGTCTGCGTCTGCTGCTGCTTGCTCTGCAGTTTCGGTGTTGGGACTTGGTCGATGCGTGCATGCGTTGGCGTCATGTCGACTCCCCTTTCGTGCTGCAGCAGTAGTCTGCAGAGACAAGTGCGTAGCCGCAAACGCAACGCTGCAACTCGAGTCATTTCCTCACAAGTCTCTCAACCAATACTCGTAGCTGTTTTCTGCCGAAACACTTCCGGTGAAGATGGAGTAGAACGTTTGAGACTGTGGATGGCGATTGATTGTTAGGTGTGGAGGCTGTTTGGATGGGCGCTTACATGCAGATTGCCGAATGGTTTTGCGCGCGGAGTAGCAATGGTACCCCTGCGTCGCGACCTTGTGTATGAGGTACGAGAACGGGCGATAGTAGTACCGGAACTCGTAGGGTATTCATAGGTGAAACAAGACCCGTTGCTCGTGTCGCGCGCCGCGGCTGGCGTCGCCTTACGCTGCCCAGTTCGGGATCCCAACCACTTCCTATGATGCCTTCCTGGTCAGCCTGCAGGAACTCGATGTCGTGAAATGCTAGTACTCGCTAGATGAATGGACACCAGGATACGTACATTGACACGCAGGAGCGGTGTGCGACATGGTACGAGGGATGCTCGCTCAAAGCGATGGGAAGGATGCGGACTGATTGGCCGTGGCCAAGTCTACTATTGATGCTGTTGCTAATAGGTGCTTTTTGTACAGAGGCCGTAATGCGGGACTGATCGGAAATCCATCTATCGTACATGTTGCGGAAAAAACAAGATGGCTGGCATAGGCGCCTTACTGCCGAAAGAGAAACGAAAATACGGAACTCTTTAGTCGTGAAGATAGCGATACTAAGACATTAGGTAAAGGCTCGTCATATCTCAACTTTCGTAGTGTCGACATGCAGTCAATGAAGAAAGGAATGAATAAAGTATGGCAAGGAAATCGAGCTTGACAAGAAATGATGGTGTGTCCGGGGCAAATGCCCCGGAGCTGCAATAACAACATGATCATGATCAATGATGTGCGCGCTTGACGAGTGATCATCAATGGTGGTAGCAAGCGTAAACGGCAGAGCGTACCTCCATGTGTCATGGCCATAGGTCATCGTGAGTGCGTAAGTAAAGTCGTTGACGGAACGATTTCAAAACAGGATTACCGCCGTATGTTGCTTTTGGACGAAAGAAACGCTGTCATATGCCGACCGTGTCTTTAAACGAGTGAGGTGTCGTGGTTCGTGGTTGAGTCTCTTCGACCCCTTCCATGCGCACATCTCTGTCCCTGGATTCTGATGAAGTTGGCAAGGGCGCAGAGATGGGCGTGTATGTTGAGTATGCCTGGCTGCGATTCGGGTCGCCAGACCCATATTGTAGTGGAGACTCCATTTCGCTGGTTGCGCGATGCTTCTCTAATTCCAATGGTGTTGGCCTCGTTCGTCTTCTCTTTCCTGAGGAGGACTCTGACCCATGTTCTACCCCGATTTGTTGCTGTGGTGTCATCGCGGGAGCCAATTGGGAAGGCGCTGATGGCGGAGGTGTTCGATCGTGCGGCCGAGGATCCGGTCCAAGTGGTGACGGTTCAGGTGGTGCGGTGATGGATTGTCTCCCCCTCCTAGGTGGTGGGTACACCTCGCCCCTCGCAGCAGCCTCTTGCGCTCTTTGTTGCGCCTCCGCTTTCGTAGGTCTTCCGCGTTTCTTTTTGTTCGCTGGTTCGCCAGATGGATTTATAGTAGATGTGTAGGCAGGGCCGGCAGGCATAAAATCTCCAGGGTAGGAATGAGGGGGTCGAGGTTGTAGTAGGCGGCCAATGGGCGTTTGGGCTTCTTGCTGATGGGGTCGTTTTCTCGAGAGATCGGGCGCAGGATATACTATTGGGGCAGGTAGCTGGGGGCGTCGGTAATCTTGTCCAGGCGCGACGAAGTTGGTCGCGAGACTGTCAAACGCCATCTGGCTAGAGCGAACCGACCGGCCTGCGTCGCGTTAGTATTATATTCTTGTGTGGAGATTACGTGTAATGTTATAAGAATGAGCGTGTTTACGAGAGCGCAGAGGACCAAACATACCAGGAGGTAAAGCCATGTCGTTCCATCGTGGCTGGATGTTTGCGTCGCGTATAAATTGAAAGAGAACGTGAGATGGTATGGGGGCCGCTTTTAGTACTTCAGCAAGTAAATATACCTGATGTGGTTGAATTAGTGACCTACACATAGCGAATGGGTGTGTTACAATGGGTAAGAGGGTACGTACCTTTTCATGCTCTGCCCATGGTGGCTCGCGCGAGCTCGAGGGCTCCATGTCGTGATCCTCGATACGCTCAAAATACGCGAGGGCAGAGACCAAGAAGTAGCTACGGCAAAAGCTTGCTGTATGCAACCAGACTAATCGAGCATCGATCACAAGGCCGTAAAGTAAGTGGACCGGCGCGAAGAGCGACGCGCCCTCGCGCGCGGTTGTATAGCTGCGTCTACCAACAGAACAAACGAGAGTGCTGAAACGAAAGAGTAACGAGCGGTAGAAGAAGAGCACTAAAATCAAAGAAACCTGCGGCGGGCTCTGGTTGTCGATTTCATGCCAGCAGGCAAGAAGTGTGTGTCAAAAGGGACCACATGAGGCTGGGTCAAAATAATTAGGAGAGACAGCTTCCCGTGAGAGATTACTGGGGAGAGCCACCCGGTATGTTATACATTAGCGGCTTCTCTTCAAAGACGAATGGGACGCGACTAGTCCCCACACCCAGGACGCAGCGTCCAAGACTTCACGCACGGTATCTGTCTAAATCAGTACTTGTCGCAAATCGATAACGAGGACTACGTATGTAACCTAGATCTGGCGGCGCTTTACCCCATCTCGAAAGCCTCTGTGGATGTTCGAAAACGATTGCGCAAACCGATGAGCCAATCGCCTAGAAGGCAGGGCCAAGCCGTGTCTCACCAGCCCTGGATGGTTTAGCCTGAGACCAACGGCCCTTCCCTTGCAAACCAGTCCCCTGCCTTCCTTTTTCCTCATGTACGCTGCCGCCTTTTGTCTCGGGGGTTTGACAGTACCGTGTTGCTCCAGATGGCCGCAAGCGTCATCGCAAGGAGGCTGAACTGTCGCGACGCGCAGCAGCGCTGGTGTCCTGCACGCAATCTGGCAAGAACGGTTCAGCGCGGATCGTCATGAGCGCGTCGCGCCAGATGGGGCAGCGGAAGACGGCCTCGTCATCCCTGTCAACGGTGCGATGTGTAGTCTGTTCCAGGACGGCTGCGCGAAAGGTGTGTATCGAGAGGCACAAACTTCGCAGCAGCGTAGCTTGACTCTTTCTTTCTTTCTTATACCTGGCGAGCGACCACAGGGCGCGCATGCATAGACACGTAGCACTCGCCCGGTGGTCTTCCTCACCGTATGCTACGCGGAGCCAGTCGAGACAGTCGACGATCGGGAGCGGGCCGCGACTCGGCATAGCCCCCAATGGCATTCACGAGCGTCCGCTAGGTGCAAGTGTCTGCTCTCATGGCGCAGATGTGCCGCTGATTCGCAGCGAGTGACACTCTGGGCCAAGTCGAGGCGGAGGTTAGCCGGTGTGGCCAGGTCAGCTGTCGTGCCGGCGTCATGGGTGCTGCTGTGTAGGAGTTGTAGCCGTTCGGTGAAAGTTTGCGCTAGTATATTTGTGGACCCGTGCAGCTTCGTTCGCTTAAGTAAGCCACTTGGATGCCATCGCCAGCGACATCGCGATGCGCCATTCGCGATCCTAGCTCACCCTGCTAGCAAGGTTAGTCTTTCGGAAAGATTGTCCGCACAATTTGGACCACGACCCCAGCGCAAGCATGCATATCGACGCGGAAGTCGAGACTCTCCGACCGCCAGCGACCTTGAGTCAGTAGCCAAACAGAACTCAGACGTATCTTGACATCAACATATACCTCTGTAGTCTATACATGTAATGATCGTGTATCGCTGTTCAGCGCGGGTTCGCGTCTTCCAAGGTTCAGTCACGTCGCGAACAAAGCCATTCTTTTTGAGAAATTGGGTTCGCGCTAGCTCTGATCCAACCCGGGACCTCTAAGAAAAGGAACGAAACATGATGATTCCACGACCAGCCACACCATATATTCCGATGACTGAACATCCGGCATGAACATCAAAGCTTGCGGTGACTGACCTGAGTCGTGGTAGACGTACGTTGCTTTCACGAGCTCCCGAGGTCTGGTCAACACGTCGCATCACCCTGGATCTTTTCTCGGCCCGTGGAAACCGTGTATCTATAATCTCGGTGACTCGCGCATGTCACTCCGAAATCGAATGTATCCTGATACATCGGTCACTGCTCATTGCCCGTTAGCTGCGGCCGTGATACTACTTCGAATCAAGGGTGCTTACTTTCGTCTATTGTGTAGTCGCATTTGCGTATATATTAGTTTCCTCATGTAGTAAAGATCCGTGCAACACGTTGGGCTTTCCCAGTCCGTACATAGCAAGGACGCGTGACATGAGTTCTCCGCACCAAATGAGTTTGTGTAAGTGAGCACTCCCCTGGAACATTAAACGAAGTCATGATGCTTTGTCCTGCTTGCCTAATTGATTCCGACCTTCTGACAACACCTTAGTGATTCTACAAATCGCCAAGACTTCATGTCCCGCAAAGTAGCGCTGTAGTCCGATGTCCCAGCGTCTCCGCGGACCCGAGCAAAGCAGTCAATGGTCATGATCTCATCATCGTATTTTTCCAGTGGCATCACTTGATAGAAACATGTGTGCGCGCAGATGGAAACATGGTCGGAGGGGCCCTGCATCACGGACTCTGGGAGGCCGAGGCTGGACCAATTGGCTAACGCTAGTTTTCGTCCGCATCTCCAAAGTATCAACCAGAATTCAGCGCATCGCGTCGCGCGAAGCACCACTCGAACACATCGTCCACTGACCGAATTCGCGTGCTCAGGCTTCCTTCGCGACAACCGCGGACTAGAAAGAATTGCCTACCGTGCCGTCGTCGAGGCAAGAGCCCGGACCCACGAAACGCCTGGCTGCGCCGACGGCTCCATCCCGCGTACCTTATGGCGACAGCGACAGCGTCAGGGAAACACATACCTCCATAAAGCCCCTATTGCTCGGCGCATCGAGCGCAGTCTGGGCGCATAGCAGATCCGGGTCGTGTGCCGCCTTGTGTCTAGGGGAGGCGAAATCTTTGCTCCCGTCAGTATCCAGAACGACCGACGCTCTTCTCCAGCAGTCGCCCTGCATTCAAGCGTGCTAGGAGCTGCATCTGGAGTGCTCAGTGTATGTTTGTCGCCTGGATTATGAGGTGAATAGGCTCTTGGTTCTGCGTGTGTGATATTGGACATCGGCCGTTAGCGTCCCTCTCATTCAGATTCTCGCGATCCTCCACCCTCTGCCTCAGCACCTTCCACCACCCCCACGCCTCTCAACGATATGTCGGACAGCGAGTCGGACCAAAACACGGCTCAGCTCGAGCCGGAGCTACGCGAGATGAAGCTGGAAGGCGCGACCTCGGGAGGAGCAGGTGAGGGCAAGAGCACCACTCAGGTGAAGGTGGAGGGAGATTCGCTCGACCGCGCGTCCACGCCTCTCGCCATACCTCCCAGGCTCAAGACGCGATCCAAGTCTCAGTCGCCCATGGCAAAACACGAGCTCAATACTCCATCACCCGGCAGCGCCCATGAAGAGATCGTGGGGGGAGATATTGTGCTGAAGATGGAACCCGGCAAAGCCCCCAAGCTCTCGCGCTCCGCCTCCCAAAAAGTCGTCACTCGCGCACCTCCGCTATACCTCGACCTCCCCGATTCGACCGCTGCCGCCAAAGAAACCTTCGTCGTCCTCCCAGAATGCACCTACGCGAACAAGACCATCGGCACGACCGACCCTGCGCTCGAATGCGACTGCCAGGAAGAATACGACTCTACAACCAAGACCAACCATGCCTGTGGCGAAGACTCCGACTGCATCAACCGCGCGACAAAGATGGAGTGCTTGGGTGACTGCAGCTGTGGTCGCAAGTGCCAGAATCAGCGCTTTCAACGGAAACAATATGCAGACGTTACGGTTATTAAGACGGAGAAGAAGGGCTTTGGTCTTCGCGCCAACAAGAACATGGCTCCCGGTGATTTCGTCTTTGAGTACATCGGCGAGGTCATTGACGAGCGCACCTTCCGCCGCCGCATGGGCCAATACGATGAGGAGGGAATCAAGCACTTCTACTTCATGTCGCTTACCAAGGGCGAGTTCGTGGATGCAACGAAAAAGGGCAATCTTGGTCGCTTTTGTAATCACTCGTGCAACCCCAACTGTTTCGTCGACAAATGGGTTGTTGGGGACAAGCTGCGTATGGGCATATTCGTTGAGCGCAACGTCAAGGCAGGCGAAGAACTCGTCTTCAACTACAATGTCGACCGCTACGGCGCGGATCCGCAGCCCTGCTACTGTGGAGAGCCAAACTGCAGTGGTTTTATCGGCGGAAAGACCCAATCCGACAATGCGACAAACCTTAACAACGATACGATTGCGGCGCTCGGAATCGATGATGGTGTTGGTTGGGGTACGGCAGTCGCCAAGAAGCCCCGCAAGAAGAAGGCCAGCGAGGATGATGAGGAATACATCAGCGACTTGCAGCCACGCGAGCTTGAAGAGGACGCAGTCAACAAGGTTCTGACAGCTCTGCGCAGCTGCGAAGAGAAATGGATTGCTGTCAAACTTCTCAGCCGCATGCAAACCGACAACGAGAGAATCGGCCATCGCATTGTCCAATTCCACGGTTACGAGTTTTTGAAGACAACATTGAACAAATGGAAGGAAGATCATAACGTTGTTCTGCAAATACTGGACATTCTTCACAGGCTGCCGCGCATTACCCGCAACAAGATCCAAGACTCTGGAATCGAAGACGCAGTGAGCAAGGTGAAGGACTGCGGAGAAGAACGAGTAGAAGAGGCTGCGAAGAAGCTATTGACCGCATGGAGTAAGCTGGAGATTGGCTACCGGATACCGCGCTTGAAGAGAGATCCAAATGCTGGCACCACTGCTCGAACCGAGAATCATTTCGAACGACGCGAGAGAGGCCGTGAGCGATCCAGGTCTAGGTCAAAGTCGCCATCTACGATTGCGCCCAAAGGCCCGTCTGCAGCAAACGTCCCGTCCGGTCCTCGCGGCGTGATAAATGCGCCTCGCGGTCCGGCTGGCTTCTTTGCTCCTGCGCGACCCGTCATGCGACCAAGACCTTTCAACGCCCTTCCCCAGGGTTGGTTCCAAGCTACAGCTGAGAATGGCTCGACATATTTCTACAACTCCAATGGCATCACACAATGGCAACGGCCGACGCAGCCTGCAGATGCCCCGCCTCCTCCGCCAAACAAAGCTAGAAGTGACACCCAGCTATTGCAAGACATCATATCCAGCATTACCTCGAACGGCACACCCACCGGGCCCTCCGCATCTACCACCCCACAGCCAGTAGCTAACGAGGATATGGAATCCAGTTCCGGTCGTGAAAAGTGGCGTACCCTGTCAAGAGAAAAACAGGAGAAGGTGTATGAAGCGACAGTGAGTAATTCCCAGTATTTCGTGAAGCATGTCTGACCCTCATAGCTTTCACCACACGTCATGACCGTGACAAGCCATTATCGCAAGAAGCTCGAAAAGACGGAGATCAAGAGACTCAGCAAAGAGGTTGCGCAGAAGCTTGTACGAGGTGACTACAAGTCTGGTCGCGTCAAGGACCCGACAGCCAAGATCAGTTCCAACCACGAGAACACCATCAAGAAATACGTCAAAGACTTCATGGACAAGGCCGTCAAGAAGAAGGAAGAGCGACAGAGAGTCAAGGCTGCCCAAGGCGGTTCAAAATCCGACCTCACCAACGAGTCCCCCAGCACTCCACAAGCACCAAGCGGAGATGCCAACGACGTCTCTCCCACCGACTCCACATCCGACCTAAAGCGAAAGAGGGACGAAGAGACGCAATCCGGCTCACCAAAGCGAACAAGGACAAGTTCTGAAAACCAGGAATCAGCGCCGCCGCCTCCGCCACCACCCCCAGCAACCACCGATGTCGAAGAGACCCTCACGCCCATGGACGAAGCTTCCAGTTTATCCTTCCTCGACGCAACCTCACAAAGTGCTATCGGCTCCAAGCCATCCATTCAACTAGACGGCTATGGTAGCCCCATGCAACTCGCGACACCTCCGACTAACGGTTCTGGTGATCAGCGGTCTCGACCCGTCAATGGAGGCCAACAACAGCGTTCATAGTATACGATGTGAGCAAGGCATACTTTATTCGAGTTTATGTATTACCGCTCTTTTCTCAGATTCTTATTCTTTGTAATTCTTCGGTTCGGAAGTTCAATACGTTCGTTCGGCCAGATGGCTCGGATGGGATAGTGCTAGCATTATATGGCGTTGGTGGGAAAAGATTAGTGGGAACTGTGGTGTAGTGGGGATGGTTCATTGGAGAGTGGTGGATATGAAGGGGGTAGGAACACATATGTATTATGTTGGGAATTGAATCAAGAGAGATATCTACATTCGTTTCCTGTACTGTGCGTGAATCTGTGATGCCTTACTTTTAGGCTCGTCGACCACATCCAATTAGGATAGCCCACCCCTTTCACCTTCACTTTTACAAAAACGCAAAAAAAAAACCATGCTATTGTACCACACCCGTCTATTGTGCCCAGCCATCTCAATAAACCGCGCACATCTCTCCACTGCAGGTAGCATATATAAAGCAGACAATTCGTTCTCATCCTCTCCTTCGATATCTCACACACTACCTTACCTACTACACATCCAATTCCCACACTCCCACAACAAACCAACAAACCACTTACTGACTACAACAAGATGCCACCTACTCAATCATCATCTCACCTGGTGGATTGCCACCCACAACCACGTCCCTCCCAACCCGAAATCCAGCCAGGCGCCTACAACCCGCTGTCCCCCGACTACTTCTGGGACACAGCATACACATTCCCTTCCCCCATGGCAACTACACCCCTCCCCGTGGTCATCAAAGCCACCCACAAACCCACAATGTCGGCGGCAACCCACACCGCCGCCAAAGCAGCCACCCCTCCCCACGCCCCGGGTAGTCAGCAACCCCATCTTCGCAACCGCTGCGCAAAGCCTGTTAAAGGCCCTGTATTCGGCAACGCTCGCGGACCGCCACCCGCCAACCCTTGGGGTGGCGACGTCTTCGCCAGGATCAAGGCTGATGATGAGGTTGTGAGGGAGCGGGCAAATGAGGAGATTGAGAGGGAAGGGGGTTTGTTCCGTCCCAAGATGACGCAGACGTGGAGGGGTGGGGGTGGGAAGAAGGTAATTGAGGTGTTTGAGGAGGAGATGGGGGAGTGAGATGGAGTGAGATGGGATGAGGTTTGGCGGGTATGCGGTGGTTCATTTTGAGATAGGGAACTAGTTGAAGAGGTTTTGAAAGGTTCCATAGCTTCTCCATGAATTCCTCTCCAAGTACTCACTCTACCTACTTCCCCAGCACCTTATCCCCAACCGCCTGCGCCATCATCCCCGCATTAGCAACACTACTCTCCAGCGTCCCCGCCACCCTCATGAAATTCACAGCCAAAACCTCCAACCCCTTCTCCTCACACAACTTCCACGCATTAAATCCCCATCGGTCCTTCAAATCCTGCATCTCGCCCTGCTTCCCCTGCGCCGCAGCCGCATACACCTTCTGCATCTCGCGCAAGTCCTCGGGGCGGACTTCAATCTTGTCAGAGCCGCGGGCGAGTATGAATACGTAGCGATGCGGGCGTGGCGAGATGTAATTGGGGAGAGGAGCCGGGCGCACGTAAGGCGAGCGTATGGCGGCGGAGTGGTGCGAGAGTGTGCCGTTGGAGTCGCAGGAAAGGTTTGTGATGAGCCAGTGGCGGACTTGGCCGAAGGATGTGTCGTTGTTTGTCATGAGGTCGGGGTCTACCATCATGAGCACGAGGTTATCCAGGGTTTCGCTGGGCTGGGCGCGACGTCAGTGGGTGTAGTATATGAGATTAGTGAGAATGCTCACTACAGGATCGAGCAAGACTTTTGGTTCTTCTTTCGTGTCGGCGTTGGCTAGTTCCTTGCCTGGCGTATCGAGTTTGCCGTTGGTCCATTCTAATGTTAGGTTGTAGGAGAGATTGATGGTGTCGGGGAGGACGTCTGGGATGACTTTGTGCTCGAGGAGAGCTTGCTTTGTGGCTTGCGTGTTCGCCATATTGTAATATCTTGTTGAGTTGTTGCAATGCGAGAAGCTATCTAAAGTTGCAGTACTCTTAAGACAAAGTACATCGCTCAAGTATTATACCAACCAGCGATCGAATATGCCGGAGGGACGCGCGCATTACGAGTGTTCACGCATCATGCATCGTCACTTTCGGGAGCGATCCGCTCTCGTGATTGCGCAGCCGAATAGCTGTAGCCGGTCTGCAAGTGCTTTCTTTGGTTAGTTGATGCGGATGTGCATCTGGAAAGGCACGCTGGATCGCCGTTGTGGTACGATTGTAGAGATGACGTTGCTATGACACGCATGAGACACGCGATGGACCGGGGCGGAGTGCTAGCCCGAATCAAGTCCGGCCACTGTGATTAGATGTGATGATGGGGACGCGCCCGAAAGCATAAATGATAATTTAGGTGAAGACGAACACTCGGAGACAAGAGATCACGGGGAAGTACAGCAACAGTATATATGGTTCGAAATGATCATTGATTCTGCTCAGAGAGCCTTGGTCTACATAGAAGCCAACACCCAAAGCAAGATCCATCCACATCCAACCCATCATGCAATCACCAACACCATGCATACCCCCAACCCACCGTTAGCAACAACCAAAGGAAAAAGAGCAGACTTACACATCGTTGCGTCCCAAGCATCTAGTTCATCTCCCACCCCCTCACACAAACTCAAGTGCAAGAGAGCAGTCGACTATCCAGGCAGCACCACGAGGAGGCGCAAGGGTCCGACTTCTACCGCCCGTCCCCCTCTTGCGATCGCCTGGCACGCCCACCAGCGACCCATTTTCTCCATCGGCAAACACTCTTTGCATCCTGCCCGAAGCCCACCCAACCAAAGTTGGCGTTATCAGGTCCGCAATAGCAGTCTGCCCCTCGCTACATCGCAGGTAGTCAACGCCGCAAACAAAAAAGAAGCGACGCGTATACCGCGGGACACCTCGCTTCATCATCACCCACCGAAGTGGAAACAAACAGCAAGACCGGAACACTTTTCGCTTCCTCCCGGGCCGGTTCAAAAAATGAGCCGGCGCGGTCCACGCTAGCAGTTCCTCGCTAGGTTGCAGCAGCTGAAGCCACGAGTGGCCAGCGCGCAGACAGTGAAGACCTTGGGCCGTCGGCTGGATGAGGCGACATTGCAAGGCCGGAGACATTTTCTCGCTTCCTCCCTGACCCGAACAACAAGTTGTCTACAGTTCGTCGCCGACAGCTCGCCGCTAACAAACAAGTCGTCCGCAGCAAACGTCAACAATAGGTCGTGACAGGCATTCGTCGTCTGAGTCAAGTCGCGATAGCAGTCTGCCACGCATACCCCGCAGTCAAAACACCGTCGCACTAGAAACAACAGGTAAATCCCACGGGGGTGCCTCGCTCCATCCCGTACAGTGATGAGGACAGAGCTCGGCGAATGGTAAAGCCCAGTCACTCCATAAAGAAGCAAGCGGCTGCGTTTACCAAAGAAAGGACCGTTGTAAAACCAGATATCCAAGCACCGCTGATCCGTAAAGGGGCAGTGAGAAGATAGAAACAAGCCGGCGTAGCAACAGTCCAGGACGATTTTTTCGATGTTTTTTTGTCGATTTTTTCGTTTTTTGTGATGGTAGGCCAAACCAACGTGTTTTGCAGGCACGCGGGCAGGATACCAAACACGGGGTGTTCGATATGCCATCAGATGGCAACACGAACGAAAGGGTACTAGCCATCAACGCCGAGAGGGGTTTTCGGGACCCATCGGCTCCGGTCATTCCCCCACACTGTAGTGCCCGTAAGGGCGATTCCAATAAAATTCTCGATAAAGTTTGACACAATAAGTTCAACACGATAGGTTTTTCCACGAATGTCCATGCCATACTGTCGAGCACTGGCAGCGGTACACGCCATGACTTACCCGGAAAGGGAGAGTCCATGGGTATACAGTTGTCGTCGACAGTCCACGCATGGACGGGAACACCCAACGAACAGGCCGTCGCACACATGCGGCGACAGCCCATTCGCGAGGACAGAAACTGTCCTCCGAAGGGAGGCGGGTGCTTGTATGCAAGTTGAGCCAGGGACCATTACGGTCTGTCAGAGAACCCCAACCATCTGCTCCAGACAAGAGCAGAGGCCGGGAGAACTCAATATCTGTTGGCATCTTCCGCACTCGGCAACCTCTAAAAAGAGTGCCACTGGCGACGGGGTTACGCGAACGTTCCCTGCAGTACAAGTCCGCGAGTCGGCAACGTAATCGGTCAACGGGAGGGACGTATGCGAGCGGGCTGTGTCCGGAAGGCGAGGGCGTAGAAGGCGGAACTAGAAGAAGGAGGAGAGGGCGTGCTTCCACCACCTCCCCACCTCCTCCCCTCCGCCTCCCCCACCCACCCAGGATGGACGAATGGACGGATGGACGTAAACGAGCAGGCTGTATCCAGACGGCGAAGGTAAACTCGAACGAAGCGGACGGATCCGAAGGAAGCAGGCGTACCTGAAGGCGCGGGCGTACCCGAAAGTAAGATGTAACATCGGGGCTCAAAGGCGGGACTCGGAGAAGGCAGCAGCCGGGAAGATGAAGGAGGCAGCAGAAGAAGACGAGGTGATGAGAAGGATGGAAGGAAGTGCTTCCACCTTCTCCCCGTCCCCTGCCCACCGCCTCCCTGATCAACCCATTTGCACAATGGCCAAGACATCGGGGGACGTGCGGTAGAGGGTGCCTGTGAGCAATATTGCCGTGGACCATGCGGTCTATCGGAGGCTTCTGCGAGGAAGCCTCCATATCGCAGGCATCTTCCACGCTCGCCTCCCTGAACAGGGTGGCACTAGTGGCGGGGATACGGCGAACCGTTTCCCTTGCTGACAGGTTCTCATCGCGAAGCATTTTTTGGCGGGCAGGTGAAGGAAACAGCAAGAAGAGGGTTGAGAGAGACCGTGTTTCCAGTCTCCTCACCTTGTCCCTGCCGCCTGCTTCACCCACCCTGTGAGGAAAGGATACTCTACCTGAAACCAGTAAGGCGAGCGAATCGGTAGGGGAGCCAAACTCGAGCCAACAGGAACGGAAGGAGGACAAGGAGCACACCAGTCTCAAACCCGGGAACACAAAATGAGGTAGACCAAAAGTACTCCGAAGAGTTTGACACAAAAGCGCGAAGCAAGCCATGGCTGTCCGTAAAGGGAGAGCTTAGGTGCAATCGCAGTAGTACACCCTTTCGTCACGCTAGTCTGGGAAGCGGGTAGATGCGAGGACGCAGAAGAAGAGAGAACCAGAAGAAGGAGGAGAGGGGGTGTTTCCACCTCCTCCCCAGCTCCTCCCAGCTGTCTCCCTTCCAACTCCCCCACCCACCCATGCCCCACAGACCAGCTTACGATTGAGGGCGACTCGGCCATGACATGATTCTCATGTTTAGGCCTGAAGAGAGGAAGTGACTGTAGCCAAAAGAACGCCGTGGACGGTAAGGTCTGTCGGAGACTTCCAAGGAAGTATCGATATCGCAGGCTTCTTCCACACTCGTACATCTGAAAAGACGACACTGGTGGCGGGGAATGCTCCCTTTGACTAACAGACTCCTCTGTCCGTGTGACACCAAAGGTGATAATAATCGCGGTCGACTGCAGTCGCCGTAAACATGCAAGAGCAGAGGCTGCGCGCCTCAGCTCCAAAAGAGCTTACCAACCAGTATCCCGACAGTCTCTGTAAGGTTACCCATGCCCTGCCAGCAACAAGGAGGACCTGCCACCGGTTGTCCTCGTCGATAACGCGCACAAGAAACAGTAAGAGAAGCCTTGACTTCCTACATATGCTTGGACTGCCGTGAAGGGGACGCATGCGCTCGCGTCAATGAACCACGGACGGTTGACGTCTGTTGTAGCGCCAAGGCCACTATCTGTTGGTATCTTCCACGCGCGACAACCTGAGAAGGCGACACCGGTGGCGGGGAGTATTCCCTGGCGTGAGGTTGTGCGTCCCCCTCATGGCTGTCTGTCCGCTACACCAATGGTGTTTGCAAGACTCGTAGGACTCGGAGGAGGGAGTGGAGAGGGAGGAGCTCATCGCGCGGCATCGATCGTGGTGTCGGTTGGCAACTGCGGTCGATGGCGGCGACGTGGTCGGAATGACATGAGATGGCGTAGTGAGAACGTGGAAGCAAGCGCTGCTTGACGAAAAAAAGTGATGCATGGAGGAAAAGAAGTGTGAGAATCCCTCAGACGGTGAAGTGAGGGTAACAAGGCCAGGAAACTGTTGCTGGAAGGAAGGTGTGTCACGTATCGAGGTGTGTATGTGTGCCTGTGGTGGTTGCCTGGCACGACGCTAGACACCAGTAAATAGCACCACGTATCAATCATAAAAGGAGAAAATGGGGAATACCAAGCTACTCTGTGTAGAGAATGTGCGGAAAGCCAACCATGGTACCGATGCCACATCCGGCGTAGGACGACCCGTTTCAGGGCCAGACGAACAGTGTTGCTAGAACTGAGCTGTGAGCATGGCCAGTCTCCGTAGTACTTCTCGTATCACCGTGAAGCTCGGAGGCCATGTAGTCGCAAAGCCAGGCGTGTTCGTCCTTGGTAGCCGTGGGCCGGATGGTGGTGGGGTACATTCATGACTGTCTTGGCCTATAGTCTCGTTTCGAATTTACCTAGGTGGAGGGACGGTTGAACCGGACAAGCTCATTCGACGAATTCCAGGAAATCCGGTGTAGCACAAGTCCGGTCGGTGGTCCGCTCGTCGAAAACTAATCGCTATCTCCTAGAAGTTCAGCGAGCTCCGCTTCTTCTTCCGCTGTCATCATGCCCTCTTTGCGCTCGGGCTCCTTGTCCTCTTTCTTACCGAGACGCTCGTCTTCGGCCTCTTGGATGGCCTTGGCAAGCTCTTGAGGCTTGAGGCTCCACTGTCTGACTGTAGCGTCAATGCTCACGCTGACTACGCGTTGGCCTAGCAGTAGAAGGCCGGTAACCTCTTCAAAATGCCCACTGAAAGTGTGATGCAGCTTGCCGCTGCTCTTGTCCCATACGCGAACCTCTTCGTCTCTGCATACGGAGACAAGCCAACCGCCGTCCTCGTCGATGGCAACATCGCGGACGAAATCAGGGTGCTCGAATGTCGAATCCTCTTCCCACTCACGGCCTCGGGAGAGACACTTAGCCGTCTTGTCTGCTGAAGCTGTCCATAGATCGCCGTCTGAATCGAAGTGTAGGGCATCGATGCTTGTCTCGTGGGCGATGATGGGCGACGGTTCGACCTCAGAGGCTGACGCCAACCCGATGGCCCACCGTCTGATCTCTCGGTCGCTTCCAGCGCTGAAGACTGTAGCAGTCTCTTTGCTGGGCTCGTAGTCGACCGGGTCTAGCGCAAGAGCGAGAATCCCTCGTGTGTGTCCCTTCAGTGTGTGTAGCTTCGAGCCCGCGGCGACGTCCCAAACGATGATGCTTGCATCCTGTGAAGCCGACACCAAGACCTCCTTGCCGTGTAGCGTAAATGCTATGACGGCCTTGACAAAGTCGCTATGGCCTTGGAAGCGCTTGGCGGGCTTGCGCGTGGAGAGGGTCCATGACCAGATCGACTTGTCCCAACACCCTGCAAATAGTGTGTCTGACTTTGGTGAAACGGCAACGGACGTGAGAGGGGCTACGGGCCCTGTGAAGGTGGCAGCGACCTTATTAGTCTACAAGGGGAGCTGTCAGCGATGACCTCATAGCTGAAGTGAAGCCACGAGGCGGCTGAGAAACGGAGGTCTGACCGACTTCAATGTTGATGCGCTTCACGTTGCCGGCTGCTTCGGCAACGTAGATGTGATTCTCATCGTGCGGGTCCGCGGTGAGTGCGAGGATCTTGGAGGGGAGCTTGAGGGGGTTGCCCTTGGTGTTCTTGGACTTGGCAGCCTTGCGAGCTGTCTCCTCGAGAGAGGAGCTACATGCTATCAGCTAAAGTAAAGGAAGATGGATGAAGATGGATGGAAGCCCATACGTCGTCTGGAAGTAGTGACCTGGATCGTTGGAGCGCGACATGATATAGGGTGGGAGGAGCGGTGACCGCCGGCAGGATTGTGTGACGGGCAGTGGGTCACGTTGGGCGTGTGACCAGCGACCCCGCTATTATGACTCCGTCCGTGGCCCGAAAGAAGCCTCCAGTAGCGGCCACATCACCGAGCTACCTCATGCAAGGGCGAAACTAAGCAGGTGGCAGTACACGTTGGTATCAAGACGAAACTCGACACAGTTACAACGCAATGTAAATTCTTACGACTCTGACTATGCCCAAGGCAGCACCTGGGCAGCATCTCCGTCTCTAACACGTGATCGCTCGAGCTCATTGTTGAGATGGAACCGAAAACACCGTACCGGAATCGAGGGAAGGAAGCTACTCGAAACTTGGACATTCGATAGACTCCTAGTTCGTTTATTCTGGGCGGATGATTAGTTCATGCCCTTGAATGGATGACGTAGCCTTCCCAGCTTCTAGCAGACCAGTCTCATCACCAAGAAGCACACAAAGACATTGATAACATAACAAATTTCATTTCGTCTCGTAGCGAGCAAGGATATAGTATTAGATGCTCTCGGATGTACTGAAGGCAATACCCAAAAACGCCATAGATCATAAACAAAGGAAATCGTGTATAGTCATGTATGTGTCGTGTGAGTCGAGCAGCGAAGCTCTTTCTGTAAAGCATGTGTAATGCAATCGTAAAGGTCGTTAAATGCGTTGTTCGTAAGAGTGAGGCGGTTATCCAAAACAGCGCCCATCATAACACTCGAAGGGGGGGATATCTCAAAAAGACATTCCAAGGCACGTCTCATTACTTTTGTGGATCATAGTCCAGCAAAATGCGCCGAAAGACCAAATCATCTGCGATGCAATCATAAAATCGTGAGCGTGAGTATGGGTGTGCGTGCACATATAGTACAAGGTCGTGGTGTCGTGGTGTCGTGGTCGTTAAAAGGTTGGGTGGCCAGCAGAAGCACTGGCGGCGAAGTCGCGTATCGCCCATCGCCAGCCGCCTCGATGTTCGCCGTTGTCGCGAAGGCCGCCGACCCAGCCTTCGACGCGTCGTCGCCAGATGGCTTCTTCGTCTTTCTGTCGCCGGATAAAGCCAGGGCCGACATCGAACTCCTCGCCCACAAAGGTTGGATCATCGGGGTTCGGTGTGCCGGTACCGCCCATGCCATTGCCACCGGCGACACTCTCGTTGTCTTTGAGGTCGTCGAGGCCAGCAAATGGGTCTTCGTCTTCATCTACTTCTGAAGGCGATCCAATGTCGTTTGATGGTCGAGGCGCCTTGAGCCAGGTCATCTTGACAGGATCGAACACCATGCGGCCTTCGTACTGAACTTGGCGTGGTACAGAGATTTGGGAGATCAAAGCAGGTCGCGGTGGAGACGGTACTGGGGCGGGCGCTGGGGGCTGGGCCAGCTTGGCCGCTCGCGACGAGAAGCTCCTCTGTGCTTGGCCGGCATGAATGGACGAGAGGGCAATGTGCGAGATCGATTGTGAACGATCATGGCTGCGGCTCATCTGGTTTCCGGGCGGGGCAAAGGTAGGCGTGCTCGCCGTGGTCAGGGCGAGGGTCGTAGTGGAAGTATTAGGGTGTGAGAACGAAACAAGAGCTTCCTCGTTTCCTTCCCAACGTTGCAAAGTTGGGTTGTAAATCATACCTTTCTCGTCTACATAGTGGTCAGTAGGAGCTGGCAAGTAATGGTGGGATGTTGTACTTTGTGTGTAGGGCTGCGTCATCTGCCTGATCAACTGCGGCTTCTGTCCTGAGCCTTTCTTCCTGTGAGCAGATGGACTGGTATGAGGGCTACGAGCGGCCACTTGGGCAGCCCAGCTAACGGGCCGGGAGGAAATGGGACCTTCTGCTCGAGACCTCGTACCTGCCAAGCGCTGCTCACGTGCGTTCCTGCTTGCTGCGGTGTCGCGAGCAAAGCGAGGAGTGTGGTCCATCTTGGGAGGACTGCGCGGAGTCTGGGGCAGAGGCGTGGCCATGCGATCAGGCATCGGCAGACGTGAGTTGCTCGGCTGATGGCGCAGCGACTTGTTGCTGGCGACATTGCGCGGCACCTTTTCGAATTGCTTCTCTTTGGAAGCGGAAGTAGGCAAGTCATCGAACAGGTCGAGCTCATGGCCGTCGCCAAAGTTTCGCTTGCGCTGAGGCTGTGTCAGCTTCTTTGGGGGTGGATGACGTGCAAGGGCAGAGGGAGCCTGATCACGTCTCACCCCAGCACGACTAGGCGTCTCGTTGTGGCCACCGCCAGACAGGCGCGAGTAGGAGCGCATCGATGGAGACTGGGGACGGCGAGGGTCAGAGTCGCGGCGAAGGTGGGCTTGCGAAGTGCTCTTGGACATGACGTGGTGCGATTGGGAAGAGGCCCCGCCAGCAGGGAGGAATGGCATGCGTGGTGGCTGACTGGTGTTGTTGTTGCGGAGGACGGGAGCAGAGCGCTTCGCGCGGAGCAGCTGTGCGCTGGTAGTGGTAGGCATGGTCCGAGTCGAGTTCGAAGTGGACGCGCCGCTCTCGTACACAGGGGTAAGCCTGGACCGACTCGCGATGGAGGGCAGGGGCCTGGGTATCCGCGAGGTAGTGGGTCTGTCGGTGAAGGTGATGGTCGTAGCGGGACGAGCAGCGTGTGGGGCGGTGGTCTTGGTCGCGGGCTTCTTGACGACAATGTTCTTGTTGAGCGTCAGCTTCTGGCGGTCCAGGATCTCGCCATTGCCAAAGTCGAAACCATCCTCGAAGTCCTCCTCTTGGACCACGGGCTTGGCTTTGGGCGATGGTGCCAGTGCCTTGGGGCTCACAGGCGTGGGGCTGCTGAAGGGGGAAGGAGATAGTGGTGCAGCGATGGGCGATTGGGGCGGCGATTGGAACGGCTTCTGGGTAGGGACCGACGTGGTTTGTGTGGGCTGCGTCGGCGTGAGGGACTGCTCACGCAATGGCAGTGGTGGAAGGAGCGATGGCTCTGGTGCTGGTGATGCTGGTGGTTGCTCGGCCTTCTTGAGCTTGTCCAGACGCGCGCTGAAGTCCATGGGCTCGGTCGGCAGCACGAGGCCGCCCAGGTCGTCGTCTTCGCTCTCCATGGTCATGATGCTGCCCAGGCTGGGGCTCATGGCGGATACGGACGAGCTGCGTGCACCGCGGGTGCCTTGTCGCGTGCCTGCGAAGCGGATGCCGAGCGAGCCCTCGCCCCAGTCGAAGTCATCGTCCTCTTCCGCCGGCGTGCGTGGCTTAGGCGCCTTCAGCTTCAGTCCTTCCTTCGCGTTGGTGGGCAGCTCGAGGTCGTTGCCCCAGTCGTCGTCGACCTCGATCTTCTTGGTCGACTTCTTCTTGCCCAGCCTCTTGATTGAGCCGCCGAGGAGCGCCGACGATGGCACGCTCGTGGGGATGGGGATACCGGCCTGCTTCGCGGCGGTCTTGATGGCGGAGGTGTTGGTTGCTTGGTCGCCTGGCGTAATCAGAATCTGCCAGTCGTCATTGGATTCGGTCTCGGAGCGGACGCTCATGCGCGAAGAGAGTGAATGGACGGTCGAGTTCTTGAACAGGAGGCCGTCGGAGCGGTCGTCGAAGTCGCCGTCGTCCCATGTCTCCATCTGGGTCGACTGCGAGGTGATGGAGGCGATGCGCGCCGCGAAGGAGCGGTTGTTGGCCGCCATGCTCGGTGGAGCTGTCGCGCGGATATCGCAGGTGCGGTGTAAGGTGGGTGTGCAGGATCTTCGCGCGAGGTACTGAGGTGGTTGGGCTGTGGGCCGGCGAGGGTCGTCTGGCACCGCTTGCAGGTTCCTGCAGGGCTACGCGAAGCACAAAGGCGGTAAGTAGACAAAGGCCGGTCTGCTAGGTGGCCCGCACGCTAGGCCACGCGTGTCGGTAAGAATAACACACTTCGCACCCCTGCAGCAAGGGCGACGATGACGGCGATGTGGACAGAAGTACAGCTGTCGGGAGCGTACATATGCAGGAACAATGCAACCATTAACCAGAGATTATTCGGAGACGCTGCCTATGTATATACCACGCCACTTACCCACCCTGTATAGCACCCATGTTTGTTTCTGCTCCCCATCAGAGCGACTGGTGCGGATCGCGCTCGATTCGCGTCCCGGGCGGATGCCTGAACCACAACAAACACTAAACCTTCACCCCAGCGGGTGCTGCCTGCGACGGCACCACCCACCAGGGCACCACCACCACGCGAGTGACATTGCTATCTACATACAAATATAACCTCGTGTGCCTGCCGTCTCAGGTAGACGTGGTTCAGGTTACGGTTTCAATAGATTCCCTACCACGTGAAACGCCCGGTACCTGTTCCTGGACGCTCTCACTATCGCGACTAGCCTCCCTGGCCACACCATCACAAACCTTCCCAACTGGGCTCCCTCCCGCAGTCCCGCCTAGCTCGTGCACACCATCGCAGCAATGTCGAGCCGCTATATTTTGCCAGTCGAGCCTGCGGATGGCCGCGGCGAGAGCGTCGTCATCGAAGTGCTGCAGCAGGGCAGCCACCCTCTGGATGTCAGATTGGTCGGCTGCGAGGGCGAAACCCCATATGTGACTTCGAGTAAGACAGCATCCACAGCGCGTCTGTGTTTCGCCATCTGACGCGCCCCAGTCACGCACCGCAATCTCGCCAGTCTCAAGCACAAATTCAAGGGCAGCGACGACGAGTGGGCCGCCGTCGTGTCTCATTTTCTGCTCCAGCAACAGCCCGAA
The DNA here is from genome assembly GCF_023758065.1 of Alternaria ventricosa. Lineage (NCBI taxonomy): Eukaryota > Fungi > Ascomycota > Dothideomycetes > Pleosporales > Pleosporaceae > Alternaria > Alternaria ventricosa. The sequence continues at coordinate 1,851,258 of NW_026055685.1, read as the reverse complement.
ATCGGCCAGACCGACATCTTGGACGGTGTTCGCATGGTCTATACTCTAAAAAACAAGAACCTAGAGCTTTCTTTTCGCCAGGACGTTGGGAACATCAAGGTGGGCAGCATTGTGCTCTCCAAGATAAATTCATCTGATGTGTGTAGGTCACGTTGGGTGAGATTGTCCTTCCAGAAGACGATGAGTTTGAGTTCAACCCGTTTGAGTGGGCGCAGGCATCAGCCATGGCGCACGCCAAAACGTTGCAGCAGGTGGTCAACTTGAAAGACCAAGTCAAGAGCGAGCAGCACACCCTCGCCAAACTCAATGCGCAACTGGATGACTTCATCAAAACTAAGAATGACACCGAGACGGCCATGCTCCAGCAGTTCATGCAACTGCTAAACGAGAAGAAGCGCAAGATCCGGGACCAGAGTCGTCTGCTAGCTGGCGTAAAAGTCGACAAGCCCACAGGTTAGTAAGACGTCGTCGTGACGTAGTCTTATATTGACAATATCTAGCGGCGGCCGTACAGTCGACCCGAGCAGACACCAAGACTCGCAAACCAGGCGCATCGCGAACATCGAAACGTAAAGCTCCGGCACAAGCACCCGAGCCAGAGGCAAGTCCAGATGCAGACAGCGACCAGATGGAGATCGATCAGGCCAAGGTTGAAGAGCAGGACGACGAGGAAATGCCCGAACCCATGACCCCAGAGCAGTCCGACAATGAAACAGACGAGGAGGATGAACTTGCACCACACCCCAGAGGCAGGTCATCCGAGACGCTGAGAGCAAGTTCTGTTGCACAGAGTTCCAAAAGTGAAGCCAGGGCAAGCAAGGGTGCACCACCACCTCGAACACTTCCCTTCCAGAAGAGAATGACGCGAAGTGATAATACACAGAAACAGCCCTCTCCAGCAGCAGCAGCAACAGTAGCGGACGACGACGAAGATGACGAGACGGACGATGAGGAGCTGTAGGACAAAGGCTGACTGTGTTTCACTGCGTTAGTTTGGGTGAAACCATCTCTACCAAACTTCCCAAAAGCCGCCGCGTGGTTCCCGTGTTCCTTTTGGCGAAACTTCGGGAGACGACCTGCATCGAGAAACTCTAATTAATGCCATGAAGAACATTTGGTTCAGAAATCAGACTTTGGAATTATCGCCGACACGTGCTTCCTTCTGCCGGTGGTGTGGGTGATGGTGTGAAACGGGATCTGCAACCTCCTTAGTCCAAACTTCAATAGTACTAATAGTGACAGAATGCGCAACGTGGAATCTGTCATGACTGTGAGAAGTAAGACATGGCTGGACCCTTTGTAGGTTGTCCCGACAGCAGCCCGGTGCTCATATATGTGATGCGATGCACACATGGATACGTGGAGTCGGATCGCGTTGATGTCATCCATGCCGATCATTCGGGACCACTAAATAACAGGGACGTCCCGAGCAGCCGTGTGGAAACAAATCAACGCCTGAAAGTGAATAAGACTCGAGTTCCCACGCGATGAATGCGATGGAAGAACGCTGCCCAAGTTAGATTGAAGTCAAGACGATCTGCGTAATCCAGTGATGTGGTGCCTTCGGAGCAAAGAGCAGCCAATGGACGATGCAGGCGTCTCCGGCAGCCAGGGCTGAAGCGCGCGGGAGAAGCCTCCCGCCAAGCCATGTCCACCTCGACATGTCGCCCTTGACCGCAGCGCTGTCGCAAACACGAGATTGCCGTTTTTCTGGCCTCACGTACCAGGTCGCTGCGCTATCATAGATACGGCGCGCGAGCGATGTCCTATTCCCGCCCGAGCGACCAGAGGTAGCAGCGCCCGCAGTCTGGGTGAGTGAGAGAGGAGAGCCCGCGCTATCCACATGCGCGCTCACGTGGGTCTATTGTACTGACGACATGTGAAGAGAAAGCGATTGTCGCCCTGCTATTGTCCACGCGCGTCCCGACTCGATTCCGCCTTCACACCGCGTCCACGGCGCTGCCATCACCCCATCCCCGCTCGAGCGCCTCACCTAATGCTCCTCCACCTCCACACGTCGTTCCACTGCACCTACCGCCGTCGGCCCGCGACACCGCTGCTATACGCGACCGACTGCACGCCCGAGACCCTGAGGTAACACGCCATGTCGGGCCCAGACCAGCCTGAGCCCATCGTGGATACGACGCGATCCCTCAAGCGCAAGCAGCTCTCCGACGACGACCAAGGCGAGCTCGACGCCCTCGACAGCATCTTCAAGCGCATAAAGACGGCGGTCCCGCGCACACCATATATACTTTCCACGCCATCCTTACATCCGTACCGGTACTACTCACAGCAACAAGCCAACGCCTGGAAATTGGGAAGGCTGTTCAAGTCGGAGGAGGAGCACCTGCAGTACAGGACATATCTATACCGGGAGCCGTGTCAGGATTGCTTCGAGCTGCAGGCGGGAGAAGACGACGAACCTGAGCCCGAACCACCACGCTCCCAGGCCGCGAATGGCCAGCCAGCGAAGAAGAAACCCAACCTCTCAGCTTTCAAGGTCAAGCAAGCGAACGGTCCCAACACTCCCAGCGTCAAGATCAGCTCGCCCAGTTCTGCGCCGGACAAGAAACAGGCGAATGGGGCCAGCAAGTCTGAAAAACTGTCTGCGCCGTCCCAAAAGACCGAGCCCAAGTCGCCCAAGTCGTGGGTACGCCGTTCTTTATCTTGTTCAATTACTGACAGCAGCAGATCCTCTGGTACTACACGCGACGAGCCTCCCATCCGGAAAGCCGACAGAGGCGCCCCTTCTTCAAACCGGCCGCGAGCCCCTTCCACAACGAAGAGCGAGACAACCAGTTCCAAGGGCAAGATTGAAAAGTCGGACCCTTCCAATTCAACACCACACGGCCTACCTCCGCTGCTTTCGCCAGTACACGAGCCAATGGGCAACCCATACGGCCTCCCGAACATTTTATCCCCCACCCTCCCCTCAAACATACAAGCCGAGCTCGACAGAATGGAAGTACAGCGGAAGCGCACAGATTCCGACGCATCTGTGTCATCTTCAGATCGCAAAAGTCAAACGCTTGCTGTGCCACCCAGTGGATCTCAACAGTCCAACGGTACACCAAAGTCAGAGAACCGAGCGCGCTCAGTTTCCATCAACGGCAACGGCAAAAAGCCCAACCCCGAACCAGTCAGTCAAGTCGAACAAACAGATTCTAGTATGGTAGTTAAGCTGAAATTCTCAAAGACCAAGGCGCCTGTCGTTGGCCAGATTCTCCGCCTACCATCGAGACGAGCGAATGCCGAGAAGAAGGAGCGCAACGATACCTCCAAGGCGACTCAAATGGCAGACACGCAGCCCAAGGTCACGGATCCGCCTGTCATTAAGAAGAAGGCAATTCCCAAGGTCGCTGCACGACAGACTACAACGCCATCAAAAGTTGCAGAGAAGCGGCCGCGCGCGGAAGAGGAATCGACATTGGCGGTACCGCCCACTAAGCGACCCAGAGCAGGCTCAACACAAGACCGGCCCATTACCCCTCTCCAAAATAGCCAGACGCAATACGCAACCCCTAAGAAGGACCTGAAATCAGTCAACATGCTACGAACCCAGTCTTCCGAGAGCAATGACGCAACGCCTGGCCGGTCTGGTGCAACCCCAGCCGGCGCGAAACCTACATCTGCTCCTCTTAACAACAAGAAGCAGGCAGACATTTCGCTGCTTGGACATACGTCAGCGAGGTGGAATCAAATGGGTAGAGCCCTCAAGCATGAGGCCACCAAGATCCTCACCAGCGGCAAGATCTCGAAGCAGGATGAGAAGAGGGCCGCAGTTACTAACCTTGAGTGTATTCTGTAAGTTCAACACCCAGCCCTCAACTGTACATTACGAACCCCACTAACACCCCCCAGCGCCTACATGGCCGCCTACTTCGCCCAAGACCTCTCCCTCCACATGCGCGGCCGCCCCGGCGAAGTAGAACAAACCTGGAAAACGCTCCTCCCCCTCTGCCTCTCCTACTCGCGCAGCACAAAAGACCTCCAGCACCTCGACGGCCTCCGCTCTTACCTCAGCTCCGTAATCGCCGCCGCAATCTGCACACACGTCTCCCAGCGCTGCAACAACCCTAAAACGCACGACTCGCCGCAAGATGGTACGGGTCATAGTGGTGGTAATACGGCTGAAGCGTCCCGCCAGCACAACTCGCTCGCGGAAAACTTCGCCCTCCTGTCTGATCACACGATTAAAATGCATCGCCACTACCAAGACGCGCGTATTGCGCTGCCGATTGAGGATCTCCAATCGTTATATAAGAAAACGTATGCGGCAAGGGAATCCAATGCGAGACTAGCCCGCGAACCGGAGAAGCTCAGCGGCGCGAAGATGTCAGGACCGTACTTTTTGCCGTTGGGCGCCGATACCACGCCCATCCAAGCTGTACGATTTGGTTTGAGGTTTCTGGCTGAGTATTGCGAGATTGAGGGGCTGAAGTATGGGTTGAGGGTTAATCTTGAGAGGCCTGAGTAGGAGATGAAGAGGGGGAGTATTTGGGATATGGGAGTTTTGTTGGAAAAAGGTGGATTGGCGATATACACCCCTTCCTTGTTGGCGTTTTATCATTGCCTTTGTCTATATTAGCGGGTGGTTTTCATTTGGTTGATTTGAAAGCAAATTCTGATACCCCATGAGGTTGGACTGGACTTTTTTTGGTTCCTCTCCCTTCTTCTTCCTTCTTGTTACTGGATTGGGATTCTGTATACATAATGGGGTGCTGGGCTGGGCTGTTGCGTGTATTGGCGTTGACTATATGAAGGGAGGTTAGGGTGCGGGATCGATGAGGAAAAAGTATCATTCGTACTGTATTGTATGAATTCATGAAGCCAAAATCGATAATGTCACGATATCATAGTTTAAATGTGCGGTATGTGATGAAGCTGGAGTGATATGTAGAATGAGGGCTTTTAGAGAGATATAGATGACTGCGGGATATGTATAGTGAATGATCAACGCTCTGGTACTTATAGTCGGAGGTCAGTCTGTTAGACAGTATATTATACTTGCTATTTCTCTTATTCGTGAGAGCGTCTTTTTGTCTAGGTTATTGATGTTGCAGAAGTTGTGAGTGGCTTGTCTCGCTCTGCGTCATCGCAGTACCGTGGGGTAAAGTGGATAGTGACCAGAATATGGCATCGCAAACAGGTCAGTCCGTGGGACGAAATCTGGTCCCATCCCATCCCATGGTACCGCGATGACCCATATACGACGAGCCACTCGCGACTCCCGCGATACACACGACCAACACGATAACTGGATCCGCCTATTAAATATTGGGAGGGATGAGAAAGGGGTTAGTTTATTGGATAGAAAGCGCCACAAGGGACGGTCTTGGGGCACAGCACCACGTATAAAGCATAAGAAGGCCACCTTTTCTCGACAACTTGGATCAGACATACTGCACACTTCATCCTGACACAGAACACGACATAGCAAGTGTTATGTCTTTAGGCGGGATCATAGCATACGACCAGACAAGCTTAACCGTGGCATCGGCACAACAGTCTCTAAACCATTCCACATTTTATCGTACACTCGCATTACCACTACAAACGCCGATTCCGTAATTTTCCACATCCACCGCCACCTCTCTCCATCATAATCTCCATCATCCACACCTTCCACACATCCGATCAGGTTCACGACCTAACATCACCCCCCAATATCCACAAAATGCCTAGATAACTAGGAATTTTACACAGAAAACGCCCAACTGGAATGGGACTTACATACATAAACACAGTAGTATTTGGGCACCGCTAAGAAAGAGAAGGTTTTGAAAACAGCTTCATCAGACTCGCTATACGCAAAGATCGAGACACTAGGAAAGAGCCGCCACAGGCTATAGGGGGGTATCATGCATGAAATGCTCACAGTATCCGCCGGTAAAAAACGCCAGGTCGATGCGCACTTTTGTTCGGGCCGGGGGTGGTAACACAGTAAAAGGGGTGACAAGGGGACAAAAGAATGTTGTCGAACTTTGTGTACGTTGGGTGGACGAAGAGGTAGCGGCTTACTGCTTGCTCTTGCCCTTTCCTTTGGAGTTGCTGGGTTCGCCGTTGGTGGAGGGCTGGCCGTGGCTGGGGAGATAGTAGTCCCATTCCAGCTTCAGCGGAGCGACTGGAAGGTTCTGGTTGAGGCTCTCGACGACTTGCTGAAGTTGCGAGAGGACTACGAAAGCGGTACCGATCAAGCCGAAGAACTCGGCGTTTGGCTCAATGTACGTCTTGACCGTGTTGTCGTAAGCTTCTCGCAACTCGGCGGCCGCCGTGTTGATGTCGGCGAGCTGTTGATAGATTCCTTGCTTCGCGGCTTCGTGGTCGCTTGAGACTCGTTTCACCTCGTTGTTGGTCTCCTTTGTATCCTGCCTTAGAGCTGTGACCTTTCCTTCGACCATGCCGAGAGATGATTTCATGTTCTCCTCGAATTCTGTGCGTGCTTTCTCCTCTGAGGCAAACTTGCCGACCATGACACGTTTGAAGTTGTCGAAGGTGGTAGTGTCGGAAGTAGATGTCTGGGCAGGCGCCAGAGCCAGATTGTTGATGGACTTTTGGAGATTGCCTTCCGTGGTATCGCGCTTGCTGCAATCTGTGTCGAATGCTGAACGCAAATTTTGAATGGCCTCGGAGTTTGCCGTTTGAGTGTCGCTGATCTCGGATTGGAAGGCTCGCAGTGTACCCTCCAATGCAGCAACTACGTCAGCTTTTGCGAAAGTGGCCCTGTCTCCATCCAGTGCTCGCCTCAGGTCTAGAATAGACCTCTTGATCTTGTCCACATCGATCGCCTGCCTCAGGTCTTGGATAGACTTTCTGATCTTAGCCTGCTCGTCAACGCGTGTGGTACGTTCGGCGTCGATGGTAGTGCGAAGCTCGCCTGTGCTGGTCAAGCGTTCTTGCTTTTCTTGACCAATTTGCGTCTGCAGTGTGTTGACAGTTGCCTGCAAGGCGCCAAGGGCCTCCGTTTTGGCAAAGGGAGATGTGGCCGCGTTCAGATTCCGCAAAGAATTTTGTAATCCAAACACTGAGCCCTTGATGTTTTCGATCGTCTTGATTTGCTCATTGAGCTGTTGCTCAGTCTGGTCGGCCTTGTCACTCACGGATTTTGCGTTAGATCTGGCTTGCTCAGCCTTTTCGCTCGTGGATTTTGCATCAGATCTGGCTTGCTCGGCCTTGTCGCTCGCGGCTTTTGAGTCAGAGCTAGCTTGCTCGGCTTTGCTAGCTGCACGCATGGCCTTCTCAGCCTTGTCGCTCGCAGCCCTTGCATCAGAACTGGCTTGCTCGGCCTTGTCGCTCGCGGCTTTTGCGTCAGAACTGGCTTGATCGGCTTTGCTAGCTGCACGCATAGCCTCCTCAGCCTTGTCGTTCGCGGTTCTTGCATCAGAGCTAGCCTGCTCGGCCTTGCTAGCTGCAAGTATGGCCTCCTCAGCCTTGGAGATTGCCAGGCTGGCGTCAGAGCTAGCTTGATCAATCTTGGCCAACGCACTCGACATCTCGCCATGAGCCTGGATGGCCGACTGGAGTTGCGCAGCATCGGTGACCACTTGTTTCAACTGCGGACTCATGTTGGCAATTTCGTGCAAGTGCGGAGCGATGTTCACAAGACTATGCAGTTGAGTAGCGTCCTGGTCCAGGCGGTCGAGAAGGTTCGCGCGACCCGCTATCCAGTTCTGCACTCGGTTGATGTCGTCCTGGAGTTGTGGCAGACTGGGGTACATGTGGGTAAACCAGCGGACCATGCCCTGATACAAGGTGTCGGTGCTGATATTTTCGTATCGGCTCTCCATGTTGCGTATTGCGGAGGTGAAACTATCCAACTCTCTGTCCACCGATGCAGAGTCGGCCTTGGTCGACAGAGACGATCGCAGAGTTTCCAAACCCGTCTTCAACGACGCTACTTCTGTCGACATGGTATTGAGCTGAGCTTGTTGAGCTTGGCCGAAGCCATTCTGTTGTGTAGGCGACTTCGATACTTGTTCCATCAAAGCTGATAGATTGCGGGCATGGGTTTCCATTGTAGCAGTGACGGTACTGAGCTGCTCTTCAACCTTGCGCTTGAGTGGGTCGAATTGTTCGTTGAAGAGGGTGGGGGCGACATCCTGTACAGCCGAGATAGTGGCATTTGCAGTCTCGAGTTCCTTGAATAGCGTTTCAATATCCTCTGTGATGGTATTGAGATCGCTCATCTCGGATGGCGCTGTTCTCGCATCAGCTGACGACGCCGCGAAATCGGGTTCACGCGATCGATTGCGGAGAGCTTGCATCGCTTGCATACGAGTTTCCGTCAGTTTGCGGAGATCCAAGATCTCTTTAGAGAGGCGGGTGTTCACTTCTTCGACATTCCTGTCGATAGCCTTGCGCTCGCTCGTTATCAGAGCTTTGGCCTTCTTTTCCGCCGCCTTTTCCAGCGTCTTGACTGAGGTCTTGTCCATGGTCGTCTCCATTGTCTCCACACTCTGCTCCACACTGTCGAGCGGTCGAGCGCTGGCCAGAGTGGCTTCCATGTTGTTCAGTCGCTCGAAGATTGTCTGAGCCTGGGTCGTCAAGCCTCCGGTGCCTTCCACAACTTTGCGAAGCTCTTGCAGCGATTTCTTGAGATTCGAGACCTCTGTGTCTGCATTGGTCACCGGTGGAGTGATTGGAGCAGGAGAAGAAGGCGCAACAGTTGTCCCGACTTTCTTAAAGTGAGGGCCTCGTGCAGCCTTTTCTAGTTCATCGATGCGACCCGGAAGCTTCTCTGTAAGACGTGCAGTTTTTTCCAGCTCATTGAGGCGAGTAGGGAGCCTTCCCAACTCAGCTTGGGTTACAGTGCCCTGCAGGTTCGCAATCCTTTGCGACAGGGTGAAGTTTGTCTTATCGTAGTCCCCCTTGATAGGTCCAATGTACTCCACGATGTCTTTCTCAAGCTCGTCGAAATCTCCTTGGAGGCTGCTCAGATCCTTTTGTGTACTCTTTGTCTTTTCCTTCAGGCCCCTTGATTCTTCCCGGAGGTCCTTCAGGCTCTCTCGCACATTCTTCACTTCCTCTCTGTCATCGCCGAGCGCATCACGGTATTTATCCACTCTGCTTCTGAGCTTCTCTACCTTCTCTACCACTTCCTTCAAACTGTCGATACTGTCTGGGTGGAGTTCGTCTTCTATGTCCTCGATTCTCTTCTGCAGACGGTTGGCTTTTGCGTACGTCTTGTCGCCGTTTCCCTCAACTTCTTTGATCTTGTCGCTCAAAGCGTTGAGTTGATCAGAGAAGTTCTTACTCTCAACGGTCTCTTTGAAAGCCTGCAAGGCGAGAATCGAGTCCTGGTGGTTGGTGATGCGTTCGGAAAGCCGGGTGTTCACATCCTTGATTTTGTCGTTTAGGTTCTTGGCTGTTGCTCTGGTCTCGGCCGTGATAAGCTCTCTGACAGTGTGTTCGGATAGTGGTGTAGGCTGCGCGTTTTTCCACGTCTTCAGACTTTCAACTTCAGTCTTCTGTAGTGCTGTCGCCATCTTCAGCTCCGTGATAAGATTCGCCTGCTGTGAAGAGGTAGTTCTAAGCCCATCGAGCCTGTCGGATAGCGGCTTCAGCTGCGATTTCCCGAGGGTGTCAGAACCGTTCGACTCTGGTCCCGCCTGATGAGTAGTTCGCTTGCTCTCTACTGCAGCTAAGCGTTCTGGCACAGTTTTCAGGTCCTGCAACTCCTGTCGTAAGCTTGGAAGTTCGGCAGCCGAAAGCTCTAATGCTTCTAATCGGGTTGCTAGAGGCTTGGCCGCGGCGTTTACAATGTTGAGGGTCTCTGTTTTGTTCGTGAGGCTATCAACGCGAGTAGACAATCCCTCCACCTGTACCAGCCTGAGCGCGAGATCATTATGCTCCTCCTCTCGCGCCTTGTTGATTTCAAGTAGCTCCTTCTTGATATCATCACGCTCCTTCTTAAGGTTCGCAATGTCCAATGCCTGAGTCTTGAGCTTAACATCAACGGACGTGCTGACAGTGATGGTAGTCTGCTGCGCAAGAGCTCTCTTCCTATCTTTCAGCTTGCGTAAAGATTGCATGGTGAATGGAGAGTTGCTCGTGGTAGCACTAGTTACATCCTGTTGTTGAAGAACGCCTGGATCTGGTGTTGGCAGCATTGAAGGCGCAGGAGGGGCATGATGTGTAGGCGTCGATGCTCCACTGCTTAAACTACTAGGTGATAGAACTCGCACATTCTGACGCGGCCTACGGTAGTCAGAAGCTAGTCTTGGGCCGGTAGGTACATTGGTTAATCCAGCAAAAGAGCTTTTTCTAGATGGTGGAGGGCTCGGGATCCTGGAGACTGCTGAGTTGGCGTACTATTCTGTGTCAGCATACATCATCAGAGGGAGGAAATTTTATCTGACCCTATCTTGTAACGCCGACCGCGAGTCTGGCGGACGACTTCGCTTGTCTGGAGGGCTCTCGCCACGGGCTTGAGGCTCCAGCGGACGTTTCCAAACGCGCGAGCTCATTGAATCGCTGAGCGCGGGCGAGTATGCAGTTGGGGTTTGAGTACGTGGACTATACCATATGTTAGTATATACACTATACCGGACTGGGGTCTTGGCAGGTGAATGTGCCTCTGCACGGTCCCCCTACGATGAAGTTCGTGTTGCTACGTCGTCCCCCAAATACCAAAATATGTCCTGGAGTTAGAGACAGTGGGTTATTGTAGCTTTATTACATGATAATATGCCTCCAGGACTATCTTGGGATTTTGAGTCGACTGAGAGAACGCGAGCTTCATCGTAGCGTGTCTCAGATAGCAAACGCAGGAGATAAGACGGCGAGAGCCTGATGTCTGGAATTTCAAAGCGCCATGCGCAGTGCACTCTTGGTGGGGTAATGAAGATAGCCAGCTCAAGTGCTTGCTTTTTGTCTTCTGAGCTAGAATGACGGACCGCAGGTGAGAGGAGCAGTGGCAAGACTGCGTAGAGGGGTGGGAGTGTGGGGCAGGGGACAACATACCTGTCAGTGAAGGCGCGATTACCAGCACTTGTTGAGATGCTGGGGACTTGGGGCCGGCCAGACATCTCGCGGTGTACGAGGTGAGGTGAGAGGGTCGAGCGCGGGAGCCGCTACTGCACGCAACCAATGAGATTGAGGGCAGGAGCAGCGCGATGGATGGAGGAAAAGGAGAAACAGGACAAAGAAAGAAAATTCGAGAGTTTAAATAGTGCGCAGGGAACTTGCTAGCTGCCTTGGGGATTATGGCCAGCTGGCAAGTGATAGGTCGGGGATGCGGTCGTTCCAAGGGTCGAGGGGGCAGTCGCGTCGACGCGCCCAATGGAACTAAATAGCAAACGGCCGATAAGCGGGCCCGTGCGTCGTAACTGGAGCTTCCTCTGCGCGTCCGCGAAATGTCGCTGTCGCAAACCGCCGCCTAAATTACCACACCGCACATCATCATGGCCATGGTAAGTGAGGGACGTGACTTGGAAATCATGTGACTAACAACACGCAGCCCATCACCACCATCGCCGAGAGCAAGGAGCTCCGCGGCCTCAATCTCATCGCGGCGCATTCTCACATTCGCGGTCTCGGCGTCGATGATGACACGCTCGAGCCCAAGGTGTCGTCGCAGGGCCTTGTCGGCCAGGAGAAGGCACGTAAGGCGGCAGCCGTGATACTCAAGATGGCACGAGATGGCAAGATTGCCGGTCGCGCAGTCCTGATTGCAGGCCCTCCCAGCACAGGAAAGACGGCCATCGCAATGGGAATGGCGCAGTCGTTGGGCCCCGACGTGCCCTTCACCATGCTCGCTTCGTCCGAGATCTTCTCGCTGGAGATGTCCAAGACCGAGGCGCTCACACAGGCCTTCCGAAAGTCGATTGGCGTGCGGATAACAGAGGAGAGCGAGGTCATTGAGGGCGAGGTGGTCGAGATACAGATTGATCGCAGCGTCACAGGCGTGAGTACGAGGTTGATTGCGCGACGAGGCGATACTGACTGTGAGTAGAGCAACAAGCAGGGTAAACTCACCATCAAGACGACCGACATGGAGACCGTCTACGACATGGGCACCAAGATGATCGACGCAATGACCAAGGAAAAGGTCATGGCTGGCGACATCATCTCCATCGACAAGGCCTCGGGCAAGATCACCAAGCTCGGCCGCTCGTACACGCGCTCCCGAGACTACGACGCGATGGGCATCGACACCAAATTCGTACAATGTCCCGAAGGCGAGCTGCAACAACGGCGCGAGGTGGTACACACGGTCAGCTTGCACGAGATTGATGTGATCAACTCGAGGACCCAGGGCTTCCTAGCGCTCTTCTCAGGTGACACAGGCGAGATCCGCAGCGAGGTACGAGATCAGATCAACACCAAGGTCGCAGAGTGGAAAGAGGAGGGCAAGGCGACCATCGTGCCGGGTGTGCTGTTCATCGACGAGGTCCACATGCTCGACATTGAATGTTTCTCGTTTGTCAACCGCGCGCTTGAGGACGAGCTGGCACCGATTGTCATCATGGCTAGCAACAGAGGAAACACACAGATACGAGGAACAGACTACAGGTCACCACACGGACTGCCACTCGACTTCTTAGACCGCGTGGTCATTGTCAGTACCCACGCATACAACGCGGAGGAGATGCAGCAGATCATCTCGATACGGGCGCAAGAGGAGGAGGTCGATGTGTCCCCGGACGCTTTGGCGCTGCTCACCAAGATTGGGCAGGAGACCGGATTGCGATACGCGAGCAACCTCATCACGACTTCTGACCTAATACGCAAGAAGAGGAACGGGCCAGAGGTCACCATCGAAGACGTGCAGCGAAGCTTTGCCCTCTTCTACGATCCCACAAGAAGTGTCAAGGTAAGTCTCCATACTACCATCTATCAAACCTTGCTAACACCACGAATAGTTCGTCTCCGACTCGGAACAGCGTTTGATCGGCGATGCGGGCGCCGTCTCCTTTGCGATCCCCAACGGCGCGGAAGCGATGGACGTCTCATAGACGGATGTTATACAATCTCACGGCGTACAAAGGTTCGAATGGGTCCAGCGTTTGCTCAAGGGTCAGCGAGTTGCTGTAGGCATAGCAAAAAGTCTGGAAATGTAATACTACACATGCGTGCATAGTCTGTCATCGTGTGCTGAACCATACTACAAGCGACTGTAAGTATGACGATGCAAGTACAACCACAGCCTAGTCAGAGCGGCACAGTCTGCTATTATAGTCATACAGGATGGTCCGTGTGTCATCTCAATTTACATCGTACCGCAGCCTTGCATTTCGGGGTAAAGCAGATTGGCGAACCGCTCTTCCGGACCATGTATCCTCGCACCTGGGGAAATTGTGCGCGCCTACGAAAACGTGGCGTCAAACATGTACGCGTTGGTAGAGCGTTGTACGAGCCTAAGGAACTTTGTTTATCCATGTCTGCAGGTAGTCCGCGAAGGATTCGTACATTCGTATTTAGAACGCAGATGCTGACGAGGCCACCTGTGTAAAGGCGCCTAGTGAAGAATGCTTTCCCGCTTTCAGTAACTGCGCATGCGACTTCATTATTGGCATACGCAGGCCCTGCACGACGACTTCAGTTCTCAGAAAGGACAGTGACGAAAGATCATCGTGAAATGGAGACGTCGGGCCATCTGATTTGTTCGGCGCAGACTCACCAGCCACAGCTGCCGCCGCCACGCCATACCAACGGCGACAACGGCCGGCAAACTGCAGCCGCTATCCGAAACCCGACCAAATCCAAATCTTGGAAAGCTTAACCACGCAACGCCGCGTGTCACTGGACGACGTCTCCTGTCAAGCTCGCCAAATACGCATGATACCCCGGAAAAGCGGCACACCTGTAACCAGCAAGGGGAATGGGAGCGCGAATGAGTTTACGTAGCACAAGGCTACTGTGGAGGAGCAAGTGGGCGGCACCAGGCACAGGCTCAGGCTGGCAACCTGTCGCGTGCGCGTCATGAAGCCTTTTGACTCCCCTCCCGCACGCTGTGACCCCATGGTTGGCCCCCATTGCGCTTCTCTTATCTTCTCTGTCCCGCCTGCGGTTGCTTCTTCTTCACTGACGTTATACGCGCCTTCCCTGCCCCACGGCTGCCGATCGCTGAACTCTGAGCACGCGATCACCTTCCCGAAACGCTGCGCTTACCTTTGTTCGGTTCTACCTTGGAGTTTTGGACGATCATAATAAGATCATACGGCAAGTGTTCGATACTGTTGGCGCCCTTTCGTCTCGTTGTCTTTGAGACGGTATACCTATCTGGATTGGAAGCCTGAAGTGGAGTCCTCGCCTCAGCCATGCGGTTACTGAAATGCGCTACCGCCTTTGCAACCGCGACACTCTTCGCCTCTTCACTAGCCACACCGACGCCACTCAACCGACATCAAGGAGGAGACAACTTGGCCGATCGTATTGAAAGCAGGAAAGGTAAGAAGAAGCCTGATACCAAGTACTTTCATGAGCCCGGGTAAGTCATCATAGCCTTGCAACTCGCGATGTCATTGCAGCCTGTAGCATGTTCGCTAACGCCCCTCTAGAGGCAGTATTACGCTCGGCCACTATGACAAGCGCTTTTTCAAGGGTGTCGTCTCCGACGAAGAGCGAACGGATACGCAATCGCACATGGTCCGCGCTTACCTGAACTTCTTCCGCGAAAACGAACTCGACACCTGGATAGCACACGGGACATTGCTCGGTTGGTGGTGGAATGGAAAGGTGAGTCTTGCCCCCAACTGTTTGCGATACTTGCTAACGCCTCTGCAGCGTCTTCCATGGGACTTCGATCTCGACACTCAGGTGTCCGACAGCACACTCCAACACCTCGGTGCGGTACACAACCAGACGAGATACCACTACACTTCCTACGACGGCGCCGTCCAGCGCGAATACCTCCTCGATGTCAACCCGTGGATCTGGGAGCGCGAGCGTGGCGATGGCATGAACATTATCGATGCGCGATGGATCGATCTGCGAAACGGCCTGTTCATTGACATCACCGGATTGAGCGAGACACATCCAGACAAGAACCCGGGGCAGTGGGTTTGCAAGAACTACCACCGGTACGACACATCGGAGCTGTATCCCATGCGGGAGACCATGTTCGAGGGCGTCCCGGCGAAGGTGCCGTACAACTACGACAAGATACTCGTGGACGAGTACAAGGAGAAGGCCCTGATAGAGACCAACTTCCATGGGTAAGTGGAGTCACTTTCATGCATGGGCAAGTCATGACTAACGACGCGTAGACACCGCTGGGATCCTGATGTCAAAGAATGGGTCAAGAATGAGGAGACACTAAAGAAGGAGGAGGAAGAGCGCAAGAAGAAGGAAGAAGAGGAGAAGAAGAAGGTGGAGGAAGAGTCAAAACTGGATTAGTATTCCAGCTGGCCGTAATGCAGGTGGTGTCGATGGCTTATACTGGGTTATAGCCCAGGCATTGCCAGCGTATGTTTCTAGTACACGCGTTATTGATACCCGGCGACGTTGAATTTAAGTAGCAGATGTAACGATTATTGATCAGTGAGCACGGGAACAAGCGAGTGAGGTTCCCTGGTTACCAAGATCTGCGAGTGTGGCAGTGTGCTCAACGGCCCGATGGCGATGGTGGTGAATAGTCAACAGCATGGTGAACATCGGAGTTTAGTGATGACAAATTCCGATGGCGACCCCGTCATCTCGTGGAAGCCTTGCAGAACGTCACCGAAATAACGCATGGCTAGAGCTCGGCCACATGCTGCGAAGCTTTATATCTTAATCACCACTAACCTCATCACTTACTCCATATACTAGATCGCGCCTAGACAACGTCCAACCCTCCCACCGCCCGAACATCCTCTCGCCACCACCTACAGCGCTTCCACGATGACAGAAGCCGACACCACATCTGCGCCTCCACCCTCTAGCTCCGACATCGAAATAACCCTCACTCACCACGGCAAAGCAATTACACTATCCTTCGCCCAAGATGCCACAATCTCCGACCTCTCCGAACGCGTCGCAAACGACTTGTCAATACCGCCGTCCAACCAAAAGTTCCTCGTAGGCGGGAAGATCGGACTCCAAAAGCCACCCTTTAAGAACGCCTCACTACCACTCGCCGAGCTCGTCGGCAAGAAAATAACCCTCATGGGCAGCACAACCGAAGCCGTCTCCTCCCTCAACAGCACCATATCCGCCGCATCAGCGCCCCGGCGCCCCGGCCCCATCAAAGCCGCCCTGCCAGCGCGCAACCGCGATCACAAGAAGATACAAGAGGAGGCGCAATACACGTTCCATACACTACGGCCGCTGCCGTATCTACCAAATCCAGATCGCTCCTTACGGTTCCTCCAACGGCTGAGAGACGACGCGGGGATCAAAGCAGCAATGCGCACGCACAAGTTTAGTGTCCCGCTGCTTACGGAGATGGATCCAGCCATGCACACTACAATGGAGAGTCGCACACTGGGCCTCAACCGCAACCAAGGCGAGGTCATCGAGTTGCGGCTTCGCACAGATGCCTACGACGGGTATCGCGATTACAAGACGATAAGGAACACGCTGTGCCATGAGCTGGCGCATAATGTCTGGGGCCCTCACGACCGCAACTTTTGGAACTTGTGCAAGCAAATTGAACGCGAGGTTGCGAGGGATGATTGGAAGAGCGGCGGGAGGAGTGTGGGGAACGATGAGTTTTATAATCCAGGGGATGAGGGGGCGGAGGAGGTGCATGATCATGGGGGGTGGACTGGGGGTGAGTTCACGCTGGGGAGTGGTGGGAAGAATACGGGGGAGACGTTTATGAGTAGTGCGACGGATGGGTTGAGTAGGAGGGAGGTGCTGGCTAAGGCTGCGGAGGAAAGGTTTAAGAAGACGAAGGAGGTGGAGAAGAAGGCGGAGGAGGGGACTGGTGGGAGTGGAAGTAGTGGAGCTTGATTGTTGTACAGCGAGCGTGAGGGCAGTCGATGTGCGCGTATACCCTTTTGATTGCGCATTTGTACTTGTGAGTAGAAGAGGCTGTATGCATCGTCCTTCCACTTCTTGTATTGCATTGTTACGTCTTTACATGTCAATATCGTAACACCAAGATTTAGTGATTTCGAGTCTTGAGGGTTTGTATTGTTTCACACAGCCAATGGCGCACCCAGGAGGGCTGAAATGCAGATCCACGACTTCGGATAGGAGGAAGCTACAAGCTTTGTTTACCCCATCTTTACCCCAACTTTTAGCGCTGCCGCCAGCAGGTGCAGCCGATGACCTCCGCTTTTGCGTTGACATCCCACTCTCCTTTCTCTTGACAACACATAGGTATGCTTTGATCGTGAAGCTTCCTCCTACCTTTGGTTCCAACCGTCCAGCCTCAACTACCCGTCTACCCAATCGCCGTCTACTCCCCACCACCTATCACCCACCACCTGTCACCCACCATCTGTCACCCACCGCCCTCGCACGATGTACTTCGTCATCTTCGCCCTCCTCATCGCCGCAGCCTGGGCGACCGTTGGTGTCTTGCTTGCGAAATGGCTTAAACAATCTGGTCATGCGAGGCCGTTCAAAGGACGGAACTGGGATAGTCGCGAGCTTTATGGCGGTGGCTCGGGATATGGGCGCGATATTGGGCTTGGGGGACCGTCGAGTCAAGGGAGGGGGCAGGGTGGCAGGGAGAGGGGCGTTGGGGTTCCGCTGACGGGGGTGGGGAGGGTTAAGGGGTTTTAGGATGGGGATGGGCATGAGGGGATGGGATGGGATGGAGATGGAAAGAGATCAGGAGACGAACAATAAGAAGGGATGGAGATCTTGGGGGCTGAGAAGATAAAAGACGGGTAAGGCACATCGTCTGATCTGGTGACAGTCCATGGCTGACATCCCGCAGACTGACCATCAACGCTTTCGCAATCTACCGACCGCGGTACTGAGGCTTAAACACCCCAGAAGATGAAGCCGAACATCTTCCCATCGCTGGTGGGCTGGCTTTTGCATAGCGTTGGTGTTGTTAGCAGATGGGTCTAGTGGGCCTTCTTGTTCGCCCGCAACCCACCACCTACTTCACGCCGCCATCGCCAGCGCGTGTGTTCGGTGCGGATGGCGAGATTGAGCTTCTATATGCTCAAACTGGCCGCTTCGCCTGAACCCCTAGTTTGAGCATATAGAAACTCAGCATCGCCATCCGCATCGAATGCACGCGGTCTTTCGGCACTGTTCAAATCATTACGTCCTTTGTTCATTGTCTTCTCAGCTTGAACAACGACGCCGCGAGTACATCTTCGTCGCTTGTACAAAGACCGGGAGCGTTCTTGTTTGAAGAGCCTTTCCTTTCTAAACAACGAAATGGGACCTGCGTACTCTGTCCAACTTCACTGTTTGCTCCCACCTTCAAAGTGAAAGTAGTCCAAATGGCAGCTGGAAGGCGATACTACACTTTGGCGTCACAGACCTTGCGCGCCGCGCGATTACCCAAGTCCACGCTAATTACAGACACTACGACTATGTTGCTACCCGGACAGGTTCACATGCCTCGTCCAACACCCCCGCCATATGCGGTCGCAAAGACACTGACCCAGTATCTCTTTGGCGAAACCACACTCCCATCCTTCCTTCAGCGATACGGCGATATCTTATTGGCTATCGCAGGAGGTGCAGCTGCAGCAACGGGCTTATGCTGGTTCTTCCAACATAATAAATGCAACCGCAAAAGGATCCGGCTGGCCGTCTACCATGTTGTTCGCACACTACAAAAGATGCCGAATCTAGAAGAACTTATGAAGACGCCAGAGGAGTTTTACGACGAAATTGACTATGAGGTCAATCGGATGATTGACATCCATCTGACACAATCAGAGTGCGTGATCACTGCGAAGAGGGCTCAGCGTCAACTTGAGGCTGAATACAATGCGAATGTGAGAGATTTAGAGGATGAGAGGAGAGTAAGGAGGAGATTGAATGATGCGGCGAGTGGAGACGTGCCTGAGATCACCGTACAGTCTCCATCTTCTGCAGACCAGTCGGAGGCCAATCTGGTTCCCGAGGAAGAGACAACACAAGAGGATGAGCCGGATATGGGTATGCTCGGCTACCGTCCGACAGCATCACACTTAAGCCCAGTACGAGAGCGGCCCTCGCCCACAGCTCCCGATATCGATTTCAACTTCTCTGACTTCAGGATTCCGTCATCGGCACAGAGTAAGAGAAGTCGCAGAAGCTCATCCAGACTAGGACTCTCTGACGACTATTCCTCTTCACCACCAGCGCGGCCGTCAAATCCGACTCCTCGTCGTGGTCGTGGTGGCCCTTACAGTAGCGACGATACGCCTTCGCCACAACGCCTGGGCCCCATAGACCTTTCTAGTGAAGATCTCCTCTCTAGCGAAAACGAACAGCCAATAGTCCGTCCATCCAATCCCACGCCTCGCCGTGCCCAAGGTTCTACAGATGTACAGGTCGACACGCCACGGCCGAAGACTGCACGCGGGAATAGACGTGATCTTGATCAAGAGAGTCATGATCCCTATACTTCTCCCGCCTCTAGAGACGACACCTCGCCAGTGCAAGAATTATCCCGACGACTAATCACCAGCAAAGCCATCCGTGAGCGTCGCGAAAGAGAACGTGCTTCAAATGCCGTAAAGACAGCCCGGAAGCCTCGTAACACTATCCCACTACAGCAGGCGCCCAGCGCAATGGCTGTAAGAACGCGAGGTGAAGTTCCCGGGCACTGGCTTCCCTCTATACGCGAGGGACTATCTCCGCACGTGAGCCCTGCGGAAGGCACTAAGCAGTATCGCGTTGCGGAGACACGCAAGTTTAACAAACAGCTTCAGGGCGAACGGGACGAGCGCCGCAATTTTCGGAAGCACATACCGCCCATTCGTGAAGAACCGCGTGTGGATGAAGAAAAGGAAGTCGCTGAGGCAGTAGAGGCGCGAGGACAAGAAGCACTTCCTGAGCCCAGTCGAAGTGAGATACCATCCAGACTCGCATCGATCGATCCAGAAGTTGAAGAAGATGATGATAGGGTGCACCTCGAAGACGCATCCAAGTATTCCACGCCAGCAGGACCTATTGTAGCCGCCTCACCAGCGGTCCACCTCGACAACCCATCACCTGCTGCTGCGGCTCAATCCTCTTCGTCGAGATCAAGGCCATCACCTCAGGCAACGACCAAAGGCCAATCGCGACGGTCGGCTGCTCCAAGTCCACCCGAGAGGACTACGAAGAAGGCGGCGGAGGCACCTGCAGCGAAGGCGCCGGCTAAGACACCTGCGAAGACACCTGCGAAGCAAAAGGCTCCACCGACAACCGGGACGCGGAAGAGTGCGAGGGTTGCCAAAAGAACGCAAGTTGCGAAGAAATAAAGGATGGAGCGGCTCAACGGTGGAGGGGTATAGTGAACTGTGCTGACGAGCTGTTTGGATATGTTTGTATACATCACTCAATGTTATGGCATCGCGAGCACACTTATCCCTCGTATGAAACTTCCCTGGTGTGTGTTTTCGACATGTGAATTTATCACACAGCCATGATAAGATGTATACTACACCACGGTATCAGCGATGTGCATGACAGGTCTAACGACAATGTGACGTCATCCATCGTCCTCTCAACCATCTCCATCTTCATCCCTTCCTCGTTCTCACTCATCGCAACCTCAACAATTTCTGATCGTGACCTGCCAGAACTTACGCATATCCCAACAAAACGTTTCGTTAACTACGATAGGGTCGCTAGCAATGGCCCTGCATGGTGGCTGACTGTCAGCTGGTCAAGTGATCGGCATGTTCTACTGATTTTATTCATCACTACCTAAACCATGGATTCAGGCCTTCAATTGAAACCGCATTTTCCAGACTTTCGCGGCCGTGATAGGTCGACCAGCTACCCGTTTTCACAGTCTCGTGCTATGCGCCACACGGCATGGCTGTTGACCGGCGACACTGAATTGTCATCTTCATTCAACAAAAAGATAAATCCTTCGTGATGGTGGAAGTACAAGAATCTCACTGCTGAGCTCACATAATTGTATTATCAACACAGCTTCAAAATTCCAATCATCCTTCCATATTTTCAACCACCAACACCGCCACTCCAAATGGCCAACCCTCAAACCCCCCTCTCCCCCTCCCACTTCCACCGCATAACAAACACTTCCAATCCCTCCAATCCCACCCTCGACATCGTCAACGACCACGGCACCCAAAACAGCACCGGCCTCCTCAAACTAACCCGCGAAGGCTTTTACTCAGGCCAGTACTGGGCTTTCATCCCCTCACCCTCATCCTCAACCCCCAACTCTTACCGCCTCCGCACATGGTGGCTGGGTCCAAACCGGCTCCTCGATGTCTACGCAGACGATACGTCGAAAGCGGTGTTGAGACGGGCGGATGACACGCCGCATGCGCTGGATTGGAAGGTGGGAGAGTGGGGCGATGGGACGTATTGGATTGGAAATGAAGCAAGTGGCGTGCTGAAGGTTATGGATGTTGGTGGGGAGGATGGGAGGAGGGTTGTGTTGAGGGAGAAGGATGAGGGCGCTAAGACGCAGAGGTGGAGGATTGAGGTTATTAGGGAGATTAGTGGGGACGAGTTCTATGATAGACCTGCTACGCCCGGGGAGGGAGAGGGCTGTGTATGAAGATATTGATATGATGTATTCAATCGTGGAATTCGTTTCTATTCGTTCCATCTATATACACATGTTCTTGATGCATGACATCTACGAAGCAGGAGCGGCGGTGCCGTATGGGATCGCCTTGGCGCTCTCAATGTCGACGTAACCGTACTTGCTTCCAGTCTTGTCGTCGGAGAAGCCTTGAGCCCAGGTACCCATGTCCTTCTGGAAAGCCTCGAAGTTCTTCTCGTCGCTGAGGTCGATAGGCTGTTGGTCCTTGCCCAGCTGCCTGATCTGTGTTCCTGCCGCAACGTTGGTGATGCCGAAATCGTTGTCGTCGGTCAACTGGTCGATCGCAGCGTGAACCTCGCCGTTGATGATCTGGCGAGGAAGCTCGGGCTCCTGGGTGACTGGACGAGCGAGACCGACACCGTCAACAGTGTTGAGAGCGTCGACCATGGCGGCGGCGCTCTTGAAGCCACCAGTGACGTAGGTCCTGGTCTTGGAGAGCGAAGGTGTGATCTTCTCAGCGAACTCGAGGAAGAAAGCCTCACGCTTCTTAGTAGACTCGCGCTTGTGGCCGAAAGCAAGCTGCTCGTAGGTACCACCGGAGAGCTCAACAAAGTCGAAGCTGTTGTCTTCAAGCAACTTGCAGAGAGTTGCGGCCTCCTCAGTACCGAAACCTTTGTCTTGGAACTCGACGGAGTTGAGCTTGATGCCAAGGACGAAGTTGGAAGATGTGCGCTTGCGGACTTCCTGACCGATCTCGGTGATGATGCGTGCGCGGTTCTCGAGAGATCCACCGTACTTGTCGGTACGCTTGTTGGTGCTTGGGGCAAGGAATTGTGCGAGCAGGTAGCCGTGGGCTCCGTGAAGCTGGATACCGTCGTAACCGGCCTTCTCAAGGTACTCAGCTGCGTGAGCGAAGCCCTCGATGACGTTCTTGATATCCTCGTCGGTAGCGGCGCGTGGCTTGGCGAAGGTCATGCCCATGACGTTGCCCTCTAATTGTACGTCGGATGCAGAGATGGGGTTCTTTTGGATGCTCTCGGTTACCTGGCGACCTGGGTGGCTGACCTGGCCGACGATCAAAGAGCCGTGCTTCTTTGACTGTGTCGCAAGCTCCTTGAACATCTCAAATCGCTCGCCCTCGTACTTTGAGCCGCGGGGAATGATGGGGTTGCCAGCAGCCTCCAGGTGGTCGTATTCGATCATGATGTTACCGGTGAGGATGACGCCGAACTCGCCCTCGCCCCATCGTCGGTAGACGTTGACGAGGTTCTTGGAAGGAACACCACGAGCTTCGAGGTTCTGAGCATCCCATGATGATAGACGCTCGGTCATAGCACCCTTGAGGAATCGGTTCTGGGCAGTCTTCTTGGAGAAAGCAAAGTCGAGAGGCTTTGCCAAAGGCGCAGGGTCCTTCTTCTCGGCTTCATATCTTCTTGGTGCCATGTTTGCGGAAATGTGGATGGGTATCTAACGAAAAAGGCAAAAGTATAGAGGAATAAGACTGATGTTTGTAAGTTGTGTGCTGTGAGTGAGATGCGAACTTGGCGTGCGATCAATGGCGGTCTATAAGTGTCTCGTTAGTGCTTCATCAGTTTTGCATTTCTAAGCTTTTCCACGAATATGTTGCCAAACAATGACGGACTCGTCCGAGATTGATCCATAGCGACGTCATAGAGGCACGCTATAGGCTAGGGCCCGGCTGCGACACCTCGGCAGATGTAGGCAAAGCACCGTGATCTAGGCGGGCCTCTTGCGGGATGCCAGAAGATCGAGTTAGGCTATATGGTGGAAGAGAGGTTTGTGGGGTTGAAATGTCGCGCTGGAGCAGCGGAGTGCGTGGCGTCATTCTCGCGTTACAAATCGTTCGGGAACCTGGCGAATCGGGCCGACGATGTTGCGGTTGCGTGCTATCACGTGACGGCGAGCTGTCACCTGGGCAGGAACGCCATCGTCCGAGCACAATTCCTATCCAACACCATGCGTTCAGCGAATGCCACGACCATCCATCGATTGCTGAGATCACTTCCGAAGATTTCCAACGCGTGCCTCAAATCGGCAACGCTGTTCCCGCTGCACCAATGAAGGGGTCCGCCAACCGGCCGACTCGCCCTCTCCAAAGAGCACCAGATGATAACCATCTCCAACAGACGAGTCACTGATAGGTCATGGCACCTTCCAATATCGATACTTTGACAATTTTATTGTGTGCGACGAGTGCAGGTGACTAAGATACACAGTGGGTGGCTAAGCTATGTTGGATAGCATCGCCTCTAAATCCCTTCCCTCCCCAAAATGCTCGAAGCGTTTGTTGCTTAAGATACATGCGATCGCCCTTACTCAGCAAGGACGGATAGACCAGTGAAAGGAACTTGCTGGCACTTGTTCTGCTCGGTAATGAAGATCTCGTCGCCAGGCTGGCAGTCGGTGGAAGCGAAAACACGGAGAGACAGGCCCTTGTTGCTGTCGAATGCAACGCTCTTTCCAGTGTTGAAACCCTGGCACTTGTTGTTACCACCCTCGCCGAAGTTCTTGTACTGGCCGGTCTCGCAGTTCTGGAAAAAGAGATACAAGTCAGCGAGCGTCCAAGATGAGAATATCGCCTGCTTGAGGCTCAGACCGGGTTGCAACTTACAGTAACGGAGAAAGCGCTAACTGCGGGAGCAAGAGCGGCAGCAATGGCAATGACGGAGGTAAGAGTGAACTGCATCTTGAAGTTCTGGGAGGAACGGTCAGCTGGAAGCAAAAGCAAGAGATTGACAAGACACACTGTTGGAATTAATGTTCGAGGTTAAAGTTGGAGTGAGTCGCTTGAGGTTTGAGGATCGTGTTGGATGATGAGCTATCGAAGGGACAACAGCCTGATACTTATACCTCCTTCAGGCTCGAGATGCCATGCTGAAAAAGCACAGTTTCGACAATCCAAGACGCATTCACAGCACAAAAGCGAGGCTTACGATCAACGTCTTCAGGCGCCCAACAGTGGGCTCTCTACTCGGGGTTGTTATGCCAGGTTGAAATGACTTAATCTCTGGAAGATGCGCTGTAGGCATCATGGTTCGTCATCCTTGGTTAACACTTTCGCCGCACATGCGATGGTGATTGATGCACGACGGTCGCAACGCTTGGCGATGGTAGGCCTTACACCACCGGTACTTGTTACACCCATGTACACATACCACGATCAGCAAAGCCAAGGAGAACCTGAGCCCCGAAGTTGTTCCAAGCTCGACATAGACGCTCTCTCACCACTCTTTTATAATTACGATCGTCAACAACGAACCCACTCATGGCTACGCCAGCCACGATCCGACGACGACACAGGGCAAGTCTTCAATCCTCACCACTGCGCATCAAAGACGGGCAGGAAGCTTCCACCCGCTGATACAGCGGTGTCGCTTGCCTTAGGCCACCATCTAAGATCAATTCGCTGGGGTAACTTCGGTCTCTCCACCACCAAAATCGTACTTCCACGTTCCTCCCGCAAACTAAGGCGGTACGCAAGTGTGTAGAAGTCTGAGCAGCTTGGCTCCTCATCTTCCTGCTTTGACTTGATACAATCTCCCTGGTCGTTGAAGTAACATGCTTTCTTTCCTTACGACATCTACAAGATATCAAAGCACCCCAATAATACTACGTACGTCAGAACGGAGGACGCGGGATATCGTGGCATGCAATCCTTCGACGGGCCGGTAGCAGGAGTCCGGGGAGCGGACCCACGCGGCCCGCCTGATCTACGTGAAAGAAACGCCGATGCACGCGCATCTACCCATCTACGCGCGTTCTTCAGGGGCCTGTAGAACACTGCACCCCAAAATGGGACATCTTGCGATCGTTCAGATGCTACCAAGCAGTCCATTCTGGGCTCGGTGCTAGTTCGGCCCTCCCATGACGTCGGACTGGCCAGCCCAGATCTTGGCCAGCGACATGGTGTAGTAAGGCGAGCAAGGCATATTTGTAATACAACAGTACATTGTGCAAATTCAATGAGCGTAACGATGAGAACGACGCCCGAGGTTGAGCTGTCTTAATTGCTGGGATTACCCAGCCCTATCTGAAGGATGGTCGAACTATTCATTAGCTGACACATTTCACTGCATTTCTGCCAAGAGCTGGTACCAAAGGCCACCACAATACGCTCTTCCAAAGATCTGCGCCCGCCAGATCGCAGCTTATAGAACGTATACAACAAGATTGAGTAGATTACATCTAACTACCAAGGTACTCAGACCTCTTTCTCACCCCTTTCATCGTTCAAGGGCCGGATTCAAGGAACTCAGAAAGGCGCTCAACAAGCGATACGTAGAGCTCGATAAACGGTAAGCGGTTCTCACGGATCAATCGTTGTCTCGTATCCCGGACAAGGCGTAATAGAGGCAGAGAATCGATTCGAAGGTCAGCGCGGGCCCTCGTGCAGGAATACAGAATACGGCGTAGCTCCCGTGAGTAAGGCGCATCCTCTGAACTTTCGAAATGCTCAGGCAGCATTGCCTTCTCGTCAAGACCGATAGGAGACAGGACATTCTGCACAATACACCACGTTAGTCGGCCGATCTGATACACATCGACGGCTTTGGTGGCACGTTGACCCTCTGGCGGCTCGTATCCAGGGTTCATACGCGGTGTTTCATCTGCCTTTGGATATTCGTCTTGGTTCTTAGTTTCAACTTCCGATTGCCGCATGGCGCAGCCAAAGTCGCCTAACTTAACGATCGGATACTCAGTCTTGCCTCCGGTGCTGGAAGTGAGAAATACGTTAGACAGAATGATGTCGCGGTGATATACGACATCCCAAGAGGCATCTTCTTCAACTTTCAGGCTTTCGTCTCCAGGCTCCTGCTGATCAATCTTTTCGAGCACATTCGGACCATAGTGCAGATACACAGCCGCGTGTACCAGGCTCTCCAAGATGTTCCAAACGAAGAGCTCAGGTACTGGAAGTTTTGCCTCATAGGCATATTTTGCGACGAAGTCAAACAAAGTACCTTTGTTGCAGTACTCCGTAATCATCCATGCCGTATCGTGTATGCTCTTTGGTGCGCTACCATCGAAGAACTTGATAACTTTGTCGTGCTGCAAAGTCCCGAGAATATCGAGCTCTCGCTCAGCAAAGCCAAGGTAATCTCTGGGTAGGGGAAGAGTCTTCATGATCTGTGCGGAACTGTCAGGGTTGTTCTCGTTGTGGACCAAGTAAATACCACGGTTAAAGCTTCCGTTAACGTCTTTCAGCTTCGAGGTGATGCGCCATGTTTCACCAGCTTTATCGCCGGCAACTTTCCCACCAATCGTAAATCGCTCATCTGCTATCGTGGAGGCAAATTTGCTATTCAGCATATCAAGCAGCGTACACATGTCCCTCATCGTCAGCTTTCCAGGGGTGTTGCCATGCCTGGTTTTATAACAGCGGACAAAGAGGCCGAATGCGTGGTGATAGCCTGGGTATCCCTCGGGATCCTCGGGGTAAGTTCGTAGATTCATCTCTTTTATAAACCTTGTGAACGGAGCTCTATCAGGAGGGTAAAACCAGTGGATATCCTTTGAAATACACCAGCGCTTGAACTCGTTGAAGTGGTCTGAGCATTCTGGACCTTCCGGTTCTAGCTCATTGAGCCATAGGGGTGTTGAATGCGGTACCACGCTGTCGTTGCTGACATTCGCCGTTTCAGTTGTACTTGAGCTCTTCGAGGCCATGTTGACAGCCGCAACGCAAGAGCTACGCGATGTATGTCTTTGTCAGATATTAGAGCCGAACTAGTGAGAGAGGAAAAGAAGATCATGGAATACTATATACCGTTACGGTATATATTGCTGCTCCAGATAAGTATCACATCGTGTACCGACAACGTATAACGTTGTGGAAAATCAGGTCATGATTCGCGTACACAACACTGTGCCGCTATGAATCATCTGCATGCCATTAACAAGGTACACTCAGAGGTATGTGCACGGCGTATCTGTCCACTCCGTATATACCTTGATCGTGATGCTGCTGAATTGTCGATAGCATTAATTTCTCGCGAGGAGGCCTTTAGTATCATACGTGTTAACCACGATATGTCAGAGGAAACTTACAAGCGTCGCAACCGAGCCGACAGCGGCACCTTCACATGTAAAGATGAAACCGAAAGTTTCTGCGAAACAATGCTAAGCCTTGCCGACTACCTGATCGAAGAAGACCCCAAACTCGACAAGCCCGATCAGCTTACCCTGCGTTACTTCAGGCGAGTCTACCAGATTCCAGACAATACTAACTACGTGATTACTAGATTCCTGGACCGTACCCAACTAATCGCATCGCCCTCTGATCCTGCCGATGCACCAGGCCTGGCCCATTGTATACAGCTTGTGTCAAATGACGAATCTGGAAGTTGGGCCGGGAACCGGGCCGAGAATGAGCGTACGGTAAGGGACTTACTGCTAGACCGAGCAAACCGAGCATGTAATCGCGACATCTTCGCTGTTGGAAAAGTCGTCGGTGGACGATGGACTATCGAGTCCGAACTGGGAGGTGTTGACGGGACTTTCAATCAAGGTATCCTCTTCGTGCGCGATAATCTCCAAGAAGACATGCGCATCATGAAGGTCTTACCTTCAGAAGCCATGTACCCTGGCTTTCAAGCCCGAGAGATGAACATCCTAAGTCGTCTACATCACCGCAACATCATCACCCTCTACGACGCGCATCTCCCTAGCCCAGTGACCGAACGTCATGCCTCACCCTACCTTGTAACAGAGTACTGCGACAAAGGCACTCTGGCCGATCTGATCAAAAACTGGAACGAGCGCGGCAAACTCATTCCCGAAAGCTTCGTGTGGCAAGTCTTCGAAGCCCTAGTAACAGGCGTCCAATACCTACATCACGGACCCTATCCCTACAACGAGGCGGCCTACGATTGGGATCCCATCACCCACCGCGACATCATCCCATCCAACATCTTTTTGAAGAGCGACCCGCAAGTCAACCCAAGCGACTACCCCATCAGCATCAAACTAGCAGATTTCGGCTGCGCCATCACCGATAGCGAGATGGAAGCTCAAAACTATACCCTTCGTGATCTTCCTCTCGTGGCAGATCAGTTCAGGCCTCCAGAAGGGGCGCAAGCGACTGAAGCGACGGACATGTATCAAGTTGGGTTGGTTATCTCGCTCATGTATTGCATGATGGATAGCCCTTTGAGCGATCTTGCCGAAGCGGGTAACTTATCACGGGACTGTCTTAAGGGCTACAAGGGGTATTCGCCTGAGTTGCGCATGTATATTGAGATGTGTCTTGATGTTGAGGATGATCAACGGCCCGATGCGAACTTCTTCCTGCTGCGCATCCAAAGTGCGCGGAGGTCGTTACGTAGTGCGGGTAGGTTCGATGGGCAAGTCGCGCTTTTTGCGAAAGATTGAGTTTATTTCGGTTACTAAACAGATTAAAGAAGTCCTTGAAGACTGTGACAAGTAAAATCCGTTCTCAATACCCGGAAGCTAGTTGCAAGATCTGGAATAGGGTTGCGTGCATGCAAAGCTGATGTCGATTCAATGATGCTCTTGACATGTTCCTGTTGTTGCGGGGTCGAAAGCGTCGTCGCCGCCGCATTCGGTAACGCGGCTATCGAATCGCCCCTAGCTTACGTAGGTACCTGCCCAAGCAGGAGCCTGACACTTTCTTCTCTACAGCCACTGTATCACACCATCCAATCTCGGAACTTCAACTGCAATTATATGCCATACAGGCGGGGAAGCCTTTGACACTGCACGAGCATTGCCACTCGAACGTCATGCATGTCGTACCCTGCGATGCGCTGCTGCAAGGCGCTGCTGAGCGCCGAAATCTGCGAGTGAGTGGGTTGTACATTTGTGACGTCCCCGGCGGCTACAGCTATTCACGGCCGTATCATAGGGCCGGAGCAAATAAGGCTGAGGGGTAGTACTTGAAAGTGTGGGATCTGAGAGCAGATAAGGCGTTGGCTAACAAGTTGATTCGCTACGGATATCGACATAGCCTCGCCGGTCAATAGGCTACAAGGCAGCCTTGCGCTGGGAAAATTGACATACCCACGTCGATCAACATGCTGCAATGCAGTATTGCGGCGCAGTCGCCTACCTCACACAAAGGTTCCCACGTGCTGCGGGGCTGAACCGCACTTAAAGAAGAGATGCAAGCTCTTACGAAGCTCAGCCCAATTTATATCGACAAAATCACACCTAAGCCAGCACATTACGGAGAGAAGGTTCTTATGGCCCCCCAATTTGTGGTTAAAGCAATCTCAGATCCAAGGCTAGACTCTGGGCGCGGCTCGGAGGTATGGTCATTGAGCGGTGGGATAGTACAAACCCATGCCGATGATCCAAGCAACTGGACGTCTAGATTCCTCCTTGAAGCGATTCCCGAGTTTGCCAAAGACATACCGATCGATGACCCTCAACAGCCTGCGTGTTTTGCTATCAAGCAATGCATGCAGGGGAAGCCTGGGTTTGCTGGCTCTGCCTATCACAGTGCGGCCTTGGAAGAGACAGTCCGGTGTGGATGCCGCTACTGCAGTGCTGTGTGTGAGATCACAACGGAGTCTATTGGGCGTGACATCAGAATCGGTTACTGGAAGGATACCTTGAGTGTTACATTCGATGCATTTAGGAGAGATGGAAAATCTCAAGACACAGTGAGGACAAAGCTGTTCGTCTTAGACGGTAAGTCAGTAGGTGCTGGTAATGCTAGCTTGACTAATGACGGCGCAGCTCAGGAAGACCCTATCCTTCCCGTCTGGACAGACCTTCCAGGCAATACTGCATCGAGACAGAGCTTTGAGAACATCAAGCGCTGGCTCAATACATGTCTGAACACGCATAGATTGTGCTCACTGTCACACAAAACTCACGACCGCATGAAAGTACCTGACCACATCAAAGTACCTGACCACATCAAACTACCTGACCACATCAAACTACCTGACCGCCTCAAACTACCTGACCGAGTGGTAGAGGTGAGCGTCGATACAACACCACGTCGAATTCGCTTGATCGAAACGAAAGGACGAGAAGGGCAATATGCATGTCTCAGTCACTGTTGGGGCGGTAAGCAGCCATTGCAGACAACTCGGAAGCCAGACACACTGTCTTTCCACCTGCAACATATCCCAGAGATAGACATACCGCGAACGTTTCGAGATGCTATTACGGTTATCCTTGAGCTTGGAATCCACTACATCTGGATAGACTCATTATGCGTAAGTCACTTTGGCATTCCCATGAATGGGATATCATTCAATCTAGGTACTGACTAGATGGGCAGATAATCCAAGACGATGAGGCGGATTGGCAGAATCAGTCTGCTCAAATGGCTGATATATATGCGAACTCTACGATAACAATCGCGGCGTCAGCATCTACAAGTCCAGATATGGGTCTTTTCCGGATCACAGATTCGAAATATGTCGGCAGACCTATGTCAAATGCTCCTAGCTTCCACGTGAGATATCCACTGGGGCATGGAGGCCGTGATTTACCACTTTTCCAGCGAGGCTGGGCCTTCCAAGAGCGTATCTTGAGTCCCCGTGTTCTCCATTTCGCAGAGCATGAGCTCATCTGGGAGTGTATGGAATACGAAGACTGCGAATGTGGGGCCATGCGACTGGATTCTCTCAAAAGTCCAGGAGAATATACTGGAGGATATTTTCAAAAGACTATAGACGGAGAATGGCCGGCTACCAAGAGTCATTGCCATCCAATACGGTGGTGGATACTCAAAGACGACCGTGAAAGGATTGCGGGCATATGGTCAAGACTCATCAGAAACTACAGCCAGCTGGAGCTGTCAAAACCAAACGACATATTTCCAGCTATCTCTGGCATTGCGAAAAGCTTTGAAGAGGCCACCGGCTGGGAATACATTGCTGGCATGTGGAAAGAAAGGTTGATACAACACCTCTCGTGGTACACAAGCCCGCCGGCGTTTCGATGCAAAGTATGGAGAGCGCCTACTTTCTCGTGGGCTTCTCTGATCTTTCTAAAAGACAACTTTGATCCGGATTGCATTGCATACCAGCACATGATCGACATTCAAGATTTGGCTACAGTCGTGGAAGCCAAATGTTGTCCAAAAGGCGCCGACCCTACGGGTCAGTTGGAAAGTGGATACATCATCTTGTCAGGGACCATCATACAGGCCACTGTTGACAAGTGGTGGATCAAGCCCCTGGCGTCTTCGACGCAGACCTCCGAGTCGCTCACGAGTTCTGAAATAGATGACATCCCATCCACAGACATGGCTGTCATCACACGTCGAAACCGCGATGCGTTCACGTTCGCGCCCGACTTCTACCATGAATTGGAACAAGGAGCAACGGTGCATTGTCTGAAACTGCTCCAGGCGACATGGACTGACAGAAAGCATGTTTCGTACTTGGTACTGTCGAAGAAAAACTCAACACCTTGGGAGTGCAATGGTAGGAGAGGCGAATGTGAGTTTGAGAGATTGGGTCTCATGGAGTCCCAACTTGAAAAAGATGAATACCACCCGAAGATCTTTGAGGAAGAATCACCAGAGCATGCCATACAACACAACGTGGCAGTGAAGATTATCTGAGCGGTTAGTAATGGCAAACAAGTCAGGAGCGATATCGGGATTTTTGAAAATGCATGATGTAGAATGAATTGATACCACACTCTCTATTGAAACTTGTACCTGCATCTTTGCCGTATATGACCTCTTAGCAATCAAACGCCCCAACACCATGCCAGATGCAATGCAACACGACCCATCTCTTGCCCACACATCCCTCCTAACCCACCATAGCATCAACGTTGCGCATACATGCTAATCCATATCAAGTGCTCATACCCTCATCCCCCTCATTCTGTCGTCACACCTGTCCCCGTCTCTTCCTCTTCTATATTCCACGCCCAATCAACCCAACCACACCCACCAAAACAGCAAGATAACCGCGGCAAAGAACCCAACCCAAACCTTCCACCCAACCCCAGTCTTCTGCGCCATCCTCAACATGCGATTCATAGTGCCCTTTATCTTATGTCTCGAGTTCTCAAACTGGTCGTTCATCTTCTCGGCGAGGGTGGTGGAGTCGCGGATTTCGTCGCCGATGAGGTGGGTTAACTGTCTGAGCGTTAGCGAGGCATTCCATAGTATAATGAAACGGTAAGAAATAATGGGAAGAGGGAGGCAAAACATACATCCTTCAACATCTTAACCTTCCCCGTCAAAACACCAACATGCTCATCATTCTGACTCTCCAACTCATCCAACACAGCCGCCGAGTACTGCCCTCTTGAATTCGGTGTCGCGGATCTGTAAATCCCATCTTCACTTCCTCCCCCATAACCACCACTTCCTCCCCTCCCACTCCCACCTCCTACACCATACCCCCCATACCCACCACCCCCATACGCACTTCCCCCCGCGCTACCCCCAGGATACAACCCTCCACCTCCACTCCCACTCCCTGGATACGCATCCGCAGACGAACCCGGATACCCATATCCCTGGCTTATACTAGCGTTGTAGGGGGAAGCGCGCGATTTGTTTTTTGTTTTCGAGGGCGAGGCGCTGCGGTTGTAGGAGGAGAAGAGGTCGTCGCGGGGGTCGGCGCGCGTGAATCTACTTGACATGTTTGCGGATGTGTGATATGCGGTTCGGGGTGGGATGGCAGATGTGTTGTGGCCCCTTTTTAGGATGTTGCTTCAGCGTTCTGAGCTGAGGTTCGGGTTCGTCGCGTTTCGTTGCAGGCTTGGGTTCTGAGGTCTGAGGCTCTGTGTTTGAAGCGTGGCGCGCGCGGTTCGTTGAGGTAGGTATGCGATGCGATTGCGACTGTGGTGAATGCGCGTATACGATACGAGAGCGTTATCGTGTTATGTGGAGTAGAATGCGCTGAGGACACTTTTTCGCGGAAGTGACAAGTCGCCCCGGAGGTTAGGAGAAGTTGTGTTGTGCTAACGCCGAGGCCACGGGTTCGCGCGACTTGGGACTAGGGAACACGTTGTGGGAACGGGCAGCGGCGGCGGCGGGAGGGAGCACGTGTGTTCGTGGCGCAAGGGTTATTTGCTGAAGGTAGTGATAATGTGCAATATATGTTCAATCACCAAGACAAGGCATCTTCAAGGACTTCTGGGCGTAGTTGCAGAACCACGGTTCGAAAAAGGCCACATTCGCGACCACATAAGCATCAATCATGAACATCTCTAGCATTCCCGATCTCGGTAAACTACCAGAAAACCAGTCCGCAAGAGCCATCTGAAATACACAGGGTGTATGTCCCCACAGACCACCCACACCACGCGTATGCATCTGTACAAGTACAAGGAACCCATCCAAACCATATGTGCATTCTTTCATTCCAAAGCGTAAAAAGTGGACTTTTCTCGTAACGTGGCTTTGAAAGATGATCAGCCGACTGTTGTAAGATACTCCGCGTCTGCCTGGCGGTATGAAAGCGTAGGCGTGACCCGTAGTTGTAACTTCAGCAATCCGGTACCACATTCCCTGCTCACATCGCCGGAGGCCACCTAGTTCTTAAGCCCGACCTTGTTGAGCAGACTACCCGTCCGTCCAGCAACCATAGCCTTGTCGTCGAAAATCTTAAGCAGACTCTTCCACACCTGGCCAGGCTCTTGGCTCGCATCGACTGGCTTCCAGATACCCGTCTTCTGGTAGTATGCGACGACCGGCGCAGTCTGGGCATGGTATGTTGACAGGCGCTTCTTAAGCGTGTCCTCGTTGTCGTCGGAGCGCTGGATGAGCGGCTCGCCTGTTACGTCGTCCGTCATGGGCGCCTTGGGCGGGTTGAAAATCTTGTGGTAGGAGCGGCCGGAGGCGGGGTGCACAAGGCGGCCGGTGATGCGCGAGACGAGGAGGCCGTCGTCGATTTGCAGTTCTACGGCGTGTTGGAGGGGCTTCTTGGTTATGCTGAGCATGCCGTCGAGCTTCTCGGCTTGGGTCACTGTGCGGGGGAAGCCGTCGAGGATGAATCTGGGGGTGGGGTTGTGTTAGCATGTCCTTCAAAACTGTGTAGAAGAGGGGACGCACCCCTTGGAGCACTCGGCGTTGTTCTCGAGCTCCGTCTTGATCATGTTGATCATGATCTCGTCGCTAACCAGACCACCTGCGTCCATGATCTTCTTTGCTTCCCGGCCGAGCGCAGTCTTTGCCGCAACTTGCGCGCGCAGCATGTCTCCGGTGGCCTGCGATCTGTCAGCCCCCAATCCCTTATCCCACTCATTCTGAAAAACGTACAAGATGGCAAGCGCAGAACTTCTCCTTGATCTTGGGCGCTTGAGTACCCTTGCCTAACATGCCGTGTAAGCAAAACCGCCATTTTTACCCTCTCTCCAACCGGGAACAACATACCAGCACCGGGCGGGCCCATCAAGATCATCCTGACACTCTCCGCAGACGCAGGCGCACCCCCATTCTGACCCGCGAGTCTCTTTTCCAGGTCAGCGATGCGCTTCTCAAGGCTGGTGACGGTGCTCTTGAGGTCATCGACCGACGCATCTGTTAAAGGTGCCATTGCGCCGAAGTTGTGAGGGAGATAAGTCCGGTGGGGGAGATAAAAGTGGGTGAAGAAAGTAGAGTACGACGAGCAGAGTAAGATGATGCGCGGACCGCTGGGAGGAGATTAAGGACGGTTGCGCAATGGCAGTGGGCAAGGTCGCGTTGTGGATGAGGTGGAGCTCACGGTCGAGTTGCTTGCTCGGTTGTGCACGTCCCTGCTTTCAACTTCGGCTGCTGCGGCGGGAAAATGCGTCCCTTCTGCCCGATACTCGGTCTCACCCTGGTATTGGCGCGGTGATGTCAGAGGAAAATGCGCCGCGGACTCTGCTGGGCACTGTGTAGCGGTATATTCACCGCCGTGTTGCGCTGTCGATTGTGCTATGCGCGCTCCAGTACGCAGTTTTGTTTCGGCGGCCAGTGCATCATAAGCATTGAACAGGTGGGGTCATAGTAATTTCAGACGCATGCGCGCACAGCATCTACGGCCTGCATACTCAGATATAGAGGTCAGCGCGGGCTGGGATAAGTACAGTAGTAGTAACTGCATCTATATATCGAATTGGAGGGATCGAATTGGATTTATGCAGCTGCATATAGTATGCACAGGATGTTCAAGGAATACCCTACATTTCGATCACATTTAGTGCTACTCGATGGCGTTGTGTCTACATTCCAGCACCAGCACAAGCATTATAGCAATCGTACTGAAGGGAGATGGTATCACTATACACATAGTCCTCAAAACCTAATACTCCTTCCCAAGCACCTTCTTCAACCCCTTCATCTCCCCCTCATACCTCTCCACCTTCCCCTGACTAACCATCAACTTACTCAGCAAATAATTAACCCTCCCAGCCGTCTGCGCAGGCTGATTCCTCAACTTACTCAGCAGCAACAACTCATTCTCACACTTGTCAATCGTCGCATTCTCGATCTTCGTCAGGTGCGTCAGGATAGCCAAATCCAATCTTGACTTCAACACCTTATCCTCAGTCAAGCGCTTGAACGCAGGGTGGTAAACAGGTTTCCCGGGCTTGATGATAGAAGGCCGGCCATTCGCGCCAGACACGATGGAAATAAGCTCCGCTTGTTCGAGGGCACGGAGAACGGATTCACCGCCTGTTTTGAGAATATCGTCGATAAGAACTTCGTTGTAGCGGAGGCTTTCTTTCTGGGCGAGTTCTTTGATTAGGAACCAAGCTTGTTCGGCGTTCCAGTGGCGGTTTCCACCTTCGTCTTCTGCGCCGAAGATGAACATCTTGAGAATCTCCGAGGCGGACTGGTCTATGATTTCGTGGACGGCTTTGGTGGGTGTTTCGCCTGTCTTGATACGGCGGGAAAGGAATTCGAGGTCTGTGAGGCGGCCGCCTAGGAGATCGATGCAGGTATCGAGCTCGTCGAGATCGTTGCGGTGTTGAGAGGGTAGTTTCTTGGGTGAACCGTCTTTTGGTGCTGGGTCGTCTTCGACGTCGGCGTCGAGATGGGTGATTACGAATCGTTTCGCGACCTCGGGACTGCAGTCTGATAACGAGATCTGACGGAACATGCGGTCGGGCATGGCCTTTGAGAGAGACTTGCTGAATGCGACGTCGTTGGTCAAGAAGATGACGTGAGCTACGTTCGTCGTTGTGAGACGCGCAGCCCATTCAGCAATCTTATCATAGACGATTCCGCCTTCCTGGCTCTTGTGGAGGAAGTTGTCAATGACGACAATCGGCCTGCGTTCCGGGTGTGCCTCCAACCACTCGTCATCGCCCAAGTGCGCATCCTTGTCGTTCTTGTGTCGCGTGTCCAGTGCGATTTGTCGTAAAGCCGAAGTAGTCGTATTCCAGATCTTGCTGAGTTGAGAGTCGAGAGTCTCCGAGAAGCCCGTCTTGACGCCTGTAGCACCTTGAGCGGCCATGTCGATCATTCCAGAGATGCTGTTCATCCAGCTGAATACCGGTCTGTATCCAACTGATAACGCTGCAGCATTGATGGTAGCGCTCTCGCCACGGGCTTCCTGGATTGGTTTGCAGTCGATCACAAGCTTGAGTTTCTTATCCTCCAAGGCCTGGTCCACGACAAGCTCGCGCTTCCCAGAGCCGCGAGGGCCCTGGATGATGATGAATGTTTCGGCAGTCTCCATCAGCCACGTTTGGATCTGCTCGATATTGTCTTTCCTGTCATCCCAGATGGCATCCATGCCGTCGTCGTCATCGCGCTTGTTGCCGCCGTGAATGATGTCTGTTGCATAGCCCTTGATCCATTGGTACCACTTGTTGTCCTCGATGTGGAAGTTGCGAGTGATGTGAGCTTTGACGAAGAATGTGCGGATGCTGTGTACTTATCAGTTTAAGCTGTCGATATGAACGGCTGACTTACGGGTCGAAGATGATAGCAACAAGAGCAGCAATCAGCGCAGCCACGATGGGAATGATAATCCTGGGATGACCGAAGATCCAATCCCTGATATACCGAGGCTTGATCTTCTGCTCGTACTTCAACCTCAAGACCGTACCCAACTTGCCCCCACCCTCAGCTTCCGAAACCACATAGCCATGCATGCAGTTCCTCGCCATGATAGCCTTACCGATGCTTGTATAGTCCAGATACGCGAACTTGGGAAGAACCTTCGAATCCGGAGGTTGCATAACAATATCTCCCAGCTTTCCATAAGGCCTGAAGAACTGGAAGAGCTGCTCCTGGCTCATCTCCACAGCCTCAGAAGCTGGAACGCCTGGTTCAGCAGACACAAACTCGACCCGCAGGCGTGAGGCGGGTAGACGCATGAGATCTTCCACCCAAGGCTTTCCCTTGACTATCTTAGCCCGCATCCTCTTCCACGGACTCCACCATGGCTTCACTGGCTCATCTCTCAGGTACTGCTGCAGCACTTTCTCGATCTCAGAGGCGGACGCATTGCCATCATGGGTAAATTTGACAAATGCGCCTCCCTCCCTCGTCCGTGGAAGGACTTCGGTGCCAGTAATTTGTAGGTTGCGTTTCGCACTTGCTCTCTCAATGACGGCTTTAGGGTCGGTGCCAGAGATAGTCGGACTAATCAGGCGGTCGAAGAGCCCAGGGAGAGGAAGTCCAAGTACCTTGCGGATCTGGATGGGGAACACATTGTTGAAGAAGAGGATTCCTTCGTTGGGTCCGGCGCTGATGTGGCCAGTTTTGTCTTCGCCTGCCTGTAGTCCGGTTACATACCGAGCGGGGACTGTCCACGGATTTCGACAGCCCAGGCTAGTCGGTTTGAATGTCGCAGTAAGTGTCGGATGGATATTCCTGATGATTTGTTAGTACACTTTCGATGATCGGCAACCAGGATCGGCTTCGTGAACCTACCTCAATGGCCCTTGCACGGGGCGACGGCAGGCTTGATGCCAGCCGGTACGGGGTATCATCCTCAGTACCTAATTGTCACCGGGGCATGGCGACATGGAGAATGATTTGATCGCTCGAGCGATGTTTGCTGCCTAGGGTATGGTTTGTTGATGGCGAATCTGGAGTTGGACGTGCGTGACGTCACTAAACTCGAATCTTGGCTTTGTGCATTCGCGGCCTGGCGAAGCGAAACAACGGCGACGAATTGTCATTGATGCCAAATTCTCAGCGCTTGTAAAGAGAGATCTCAAAATATCAGTCGCACTTACAATGACTGTACTCACTATGAC
Source organism: Alternaria ventricosa (assembly GCF_023758065.1). Classification (NCBI taxonomy): domain Eukaryota; kingdom Fungi; phylum Ascomycota; class Dothideomycetes; order Pleosporales; family Pleosporaceae; genus Alternaria; species Alternaria ventricosa. The sequence goes on along the minus strand of NW_026055685.1, from coordinate 1,812,548 downwards.
CGCAGCAAGCATTTTCGATAATTAATTTAGTTCAGAACCCCACATGCATGCCACACCAAGTGATTATTCAATGATGAACATAGTATTCGCATATATATACAAATTGAGTGCGAAATGAATAAACCAAAAGCCAACAGCCAAAGCAAAGAAAACATTGTACACTGCAGGTGCCACCCAGCTGACTCCGCATACTGAAAAGGTATCGTGCAGGTAAACGAGGGAAAATGCTTGTACACAAAAGATCAAACGCCAAACAAATCGTGAATATAACCCGAAACCCCCCCTCTTTTATCATGAGCCCATCTTTTCCCATGCATCTTATTTACTTCATAGAGTAATCGTTATAATCATGTTCGCGCCTAAGCGGCGACAGTGACAAGCTTCTCCGTGGGAGCGGCGGTATGCTTGTGCATGGCCTCGTAAGGTGGGCGCTTGACGATACCACCGGTGACGGGCAGGGAAGTACCGTAGCCGGTGAGGAAGGTGTCGACGTCGCGAGCGCACTGGCGACCTTCGTTGATACCCCAGACGATGAGGGACTGTCCGCGACGGCAGTCACCGGCGGCGAAAACACCGGCGAGGTTGGTGTTGTAGTGACCAGGAGGAGTCTTGATGTTCTTGCGGCCATCAAGCTCGATGACGTCGCTCATGACACGCTGCTCGGGACCCAAGAAACCCATGGAGAGCAGGACGAGGTCGGCGGGGAAGAACTGCTCGCTGCCCTCGACGTGCTTCATGTCCCAGCCACCAGAGGCGGACTTGGTCCATTCGACACGGACAGTGTTGATACCCTTGACCTTGCCGCTACCGTCGTCGACGAAGTCCTTGGACATGACACAGTACTCACGAGGGTCCTTGCCCATGTGAGTCTTGACTTCGTTGTGACCGTAGTCGGTACGGAAGATACGGGGCCACTGTGGCCATGGGTTGTCGCGAGCACGCTCAGCGGGAGGCTGGGGCAGAAGCTCGAAGTTGACGACTGACTTGGCGCCGTGACGAACGGAAGTACCAATGCAGTCGTTACCAGTGTCACCACCTCCGATGACAACAACGTGCTTGTCCTTGGCCGAGATGTAGGCATCATCAGCCAATTCGGAGTCGAGGAGAGACTTGGTGTTCTTGTGCAAGAACTGCATGGCGTAGTGGATACCCTCCAGGTTGCGGTTGGGGATGGGCAAGTCACGGGCGACAGTTGCTCCAGTGGCGAAGACAACGGCGTCGTACTCCTTGCGGAGAGCATCGAGGTTGGTCTGGCCGTCCTCGCCCACAGTGACACCAGTCTTGAAGTTGACACCCTCAGCAGCCATGAAGTCGACACGGCGCTGGACAACCTTCTTGTCAAGCTTCATGTTGGGGATACCATACATGAGGAGACCACCAACACGGTCAGCGCGCTCATAGACGGTGACAGTGTGGCCAGCCTTGTTGAGCTGATCAGCGCAAGCAAGACCAGCAGGGCCGGAACCGATGATGGCAACGGTCTTTCCAGAGCGGACCTGAGGTGGCGAGGGGACCATCCAGCCCTTCTCGAAACCGCGATCGATGATGGCGCACTCAATCGACTTGATACCGACAGGATCCTCGTTGATGCCGAGAACGCAAGCACCCTCGCAAGGAGCCGGGCAGACACGTCCAGTGAACTCAGGGAAGTTGTTGGTCTGTGCACCCGAAAATGTCAGTATTTGTCTCAGATATACTTTAAAGTGCCAAGACTTACCATAAGAAGACGGTTGAGGGCGTCGCGCCATTGTCCCTGGAAAACAAGCTCATTCCACTTGGGAATAATGTTACTGATCGGGCAGCCAGTGTCAGACTGACAGAAAGGCACACCGCAGTCCATGCAACGAGCAGTCTGGTACTTGAGCTCATCCTCGTTGAGACGCTGATTCAGCTCGGCCCAATCACGAGTACGTGTCTTGGGGTTGCGGTACTTCTCAGATCGGCGCTGGTACTTCATGAAACCGCGAGTCTTGTCAAGGACGAGCGCCTTCTTCTTCTCGGCCTTTGCGTCAGTCACACTCTCCTCGATGTCGAGAAGGTCGCTCTTCTTCTTCTCCTTGGCTTCGGCCTCGGCTTCCTTGTTGCGGGACTCTTCGTGGCTGGCACGGACGGAGTTGCCAGGAAGGAGGGGAAGAGGGTATTCGTTCTTCTTCTTCTCGGCAGCCTTGGCCTTCTCCTCGAGGAGGACGCGCTTGTAGTCAACGGGCATGACCTTGACGAAGCGGGGCAGTGCGCGGGTGAAGTCGAGCAGGATGCGTGCGGCGAGCTCGGAGCCAGTGTAGTGGTGGTGGTCCTCGATGAGTCCACGCACGAAAGCGATCTCCTCTGGCTCCTCGATGCCAGAAAGCTCGACCATCTCCTGGTTGACCTTCTGCTCGAAGTCCTTGTGGATGTCGAGAACGTATGCAATACCACCAGACATACCGGCGGCGAAGTTACGTCCAGTAGATCCAAGTACAAGAACACGACCACCAGTCATGTACTCGCAACCGTGGTCACCAACACCCTCAACGACCGCTGTGGCACCGGAGTTACGGACACAGAAGCGCTCGGCAGCGATACCGCGGAAGAAGCAGGTACCGCGAGTGGCACCGTACAAGCAGACGTTACCGATGAGGACGTTCTCCTCAGCGCGGTAAACGGCGTTGCGGGGAGGGTAGATGATCAGGCGACCGCCAGAAAGACCCTTACCGACGTAGTCGTTAGCGTCACCCTCAAGTTCAAGAGTGACACCAGGTGCCAGGTAAGCACCGAAAGACTGGCCAGCAGAGCCACGGATGTTGACGTGGATGGTGTCTTGGGGCAGTCCAGCCTCGCCGTAGCGCTTGCTGATGTGGTATGAGAGGGTAGCACCAAGAGCACGATCGGTGTTGACGACATCGCACTCGATGCGGGCGGGAAGACCCTTCTCAAGAGCGAGCTCGGACTCAGCAATAAGCTTGTTGTCGAGACGAACGTGGAGACGGTGATCCTGCTTGCGAACATTGAAGGTGGCAACGCCTGGGCGAAGGGTGTGAGCGGGAGTCAGGATGAGAGACAAGTCAATGTTCTCAGTCTTTGCAGTGCGGAGATCATCGCGAATGCGTAGAGCCTCGCAGCGACCGACCATGTCGTTGATGGTACGGAAACCAAGCTTGGCCATGATCGCACGGAGCTCGTTGGCGATGTAGTAGAAGAAGTTGATGACATGCTCGGGTGTACCTTGGAACTTCTTTCGGAGCTCAGGGTCTTGGGTGGCGATACCGACAGGGCAGGTGTTGAGATGGCACTGTGTTACGAAGTCAGTATGTGTCTCAGATGCATCTCGTATAGTCAAAACTTGCCTTGCGCATCATGATGCAACCCATAGCAATAAGAGGAGTGGTAGCGAAACCCCACTCCTCAGCACCAAGCAAACAAGCAATGGCAACATCACGTCCAGTTCTCAACTGACCATCAGTCTGAACAATAACACGACCACGGAGATCGTTGAGGACAAGAGTCTGGTGAGTCTCGGCAAGACCCAACTCCCAGGGAAGACCGGCGTACTTGATACCAGTCCATCGAGAAGCACCGGTACCACCGTCGTGACCGGAGATGAGGATGTGATCAGCCTTGGCCTTGGCGACACCGGAAGCAACGATACCAACACCAGTCTCGGAAACGAGCTTGACGGAGACACGAGCGCGGGGGTTGGAGCACTTGAGATCGTAGATCAACTGCTTGAGATCCTCAATAGAGTAAATGTCGTGGTGGGGAGGAGGACTAATGAGACCGACACCAGGAGTCGAGTGCCGGGTCTTAGCGATGGAGCCAGAGACCTTGTGGCCAGGAAGCTCACCACCCTCACCAGGCTTGGCACCCTGAGCCATCTTAATCTGGAGCTCATCGGCATCGGCGAGGTAGTTGGAGGTAACACCGAAACGTCCGGAGGCAATCTGCTTAATAGCGGAGCGCATAGTGTCACCATTCTCCATGCGCAAGCTGCGCTCGGGGTCCTCACCACCTTCACCAGTGTTTGACTTACCGCCAAGACGGTTCATGGCGACAGCAAGAGTAGAGTGAGACTCCATGGAGATGGATCCGTAGGACATGGCACCGGTAACGAAGCGGCGCACAATGTCAGTCCAAGGCTCGACCTGGTCGATGGGGATCGGTGCACGGTCATCGAAGTTGAAGTCAAGGAGACCACGGAGGGTGCAGTCCTTGATGCGCTCGTACTCAGCAATAGAGTAGGCCTCGTATGACTTGTCATTCTTGGTGCGGACGGCGTCCTGGATGTTGGCCATGGCAGTCGGGTCGTTGACGTGAGGCTCGCCTCCGTCACGCCAATGGTACTCACCAGTCTCAGCAAGACCGGGTACCTCGACGATGGCGCGCGATGGGTAACCCTTCTCGTGAAGAGCGAAAGCATCGGAAGCGATCAGCTCAAAGGTCATACCCTTGATACGAGAGGCAGTTCCAGTGAAGCATCGGTCAACGACAGAGTCGTCAAGACCAAGAGCCTCGAAAATCTGAGCACCCTTGTAGGATGAGAGGGTAGAGATACCCATCTTACTCATGACCTTCAAGATACCACCGTCGCAGGAGTGCTTGTAGTTGTCGATGAGCTGCTCAGGGCTGAGCTTCTTCCGGATGACACCCTCACGGTGCATCTTCAGGATACACTCAATGGCGAGGTACGGGCAGATGGCATCAGCACCATATCCGACGAGCACGCACATGTGGTGCACCTCACGGGCCTCACCGGTCTCGACAACGAGAGCAGCGTTGGACCGCCACTTGTTGCGAACGAGATGGTGGTGGACCATACCAGTAGCCAAGCAGGCGGATACGGCAACGCGATCAGCGGACGCAGCGCGATCGGTCAGGACAAGGATGTTGTCGCCTGCCTGGATACCCTCGGTGGCAGCCTCGCAGATGCGGTCGAGAGCAGCCATGTAACCCTCAATGCCATCGCTCTTGGGGAAGGTAATGTCAATGTTCTTGACGGTCCAGTCAGAGTACAGCTTGTGAGTGTTGGTCAACGCTGTGAACTCCTCGAGCGTCAGGATGGGCGATGGAAGGAGAAGGCGACCACACTGTGACTCGTCCATCTCTAGAAGGTTACCCTGGGGACCGACGTAGGTCTCCAACGACATGACAATCGCCTCACGGATAGGGTCGATAGGAGGGTTGGTGACTTGGGCGAAGAGCTGACGGAAGTACTCGTACAGCAGGCGAGGCTGAGTAGCCAAGCAAGCAAGAGGGGCATCGTTACCCATAGATCCAAGAGCCTCCTTTGAGTCAGCAGCCATGGGACCAAGGAGCAAGCTGACTTGCTCAAGCGAGTAACCGAATGCCCTTAGACGAGGATCCTCGTGTAGCTTAGTCTCAGTGAGCTGGTATGATAGGTCAACACCCTTTGCAGGGACTGCCTCCAGGATCTTAGGAAGAGTAAGAAGGTTCTTCTGGATCCAAGAACGGAAGTCGACACGCTCTGAGACGCTCTTCTTCAGCTCGGCGTCATCGACAATTCGGCCAGCGACAGTGTCGACGAGCAACATCCTACCGGGCTGCAGGCGACCCTTCTGTACGACTCGCTCAGGCTCGATGGAGATGGTACCGACTTCAGACGCGCAGATGATGCGGTCGTCATCGGTAACGTAGTAACGGCAAGGACGAAGACCGTTACGGTCGAGGTTGGCACCACAGTATCGTCCATCCGAGAATGTGAAGAGAGCGGGACCATCCCAAGGCTCCATCATGCAGGCAGCCCACTCGTAGAAGGCCTGCTTGGCGGGGTCCATTGTGTTGTTGCCCTGCCATGCCTCTGGAACCATGAGCATAACTGCTTCTGGGAGTGACAGAACACCGTTGATGGTGAGCAGCTCAAGAACGTTGTCGAAAGCTGCAGAGTCGGAACCACCATCCTCGACAATGGGGTAGAGGAGGTCGAGCTCCTCGCCGAAAAGGCTGGACTTCATGACACCCTCGCGGGCGCGCATCCAGTTCTTGTTTCCTCGCAGGGTGTTGATTTCACCGTTGTGAGCCGCCCATCGCAGAGGCTGAGCACGGTCCCAACTGGGGAATGTGTTGGTAGAGAAACGGGAGTGCACTAGTGCAAAGTGACCCTCGTAGTCGACGTTGAGCAGATCGTGGTAGTACTCGTAGACCTGGACGGGAGATAGTTGACCCTTGTAAACAATGTTCTTGTTGCTCAGAGAGCAGACGTAGAACCAGTTGTGCAGGCCAATGACGTGTGTAGCCCGCTTTCGCATGACATACAGTTGTCGCTCAAAGTACGCGTTGTCGTACTTCTCCTGGAAGTCCGCCTTGGGCTCGCGGGCGTCACCGTAGGCAGTCTTCAAAACTACGAATGGCTGGAGAATGATGGGCTCTCGTGAGAGCGCCGCGGGTCCAAGAAGTGTGGAGTCGCGCGGCACCGTCCGCCATCCGAGCACCCTCAAGTCGAGTTGGTCTGCAACGTCCTCGAACATGGCCTTGGTCTCCTCCAAGATGGTGGCGTCGGGCTTGAAGAACAGGTTACCAGTGGCGTACTGGCCAAGGCTTGGTAGCTTGTAGCCTTGCTCGCGCTCGAACTCCTTGAGGAAGAAGCGATGGGGGATGGAGGTCATTACACCTGCACCGTCACCGTCGCGTGCGTCTGAGCCCACGGCTCCTCGATGTGTCATGTTGCATAGCAACGACCGTGCTGGAGATTCGTTAGCACTCTATCCTGCACCACTCTCGCGTCGTTCGCTCTTACCATCGGAGACGATCTTGTGGCTGGCCTTTCCCTTGATGTGGCTACGCAAATGTCAGCCCTCACACTCCATGGAAACAGCGATTCCGTCACTCACGCTGCAAAACCGACACCGCAAGCATCCTTCTCGAGCTCTGGGTCGTAAAGACCCTGCTTCAGCGGCAGCGCACCTGCCCACGACTTGTTCTCGGGACCATCTTGATACTCGAACACGGAGCTCTGATACTCTTCAATCTGGGGTTCCTGGGGCAATTTTGTATCTTCGGCGAACGAGACCCGACCCATTATATCGGCGAAAGGCCGAAGTTCTGGGTTCGTTGGTGTGGGTAGCGGGGCTGCGGTATCGATATGGGAGTGTGGCGGGGTCGCTCGACGCGTCAAGTGGGAGCTGCTGCTCTGGTAATAGTGTCTAGGTGAAGTCTGAGGCGGATATTAGTTGTCAATTCGGAGAAGAGTTTGTCGGTGAGTGCGAGCCGAGGATCGAAGATATTTGGTACAGATGCGCCTAGAGCTCTAGCTCAAAAGCAACGAATGTGGGTGGGGATCAGTCGCTGCAAGGACGGGGTCGCTGGTGTCTATCACCCCCAAAGGCAGCAGAAAGATGGGCTGGATTCGTCACCAGCTTCACCCGCCGGATATAGCGATTGAGGGCTATGACGTTCCCCCGTACCCAGCGGCGACTGATAGCTGTTGGAAGCACGAGTGCGCTGATAAGGGAATAGCGAATGGGCTAACGCGGGGTGGCACGCGTAGACCAGTAAAACGATTGTCTGTGTTGTTCACGCAGGACGGGTGGTGGGAAAGCACAATGTTTGGGCGCGGGTGGTGGATGGGTGCAGCGGGTGTACATGTGGGAGGCGGGCGACTTACTTGCTAGCAGGGCTGGTGGAACAGGCCTGGTGGTGGGCTCGCGGCGTTCCGGCAAGCAAAGTGTAGCGATTGTGTGTCGAGCAGGTACGTGAAGAGACAGAGGGTCGCGGGAGATTGGGCGGGCGTGCTTATGAATAAGAGAGCGGAGGGCTCCTGGTGGGGTGGATATTTTCCCAATGCGCTAACAACTTGACTTCAACGTTGTCCAATTACCGGGCTGCAAGCGTGTCGAGGGAGGCGTTCGTGCTGTCACTTAGGCCATCTCCGCGTGTGTGCCGATGCGAACTGGGAACTGCCTGGTCTTGGAGGTGGTCTTGGTACTTCGTGAATATCGCTATGGAGAGTTTCAAGGTTGGAGCGGACCCGACCTCGGACTGTCTGTAGTCGCGTATCACTTCAGACGGTATATCACTACATACAAAATATTTCAACATGAAGTCGCTACTTGCTCTATGAAGTCACTCTAAAGAATACCACACTGTCTCCAACGTCCGTCTATCATCACTGCCTCGCGGCGTATTGCGTCTGGAAAATTGGCCTACCCCACGGTTTTTCTGCCACTCCATGACCAAAGCCCAGGATGTGAGTGGCCAGACAGGCGCGACCGCCCTGCAGCAGTTTGGCCGTGCGCCGCATCCTGGGCTCCGAAGGTCGGTTTGACATCTGATGACCAGGACTTGCATGTGTTTCCGCTCTGCCTCTGCTCCACCGGCTAGATTGCCGCTGCAGCCCACGCCGCATCATCTGAAAAGCGGCCGCTGCCATTGGCCCGGCGGCCTCGCCTCGGCAGCCCACGACTTGTCTGTCGTAATTCGAGAGGGTCATCTCAGGCCTTATCTCTCCCCAAGCGCGACCCAGGGCGGACGGTCGCGCTACGGAAGACGTCGTGTCGACGCTCGTTGGACGGGAGATCAATATAACCCCGCCATCCAGCAGCGGAGCGTCGATGAACCTCTCTTTGTGCGCACTCGTCGACATCATCGCTCGCCCAGCGTGCAGTGATTATCCCTCTGTCTAGCCGCAAACCCAAAAACAAATTCATCTTACTGTACCGTCCGCAGGTCCGTCCTTGGAGTTTTGGACATTGGGCGACTCTGGCCATCCCGTCGCCACGTAACGGCTGGCGAGCACACATCAATGTCCTCATCATGTTCGGAACAGACCGGAAGACAGTTTGCCTTAGATGGCGGCAGTACGTAGCGGGAGACGAGTCACGAGAACAGGCAAATCCGTGTCGCGCAGCCAGTGCAGCCGAGCCCGTTGCCTTTCAACCTGGCCGATGTCGCCTCGGACGCTGTCTGGCGCAGTTGGTCATGTCCGCGGCGGATACTCCAGGCAGCTCATCAGGACCCTGAGCTAGCGCGTCAACTCAGCCTGCAGGCAACAAAAAACTTTCCGTAGGATTCGTGTACCTAATGCTTTCCGCTTTGGGTCAGGAAACACAAGAGTGGGAGGCAGCGAGGTTTTTCCGGGATTAACATATACAACGTGTTACGTGGGTCAATCTCCAGGGTCTCGATGCTGTGCCATGGGGTTGGGGCAGTCAATCTTGCCACAGGTGTATACGTAAGAGGGATGATCTTCCTAGGATCTGGTCTCGTGACATTGCTGGATATCCCGGACCATCTTGTCGCATTCATCCGTTGTTAATCACTGGCAGTCTGAAGTATATGGTGTTGATCTTCGCTTTGTCGTCGAGTCGGGGTGTAACCTCTTCGTCAGTCCTTTCAGAGACACCAGAAAACGCAACCTTAGAAGTCGTGTTCGTCCGAGGCTCGTGGTATCACGGACCGCAACACGCTGTTACTTACCAATTGAAGATAATCACCCATCACACGATCCCGACTCTCGCCTTTCTTTCCATTTCCTTCGGTCTTCAATCAAGACAAATCTGACACATCAACTCACTCTCTTGCAGTCACCTTACGTACAATCTTAGTAACAAGAATGGACATCACCTGATCCCGCGTATAACTCAATGCATATATACGCTCCTCGTCACATAACAGCTACCTCTTAGCTCTGTCGGCGGTTCTGAAGCACCGTCTTCTGGGAAGAAACGCAAGAGTAACTGCCTTGCTTGCAACTGCAGCTTGACTAGCTCATTGGACCCTGGAATCTAACGTATAGGTAGGGTAATGGTAACTCACTCCTGTTGTCGGTTCAGACTGGGGCTGGACACGGTGGTAGTACCGTGTACACGCGTTGGAAGGACGTGAAGTACCAAGGAAAGGCGGGGTAAGCGTGTTTGAGAACCAGCATTCTTTCTCCAAACCGCGAAGTTGCCTCTCGTGTTGTCCAGCAGCCCGCAGATTCATTGCTGGATATGTACATCGCTTGCAATAACGCGACGAGTGTAGCCTAACAACTCAGTCTCACATGCACGCGAGTAGCCAAGTCAAGTCCATGGGTATTCATCATTTCCATTTCATAAACGCACGCTGGTGCCATGTACGCGCTCAAGATGCAGTCCATTGTTCATGCGACACATCAAAGTATCCACACAATCCAATGTCCCGCTATACCTGCAAAGTCGCGCCGAGACTCCAGTACGTCGGTAAGAGTTCCATTCCCCGCTACCCAAATGCCTTTTGTATATGTATCACATAACCCTAGCCAAAGTACGGAGCTGACGAAGATGTTATCGAACGCGCCGGAGAAGTCCTGGAAAGGTACTTTGTTAGCGGGGTCCATTGAGCAAGGGCGGACCGGCTGCCAACCTACCTCAGGACGAATGTCGCAACTGCAACACATCTAGTCCTTCATCTGGTCATCAGGGTCGACAAAGTCGTCATCGTCGTCCTCCTCATCCTCATCACCAAGCTCCTGGTTGGCCTTGGCAAAGTCAATGTTCTTACCGCGCGTGCGGCTGCTGAGGACGTTGGACGTGTCAATCTCCTCCATGTTGTCCTCATCGGGCTCCTCGGCTGTTTGCGTGTTAGCTCGACACGTTCAGGCGTGTGGTAGTGCGCGGAAAGGGTAGCTTACGTTCGCCGGCCTGTTACGCGCTCATGTTAGCTGGGGTTGCGCGTGAAGTTGTGGCGGTGAGCGCGGGGAGAAACGTACCTGGTCCTCAACGCCAGACTCGTCGCTCGAGTCGTCGTCCATGGACTCTTCTACTGTCTCGCCCTCCTGGGCCTTGCCCTTGCCCTTGACGTCGGTAGCGGGGTCCTGGACGCCCTCCATCTGTTGGTTCTCTGGCTGGGCCGACATGGTGTGGGGTCGTTGTTGTGTGTAGGACGGGTTTGGGGGTCGCGGTGGTGAGTGCGACGGGGTTTGGGTGCGATTGAGAGGTTGGCGTGTTGTTTGTTTGCGGCAGCGGTGTAGAACAAGAAGTCGAGGTGAAGCCCTGTCCATCTATTCCTTCCCTTGCGGCTTGCTGCAAGGGGCTTAGTTCGCCGATCCCCTGGCCAACGCTTGCTCGAAACAGCAAATAGCAAACATTAGCGCGCGTGGCCAGACCATCGACATCTGTCAACCCCATCTATTCGCTGTCACGTTTTGTTGTTTGTCGCGATCGATGGACACGCATTCAATCTACGAAAAAAAGTTCATTGTGATGGGTTCGCAGGCACGGAACATATCTTTTCGAAGCAGACCATGTCCCGACCCCGCATCTAGTAACGCGCTGCTAAAGCTTCAAAACGAGCCCTGCGGGGCTCAAAGCGAAACCAGCTTAGACGACGATTTAACTCTTCAATGAGCAGCAAAAGAGACATGAGAAATCGAAATTGAAAGAGTTGGCTAATGTACAAGAATCACCGACCAAAACGACACAGGCAAGGCTCCTCTACCCATCAAACCTCACTCAGCAACAGCTCCTTCTTCCACATGTCCCAGGGTATCATCGCAGACTCATAGAACCACCCACACAACCCTCATCACCTACTCACTCTTCTCAATATCCGTCTTAGAAACGATATGACAGCCCCCCTTCCCCTCACTCTTAACCCTGACCATCCCACACTCCCTCAACCAAGGACTATCCACACTGGCATCCACATCTTCAGCATGATACACCTGATCCGGTGTCGCCGGTCGGCGTACGATCTTATACCCCGGTCTTTTTACTCTTTCTACTTTCTTCACCCCTTCCTCTCCATCACTATCACCACCCGCATTCCCCTCCACTGAACCCGCAGAACCCCCGATGGTGGTAGGAGGAATCCGACCTCCAAACACGCGACCAAGTAACCCAACGATCTTCGACTGTGGTTTCAACCCCGCCGTTTTCCCCGCTGCAGCTCTCTTCGCAGCTTTCTCTTCCTTCCTATCGAGACGCCTGTCGCGTCTTTCCTGACGCCGGATCTGGCCTTCCAAACGGTGTATCTCGTGTGCTTCTTCGCGCGCGGTTGTTTGTGCGGTTTCGTCCGGGTCGTCGAAGAGGCCGTAGGTGCCGGTGTGGACTTGGCCGTGGGGGTCTGTTGGCATGATGATTTATGGTTTGAAGGGCGTGATGTGTGTTGTGGAGTGGGGTGCTGTGTTTTGTGCAATAGGAAGAGGGTGGGTGGAGTTTGAGTCGCGCTGGCGATGCGTGGGGATGCTGGTGTGTGGGTTGAGAGGTTTTGTTGAAGATGAATATCGGGCATGACGAGGAGAGGGGAGACGAGGTGTGGAGGTGGTTGCGTGTATGGAATGCTGGGCTGTCACTGTGTTCGTGGCATGATGGTTGTTTGCATGGCAAACGTGCAGTGTGAGGCGTCACATCGTTCGGAGTCCGAGCCTTAATCGCACTCCGTTAGATCGCATTCGCTTACCCACTCTTCAAGAACCAGGATAATCACAAGCTTGAATTCATCAGCCTGCATCCCATACATGCTTCACAGTCTCCCTAAACAAACATACCACCAACTACATCCCCAACCCCCCACCGAAAACCCCCTTCGCCCTCCCCAACAACTCCTCCAACTCATCTACCCCCCTCTCCATGCTCATCTCAAACCCCCCACCCCTTCCAATCTCCACTCCCATCTCCACCGCCTTCCCGTACATCAGTTCTATCTCCCTGAACCTCTTAACGGCCCCCAACAAAAGCGGCTTGAACTTATGTATGCTCCTCAATAACTGCTTGTCGAACGGGTATGGCACGACGCGGTAAAATACCTCTTGCATTGCTGCTAAAAGGGTGTTTGCGAGGTATGTCGTGTGCTCGTAGCGGGTGAAGAGGAGTTTTTGTGGGTTGACGGGAGAGGATTGACGGGGCGGTGTGAGGAGGGAGAGCGTGAGCGGTGTGGGTGGTGGTGGGAGGAGGGCTGAGTGTTCTGTTGGTGCGGAATTTCGACGGGCAAACATTAATGGGTGTTTCATGGTGGCGAGTTTGTGGCTGTGGAGGAAGAAGCGCAGAGGGTGTATGTGTGGATTGAGTGGAGGACATTTGAGAGTATGCCACGTGGTGAGTAGGTATGTTCCGGCTGCTGTGCTGCAAAGGTATGTGACGTTTTGTGACTGAGACAAATATGGTACGTTTTGCTTCCAGGTGTCGCTGGAGACACTTTGCCAGCTTACGACCAGCTATGAATGACGGCTTGTGACGGCTGTGATGACGCAGTTGTTCACCAGTGATGAGCTTACTGACATTCTGGTTCTGATTTAGTACTTCCAAAACCTGGTCATAAACCGTTGACACAGCCCTACTGCTTTTCTACATACTACGAATGATGGCGTCAAAACCAGCTACCGAAAACCCCACGAGTTCTCCGCCTAGTACCCCTAGCTTGCCGCCTACAAACCCCCGTCTAACGAGAGCCCTCCAGCGCTGCTCTATCATCATCAACATAGCCCAGCGACGCAACTCCCCTGCCTTTGAACCCTACATCAACAGATACCACGCCATTCTGCAAGGTCTTTCCGCGCCTATCGAGCAAGGCCACATAGAACATATTGGGCTCGGGACTGTAGCGGGTATTGAAAGGTTGACTGAGGAGGTTGAGATGATGCTAAGGGGTGAGTATGTTGGGGGTGTAAAAGAGGTGGATGATGAGATTTTGATAAGGGGAAGGAGGGAAAGGGAAGGAGAAGAGAGGAAGAGTGTGGATGGAGAGGGGAAAGACAAGAGGGGGGGAAGGTGTGTGATTCTGTGATGGATAGATGGGCTCTCGGAGGTGTATCTCGTCTGCTGGTGGATCTTTTGGTGCCGCTTCGTTTGTGCGTGCTGTTGACAAGATCATGAACTGCTGTTTTGGCAGACAAAGTTTTGATTCATAATCTCTTTCAGCGTGAAGTAGTCTCTTCAATCCGCTCAAATGGCAGGGGTTTGAGTGCTCACCTGCCAGTCCTCCGTCATGACCGTCGTCATCTGCAGTTCATTGATCACCTGAATCATCACACCGAACTCGTCTAGTATGACGAGAAGTGTCGCCGCACATCCGTCTTGTTGGCATCTTGATCGTAGGCGTACATCCTCCCTCATTACCACATGTCCATGACCGATGATGTGTTTACATACAGGGTGCACATCCGGACCTTCTGTGATACTCTTGAGCATGGAGCGAGCCTCCGTTTTTCCATATATATGTGGGCAAACATAGACATCCAAATCTTCTAATGCTTTCATGGCTTTGCTAGGGGGATCAGATCCAGGAAAGCGGCCAATCTCGCAAATGTTGCAAGGTACCAATGCAGGACTGTGGTTATGTGCTCGGAGTGTATTCGAGATGGTTTCTTCGCTTAGCCGAGAGACTGGGATTGTTCGAATCAGTGTGAAGCCATGCACCCGCTTGAGTAACAGGACAGCAGAGTTGCCGACTCGCACACAAGCAGGACATTGACGCTCTTGCTCCGGAGAATTGTATAGCCTGATTAGGTCTTCAAATGCCATTTGTCTGTGCGGGCAGAAGTAGATTGTGGCTGCAGATGCTATGCATTGCCTCTGGTTGGCAAGTATAGCGCCGCGTTCCCTCTTCAGCGGTTCAAAGGCCGACAGTGGATGGAAGTCTACACAATAGCTGCAAAGAAGCTTGTCGCGAGGGGTGTATCGTCTGAACTCGTCGTTAGCCTCTTCGTATTCGGCAAGTCGATTGAACCGATCTTTGCGTAGCCGCCATGCATGTTCGTCAGCGGCATCGTCGTGAAGCTCCCTGATGCAGTTATCGATTCTGTTCGTGACGGATAACATCCAGGTGTATTTGCATACGGTACGGAGAGTGTGTGCATCGACTGGAGCCAATATGTCGAAGATGTCCAAGAGAAGCTCCACAGGCAGATCCGTGAGGCCTCTCTGGCTGTCGGGACGTTCTGTTCTGCTGCGTGGTTTTAGCGGCATCAATACAAAAGCACGATTGGGCCAGTGACGGACACTATGCCAATTCGCATCCGCACGATCACGCCTGCGGCGGTGTATGAAGTAGTCTTTTGCGGCAGAATCGTCAGCGACATTGTGTCGATATCGATATGGCGGTGCGCTATGCACGATGTTGGAAATACCAGTGGTCGCCATGTGAGAGTTTGCGGTCAGAACGGAAGTTATCTGGAGATTGAGGAGAGGAAAAAGAAGATACGAGCGTGATGGATGAGCGACGGTGAGTTGGGATTCGTTGATTATAAAGTGCAAGAGGCGAGGCAGCAGTGTGCGCTAGTGTTCACGTGCGGAGATACACCCATGGTTTGATTGGCCCCCTTTGGTTGGGTCACCCCATAGAAATCATCTGGTCGTTGAGCTTACCATGGAAGGAAATCTACCGACGCACTTGCTCACTGATATGTTTTGTCAGCGAGGAATATGCTGGCCGTCCCACCATATGTTTGATAACGACACGCCTACCATGGAACGGCAAGAGTTGCACCAGGATCCCACAACCTAGCTGTGAGAAGTGGGTGGGAGCTCAGAATGGGTCACTGAATGATCTTGTTAGCGAAGATACATGTTAAGAATTTGATAGCAATAATAGCTGCCTAGATATCCATGACCCCATTCCCATCTAAATCAAAACGCCGGGACATGTCTGATCCCAAGTATACCCTTCAACGCCGTGCCACCCTATAGTATCATTTTGAAGCCAACAAGTGAAACCCCCTCTCCCAACTTGCAACAAATCTACATCTACTGATGTATCTGACTCACATGCCCCGCCTGTCCAGCACCACCCCACTCACTATCATCGTCACTACCAACATCCGTCCAGCTCGTAGGCGTCATAATGCCCTGCCTATCGCCGTCGAACTCGCTGAAACCGCCCTCGGAAAACGCATCTGTAAACCCGCTTTCTGAACGCGCGTCGTGGTCTGTGTCGTTTTGTTCGCTGTTGGGCATGCTGAGGATGGCGATGTCGTTGGCGTGGGGGGAGGCGACGGAGCCGCTCATGGTCATGGAGCGCTCGGAGCGCGGGGTTAGGGTGCCGGTGGAGAGGTGCTCGGCGTCGTTGTCGTCGAAGAAGGGGTGGGAAGGAGTGGCTTCGCCTGCTTGCGAGGAGGTGAAGGAGTAGAAGGATTGGGCGGCTTGGTCGGCGTCTTCTTGGGCGGGTTGCGCGGGCGATGGGGTCTCGGGGAGGGAGTGCTCGGGATCGGGTGTTAGATCGACGAGCGTGCCGGTGGTTGGTGTGGAGGGGACGTCGGCTACGATTGTAGCGGAGCTTTCGCGGGCGGCAGGTTCTTCGTAGGTGAATGGCTTGGGTGAGGGCGCTTCGTCTTCGTCGTGGTCGAATAGGACTTGGTCGTCGGAGAAGGGGTTGGCCATGGTAGCAGCGGCAGCAGAGCCGGCGGCAAAGCCAGCAGCACCACGCTTCTTGAGATTACCATTCGAGTTGTCCTTGCCAGTTGCCGTCGCGTTGTCCCTGAGCATGCCATCACTGCCGACCATGTCGTCGAAGCTTCTCGTCCGATCAGCCCTCGACCGCCTGGCAGCCACCTCAGCCGTCTCAGCACCGATCCGAGCCAGCTCATCCAGATCAACGGCGATGCCCTCTTCCCTCGCCCGTCTGATCAGTTCATTCCTATTCCTCCTGATCAACTCCTCCCTCCTCTGTTTCCTGGCCTCGAAGTCATCGGAGGATTCGCTCGGGCGGCGAGGCTGAATGTCATCGCCAAGGTTATGCAGCGCGATGGCGATCTTGCGGCGGGTTTGGTCGGCCCATTGTCGCACTTGGGGAGACTCGTAGATGGCGATACCGGCGGCGACGATAACGGACGCGGCGATTATGAGGCCTGATGTGAAGGGGTGGTTAGGACGGTGCGGCGGGGTTTGAGTGTTGCCTTGCGGAGATGCGAAGCGCGGGCCGGTGCCTGCAAGCAGGTTGGCATAGGAAAGTACAGTAGACAGTAGAGGAATACGCGACAAGAGAAATAACGTTGGATATGCTGGGGACACCGCAGCAACATGCATAAGTGGAGTTATCCGTACTCACCTTTGGCCAGTGGCGCAGGCATCTCTGCGGACTTTGTAGCAGCGGATGCAGTCGTGCTACCTAAAAAGGTTCCCTGGTAATGTGGTGGGAGGTAATGATAGGGAGGAGAATCCAAAGGCTTTTGACCTTGGAAGAGGCGTGTAAGGAGAGAAGGTTCGAGGGCTGAGAGCAATCATGGTTCGTCCGGTCCTTCGCCACTTGCACAGCCGCACATGCAGGGCCCATGGAGCTGGGGGCTCCGGGCGGCTTTTGGTGGGGTCGCGTGCCGCCAATCTCGCTGCACATCGCCCCGCACCCGTTGGACTAACTACATAATAGTTCCCCTGGAACAGCATAATTCACTCATAGCTGCGCATATTTGGAGATACGATGAAGTCATATTAAAGTGGGCTGAGTATCACCAAGATTCACACGCCTACATCGTGTTGTCAAGTCACTGCGAGAAATACTTGGGTCAAGTTGACGTTTACACGCAGAAAGCATCAATTGGAATAGCCAGCTAATTTTGTATGTATGCAGGAACGCAAGGATAAGAGACACGCTAAGCATCAACTGCCCGTATGTATTCACCAAACCAAAATCTACCCCGAAGACCAACTATGTGTCTAGACGGTAGTTTCTGAAACCCACGGTAGAAGCCTTTATCCGAAGTGTGGAGCTCATACGCATAGCCTAGATCATCAGCGTCATGCCAGACAGCTTGTACGATCAAGCTAGACCGTTCGACAAGAACGCGGAGAACATGCAAGCAAGACTTTTGAATGAAGACCGAAAACAAACGGAAGGAGGAAGGAGAGAATGGGTAGTAGGACTGGTCAGTTGACAGCCCGTGGGGTCCTCTGAAGCAGCTATGCCCCAGCGACGTAGACGAAGTGACAGGGCTGAACCGGGAACTCAAGACTCGTAATCTTGGGGACGAAGTACGAACCTGTGCCGTGCAAGCAGAGGATCAGTGATGACTACTTCAATCGACATGTTCTCGGGTGTTCGAGTAGCTGCGTCGTCCAAGTCATTTGCGGCATCAGGGCGCACAGCATCATCGATGTTGGCACGTCTGAAACGCTTGAAGTTGGTCATGATGTTCTCTGTCATCGCAGCGGCGATCTTTGCATCATCGTTGATCCGCTTATCGCCAAACTTCGAATCACGATAAGGACGGTAGTCCGCGAGATCGCTGTGCTTGGTGTGACCCGGCATGTGATCCCAACAGACGTTGTCATGATTCCAAAGATAGGGTTCCGGGCTACCGCGGGCTTGGATGACTTCGGCGGTCTTCGATGTGTGCAGAACCATGCCATCGAAGGGCATAGCTCTGACGATGAGAGATTTGGGGATGCTGCTGACGGCTAACCATTCACCCCTGTGGTCGTCGCCCGCCCATACACGCAGATCCGACACCTTCAACTCATTCACTGAGAACCAGAAGATACCGCCAGCATCCAAGACGTCGTTGACCTCACAGTCCGGGCGCTCGTGTGCAGGTCCTTCGTAATCATCTTGGAAAAGAACCCATATCGGGATCTCCAGGTCATCGTATACCTTTTCTTCAATGTGGTCGGTGTCCTTGTGCTCGGTCGTGTGCCCATTAGTGGTAGTCGTCATATTGGCTGTGAGAGTCGCAGGGACAATCTTGGAGATGTCAAGGGATGTGACGACGAGACAGCGCGGAACCTTCCTGGTCTTGTCATGTAGATGTTTCACCTTCTTCTCGGCCAGTGCTGATGAACGTTAGTGTGAGTCGTATATGAAGCATCCGCCCAAGACTTACCGAGCCTACTAGTTGTGGAAATGAACGGAGTAGGATTGGGTCCGGTCATCCTTGCGTCGAGATGTTTCATTATGCGCTCCTTCGTGAAATCCAGAGGCGCTTGGAGGGTACCACGCCCTTGGAAAGCGTTGTGATCTTGTAGTATGAGGTCTTGGTTGTCGGCATGCACGACATGCTTCACTCTGGAGACATTACTGGCCAGTGTACCGTTCTTCTCGTGGGACCACCTGTAGACTTTGTCTGGGCGATTGCCTTTGGCGCGTTCGCGTGCTGACTCCCCACTGAAGTTGCTTATAAATGTTAGCTGGTTAACGTCCAAGAACGGGAAGGTATAGCACGCTTACAGACGAAGAGGTCCATGAAGTAAGGATGAAGTGGTGGCTCTCTCCTTGGGATCTTGAGGGAGAGTCATCTTATGGTGTCAGTGGCCTTGTGAAGGGTTCGTGCTGAGCCTTGGTGACTGATGTTGTAGATCGTGTTGACTTGGTAAGATGTGTTACTGAACGACGGAAAGTAGAGGGCGTTGACAAAAGCGATGGAGGTTAGATGAGTAGAAAGAGCTCGTTATATACTAGGAGAGTGGCCTACTGTGAGACTAGACGCTAGAGATTCGCCATGTGGAGAGAGGCCAGGCAAAGGCGCGGTACATGGTAAGCTCACTGGTGAGAGACGATACTGGCATCTCAAAGCCAATGCCTAATACATCTTGTGAGACGGGTAATGTCGCTATGGTGGTGAATTCATATACCCAACCCATAAGCGTATGAATGGCGAGCACATTTCAGATATTCATGATTTCGTAGCCATCCAAGAGGCAAGTACCTTGATCTTGGTAGATCATCAAGTCGGAGTTGATGAATACATTACTTTGATGGATCACCATGCGATGATGAGCGGTGGACTGTGATGCTGCATGGCTACACCAGATCTTATGCCTAGGGCTACTAATGAACATTGACGACGACAAAAAATGATGTGTGGCGGCTTGATGTGATGGTCAGGCTCTAATCGTAGTAAAAAACGTCGTTCGTGATGTTGGAAGATGCAGGTCAAGCTCGCTGTAGGTGGCCCACCTTCCGCCAAGGCATCCGCGCGCCTGATTGGCGGTCGCAACCGCGTCTCAGCGAGCTGCCACTTGCGACACGCAGCATTCCGAGGTCGCACCACCACATTTCTAGAGATCGTGATCGGACAGCGCTTCCGACAGCTGCAATGAGTTCCTCTATAGAAACCGAGATTCTGAACAAGTACAATCTCACGACACTGTACCCCGCAACCTGGCCGCAGGAGAAGGACGAAGCCGACGAAGAGGATACGTTCGACGAGCCCATACCCAAAGCTACGAAACAATCGATACGGCGGTCCAAATCACGATACTCTGTGTTAGAGCCCAGTGCAAGATTCTCGCGGCAGGTTCCGGGAGCAGAGCGCTCGAAAGATGGCGTGGAGACGTTGGTTCAGAAGGACGAGCAGGACCCATTGGGCATGTACCCCAGTGTAGTGCAGGTGCTGCGGGCGAAGAACATACAGGTCGAGGATGACATCAAGCTGCGTACGTTTCAGCGATATAGCAATACATACAAGGCCTGTCTAATGGACACACAGGCAATCGCTTCCTCTTGAGCTCCACCACCTTCTCGCCCTCCCTCTTCCTTTCGCAAGTCCACAATGAAGCCTCTACCGACTCCCTCCTCGCCGGTCTTGACTTCCTCTCTCGGTCGATCGAGAAGAAGTCAGCTTCACTCAAAGTCCTCGTTGAATCCAACTTCGATCGCTTCGTAGGCGCTAAAGCTACAATCGACCGTGTATACAATGAGATGCGGGATCAAGGGAAGGAGCAAGTGGAAGCGCCCAACAAGGACCTACAACCTGGCACCGGCCGACCCAGGGCTCGATCAAGCTTCTCCGGCCGAAAGATAAGCGCCTCTCTGACACCAGGCATGGTTGACGCGGTGCCTGCGGAGAAGAGGAAGAATGCGCTCGTCAAGGAGAGCGAATACGGTGTACACGGAATCAAGGTCCCGCTGACCGAGGTCGCAGTGAAAGCGGAAGAAGTCTGGGGCCCAGCGCTAAACGGGCGCGAGCGGGAAGAGACATTGAAGTCCATCATGGAGTCTGTGGAACATCACCGAGGGTTGTTCGAAGTAGGATCAGCCATTCAAGATGCCATCCGCCGGAAGGATCACGAGACAATCACCGAAGAATACAAGCGCGCGAGGAAATACGCAGACGAAGCTCGATACATTGTAGAACAGGCGACGTCTAATCAGAGGCCGCTGACCGATGCCGAGATACATCAAGTCATTGTGACGGCTAGAATGTGGTCAGACGTCGAGCGGCAGATCGAGCGTTTCAAGCGCGAATCCTGGAAACGCCTGACCGCGGCGCACTTCACGCACCTACAGACTGGAACCGAAGATACCAAGTCAGATGAGTATCTGAGCATCATCTCAATCATGCTTGAGCTTGGCGTGGAAGAGAACCCCATCTGGGTGTGGTTACTCTCCCGCTACGAACATCTCAAGTTCCAGCTCAATTCCAAGTGCCAACATTCGCTCGTTGAGATCGAGATCCTTCGTCGTCATCTGGCGAACGGCGATAAGCCAAGCATGCGCATGCTGCAAAAGCATCTCCGCTCAGTCCCTACCAGCAGCAACGTCAGCGCTGAGCCTTCGAAGCTTGATACCCCGAAGGTGACTGAGTTCTGGGAACACGTGTATGCATCGATGACTACCCTACTCTCAAACAAATCTGGGTTGCTTGCTGAACTGGTTGAATACTGGGAGATTGTCCAGTCGTTCCTCTCCGGTCGCGCGCAACGGAACTTACCAACAGGCCATCACAACCAGTCGTCTGTTCACCACCGCCTGAGTAGTGAGAACAAAGCTGAGCTTGAGAGAGGTACGACCGAGCTCATCAGTATCCTAAGGGATCATCTTTTCTCGTTCTTCTCAGATCCTCCCATCGAGGATGTGTCTATGCTCATGTCACCACTGCCCATGAGCCCGACACCTACCACGCCCGGAACACCACTGAGCGCAGCATTGAGTCCCATGTCGGCGTCGAGATCTAGGTTCGATCCTGCGAAAGCACCTCCACCATCACCTAGTCGCGGAGAATCTTGGGAGAAGTATGCTTTCTGGCCGCCTAATGCGAATGCGCTTTCGGGATCTCACTATCTATCCAAGATGCTTGTCTTGATAGGCACCGCCGCCAACGAACTTGCATCGCTTCAAGTTCCTGAATCAGGAGGCAGTGGTCGCATCGACGAAGCACTGCGCTTGCTCCTTGGTGGTGTCCGTGAGCGCTGCATTCAAGCTATATGTGCAGCTTGGAACACGGATGCCGAGAAGTTGAAGGTGTTGGAGGACTGGACTCGTCACGTTGACCGCAAAGATACCACCAACCTGCCTCAGCGTTTCCTCGCAGTACAAAGCTTCCTACTCAACAACCTGCAAAAGATCCTCTACGTTGAGGCATCAAGCAAGACCAGAGTGGACGTCGTGGTACCACCGAGCAATAAGCTGCTGCAGATGGTTAGAAGTCAATTCGTCACCAGCTTGTACAGAACGCTCAGTGGGATGGTCGAATGTGCGGAGCGAGGCAGACAAGCTTTGGGTGCTGAGTTTGAGATCAAGAGTGACGATCTGACCATCGACGAGCAAGATGATCAGAATGGCAACGACTGGGGTAGGGTCGATGCCAACAAGAAGGTAAGCATACATGCTGTTCATTGTACAGCCTCTACTAACAACTCACAGTCCATCCGCCTCCTCCTAACCCTCGCCAACATGTCCGCCTTCCAGTCCGAAATAACCCCCCAACTCCTCACCCTCTTCGAAACCCTCTTCAGCGTCCAACTAACCGACGAAACAAACCGCATCCGCGACGTCCTCTCCCAACTCGACGCCCAACTCTTCCGCTCCTACACAAAACCCCACGCCACAAAGATCCACTCTACAATCGAATCCGGCATCTTCAGCCCCACCTGGGCACCTCCCCCCGACAACCGCAAAAGCGTCGCAGACCGCGACCCAAGCCCCTACGTTTTCACCGTACTCCTAGATCTCGTAATCGTGCACACCGAGTCGTCCACAACATCCGCACCCCTAACCCCACGCATCCTCCGCTCCCTATTCGAAGCCACAACAACCTCGCTCATAACGACCTTCCAATCCGCCAACCTCCCCACCATCTCCCTCCCGCAACTCATGCAAGCAACCCTCGACGTGGAGTTCATGGCACAAACGCTTGCTTCGTACACTACAGAGAAGGCGTCGCAGATCCAGACGGATATATACCAGGTGCTGGATCAGAAGACGGATAATGCGGCGAGAGTGAGGCTGCAGGAGGAGTTGGGGAGCTTGAGGGTGAGCTTGAAGAGGTTGAGGGAGGGGACGAAGGTGCAGTTTGCTTGCTTTAGGAGGGTTAAGAGGGGGACGCTTGCGGGTGGTGGGGCTGGTGGGGAAGGGCAGGAGGAGAGGAGGGGGAGGTAGGATGGGGTTTTGTTGCGGGGTGGATGGAAAGGCGGGGGGGGGAGATTGGTATGTGATAGGGATATGTTCAAGATTGTTGATAACGTTATGAAAGCTGTGCGTGCGTGTAATGCGTTCACGTATTTGATCTTGAAGTCCGGCATTGAACCAACAAACTTGAATGCACGCAGGTATACAATCTGCCTTTCCGTGCCGCTCCCTTAACGATACTTCTTACACCCCTTTCAATATCCGCCTCAGCATAGAGTATCCAAGAATTCATACACCGCACAAACTCCAACATGCCACTCAACAACACACCCACAGCCTCACCCCGCGACGCCGTCGAAGCCGCCCTCGACCTCTTCTTCCGCGCGCGCCACGATCCTTCAATACAGCCATCCGCCTGGGACGACCTCGTCGCCACGTTCTCTGAACAGCAACATGCTCAACTTGAAGATGCAACGTGCGTGCTGCGACGCACTTGGCCGAGGCATATATCTTATCCTAACCTAGTTGGCTTTGTGAGGTGGCAGGTGGAGAAGGCGGAGAGGAGAGACAAGGAATTGGATGAGAGGGAGAGGGAGGATGAGAGGAGGGAGAAGGAGGATGAGAGGAGGGAGAAGGAGGATGAGAGGAGGGAGGAGGAGGATGAGAGGAGGGGGAAGGAGGAGAGGGAGGAGGAGGCTAGAGCGATTTTCGACAAGGAAGGGAAGTAATGGATATGTGTGCAGATGGAGCGGGGGGAAGTTGAATGAAGTTATGGGTCGAACAATACCCTTTTGCGGAGGGGGAGGCGCAGGGTCAGCGCATGAAGATTCTGGGTATCTGTGAGTGTAAATGTTTTGATAAAGCACAATTCTATCGCTTCGAAAACTCGCTGTTCCTACAACGATGCTTATATCTGCAAGTAAACGCCGCTGAATGCATCTTATCTATAAACCTCCCAATCCGCATCTTCAATCATGCTGTTCTCTCCCGCTTCCTTCCTTTATTCTTACAAATCGTACAAATACGTCTATTCACACATCTTCGCTGCCAGACAGCGGATGTTGCTCGAAATACCGTAGTAGCGTTTGGTATAGTACCAACATGGTCCCTGATTGCACACTCGTCCAGACGGCGCGCGGACCCACGCCTCTGAACCACCCCGCTATTCCTTCTGTTTTGTATATTATCCTTAGGCCGGTCATGACGGAGGATGTGTCGAGGGTAGCGGCGCCGTGGGCTTTGAGGGTTGTGGAGGGAGAGGATGTGGATATTGGTCTACTTTGCGTCGGTTTTGGCTTAGTTGTTTGAGAGGAAGTGGAGTGTTTTGAGGTCGCGGCGGGCGAGGGTGGTGCTTTGGGTGGGGGTGGAGAGGCGGGAGACGGGCCGTTGTGTTGGGTTTGGATGCGCGTCTTGACTACGTCGAGAGGGGTTGTTATGACGCCTGCCATGCCGCCTGCGGTCGCTGCGGTTGCGATTTCTAGCGGCAGTCCAATGTTGTTTGAGCCCATGTACTTCTTCGCCCAGTCCCGCTCTTCTTCGTAAAAGGCAAATTGTAGTGCTGAGAAGGGGAGGTCGCGCCAGAGCGTGGCCTTGTAGCCGTGGAAGAGGGCGCTGTAGCCTTCCACCCTGGCTATTGTTCGCGCGGCGTCGATGGTGCCGCGGTAGTTGTAGCCTGAATTGAAGTAGGGGTTGTTGTAGCGGCCTTGTAATTGGAGGCGAGTCTTGAGGACTTCAGAGGGGACGTATGCGGGGGCAGCAGCGAGATCAGCGAGCAGACCTAGAAGTTTGTCAGTACATGGCGGGGCTTTGTGGATCTGTAGGGAGGTGTACCGGCTGAGAAGTATGCGACCGAGGGCGCAACCCCATAGTCAATCATGGTCCGCTTGGTCCACTCGTATGCTCCAAAGAAGCACACAGTGCCCGAGAACGACCCAAGAAACGCTGGCTTCACTCCTCCGTACAATCCTTTCCGGAAGCCTTCTTGCCGCCATATGGTGTAGTATGTGTTGCCCATGGATGTGTACTTGGGTGGCATGTGCGGGTCGCCCTGTT
Source organism: Alternaria ventricosa (assembly GCF_023758065.1). Lineage (NCBI taxonomy): Eukaryota > Fungi > Ascomycota > Dothideomycetes > Pleosporales > Pleosporaceae > Alternaria > Alternaria ventricosa. The sequence goes on along the minus strand of NW_026055685.1, from coordinate 1,787,330 downwards.
GTCGCGTCTTGACCGTATCCAGCGAGTGCATCAACATGTCACCTGTTGTGCCTCCTATTCCTCCTGCCAGCATTGCCTGTTTGTGATCAATTGGCATCCCTCATCTCTGCAGACTAGGCATCCTCACATGTAGGTATGGCGGCCGCGCTGCTTCCTCGTCTATCTCGTCCTCCATGGCTCCCCGCTTGGTATCCTCCATGGGAAGTTCCACTGCGTGTGCTGTGCTTGCGCCATGTCTCCGGCTACCGTCGGTCAGGTTGGTGGTAGAGTCTCCGTTTGTGAAGAAGTTGGCCACGCGGGCAAGTACCATGAGCGCTTCAATGGCAGCGGTGCACTGGGGTGGGTTGAAGAAAGACGAGTATAGAGAAGTTTGGTATGTGCAAGGGTATCTTCAAAGAGTGACGTTGCTGCCGCTGCGGCCGTGCGATGATGTTGCGTCTGGAAAATTTCGGCCAAGACCGGAGCTGCGCAGCCACATCCCTGCAAGCCCTGGCTATCAGCTATCAGAAGCACGGGGACCAGACGACGGCTTGATGCAGTTAAGACTACCTAAGCTATACCTACGCGAATGCCACCAAAACGACGGCAGACAACGCATCTTGCTCAGAGACAGCGTGGTGTTGCTGCAGATCAATGTATTTTGTAGGCTAAGCCCTGCAACAGTTAGCGCCCAGATGACCCACGTGAGCCCCAGCCATCGTGTTTACATCCAGAGTCTCTCTGCATCCGATCAACACCACACCGCCCCCACCTTTTTTGCCCACGACGCTTTTTCCGCTTGCATTCTTGACCCATTTTGATCGCAAGCTTTACGCGACTTGATCTATACCACTCACAATGTCTCACTCTTGGCTTCAGAGGAAGCGCAAAGCTGACTTGATCGAGCTTGCGCAGAAGGCTAGACTTCCCGAGTAGGCTGGAATCGATCCTGCGCGTGTATGCGATACTAACAAGCCATTTGCAGTGCAGATGGCCTTTTGAAAGACGATCTCGTGGACCTGCTTGAGAGCCATCTCAACTCCAATGAGAGCACCTTTGCCAAACTCCCTGAGTTTAGCGACTACTACGGGCGCAATGGGTCGCCAGTAAAGCGCGAAAAGTCTTCGCCGGAACCCTTCATCACGAAGACGACGCGACGCCGAACTCTTAACAAAGACCCCTCGTATGTCAAACTTGGATACGCGACGCGCGACGCGCTGAGACTAACGAACGCGCAGACCAGAGTCCACCCCCATCATTACACCAGAAATCCGCAGCGTTGTCGCGCGTACACCCAAGCCGAGATCCGTCTCTCGACGTGTTTCCGAGATGGTCGCTGAAGCCGAACCTAAGGCCATGTCCCGTCGCGTTTCCGAGGTGGTTGCTCAAGCCGAACCCAAGGCTGTCTCTCGTCGCGTTTCCGAGCTATACAATCAAGTGGACATTCCCGCATCGCCTGCCCAACTCGCTGAGGTCGCCGACCAGTCTTTCCAAGTAGTCCAGACAAAGGCTGTCGAGCTGTGGGACAGGACCAGGATCGATGAGCTGAAGGAGTTCGTTCGCGAAAACGCAAGCTCGGTCGCTACCATCCAAACTATCATCCTGCTTGTCGAAGCTGTAGGACTACAGTACAACACGCTCGACACCACTCCATTATTCGCTACACCCGCCGCCCTGGGCTCATACACGAGCAGTCAAGACGTTCGAGGACCAAACTTCTGGGCGCTGCTCTCAGCCGAGTGGTGGGCACCAGCTACCCTCTGGTCGCTGACGAGCTGGGTGCTACCACTGATGTTCTCATACTTCTTCAACTTGACCCTTCGATCAAACACCTCGCGCAAGTCTTCCGAGCGCCAATACCCCGCTGACCCGCTCATCTTCAACATTGCGCGGGCAGTCCTGTCGTACAATGCCTACCGGGAAACTGTCAACATGGCATTTGCGCCAAGTGCCTGGGGTCCCTTCTCCGAGTACGCGGTTGCGCGCGTAGGAAATAATGTCCCGGGAGGATACTACGGGCTGCAAATTGGCTCGCTGGTTGGCATACTTGTCAGCCTTTACGACGCCGCGTTGAAGAAGTAGATACTTGTTGGGTTAGAACACGGAATGTGACTGGGTCTGACGTGAATCTGGTGATACCTGTACGTTCATTGGCGTTTGGATATACGATACCTTCCACCCTGGCGAGCTGGACAAACTTTGCATCTGGATGCGGAGTTCGAGACCGGCGTTTATCGGAATGACTGTTTCATTTGAGCTGCTACGCTTCTTCGTTACCAATATATACCGATGCCAAAAATTGTTCCCGAACTTGATTGCCCATGAGAAGTAGTGACTCGGGTGCAGACAAGACGCCAAATACTCCAGCTGTCGGACCAGCGACTGCGCGTTGTGGATGAAACACGTGAAGTCGCGTGTGCTATCGATAGCTCCAAGCGCGAAAGGGCCACGCCGTCACCCCTCCGCTCCACATCCTGCCATCCAACATCACTCTCATACGACTGCGCCCACACAAACTCTCCTCCAATCTATCAATTGAACAACATACAACATGTCGGCTAAATTCATGCAAATGTTGCAGAACATGCAGGTGCAAGGGCGGTCAGACCGGTATATAGCGCACACACCCTCTGAAGCTCCAATGAGTTACTAATGTATAGCACCAAGTACCCTGGAAGACATGATCAATTCCGAAGACCAGCTCGCGGGCATGGACGGCATGGAGCTTCGCGGCTGGAGCCAGAAAAACCCTACAGTGCCCAGTCGTGACCTCAAGGACCCAGTCGGCCAGACCTTCCTCTCTATATTCAACCAAGAATTCGACGCGCTACAAAACTACGCGGAAATGATGATCAAACAGCTCGGCGGCACCGAGGAAGCTCGTGAGACGTTCAGGAACGATCTCTACGCTAAACGATGGGGGCCCACGAAAACAACCGTCTACGGTGTACTCTTGCCAGCGCTGCATATGATGCCAAACAAGAAGCAAGAATTACTGGGCGTCGTAAAATATCTAGCCAATGATCTCAAAGTACCTGTCGACGGTAAGGACGTCGTGGGCAGCACCGCCCTCTTCTGGGCCATCTCCACCAAACCCTACGTGCAACCCGAATTTGCGCAGATCCTCTTCGACGCTGGCGGTTCCGTCAACACGAAGAACCGTTTCGGCGCGACGCCAGGCTCTGAAATCGCCCAAGCCGATATTCACGGCGACACGAGCAAGAACGTGCAGATGCTCAAGTGGTACGTTGAGCATGGCGGTGACGTCGACAGCAAAGACAACGATGGTATGACTATCAAGACATTGGTGGAGATGATGGGTATGAAGGTGCCGGCTCTGGCTGCGGTTCTCAAGAAGGGCAAGGGACCGAGAAAAGAGGGGGATTGCACGAACTGCGGGAGGGGCCCGAAGGATGGGAAGGTTTTCTCGGCTTGTGGAAAGTGTAAGAAGGCGAGATATTGCTCGCAGGAGTGTCAGAAGGTGGATTGGAAAGGTCATAAGAAGGTTTGTAAGGCGACGTAGGGCAGGGTGGAGATGTGGTAGTGGGAGAGGTGAGAAGAGACGGTACTGGGGTTGAGGGTGCCGTGCGGAAGAGTTGGGTGACCATCGAAGCCGACCATGGCTAAACTCTGGCTTCCTGGCTTCCTGGCTTCAGCTGGCGACAGGCCATGAAACCAGCTATGCATATACGGGTTGTTCACCGGCAAGACCGGCCCAAGCGACGCCGACAGAGACGAAGCGAAGACGATGTTTCGATAGCACGAGACACAACAACCCGTCTACCACATACAAGAAAAAACGGAATAGGTCTAGAGCCTACATCAACTTTAAGTCACTTACTTTGCATGTTTCTATGTTAATGTAGGCTGCAGACCTGTTAAGGTTTTTCCTAGGTTGACGCACGTCTTTCGAACGAAAGTATGGAACGACTGTTGCACATTTGACTAGTCTGGTAGTTGATGGGGCACAACGACCATCAGGGAATATATCAGATACTTACACACTTTCCATCGTCTTGACTTCCTCTGCAGTACTTACGATCTTGCCTCCGAACTTATTATCAAGAGCTTAATATGGTTAAAGAGTAGGGTGGGGCGGGGGGACACGCGACCATGCATGCACGACGATTACTTGACGTCACTCGTAATACATTGACCGCCATCTCAAAAACGACTATGTCCATCTAAGGCAGTCCCTAACACAAGATTACCGCCCCCAAGAACTTATTTCGCTACCAATCATCTCTTCAAAATGAGGCTAAATCCCAACGGTGACGCATCAACCTTCCCCAAACGCTCAGCCTTACCACACATCGCCGGCACCCCAAAAGACAACGCCTGGTTCTGGGGCGGCCACGATGAACTCGGTCGCTTGAATCTCCTCACCCCGGAGAGAACGGTAAAAGCCACACAAGAAAACGTCAAAACAGGAGAATCAGTCTCGTTAGATCTCCCCTTGAACGTCCCCAGCCCAGCCTTCTTCGGACGAAAAGGCCTAAAACACCGCATCAAAACCATTGCACCAGGCGCTTTCGACGACGAGGTAGCATTCAACACGCAAAGCACTTCGCAATGGGACGGTTTCCGCCACTTCGCACATCCAAAGTATGAATGCCACTACAACGGCGTTCTCTCAGATGAAATCATGGCGGACGTAGACGACGACGGTGAAGATGGCGACGCAGCACCTGAGCGCTCACGTAAACTCGGTATAGACGCCTGGGCCAAAAGGGGAATCATTGGCCGCGGCATTCTCCTCGACGTGTACGCCTGGTCCCAGAAGACAGGCAAAGAATACGACCCCTTCGCCAAACACGCTATCACAGCAGACGATCTCCTTGCATGTGCTCAATCCCAAGGCACATCCTTCCACACCGGCGACATCCTCCTCATCCGCACCGGCTGGCTCTCAACCTACCTCTCCCTCTCCCCCTCCGAGAAGTCCTCCCGCAGCACCCTCCCCCACGACCAACATTTCTACGCCGGTCTCGCCGCCGACGATGCCATGAAAGACTTTCTTTACGACAAATACTTCGCGGCTGCTGCGACTGATAACGCGAATTTCGAGGTTTGGCCGCCGGAGAGTTTCGAGGGGAGCTTGCATGCGTGTATGTTGAGTATGTGGGGGATGCCGATTGGCGAGCTGTGGGATCTGGAGGGGTTGGCGGGGATGTGCAAGGAGAAGGGACGGTGGGAAATTTTGGTGGTTAGTAAACCCGTGGATGTGCCGGGGGGTGTGGGGAGTTTGCCTAATGCTGTTGCGATATTTTGAGGGGGTGTAAAGAGGAGGGGAGAGTAGTTTGGTGTTGCGGGTGTTTGGATACCCAGTTTGGAGAGTTCAGCGCTTTTCTTTTTGGTCCTTTCTCACGCCGAGCCTCGTCTTTGATCTGAGCAGATGACCTTGTCTACATCTACTGATCTCACTAGCTATGTCTAGATTTTGTGTCGCGTTTTGCAAGATGAGTCTAAAACATGTTTTTAAGGTAGAAGTATACATTGTCTTACAAAGTTTCAACGTATGAGTATTCAATAGTATGTAGGCAGCATAATACTCTACTCTGTTTGCGCGGCCGCAGAACAAAACTTCATCGGTGACTCCGTATCCCACAAATCCAGATTCATCAAGCTAGAGCCTTCATCACTCTATCTAGGTTCGTCTTTGTGTCCGCGACCTCGGTCTGGACTACGGCCGATCCCCTGGACTAACCCCGGATTCTACCTCCCGCTCTTAGCGCTAGCCTAATACACACGATGCGGCGCATCACCAATGCCTTTTCAAGAAGAGTATCAAGCCACAGACCAAAATAGTATTTTAAGGCTAAACATTCGAAGCTGAGGTCCTTCAAAGGTTTTTCGTGGGCGCATTCGAGTTCCATCTCAATAACCAGCCCGGACCAAGGCCAGACCCTATCGAGCCAAAGGCGTACTCTATCGTCGTTCATAGACGCATTGCGTCCTCGCTCGGCGGTTTTCCCTTGCGTCCAGACCATGGCAAGTAACGTTGAAAGTGTATAAAGCTGTCAAATGCGCTGCTTTTCTGATCAACGAGACTCGCTTTCCATCCTCTCGACAACTACATTTCAAAATGGCACCTGCCCTTCGCGCAATTGCGCTCGCATTGCGAGCCGCCTCGTCGACCTGCCCATCATCACCAATCTGTCCCCAGGACGACCAATGCTCGCTCACCTTGAATGGAGCCACTCTTCAAGTCAGCTGTGCGACTGACTACTATGGTGGCGATTTGCAGTTAGCACAGGTAAGCATGACCCCACAGTGGGCTGTCTTGGAATCAACGCTCATCGTTTCATAGACATCATCCTTGGCAAGTTGCATTCGAGCATGCTCCACAACTAAGGGATGCAATGCTGCAAGCTACGTGGATGGTAACTGCTACCTCAAAAGCACGCTCAATGCGGCTCAGTCAAAGTATGGCATCTCTGCTATTCATTCGACCTTCAACTGACCCAGTCGTTAGTGCCAACGTGATTGCAGTAGCTGTCATCTCCAGAGATACTTCGACAATGCCTACTCCAGCGCCGGATGTCCCCCAAGTGTGCCCTACCAGTTTTACTTGCCCGGAAAACAACGGCTGCTCTTACACTGATGGCTCACGCACCCTGACACTTACTTGTGGAGTTGACTTCTACGGAGGTGATTTCACCAACCAGTACGCAGCAACCCTCCAGGCTTGCGCACAAGCTTGCGCAGGCGATGCACAGTGCGTCGCCGCTTCTTTCGTTGGCGGCAAAGGTGCTGGTAATTGCTATCTCAAAAACACGAAGAACGGCGGTTCTTCGAATGACGGTGTTGATGGTGAGTGACGGAGCGAGCTGACTTGTATAACATTTGCTGATTACCAAAAGGTGTCTATGTTGTCTCCAATACCGTGCAACCGAGCAGTTCAGCATCAAGCTCAACCCTATCGCCTTCCTCCACTGTTGAGACGACAACTGTCTCCTCTTCCACTAGCACAGATGTTGTTGTCAGCTCTGCCTCGACTTCGTCCAGTACCTCAACCTCGACCGAAACCAGTACTTCGACCCCAACCCCAACCCCAACCCCCACACCAACACCCACTCCTACTCCTACGCCGACACCTATTCCTACGCCAACGCCAACGCCTGAACCACAACCCACCTGTGGCGTTAACGGTAATAGAAGAGCGGGGGTATCATACGGCAACTATGCTTTTACGACGACCTTGGCCTCTTGCAAGGCCAAGTGTCAGAGCGCCAATATTTCAGGTCGTACCTGCCGTGTCTATGGTTACAACGCCCCAACCCTGGGTTGCATGGTAGCACTGGGGTTTACGGCACCAACGTTCGAGGAGGCTGTTGCACCTATTAAAACCGGGGCGTACGTCTGGTATGCTGTAGAATGCGCAGTATGAGAAGAGTGTCTTCATTTATTCAATAGTGCGCGATGATATACCTTAATAGTGCATACTGAATGAATTTCCATACATTGATTTTAGATCTTATTCATTATAGCATTCATAGCCACCCTCCTCCAGTAGTCCAATGACCTGGTCGTTGACTTACATTCTTCGAAGTAATCGGTTTCGGAGCTAAATAGCATCAGTCCGAATCTAGAGATTGTGCAAGGAGCAACGCATGTTGGGTGGTCAAGGCATGATGTTCACGTGAACGGATCACATGCATCGAGGCAGAAGAGTTTTGTGTTTCGAAGCGGAATGGAGATCGAAGCTGCCAAACCCACGCTCAAGGAAGGATTAACTAAGTATACTATTGCATGATATTCAGGGAGAAGAGCGCGGACGCAAAAACGCACATCCTTGCGCGACGCAAAACTTTTCTCGGAGCCCGTCTTGCCATCCTTCATTTCCTACTCTAAGTATTGACTACTGTTGCTCTCGATTAGCATTGTATCCAGCTTGGATATCATGTAAACATGTCGTGTCTTTGAAGCGGCGTGGCTCAATTTGATGGATGGCTTGTAGTTGGCGATGAACCGGTCAAATAGCTAGTAGAAAATATGCCTTGATGGGAGTGACTAAGCATGGATCGCCGCCATGGCCGCAGATATATCAGAGCTACTACTACCAAATAAAGGATGACGTAGTTGCGTGCGAGCGGAAGTGAAGCTGCTGTGGAAGATGGTGTCGATATTACCATGTGAGGATTAGGTATGTCGAATTCGTTCGGAGCTGAACAGATGATGATGATGATGATGATGATGATGTTCATAGCCACATGCGAAGTCACGAAGCATTGAGGCGAAAGGTATGAAGTGTTGGGGGAATCTATTCTCTATCTTGTACGAGATGGAATCAGATGAAGAGCAACCATGCAAGTTTTGTACCGTGACGCCGACCATGAACACATTACTCATAGACTGATATCGATTCAGCCTGTCATGCAACCCATGAACTCTCCTGCCGTAAACCAAAACCGAGGGAAGGAAACTTTTCGAAAAGGGCGGCGATGCGTTTACTCGTCCTCGTCGGAGAAGACCTCCTCGCCACGCTTGCGGCGGGCCATGCGGTCCTTCTTCTTCTTGCGCATCTCGGAGGAGGTGAGCTTGGCCTTCTTCTTTTGGCTGTAAAAAGTCAGTTTTTGCTCCAAATTGATCGGGACGACGGCAGGATGCTCCCAAACGTCGAGAAATAACGTACCTGGCTATCTTGTTGCCCTGTTGTCATAGTTAGCATAGGTTCTAAGAGGGTAGGGTGTGAAGGGGCCGCCAGGGGAGTGGGCGGGTCGAATCTGGTCGACAACAGGAAGCAGGAACGGGGAAAAGCACGAACCATGGCATCAAACTGGCGCGTTAAGTTAGCAATGATCAATCGATATAGTGGGTAGAGTGATGACATACCTTCTCCTCTTCTTCACCATCGTCCTTGGCAAGACGGGGTCCGGCACCCTGACCTTGCACCCAGTTGTGACCGGAAGGAGTCATGCGACCGTCCATGACAGCCCAGACTTCCTCAGTGAGGTTGGCAGTGAACTCGGCGGAGTGAGTAATGATGATGACACCACCCTCGAAGGTCTTGATGGCCTTGGAAAGAGCACCAAGAGAGTCACGGTCCAGGTAGTTAGTAGGCTCGTCGAGGACGATCAAGTGAGGACGCTGCCATGAGCAGGCAGACAGAACGACCTTGACACGCTGACCTCCGGAGAGACCACGCATGCGGGAGTGGGAAACGAGCTCAGCGTCGAGACCGAAGTTGGCGCAGTGGGCCTCAATCTCCTTGCGGACAAGGGGACGGAATTGACCGCTGGCAAGAGCCTCCTTCTGGTCAACCTCGGCAACCATCTTGGCGTGCGAAGCCATGATCTCGGAACGAGGAATCCAGGCGTTGTCAGCAGACATCATGGGTGTCCAGCGCTCGTTCTTCATGCCAACGTTCTCTCCGAGAGCGAACGAACACTCGTACTCGTAGGAGTTCTTGAACTTCCTGCGGGAGTTGATGCCGATGACGCGACGCTCGGTACCCTCGATCTTGTAGATCTTGTCCATGGCCTTCTCGTCCTCCTCGGTGACGATCTTGTTGGCGCGGTCCATGGTCTCACGGTCCTCACCAGTCTGGAAACGCCATTGAATGTACTCGGAAGGAGTCTTGTCGAGGTGGTGGTCAATATGGGCGAAAGCGTGCTGCTTAATGTAGGCAATACGGATGTTCTCGTGGTGGTAGATCTCACCCTTGGTGGGGACAAGCTCACCAGTCAAGACGTTGACAAGGGTGGACTTTCCGGCACCGTTGGGACCAATGACGGCGATACGGGATCCGAGCGAACATTGGAAGGTAATGTCCTCAATCTGGGGCTTGGAGGTACCCTCGTACTGGAAGCTCATGTTGGTGGCACGGAGAATGGCCTTGGCCTTGGTCTTGACACCCTCAAGGAAACCGGGCTCGGGGAACTTGAACTCCATGTCGGAGGCAGCAAGCTCGTGGTAGGACTTGGCAGAGGGCACACGCTTGACGAAGTCGTCAAGGTTACCACGGTAGCGCTTAAGCTTGAAGCGCTCGTAGTGGATGACGTGCTGGATGACGTTGTTCAAGAACTTGCTGTCGTGGGAGATGACAATGGATGTGCAAGGGGAGCTGGTGAGGTAGTCCTCGAGCCACTTGACGTTCTTGACGTCCAAGTGGTTGGTGGGCTCGTCGAGCAGCAGAATGTCAGGCTTCTCGAAGACAGCACGGGCAAGCGCGAGCTTCATCTTCCATCCACCGGAGAGAGCACCAATGGTACCGTTGTACATGGCGTCGGTGAAACCGAACTCGTTGAGGGTAGTCTTGACCTCTGACTCAGGGGTCTCAACACCGACGGACTTGAGCTTACCCATGGTCCACTCAAGAACGGTCATCTCAGTGTCAGCAGAGTCCAAGTCGTGCTCGACGTAGACGGTCTTGACCTCGTTCTGCTTGGGGAAACCCTCGACCTGCTCGTTGTTGATAGCGCGCATGAGGGTGGTCTTTCCGGAACCGTTGGGTCCGAGGAGACCGTAACGCTGACCACGCTTGAGACGGAGATGAGTCTGGTTGAGCAGGATCTTAGCACCGTAGGCCAAGTTGAATGTGCAGTTGCAGAGATCCTCGCCCTCCTCCTCATCAGGCTCGACGGCGCGCTCAGCGGCGGCACCGGGGAGAGATCGCTTGCGGGTCTCCTCAGTGACCTCCTTGGCCTTCTCGTCACCGACAAGGACGGCAACGAAAGGACCGGCGTTAGCCTGCCAGTTGAGAGGCTCGTAGTCCTTCTCGTCGATCAGCTGACCACCAATGGCACCAACGTAGTTGACGACAGGGGTGAAGCGGTCGTCAATCTTGATGCTGGAGGGGATAGCGGCCTTGAGGTGGTTGGCAATGGTGGAGATGTCACCAGACTTCTCGATCTCGGGGATCTTGCCGTTCTCGACGTGACCGACACGGATGAGGGTGTCGAGACCCTGGCGGGTCTTCTCACGAGCCTCGGGGTCAGCCAAGTTGTCGTGGTTCTTCTCAAGCGCGGGCATGAGACGGGGCAAGAAAGCGGCGACAATCTGGGGGTCCTCGACAAGCTTGCACATGTTGTCGATAATGACGGCAGACTTACGCTTGATGGCAGTCTCGCGCTCGACGAGACCACGCTCAAGCAGGGGAACCATGATGGCGAGGGTGGGCTCGTGAACGTCAGTGACGAAAGTGGTGGCACCGAGCAAGTGAACGGTCTCGGGGACGTTCTCAGGCTTAGCGATACACTTGATGAGCTCGGGAATGAAGCGCTCGATATCCTTGTTGGAGATCAAGGAGCAGAGGGTCTCCATGGTGCCGTAGGCAGCCTTCTTGACCTCAGGCTTGGTGTCCCACATGGCTCCCGAGATAACGGGAATCAGGTCGGGGACACGGAAAGCCATCTGGGCAGGGGCGCTCTTGGTGAGGGCCTCAATGCACTTCAGGTCGGTCATCTTCTCGGGCCACTTTTGTGCGTTCTCGAGCGAGTTGATGATGTGGGGGATGATGGCCTTGACGGCGTTGGGGTTGGCGGCCATGACGATGGACTCGGCGGCGGTCTGAGCAGCGACCTTGACGCCGCTCATCTTGTCACCGACCGCGGCCAGCACGTCCGGCAGGAGGGAGACGAGGTAGGGCTCGACGGAGGCGGAGACGTGCGAGTGCTGGGCGATAGCACGGATGGCATCGAGAGCGCGCTCGCGGGCGACGGCATCCTTCTTGCTGGCGAGTTGCTTCTTAAGCACCTGGACAGCCCTGGGTATTTGTTAGAGACTGCACTGTGGCGGGGGAGGGGCAGAGGGCAAACATACTTGGTGGGAGCGTCAGCCTCCTCAATGTCGCCGTTGATGAAGGTGGCGATGGCCTGAGCAGAGGCGTTGATCTCGTCCTGGGCCTTGGACACGGTCAACTTCTGCATCATCTCCTCAAGCGCCTTGAGCGACTTGGAGTTCTCGGACTTGACGTCCTTGGCATCATGCGAAGCAGCAGGCGCCATTTTGTCGGTTGAGGTAGAGGGGGGTGTGTGTAGAGAGGGTGGAAGAAGTAGGTGGGGTGGTCCTTATATATGGACTTTGGCGGGGCCTAAAAAACTTTTGGCGCGAAAAGATAGAGTGAATCTATCCGGGGGGTATCAACGCGAGGAATCTGACTCGCAACCTTTCTATGCTACCGGGCACAACGACAGAAAGAAGGGAAAGGGAGTGTGAGTGGAGAGAGGTGGCAGTGAAGGCTCGACGGGCTCTTTAAATTTGCGCTGTTTGGTGGGATGGTCGCTCGCTTTGAGATTTTCTGCACGGGCCAGATCTTATCGCGCTGAGGAACCCGACACCAGCTTCGCCGCCCAGGCCTTTGCACGCCAACCTAGGAAAAACCTAAACAGCCTAGAGCCTACGTTGACGTTAGGTCACCTACTTTGCAAGGTTTTAGGTTAATGTAGTGTGCAGACCTGTTTAGTTTTTTTCTTGTATAAGGTGTTTGCGCAATTATTTCCCTATGATCTAATTCGCATCCCAATCAACGCCAAAATTTTCCTTCTCGCCGCATTTTCCCCAGTTATCTAGCACTCCCCGCAAGTGGCTTTCACTGTTTCTTCACAGTAGAGGGGCAGCAGCTTTGCCGCCGCCGGAGCCATGTTACAGCCCACGTTGCAAAAGGCCATCTATGTGTGGCGAGTTTGGGTAAGGCGCGCTGACCGCCTTCTTCAACAAGACACCGTAGCCAACGACATGCAGCCAACGGTTGGGAGCCGCGGGAAATGCGCGCTGAAGATCAGGGACTGCACTAATCCAGCCAGACCGCCATGTCAGCATCCTTACAATAGAGCATACATTCCAAGCCACGCCATTCACAATACACATTCTGCCAACTCTTTCACTTCGGCCTTTGAAAACACCACAGCATTCAACTTCTAGCTCAATCTACGGGCGTTCTCTTACTGATGGGGTAGCCTTGCCGGCCACTATTCGTACAGCCTTGCCAAGTCGTCGCGCTACGGCCACAAGCGGAGGCTCCAGACTACTACCTCCCCGATTCTGCCGAAGTCGAGACAGCAAGCGTTTCTGGTACCCTCGCCACCCTGCGTAGACAACCGCCGAGCCATCACCGGCACCACGCCGTACTATACCAGAAGTATTAGAGACGGTAAAATCTTCCGAGACTACTTGTCAGTATAGCGCATGACATACCGGATCTGACCGCCCTGCTGTCGCCGTGTATGTTCCCTGTTCATAGGATTACTAACATGACCCTTACGACGGCCCGTGACGGATGCAGAACACAACTACGAAACAGTTGGACCCTGACGATGTCGAATTGTTAGCCGTATGCGAACCATCGCTCAACCATATTGCGCTCCGCAAACCCCCACTTCTTATCGATACCCCGGATTTCGACGTGTCAGAGTTCCTTACAGTACGCTTGTACCAATCCGTCAAACTTCAAGTCTTCACATTTATGGCATTGTTATGTGGACCAACGGCACCCTGTAGCGGTGTTATTTGCTTATTTACATTGTGCGAGCATAAGTTGTGTCGTCTGTTCCTCAGCAGTCGCGTACAAGTCAAACCGCGTCATTCACTAAGAAAGCATGCAGACTTGCTTAGGATCTGATGCAGACGAAAGTAGTACCTCATATGACTGAAAAGGTAAACGCTCTAGAGGCTGCATTAACGCTAGATCTTCCGATTGCATTTTTTCTTTACTCTTTTGTAGTGTGCAGATATGTTCAGCTCGATTTCTGTATAACGTAGTAGCGAATCGCGAAGTTTGCTCGGATAGTTATGTCTAAGACGGACAACACTTGCTTCAGTATGGCTTAGTGAATTGCTGCTACAGGTTGGTGTTCAGAATAGGCACAGCGCACATGTACAGTGGTGTCTCAAAGACTGTACCAGCACTTCCAGACAATGCTGTTGAATACACTTGCGACGATGTTTCCAGGCAGCAGACCTTTTGCGTGATCATTCGGATAGCGCCGAAGATGTGACCGGGGCGATACTGAAAAAGCAAGGCAACGATCTCTCAGCAATGCACATGTGCCTACCGTCATTCGGCAAGAGTTCTGGCAAGTATTATACAAGGCATGCCCAGTCACGAAAGACAGAATGCTGTTTGGTGCGGTCAATGTAATCTCAGCTACATAGACGAACTGCAGGATGGCTGGATGGTCAGTGCTGGCGCTTCAGCCAAATTTCCGGTCATGTCCGACTCCACATCCACCACCAAATCGCTCACAGCTCAGCCGCAATGCGACCCATGTCTAACCCGTTGGGTATGATCAGCCATCGCAGACATGTGGCGCGCGCAGTCAGCTCCCTACGAGGGCAAGTCACACTTAAAGCGTGCGTGTGATGCCGCAATCGCACTGGCCTAACCATCTGCCAACCTGCCCCTCTCCCCCACCGTAGGCGCAACCACATTCCACATCTCTACCTAGAGCCTTCGTACATCTTTTCTCCTTAGACATCAATACACATTATATTCAAGAACAACATGTCAGGCCAGGATTACTACGGTCAGGGTCAAGGCCACGATCAAGGCTACGGCTACAGCCACGGCGGCGCATACCAGCAGCCCCAACAGCCGCAGCATGGCTACGGAGAGCATAACCAGGGCTATCCTCCTCAGCCTCAGGCGTACGGACAGCAGCCGCACGACCAGTACGGTCAGGGACATCACAGCCCCTACCCACAAGGACAGGTCAGCATTATTGCGCAACCTAGGCGCATTCTATCCACCAGCCTCCAGCTACTCACATCACTGTAGAGCTCCTACCCCCCGCCGTCGCACGACCCTTACGGACAACCTCCCCAGCACGGCTATGGTGCCCCGCCCCAGGGCCAGTACCAACAGAGCTACGACCCGAACCGCAGCACTTCTCCATACCCCCCTCAGGGCCATCAGCAGCAAGGCTACCACGACCCGAACCAGCAGTACGGAGCTCATCCACAACAGGGCCATCATGACCCGCAGCAAGGCTATGGCGCGCCGGCATATGGTCAACCCGGCGCACCCGGCGGCCCTGGCGAAGGCGACCGTGGCCTGGGTTCAGCTCTGATGGGAGGTGCGGGCGGCGCGTTCGTGGGTAACAAGCTCGGAGGCGGCACGCTGGGCACGCTTGGAGGAGCGCTTCTGGGGGCGGTTGGCGCCAACCTCATTCCTGACAAGTAAGCCACATACGCATCCGAGCACTATGACGGGCATCATCTAACATGACTCTAGGAAGGAGAAGAAGCACAAGAAACACAAGAAGCACGGCAGCTCTGACCATGGCTCACACCACGGCTCGCACCACGGTTCACACCACGGGTCTTCGCATCACGGATCGCATCACGGATCGCATCACGGGTCCTCGCACCACAGTCACAGCCACAAGAGCCACAGTAGGAGCCGTAGCAGGGGCGGCAAGAGCAGCTCTAGTTCTAGCAGCGACTCAGACTAGAGACGTTGCGCATATGGAGTGTCCCTGGCTCAGTAGATGCAGGGCGCACGCTGTGATGGTAGGTTGTAGTCATAATTCACTTGGATAAGATCTATTCACAAAGCTAAACACATGCTCATCTGCGCAAATGCCCGTTTCACTGTGTTAATGCGCCCAAGCCGGCTTTGCTCATACATTAAGTTGAAGTCAACAGCCAACTGTGCGGATGCCTGCCATGGAGCTGAAAGGCTGGCATGCCTTGCATGCAGATGTGGATCAGACCCTGTTGTCCTAAAGTGGCTAGGCGTGCCCTTTTTCTCCACTCTTACTCATCGCCGCAAATTCCAAAAGCAGCCCCGCAACCACGCTATCAAGATGCAAAATTAGTGGGAATAAGTTTATAACTTCCTGTAACGACGTCGACGATACCTTACACGACGCGATTCCACTTCAAAAGTCACTCCAATTAGCATAAACATGGCGGATGTCTTCCTAGACTTCTTTCGCGGTTCACTACCAGATGAACTCGCGGCAGTGCTCGAAACGACCATCACATTGACAAAATCGGGAGATTTCCTAGGCGTACTCCAACTACCGGAGGCGCAACTATTGCTAGGATATGAGGACAACGAGGCCACCAAGGACGTGAAACGGAGCGACTTTACTCTCTGGAGCGACTACATCTTTCATCGCCTGGGACTGCTCCTGTCGAAACGGAACGAGGAGGGGTCTGCACCGATAAAGGAGACGTCAGCATATCGGCAGCATGTTCACTTCCTGATCGCCGTCGCGGCGTTCCATGCATTCCTGCAATCGAATGTCACTGGACCACCACTACCCTTCAAGTCTGCTGAGACGCTGTTGTCAAAAGACGTCGCAGATGATGCGAAACTTCTCAGCAAGACGCGCACAGATCTCATTGCATCACTGAGTGCAGACGGTGTTGCGGCATACAAGCTCACACCAAACATCGAGCTGCTGTGCCTTGCGCACACCATCCTCATCAGTCCCCCGATTCAAAAGAACATTCCCGTTTCGGCATGGGCGCGTCTCAGAGTGAACTTTGTGCATCAGAGGCTGCTCAGCGAGCCGGCGCCAAGTCTCCAGGATGCCATCTACGATGACTTGAAGGTAGTAGAGGACTTGATTCAGAACTCGGGAAAGAACGGGGAGATTAAGGACTTGCATACGACCTTCCTCCTGGAGCGAGCGGCGATCCATACACACCATGGTCTGGATAAGAAAGCCAAGGCGGACCTTGAACAGGCAACTTCCGAACGAAAATTCGAGTTTGCGTTGACTGGACTGATGGGCAAGAGAACGAAATTCCAACAGAAGGATACCAGTCAATTGATCGTACTCGCCCGAAGTGTGGGATCAGAGACCAACGGCACATCTGATGAGAGCTCCAAGCCAAAGGCTTTAGATCTCAACGACGACACCCTGCTGGAGTCGATCTCTTTCACTAACAACACTGCATCCATGGAGATCAAGGATGAGTCCAGTCTGCCGGCATCGCTCACATCCATGGACCCATCAAAACAGCCGTTGCTCGACCCGCTAGACTCTGTTATTATGCTTTCGTTGGCCGAAAGCATCAAGAATACCAATCCAGCAGATGGTCTCACAAGAGAACAGACAGAACCGTACGCTACAAGAGTGCTGGAGGGTGGAAGCTCGAACTGGCAAGTTTACACCCAAGCTCTTCTCGTGAGGAGTCGCATTGAAGGGTACAAGTCGCGAACTATGGAGCGTGGTCTGCTCCAGCTCCAAGCTCTGGTTGATCAAGTTATCGCAGAGACCTCGGGCGATGCTACTACCGACGCTGAGACTGGCGAGAAGATTACTTCGTTCCTCCCGCAAGCCAAGGAGAGCGAGTCGGCATCCGTTGAGGAACGCCTCCGTTACGTCTTCCCGCTCTGCTCCCCATCTCGCTGGGAGCTTGAGTCTGAGCTCGCTGCACGATGGGTTGCCTTGGGCGGTCTACGATCTGCGCTCGAGATCTACGAGAGACTAGAGATGTGGGCTGAAGCAGCGCTGTGCTATGCTGCCACTGAGAAGGAGGAGAGAGCGCGCAAGATGATTCGACGACAGCTCTTCCACGCCACCAATGGCGATGACGAGAACGTGGACTTGGACGAAGAGAAGTGGGAGGGTGCTGAGCGAGACCCACCACCAGCCGAAGCACCGCGCTACTACTGCATCCTGGGAGACATTGACAACGATCTCTCCATGTACGAGAAAGCCTGGAACGTCTCCGGCCAACGATACGCGCGTGCCCAGCGCTCCCTCGGTCAACGCTACATCTCAGCACGCAACTACGAAAAAGCCGCAGAAGCCTACGCACTATCCCTAAAGATCAACGCGCTCTACCATCCCGCTTGGTTCGCTCTCGGATGCGCCTACCTCGAGCTCCTCCAATTCAAAAACGCCGTCGAAGCCTTCTCCCGCTGCGTCCAGCTCGACGACCAAGACGCCGAAGCATGGAGCAACCTCGCAGCCTCCCTCCTGCACCTCAAGCCCAGAATCCAAGAAAACGCCGACGGCGAACTCCAAGAAACACGCGTAACAAACCACCCCCGCACCGACGCCCTCAAAGCATTCAAGCGCGCCGCAACAATCAAGCACGACAACTACCGCATCTGGAACAACGTGCTCGCCGTGAGCGCCTCCACCAACCCGCCCTCTTGGGCCGACGTCGTAACAGCCCAACGCCGCATCTGCGAGCTCCGGGGCTCGACCGAAGGCGAAAAGTGCGTCGACGCCGAAGTCATCGACATGCTCGTCAAGCACGTAGTCTCCGCCGAAGACGGCTTCGACATCACGCGCCCCGGTCTTCCGCGCCTTGTAAACGACCTCATGGAAAAACACATCAAGCCCCTCATCACCGTCTCCCCCAAACTCTGGCTCATCCTCGCAACACTGTACACGCACACGCAGCGCCCGAGTTCCGCACTTGAATGCCACGAGAAGGCGTGGCGGGCCGTGACGAGCCAGCCGAAATGGGAGTCGGGGTCTGAGGCGGAGTGGAATGCGGTTGTGGATATGACGATTGATCTTGTGGATGCGTATGAGACGTTGGGGCCGAGGGAGCGGACAGAGGGGTTGGCGGGTGGGAGTGGGGAGGTGGTGGCGAAGGATTGGAAGTTTAAGAGTAGGAGTGCGGTTAGGAGTGTTATGGGGAAGGGGAAGGAGAATTGGGAGGATAGTGCTGGGTGGGAGAGGTTAGTGGAGAGGTTGGAGGAGTTGAAGGGGAGCGAGTAGATGGGTTGGTAGGTAGGTATCTGGTGCTGTGGGGATTTGTTGGGGATGATATTTGTTGATGATGAAAGATGTAAAAGCTTGTTTTTCTATTGAGATCTTCTACGCGTGTGGTGCTATGCTACTGTTGCTATAGAAAAGATTAAGCATGTGCAAGTAGGCTTTCCATTGACGCCATGGTGTTATGAGGCGGTAGTCGCATCTCGACTTACCGGGAACTGCTTCACCTCGATCGTTTGCGGTACATATAATGTGGTCTTCTTTCATGGGCCATTAGTCTGTGACGATTGCGATCTTTCCTATTTAAGGGCTATCTTTGCGCACGAGATGATTCCGTATTGCAGTATAGGCCGTAAAGTGGTTAACAATACCGTGAGAAACGATTAGTTTTGGGACAGTAATGAATTGTTGACGACATTTGTCGCTTCCGCAGCAATGCGTCACAGCTAGGCGATGACTGCTCCTCGAGCCGCGGAGTGTTAATGCACCTACCAAATGGCTGAGACACTCAGGGGGTGAATGAAGAACGCAAGACATAACCGTTGAAGACGTTGCACACCAATCGTTAGAGCGAAAAGCAATGTCTCGCAGCGGAGATGCCTCAAAAGTGCATCTGCTCCCCAGCGGCAAGCTCGGGCAAAGTTCCTGGGGAAGTAGCGCGCCGTGGTCTGTACCACACTCTGCGCTGTCGGTAGTCCCTACCGTGTCAGCAAAGACTGCTGCCCAAGAGCGACTACCCTCTTAGTTCGTGCGATGCAAGCTACCCGTCTAGGTGCATGATCAGAGCTGAACTCTTTCCCCACACCCGCTCTTCCGGCGGCCAGACCTGGTATCCGGGTTGTCTCGCCCCTTGCTGTGGCGACCGGGAAGGTTTGGTATGATGAGAAAGTAAGAACAAACCCGACAACCGGGTTCAGAAGGGTGTGCTTTGCGAATCGATTCCGCCGCGGAACTTCGGCTGCTGGCCGAGCCTGTGAATGTGAAGGAGATGTATCGTGGTCAGAGTGGCCATGCTCATCTTGGATAGCTGCATAAACTCTATTTCGGCTCGGTACCGAGGTGTTGGCTAGATGCTCCTTACCCCGTGAAGGGTAATGTAAAATCTATAGATTATTGGCCAATTCTGGAGGTTACCGAAACGCGTGGCGATTAGATGCGTGGTAAGTAGCAACGATGTAGCAGGTGCATTGCTGACAAACTGAGATCCATGATGCGTTTGCGCAAGAGACCCACCCGAACGCTTTCGGAGTAGCCACCATGAGGATTAGCTAAAGCGGGTCATCTCTTGTATGGTGTAGTGAGTGCGACGTCCGACAGTCTTGTGCTCAGTTCGTGCAACCAGACCAGTGGTCAATAGCCCGAGATCTGCTCGCGTACAAGACCCGTTGCAAGGTTACACATGTTCGCCTTCGTTGCGATCGACGACGGTGTGTTGTCAAGCAGTTCATCTCGAGATCGTTGGCAATTTGTGCGGGATTGAGTGGTGGACGGCGTCCTGGGATTCCACCAAGCGTTTGGACACCCAGGTAGTCTCTGCATTGGGTCCACTACACTGGGGCGGCTGACTGCATGCTTCTGATATTGTACGACCATCACCCGTAAGCGCGTTTCAGATGACAGAGGCAAAGACCCAGCACCGTGGCAAGCATCCTCGTGGAGGATATCATCCTAGTCGCAAGAGAGTGTTCAAGCCATGGTACGTTTTCCAACTCTTGTAATGGCTAGAGCAGCAATTTCAAGTTGCTCATGCGCAAGTATGGTAATACAATGGTGTATCGAACGGCGTTGTAGGCCGGTCACACCAGATAAATTGCCTCCAAGCCACGGTGACGGCAAACGCGTCGCGTTGCAGCGTGCATGCTGATCCATTTCCGGTAATCACGACTGTGAACAGACACGATGGTAAAGAGAGTGATTTGGAGGCTTGGCTACTACGGAGCTACACCTAATCCAGGTATATTTGCGGGCGTCTTACTAGCAGCTCTGCGTAGCTGACATCGGGGTGGTGGTTGGAAGAAAAGGGCGCTGGAAGCCGTGGAGTCGCCGTGATTGATAGATTCGTAGATTGGCAGTAAGTGGGGCTATCGTAAGATGATCAGTGCAGCCCAAAGTCAGAGGAATGTCGGTACTCTGGAGGCAATGGCAGCACGAAGCAGGGTCCCGGTGTCTGCCAAGGTGTGGTGGGAGGAATGCGGTCCCCTGCAGAAAGCACCCGAAAGTCGCATTGCGCTCCTGGCGAGCTATGGTAAACAAGGCGAACGGATGGCCATGATAGAGACGGCATAATGGCTCGATGGGTGATATTATGACGGAAGCGCTGATGCTAATGCTCCGCTTCTGGCGGCTGACACACAGCCACGAGAGACCCGGCAGGCATTCGTTCGGGACAAGCGCGTTGAGGATACGGCATCAGCTTTCTAAGAATACTACGAAGGCCACACTGGCCATGGTGCGCTGGAATGGCATTGCGTGAACGCCGGATGGAGATGGAGATGGGAATCGCGTTCGTTGAACGCGTTCGGCAGTCGCGTTGGTGTCGGCCGACGCGTCGGTAGTAACGGTGTTTGCAGCCCTGAGTCGCATAGTGATTCAGAGCGTAATGATGGCCCTGGGGCGAGAATAGATCGTGATGAAAGTTGCGTCAAAGTGAGGGGCTCCGTGGCGGTCAAGTCAGCCTCATCTCGCGGGAGGAGCGACGGGCGGGTGTCGTCGCTTTTTTCCCGATGCGGCGGGATGCAAACAAAGCGAGGCAGCTTCGACCCTCTGGCCGAGGCAGGAGCGATGGCTAACGAAGAAGGCGCTGGCAATGCCGTTGACTACCTCAACGCGCCATCGTGGGACAACAACATCCCTTCGCCGGCGCATCGCCGTCGAGCCAACAGAGTCGCGAAGCGAGGCGTAGGCAGCTTTGCGGTGCCTGGCTTGCCTGAGGCTGTTTGGTGTGGCTTTTCTGGCGATGCGCAGGATGGACAGGGGTCGGGCGAATTAAGGTTCTGCAAGCCACACCAGGAATAGATGCATCTTCGCTTGACCGCTGGCAGCGGAGCCCATTGCTCACCACACTCCAACACATGCCCTCCCTTCCTGCCACTATGCCATCACCACCACCCTCACATGGGGCCATGCTGAGCATTGCCGCGCATTGGCCGCCATGAGCAGCCATCTGCCGTCATCGCGGCTACTCATCGTCCACTGAGCACTGGAGCCCATATCCCGGGCCCCAGAGGCTCATGGCCGCCCTGACAGTTGTCCATCTTAGAGGCCGTAGACGTGCTGCTGATGATCACTGGATTGCTGGGCCGCATGTATATCATCGTCAAGGTCACCGCCGCGCTGGGCACCCACCATGCTCTTGCTACGCCCGGCGCATGCGTCAACCTCACCATACTCAGCACCCCATTGATCCCTCTCATACCCACTCCAACTGCTCGCCATCTCCCTCTGTGTTTACAGTCCATCGCAATCACAATTTGATTCACATCCGACGCCTCACGGACAGTGTCTGGAAGCTCTGGCCCTGCTTCTCCGCATCCGCGCTTCCTACCATTGCAGAGGTCTTAGGGCCCCACTCCACATCTCAGGTACTGGCCAAGACAGCTGCCCTCCAGCATCAATCGTCTTCAACTCTAGAGTTGTGTGTTGAAGCATTCTTGATTGACCCACTGTGGGCAGCCGTTACTGGACAGAGATAATCAGCACTCATAGTGGAGCTCAGCTTACTGCCACTTTGCACTGCTGCGCCATCCGAGGCCACCCGCCAGAGCCTCAGTGCACAGGACCCAGCCGCCTACTAGCCTTCACCGTTTTTATCCATCAATGCGAACAAAGGGCCCGTCAGGCTTTGCACGACGTGGTGCTCAACGGCCATAATACTAGCCTTTTGAGGGCGTGCTTCACCATCGACAGGCCCGCTAGGCTACCAGGTGGACGGGATCGGTAATCACCAAGAGTCATCCCAGCCCCCAAGAATACCCTGTGCTCACTCGCTCTTCCTTGCAGCTGTGTCTATGCTCCGCCGTAAACGCTCAACCAATCCCGTCTCTCTTCCGCTGCCCTGGGTCCGTTCGTCGCTCGATCCGTACATCAGCTCTACCTGGCATTAACTATTGCCTACCTCCGCTGTCATAGCTCCGTCGTCCCGCAGCTCCATATACCGTCCGCACGGCAAGGCTGCCGAGCCTCACCCACACTGGCCAGTCCTTGGTTAATGTCACTACTCCTTTGTCCTATATGTAAGTCAAGCTGCCAGTCACATTAACATGCGGGTCGATTAATGCGACATCCCGTACCAAGTCGCTCACACTCATCTCAGCACCTGGTCGTTGCTCTGAATCAGTGACGATTTGCGAAAGCAAGACGACCCGTTCCCTGTTTCGTCAGTAAGAAGCTGCGATTGTCTGAGCTGCAGTCGGCGAAGAGCTGGACTCACCGCGTTTGATACCGAGACTCAAAGTCGCCCTGGGGCCCGTATGAATCGAACTCCTGAACAGCCCGATCGTTTGTCTCTAAGCAGGCCACTTCTGTCGGCTTCGCTAGTCTCAAGACCTCCGAAAATTGTCTCCGGATCTATCTCTTATCGCATTTGTGGTACTTTGTTGAATCTACTTGTCGCAAAATCTGCCTGCAACAAGGGTACACTGTCTCTTTACCACTGGGAAGGACGCAGGCTCTTACCCCACGAGTCCTGTGACATTTCGTCATCGTCTCACTTTCAGCGAGACGAGAAGGCAACACCACCAACAGTCCCTAGAAATTCCCATCCCTGTCGAGCTGGGCCGTTTGATCTTGTCGAACCATCAGGTGCGTTATTCCTCCTACGTGACGGGTCCTCGAGGCGTGTCAGGACACCTGCTTCAGGGCCCCTCCATTGCTGCCTGCGCGTTGACCCCCACATAAACATTAGGCTACCTGCTAACATTTCTCTAGGGATTAGATAGTTTCTACCAGGCGCCGTCCTCGATAAGTGTCGGGACCTATCTCCAGTCTTGCGCAGTTCGGTCCTTGGTGGTGGGCCTCAGGCTGTCCAGGCTGCGAGAGCTGCAGAACTACTATCCATGTCGGGATACAGCAAGAACCATGAGTATGTGTATGGTAAGTGGATTGTGGCTCATCTGACGAGTGTGGAAGCGCACCTGCCATGGGTGGGTCGGCTGAACCCGGCACTGGCCCACGTGAGAACGATTAGCACGTTTGACTGACCACCTACATTCCAGATGCCGAAGCCACCAGATCAAATCAGGTTGCAAGCTATCCGAGCATTGCGCAGCCCGCATTCGCCTCGCAGTACACGGATGCGCCCGCGCTACTAAGCCATGAGCCCACGAGCGCAGAGATGCCCTACATCCCTAGCTTGGTATACGAGTCACGCGGTGCAGCAGGCCATCATCCCAATCCATCATTTATCGATGCAGGAGCTCGTCATCCCGCCTCTCTTGCAGATACTGAAACGGAAATCACCGAACAAATTACACCCGCACAAGGCACTGCTGGATCAACGGTAACGCTGCACCTCCGGACGAATTACGATCTTGATGCAAACCAGCATACTTTCATACTCATGTTCGGTAGCAAGAAGTGCGTCGCTGCACTGCAGAAAGTGGACTACGACGACGATGCATGGACCAACTACGTACTGAACGTCGAAGTGCCCCCTTTCCCACTGACCAACACCTTCGATCCTACCATGATGTTGAAGATGCAGATGGAAGACAAGATGGGCAACCTACGATCGGAAGCGGACGCTGGAAGATTCACATACACCGATATGTCGCCAAACCTAGCATACCAATCCTCACCCGATTTCTCCAGGAAACGAAAATACTCTCCAGAGTTCGCAAACAGTCGAGGCTACTCCGATGGCAATGTCGCAAAGCGAGTGTTTGCGAAGCCGCGCGCTTCGTCGGGAGCCTACTCTGCCGCTCAACTCTCGCCGCTACCGACCCAGTCTGCGTTGGACAACACGTACGCACAGAGCGCTGGGTACGACATATCCAAACAGACCAACTACGGCTCGCAACTGTCCCAAAGGGCTCTTTACGCAGTACCTTCAGGTATTGGCATGAGCCACGGCAACTACAAACTGCCCCAGATGTCGCCGATGCCGCATTCTTATGCTTCTTACAACCCCCTCACTCACACCAGTCGAGGCAACACCGCGACCGTTTTGCCCTCACCACCCGCTCTTTCAACACCAGTTCTGGTCCGTGCAACACATCTCGCGCAAGGAGAAGGTAGTACTGGTTCGACTCAGCCTTTCAATCCGTATGCGATGGGTCCGAGCAAGGCGATATTGGAGATCGACGGCGATCTTGATAAGATGGGCGACAACTGGTCGACAGAGGAGTTGGACGCGAAGAGACGGCTCGTCGAGTTCCAAAGATCGCAGCATGGCAGCAAGATAACGACTACTTTTGCGCCCACCACACTTGAAGCTCGACAGGGGCGTGGTATCTGCGTCAGCTGTATCTGGTGGAAAGAGAAGAATGAGTGCTTCATCACAAGCGTAGACACCATTTTCCTACTGGAGCAACTAGTAAACGTCCGCTTTACTGTCGAGGAGAAGAACCGCATCCGTCGCAACCTCGAAGGCTTCCGTCCCCTGACGGTCTCCAAGGCGAGGGCGGATAGCGAACCATTCTTCAAAGTTATTATGGGTTTCCCCAATCCCAAGCCTCGTAATATTGAGAAGGACGTCAAGGTGTTTCCCTGGAAGATACTGTCGCATGCTCTAAAGAAGATCATCAGCAAATACGTACGTTCTCCGCGACTAGCTACTGAGATCGAAGCTAACAAGACCAGTCTGCTAGCTATGCCTCAACAGCTGGCGTTGGACATCTCTCCACTGCGACGACTTCGTACGCTCCAAGCACTGCCCTGCAGGCAACACTGGACGCTCATCGACACACATCACCTCAGACCCTGCCTACTTCGACTGCTTCAACGACCTATACATCTGGCTTGACCTCGTCTAGTCTATCGCCCCATCAAAATGTGGCAGCAGGCTTCGAAGGATCAGCAGGACAAGGCATGCCGGTTGCCCAAAGGACACCTTCAGGCCAGGGCATGACTCTGTGGGGCACTACCACTCACCAGATATCACAATACCCCTCGCCTCTTTCTCATGGAGGACGAGGGTCCTGGGACTATGGATATCCCAATACTTCGGCTGCAACGGAAATGCCGCCAATCGCGCATGCGCTGCAAATGCCACGGCAGAACGGCTTGCCAGACTTCAGCCAAATGTCATCAACTCATGGCTACCATCAATACGGTGAAGATACAACGAGGGTGTAGGAGAGGCAAGATTGGGAGACAAAACTCCAAGGGTTACCGATACGACTACGCGTTGCGGGCTCTGATCTGCATCGGGTGATCAACCAATGTCCGCATGATCCATGCGGGCCTAACCCAATGGGGTGTTGCACCAATCGCTCTCCACACCACTCATCGCTAGATTCGCCTCGCGCATCCCGCACACCTTCAGACGTTCGCAGTTCTCTAATAATATCCGGTATCCTGTTTGGCGTTGTACACGGCGGTTTCGGCATTTGGACACTGGACGCATCATACCCCGGGGAGGCGGCGTTTACCACACTTTCGGTTTCATCATCGACTACACATAGAGGATCATCACTTGCGATACAAGCCATCTTACGCAAACAACCCGATCGCAAACCCTGTCGATACAGGATGGTCAGCTTTGCATTACATTGGCGTTTATCCCACTCTTTCTACGCAATAATCTTTCCCATGTTCGCCTTTCGGAGTCTTTCTTCCACGGAGCTCGAAGTCGATCGCTTTCCAAGGCAACATCCGCGCCAACCACAACTTCGAGCCCTTCCGAACTACCTCCCCCCATGTATCTCGATTCGCGTCTCGAAAGGATGCGCGACGAGAATATTTCCTTTCTCCCATATACCCAAGGCTTGGTGTTTGCCTAGTCATTTCTTTCGCTTTCTTCAAACTCCAGAGATTCCCCATTTCTTTAGCCATCCAACTGCACCGTATGTAGCGCAATGTATCTGTAACACACTAATTCTCGCCTCCACGCATGCGATCCTTCCAAACATCTTCACCGCAGCCTGGCCCGCACCCAACATGTCAAATTATGCGAGCTCCGCCACAATAGAGGGCGCAGTCACCCTTTGGCCCCAATCCTGACCACTGCCTAACACTTGCCAAGGAGCTACGACTTCCGCGGTGCCGGATGCGATATAGGCATCAGCTGAGCTTATCAGAGTAGGTGTTATGATCTCAGCATATCGCGCACGTTAACGAGGCGGAATGGGCGGTGGGCATACAAGGGCCCTCACAGATGACCAGTGGTTGTCCCGACGCCGAGGACCCGTGTCACACAAGATGTTCAGGCGATCAATCCTGGTCACGAAGTCACATGCCTTGATGAAGACCATCCCACGCTGAGTCCAGACCCTGGTGGTTTATACTGACTTGTTAGCGGTCGGCGAATTATCGTCGCAACTAACCGTGCCGCATGCGTTCCATATGTTCGCATCACGAGAACATGTTGCCTGTATGTCTAGTACGACCAAAACGGCCCAGACCAGACCTCAACCCCCAAAAGGCAGAACATCTGGCCAAGGCGTAATACCAAATCCCTTCACCGTGAAATACGCCCGAGCACATACATCACGCTTACCACACATACTTCCCATCAGATAAACCCCGAGCCGCTTTCGGGCATAACCACGTGCATCTTCTCAGCAGAGCCCCCAGGTTCAGCATGTCATACGCGTTCGTCGGGGCAGACCGACTGTTCGGTGCATCTGATCCGTTCTGATCTGACGGAGACGAAAGCACGGTCACGGGGCGTATGTAAGTCAGGGATCAGCCCGAGGAGGGCCGGGTGCTGATCTCACGTTGGATCGCGTGGGATAACGCAATGCTTACTGCAGATCGGAGGCGGAAGGGCGCGACTTGCCTTACACTGGGTGAAATGCTTTTGTGTTGATGATGGGAGTGGTTGTTTTTTTGCGGATGTTTGCGTTGATGTGCTATGTGACCTTCGTGGTGGCAATCCTTTCGCTACCATTTGATATTTGTGATGTGGCTACTACTTGAGTGAACGAAGTTGGTGTAGTAAGTGCTACTTCATGGGCTTAAAGCCCACTTTTCCTCATACCAACTCTATCCTGTGCAAGGTGTGTTGTGTGTGTGGGACGTTGGGTGTCCGGCCTGTAAATTCAGGCACACCTGTTTACAACACTTCTTCAACTTGACCATTGGATCAAAAGACCACAGAACTTCCAAGTTCGCCAACTCATCTCCTTCATTTGGTGAAAAAGGAAGCGAGATGTTCACCCTCTCCCTCGTCATCTCCACAGGCACATTCTCTTCGCCAATCACCTGCACCGAGGTGTCCAAATACTGCACTCCAAAGACACCCAACCAACTTTGCAGTTTGAGAAACGCCTGTAGCTCCTGCAAAAAGACCTTGTGCTCCTTTATGTCGAAGTCCGAGATGCTGCGATCATTTCCAGTCCAACTGAATTCAAACGGCGCGATCCCGCTTTCGGTGAAACGCCATTGCGTTGGGACGACATCAGCCAGGAGCTCTTTGCGGGCCGTATGATCGTTCCAGGGCTGCGCGATGTTGTCGACATGAACGAGCTTCTCGGCTTCCTCGAGCTTGAAGTGGTTGTGGAGAAGAGTGAGGCCGAAGAGATTGTGGACGCTGTGGGCGACGAACATGTCTCGGATTGTCGTGCAGATGAAGTACTCTAGGTTCTGGCTCTCGTAGGTTTTGTAGGCATCGTGGATGTCTGGGGCGGTGTTGAAATGCTGGGGGGTGTATGGTTCGAATTCCATGTTTGCAATGGTCTGTATGAACTGCTTGGGGGAAGGTAGAGTAGGAATCAGGGTGAGCTGGACTGAGAAGTAACTTAAATCCAGTCTCCGCGGCATTTATATATGCTACTTCCGTGTTGTCGGAGGCGATACACAAGGAGGTTCGTGTCGCCAGCCGTCAGGAGTGACGCATGAACACTCTAGAAACAACTGATCGGTGCAATATCCAAGCTTTGCAAGATGCCTTCACCAAAGAACGACTAATGAGAGATCTACGGCTAATTCTGTTAGAGCCCAACGCTCTTATCGCAACACCACGACGCCGGATGTGGACATACCTGCGGCATCACATATCCTTCCTTGGCACGCTTGACGGCGTCTGCGAATGAGAGATCATGCCTTGGGGCTCTGAATCGCATTTCAACCCCTTGTGACGGTATCATTGGTCCACGATCACTGCAGGCGGCACGATGGCACCAGGCTGATGAGTCCTCAGCCTGACCCCGCAAAGAGATCATTAGAGACCGTGATCGTGATCGTTCGATAGGTCGTGCTGATTAAAGGCGCATGTAATGCAGTAGTGTCAGTTCGACACTCGTGCAAAGTAATCCGGCAGATCGTAGGCTCGATGGTGTGAAAGTCTCGGCCTCATTAGCAACAGCAGTGATTGTCAGACCGATGCCAATAGAGCAACGACCATTCACAAGCACTAGACTGCGGAACGCTGTTGATATATCACTCGCAGAATGGTTCCAGGAAGATAGCAGAATAACAATTGCAATTTTGAGGATACTAGTCTAAGTACATGTACACATTCGATCTGGCTAACCAGAACGACTGCAAAGGGGGGCTCAAACGAGCTATAGACAAACGAAAGAAGCCGTAAGGGCTTGCTTTGAATATGAAGAGTCAAACACAACTTTTCCATCCAAATTTTCATGGTGATGGTAGCATCACACATGGGCTGCGATCATCGGAGCGGCTTAGTTCTTGCGGAGGATGCCACCGAGAAGGTCACCGAACATGTCACCTTCCTCAGTCTCCTCCTCAGTCTCCTCCTCAGTGCCCTCCTCGTAAGAGTCCTCAGCGGGGTAAGACTCGTAGGTATCCTTGACGGGGGTAGGGGCAGACTCGTAAGAGCCGAAGGAAGGGGTGGGCTTCTCGTTAACCATGCTGGGCTTGGTGTACTCGTGGACCATGCTGGGAGTGGGGACGGCGCCGTAGGCCTTGCTGGGCTCAGCGTGCTCGTAGGCCTCCTTGCTGGGGGTAGGAACAGCGCCGTAGGCCTTGCTAGGCTCGGGGACATGCTCGTAGGCATCCTTGCTGGGGGTAGGAACAGCGCCGTAAGCCTGGCTGGGAGTGGGAACATGCTCGTAGGCCTCCTTGCTGGGGGTTGGGACGGCACCGTAGGCCTTGCTGGGTTCAGGAACATGCTCGTAGGCCATGGAAGGCTTGGGAGCGTGCTCGTAACCTTGGCTGGGCGTGGGCTTAGCCTCGTAGGCGGAGCTGGTGACTTCGGGCTTGGTCTCCTCGTAAGAGTCCTCGTCGTCCATGCCGAACAAGTCGCCGAGAGTCCTCTTGGAGAGTTCGTCATAGGAAAGCTCGTCGGTGGTCTCTTCGGTCATCTCGGGGATGGCGTCGGAGTACTCCTCCATCTCGGGCTCAAGCTCGTCGTAGCTCAAGTCCTCCTTGGAGGGAGTGACGTAGTAAGAAGGCTTCTCCTCCTCGTCCTCCTCGTCCTCCTTCTCCTCGGGCTTCTCCTCCTCTTTCTCCTTCTCGCCTAGTCCAAGGTCATCGACAATGGTGCGCTTGATGGGAAGACCAGAAGATCCTAGAGTCTGTGTGACTGTGCAGCCGACTGTATCTGGTAAGCAAGGAAATCAGAAGTGATAGCAAGATGTAACATACCATCGGTTTGGGAGCAGGCCTTGGTGTCTTCAGCCTCTTTGGCGAGAGGAAGAGCAGCAGCGAGCTGAGCAGCGGCGATGATAGCGAAGAACTTCATGTTTGCGTTTGATAAACTTCGGTGGGAAAGATCGTAAGAATTATTAGAAGGGATTACTGTAGAGTAGTGACTGTTGTGTGAATGAGATGTAATGAGCTGATGAACAATAAGGTGGTATGAGATGTTGCCTTATATGCTCGACTGTCGATGTCTATCCTGATGCTTCTTCCAGTGCACGGTGTTGCAGTGTGCTTTTTGGCAGCGTCGTGACTGCACACATGAAGATCGGATCTGTGCTAATCAAAGCTACCAGAAACATTCCAGAAGCATTGTTCAACGGCCACTTTACCGGTGCATCACCATAGCGGTGAGAAGTCCGTCGGCTCGTGGGAAACATCTCGTCCATGCCTTGAGCTGATCGCGCGTCTGCATCCTGATCACAATGCCGGCCATGGAGCCGATCGGCGCATTGCTGAGCAGATACCACATTTGGAGACAGCAGTGCGCGCCATGGACGTGAACCATTGCTTCACTCGTCACATGAAACGGGGATGAGGCGATCCTTTGACCAAAACCAGCGCGTTCGTATTCTTTTGGGACATACCATGCCGTGTACTTCTCAGCATCTGCAACATCTGAAGGTGATGCCTGCAGTCATTTTCACGAGACGAGATGTCTCATCTCAAGATCGTGAGCAACGACTCGACGCCAGATTGAGGATGGACATTCTCCAAGCAACACAGGCGCACGACCTTCAGAGTTGCTTGCAACAAGCTTCGGCGGTCAACTAGCTCATACGTCTAGCTTCAAGTAAGTGCCAGACTCGTGGTGATCTCGGGTATGTGGAGTGACAGGAACAGGATCGTGAAGTCGGGGTGCAGAAAGAAGGATGGGAAAGAGCAAACATCGTTGGGGATGCAGAACCGACCTAGCGCCCGCTTGGTCCGCCCAAAGTGGGGTGAGGCGAGAACATCAATGGAGCGGTGGACTAGAACCACAACGCATTTCAACGGCATCGTGTATTGCATTGTTTATCTTGTCAGATTTGGGAACATGTGAGACCCCCGCGCGCTAGGCAATCGATAGTACTG
Organism: Alternaria ventricosa; assembly: GCF_023758065.1. NCBI lineage: Eukaryota > Fungi > Ascomycota > Dothideomycetes > Pleosporales > Pleosporaceae > Alternaria > Alternaria ventricosa. Next base: position 1,755,879 of record NW_026055685.1, on the reverse strand, counting down.
TTACGAGAGCTAATGCGGCATCTTCCACCACCGCCACCATCAACGCAACCTGACCCCGCGTTCGAATCCATCACTTCCTCCTCGTTATAGTGCCTTGCTCATCAGGAGTCGACGGATCATAGCATTTGAACGATTTTAATACGCCGAAACGTTGGTCTCTCCGCTGTTCACAGTTGAACCCTTCGCAGCAGCTGTCTTGAGGGACGTCGCCGGGATCAACATCACAAGATTCTGGACGCTGTTAGCCAAGGGCCCCACGCTCCGTCCATATTGCTTTCACAACCACAGTTGGACAGCAGAGGGATTGCCAACGCACCACCGATAGGTTGACATGTTAATTGTCCCGATCCATGTAGAGATAGTGAGGCTGCCGATGATGCAAGTGCGAAGAGAAGGTGGATGGCGATCTTCATGGCGAACGAGGAAAGTTGGGCACTCATGGTAAAGCAAGTCAATTTGGACGAGGCTGACGGACGAGGCTGACGCTGACATCCATTTCTTTATTATAGATCATCTTCATTGTTGTTTCGCAAACACCCTTGGGTTTTCGCCTTGCACAAGCTCGTCACGCATTTCTTCTCGCTGTCTCAACACTCGAAGTGGGCCCGGGACTTAAAACGCCAGCTTCGGCGACTGAACTGCTCGCAATTATCGTGAGATCAATTTGCAACGCGTGTTTCGAGACTATGATATGCTCTAGGCGGCCCACCGACAACTTTCTGGTCCGGGTTTCGGTGCGTGGTGCACCCAATGATGACAATTCGCATGTCGCGCGTTGTGCGCTAAGTCGACGAACGAAAAAGCATCATCTGCCACGCATCAGTTCAATGTGGGTTTCGGGCCTTTGTTCTCAACGTCTTACTTCGAGCTTGACGGTCTGAATACAATCCAGATGTCGACACATCTCTTACACCTTTGCTTTCAACGCACCAGGACCATGCGCTGCACTATCTACAACGCGACTAGCCTGACACGAGACGATACATACAATCCCCTCTTCCCGAATCACAAGCGACGAATGAAAAGAGCCGGAAGCAGCGAGAACGACCTTCTCTCGTGCACCATCTTCTTTCCACCAGCAAGCACATGATGACCAACTACTTCAGCCACAGCAGCACAAGCCGGCGACGTGTCTCACCACTACGGTGTATGCAAAACGCCCTGTTCTTTCGCCCACCTCTCACCGCAAAGTGCGCCGTACGAACAACAACCACTCATTCTCCGTGACTAGCAATTCTCTGTCGACCTCAACAATTTTGATACCCTACAAGCAACACTATGATGACGTACGTGACCCTATTGTGCAAGGCTGATTCCCCGTATCAAAGCTTCAGCACCATTACATGCCGCGGACTTCACTACATCCTCATATCAAAGCTTCACGAAACTCACACACCCCCTGCCACGCTCATTCCGGCATCGAAGATACCCGTATCAATGCTCCATAGCGCTCATACACCTTCTACCTGCCTAGTTTCCACCCGAGAACTTCTCTCTCACACACCCCTCAGTTGCTATGTGCATCACATCATAGCTCCAGACTCTCCTGGTCATAGCACATATGCCAATCATCCAAATGCCCATGCCCATCCCACCTCCTCTCACACACCATCCCCTTGCAACATCCCTCCTGGGGGCGATCAGGTAGCAGCCTGCAATGTTCTGTAACTAAGTTAGTCGTGTTTCTTCATCGTTAGCTAGTATAGCTCAAACAACACGGGGTAAGAAAGCGGAGCAGTGAGATCAGGTACAGGGAATATTGAGACTTACGCTTCACAACCCGACACTCCGGCTCTCCGAAAGACTCGACTTCCAATTCCAACGGCTTCAGACAGTCATGAATTGTCTGGTGGTAACTCTCCCTACACACCAACCCCTTGCAACATATCTGCGGCATGTCGATGTCAAGGTTGCACCGCACTGTCATGTATGATTAGCCTTGACGTAATGACGTAATCACCATGTTGAAATGCTTCAGGTGTATAGTAGTGGGTGAAAAAGGAGCGGAAGCACGAGACGAGAGAGAGAGGGGGGAAATGTACTTCCGTATGGTAAGCACTCGGGTGCAAGGACCGACTGGGCATGCCAGTTATTGTTGACGGTGATGGAAAGACAGGTTGCTGTCGTGATGAAGAGAAGCGTCAAGAAAGGTGCTTTCGTCATTATTGCGGGCTGTATGTAGTGCTGATGTAAAGGTACCAGGTATGGAGATAGAGAGAAGAGATTGTGTGCAAACGATTATCTACATACTCATACCAATATATACATTTACAAAACGCCTCTACGTAGTACAAAAGAACACAAGTAACGACGTCGTACAGCTCCTCTTCAGCATAGTCGTCACGTACCTGCTGCACAAACATCGACTACCAAGCGCACCTTCTTCTTTCAACTTTTAGACCAGCCACTTTAACGTATTACGACCAAATCAGCGAGTGAAAGTGAAATGCTAGTAAAAGGACTTGCTACGTACGTTGACATCGAATTTAGCCTACGATGTCATAGGCACTGTATGACTAGCCCTCTACATCCACCGCTTTCGTGCCATAGTAAGTACCCTTTTCTTTCAACTGGTGTAGAAGCCACCTTGATCTATTACAACTTCAGTCAACAAATGAAACTTGAAAGCTAGTCAAAGGACTTCCTACGTACGCAAACATCGAAGTTAGTCTACGCTGTCATAGGCGCAGTATAAGTAGCTTTTCACATCAACCGTTGTCGTGCCACGATACGTATGTCCAGCCTTAAGTCCCTCGACTTCTGAGGGGTGCGTGCACGTACTTGGAATGTTGGACAAGGTTAACGGTGCCGGAAGCTCGGAGAAAGAAGAGTTTACGCGGCGAATGTCGTGGCACGATTTCGACACTTGCGATACATGTGAACATATCACATCAACCAATTTGAGAGATGTGAAGAAGTGTATGAAGCGCAAAAAGGTGTCTTTTCATTATCTACATGACTCATGTTCCTTATCATCCTTATCATCCATCCATTCCTTCATCTATCTCATACTCATGCGAAGGCGTAAAGGCGGTCATTACTGAGGAGAGACATCGGGGTCGCAACCGCAATACAAAAAAACGACGGCAAAGCAAACAAAACAAAACAATCTAAAATCCTCCCACAGCCACCCCACCATCTTCAAAAAGGGAGGGTGCCAGTGCAGCAAGGGTATAATGCAACTTCTCCATCTTCATCTTCCACATAGACCAAAGAAAAAGGTATCATCAAACAAGCGTCGTCATTCTTCACGCTTATTTCTTACCCTTCTTCTTGTTCTTCTTCTTGTTCTTCCCCGAGCTAGGTGTAGCCTCGCCGTTCGCATCGCCCTCTTCGTCTTCGGCTTGGTTGCCAGGCGTGGTGGGTGTGGTAGGTGTGCTTGGCTCTTCAGCTTCCTTGGTAGCTTCAGTCTCGGCGGCGCCGTCAACGGCAGGAACGTCAGCAACGGCTTCGGGCTCTACCTTGGCTTCGGCGACGGGCTCGGCAACGGGCTCGGTGGCGACTTGCTCAGGGGCGGGCTCAACGGCGGGGGCGGCGGATTCCTTGGACTCGGCCTTGGAAGAGATCTCAGCGTTGGCCTTCTTGAGTTCCTCTTGTTCAGCCTGAGCCTTCTCGAGTTGCTCCCTAGCGCTGGCGAGTTCCGTCTTGATGTCGTCACGCTCCTTCTTCGCGGCTTCGGCGTCGGATGTCAGGGCGCTGGTCTTCTCCTCTTGCTCCTTCAGGGTAGCCTGGAGGGACTCGAGGGACTTCTTAGCGTCGGCAGCTTCGGTCTTGGAGGTCTCGAGGTCCTTGGTCGCGGTTTCGGAGGCAGCGGTGGCCTCGTCGAGCTTAGCCTGGAGGGCCGTGAGTTCAGACTCCTTAGCCTTGGCGGCCTCGACGGTAGACTCGAGCTCAGCAATCTTAGCATCGTTGGCCTTGATCTTCTCCTCAAGCTCGCTCTTCTCGGCAGTCGACTTCTCAGCCGAGGCCTTGAGGTCAGCGAGCTCAGACTCAACAGATGATGCCTTGGAAGCACCCTCCTTCGCCTCGGCCTCAGCCTGCTTGGATGCCTTGAGCTCCTCTTCGACAGCGTCCTTGGCCTTCTTGGTCTCCTCAAGTGATTCCTGAGCGGTGGCAAGGTCCTTCTCCAAAGAGGCAACCTTCTCATCTCCAGATGATGCAGCAGCCTCCTTGGCCTCAAGCTTGCTAGTTACGTCCTTGAGAGATGCCTCGAGGTCGGCAACCTTGCTAGCCTCAGCCTTCGCGTCGGCAAGCTCCTTCTCGAGAGCGGCAACCTTGTCTTCGCTTGATGACTGAGCAGCCTTGAGTGACTCGGAGTGTTCAGCTTCCTTCGCCTCGAGCTTGCTCGTGGTCTCCTTAAGAGATGCCTCAAGCTCTGCGATCTTGGCAGCAGACTCATCGGCACCACCCTTGGCGGAGGTCTCGAGGTCAGTGATCTTGCTGCGGAGGCCATCAGCCTCTTGCTTGGTCGATTGCGATTCCTTGGTAGCGGCCTCGAGCTCAGACTTAGCAGAGGCGAGTTGCTCCTCAAGCTCAGAGACCTTGCCAGCGTCGGCGGACTTGGCCTCGAGCTCAGACTCCTTCGCGGTCAGGCTCTCTTGAGCAGCCTTGAGGGAAGCCTCGAGCTCTGCGATCTTGGAGCTGGACGACTCGGTAGCAGTGCTGGCTTCTGACTTGGCGGCTTCCAACTCAGATTCCTTGAATGCGAGGGCGTCCTTTGCCTCTTTGAGAGAAGCTTCGAGCTCGGCAGCCTTGCCACCTTCGCTCTTCGCGGTCTCCAACTCAGCCTTGTGGGCAGTAAGGTCGTCCTGAGCTTGCTTCAAGCTAGCCTCCAACTCGGAGATCTTGGAGCTGGACTCCTCAGTGGCCTTGGTGGTCTCACCCTTAGCAGCCTCAAGTTCAGACTCCTTCGACGAAAGGCTGTCCTTGACCTCCTTGAGCGACGCCTCGAGGTCAGCGATAGTCTTGTGAAGACCCTCAGCATCACCCTTGGACGACTCAACGGCCTTGGTAGCCTCCTCCTTCGCGGCGGTAAGCTCAGACTCCTTAGCGGCAAGGCTGTCCTGGGCCTCCTTGAGCGAGGTCTCGAGTTCGGTGACCTTGGAGTTGGAAGCCTCAGAAGCCTTGCTAGACTCGTCCTTGGCGGCCTTCAGCTCCTCCTCAAGCTTAGTTACAGCCTCGCGAGCCTCGGCGGCCTCCTTCTTCGCAGCGGTAGTCTGCTCGTCGGAGGAGCCCTTGGCGGATTCTATCTCGGCCTCGAGCTTGCTGACGGTGCTCTGGAGGCTGGCAACCTCGTCCTTTGCGGAGCCAACAGCCTTGGATGCGTCACCCTTGGCGGTCTCGAGCTCAGCGTCCTTGGCGGAGAGGCTGTCTTGCGACTCCTTGAGGGAAGCTTCGAGTTCGGAGATCTTGGTGGTGAGAGCATCGACTTCGCTCTTGGCCTCTTCGGCAGCCTTGACGGCGGCGTCCTTCTCGGATGCGAGGGAGGATGAAGAAGCTTCGAGCTCAGATGTCTTGGCCGCAAGCTCGTCTTGTGCCTCCTTCAACGACTTCTCGAGGGAGGACACCTTCTGAGCAAGCTCATCGGCATCGCCCTTGGACATGTCGGCGGTCTTCAGCTTCTCCTGGAGTTCGGCGATCTCAGTCTTCAGGCTCTCGACCTCGCCCTTGGAGGACTCGGTAAGCGATGTGACTTGGTCGGCGGCATCAGCGTGCTCCTTGGTCTTGGCGTCGAGTTCAGCAGCCTTCTGGTCGAGAGTGTCCTTGGCCTCCTTGAGGGAAGCCTGGAGCTCGGCAATGGTGCTGCGAAGGCCATCAGCCTCCTCTTTCGACGCCTTGTCAGCATCAGCGTCCTGAGTACCGCGGGCGGCGAGCTCATCGGAGAGCTTGCTGTGGGCGGCCTCGAGCTCAGCGTGCTTCGCCTTCAGGCCCTCCAACTCGTCAATCTGTGTTCGCAGAACGGCAACCTCGGCGGCAAGCTCCTCGACCTTGGTCTTTTGCGCATCACGGTCGGCGGCGAGAGTGTCGAGCTCGTCCTTGGCGACAGTTTGGGCCTTGAGGTCCTCAATTGTGGCAAGAGCGTCGGCAAGATCCTTCTCAGTCTTGCTCTTCTCAGCGGTGAGCTCCTCCAACTGCGACTTGGCGCTGGCGAGCTCAGTCTCCTTGGCCTCGACTTCCGACCTGTCAACCGACTCGGTGCCGGCAGACTTGTCACTGTCAAGCTTGGCCTTGAGCTGCTCGACCTCGTCCTTGTAGGAGGCAATCTGCTTCTCGAGGTCGGCGACGGTAGCACGGAGCTCCTCAGCCTCCTTGTTGACGTCGGCGATCTTTGCGTTGAACTCGGCCTCGCACTCGTCGCGAACGGTGTTCCTCTCCTTGGCCTTGGCCTCGCGCACCTGCTGGACGACGACACTCACCATGTGCTCCTCGAGGTCCTTCTTGTCCTGCTGCAGCGACTGCTCGCGGGCCTCGAACTCCTTCTTGCGCTCCTCGTGGTCGTCCTCGAGCGTGCGCACGTGCTCATCCTGTGTGGCGGCGACGCGCTGGGCTTCGTCGAGGTCGGCTTCGGCGTGCTTGAGCTTCCGCTTCAGCTTCTCGATCTGCGTCTCGAGGCTATCGGACGCCTGTGGTGAGGGGGGCGAGGGCGAGTCTGCTGTTGGGGCATGGTGCGTTAGTATGTGATGAGCGGGGACGTTTTGGTGTAGAGGAGACGCCCGCGAGTGCAGGGAGAGCGGATAGTGGGGGAATGCTGCTGGCATTGTTATGGATTGGGAAGGTGGGGGGTGGTGCGCGGTGAGTGCTACGTACCTGCTTCGTCTTCACTTAACCGTGTAGGCGCCTCACGTGGTGTCTCGGGCGGCGTGTCGACGCCATTGTCCTGCGTGCTCGACTCGACCTTGCTCGGCGGCGTCGCGTCGGTTGTCACGGCGGGCGTCGCTGGCTCGGCCGTGGCGGGTACCGGTGCAGGTCCGCCGAAGAAATAGTTGTACGCTCTCTTCATACTGCTGGTTCGCTTGGGGAGTCCCGGTCGCAGGGAGCTCGTCGATTTACGGCCTCGACGCTCTTCTTGCTGGCTTGCTTCGCCAGTAATCGGAGCTGGCAGAGGGTCTATCGTCCCGTTTCGCTTGTTGCTTATCGTTCGTGGTGGTAGCAGCCGTCTACTGAATTTCTGAGATCCCGTGTTGATATCAGCGAGGATCTGCTTCTGCTCTCTCGAAGAGGCCCTGCGAGGCGGTGTTAGTGGGGGCTCTGGTGACTTTGTAGGTGAACGACAATGGCCGCAAAGCATTCAATGTATGGCAGATAGGTCGGGCCAACAGTGGTGTAAGAAAAAATATGTTAGGGTATACCACACGATAGCGAGCTATCGTGGGCGAGAGCCTCTTACCAAAAGCAACAAGAAGAAAAGAGGCGTGTATCGTAATGTCCTCAGATAGAGGGAGCAGTGGTGAGGGGTGGAGGGGGAGGCAGAGGGGAAGGTGACGGGTAGCACTCACTCATAGCTTTCTTTCCTGCCCCAGCTCGGCATGATTCACGCTCTACTGCTATCAGTTCACTCTGTTGAAAGCGCCACTGTTTCCCGCGCGAGCCAGTCCAATCAAGTATGCTGAAAATTTTGTTGCCCTTTCTGAATCTGGGCGGGCCGTCAAGTCTCCTCACCGCACGGTAACGAAATGGAGCTTTACTTATGTACAAGCACAACAACACGTTGGATCCTGCATGCAAGCCTGGTGGATTGTCGGGCGCTAGACGTCCGCTACGAGGTATATACATCTTCGAGGGGAGGCACGAGCCAGTCATGTAACGCTGCGACACGGTAGCACAATTGGCATGGGCGAGGCTGGACAGGCATTAATGCAAGCACAACGCAGATGGACGTCGAGGCCGGCGCTGTCAAAGCTCCCAAGCGGCTCCACTTTGCTTCTTACCGCCTCGACTAGGGTCTGCCAGGGCCTCCTCGACGACAACCCGTGTGCTGACTACCCAGCCATGCGACGTCGCTGAGGACGATGTCCTTGCTTTTGGCACGTCGACGAGATGTTTGATGAGGTCCTCGAGGCTTTGTACCCGCCCTCGCCCTCAACACACGACGTGTCCACCCCACCGGAGCGCGTCTCCTCGTGCCAATCACAGCCATGCACGTAGTATCACGATCACGACGTACATAGCATCGGCATTCGATTACAGGAAGTTGGGCGAGCAATCGATAAGCCTTAGCCAGCACATCATCGTCGGTGATCGTGGGCTCCAGCGTAGGGCTCCGCGCACGGTCACGGGCGCGTCGACGTGTGACTCGGCATGATCTGATGTTATGCGAACCCCAATGGCTTGCAGGAACACGGTCTTTCCTTTTGCAAAAACGTTTCGTCTCAGGGTTGGGGCAAAGTATCGTGCCGACTGGTCGCCTCGACTCTGCTGAGACAAGGACGCTCTGGACGCGCGCGCAATTCGTCATGCAGGGCCTTTCCGTGATGGGCGGTCGAAGCGTTGATGCGTTGTTCGATCGGGTCCGCTGAATTATTTCTTGCCATGCCCAGTCAGTCCATTCGCCTCGCCAATCCTCTCTCGGACCGTCACGTTGCCATCCTCAAACTCCGGCTACCTCGCCGAAGGCCATCTTCAAAGCCCGAAAGTGGCTGTGATCGTAGTTTCCCCAACCTCCTCCCCTCTTAGCTCGAGTGCACTTCATATCACCTTGCGTCGTGCAGTCTCTTCACCGCAAAACCACTGCACCCCAGAACCTAGTCATTTCACGGACTGGCCCTGCATAACCACACCCCACCCGTTGACAAGGCGGCGCGCTAGCCAGGTCAGCACTCGCGCGTGAAGCTCCACCGCCTCTTCGCATCAACGTCGTATCGTGGCGCGTGAAGACGTAAATCACGGCAGAAAAAGTCTTTCGGCTGCGTTGTCGAGGCGACACCGCCGGTTGGGGGGTTCTTTGATTTGACATGTGATCGCAGAGTGGCAACGGCAATTGCAGTCACGGGTGATCTGTGAGGGACGACAATACTGGAATGTTCTGTTTCTCTAGGCTCAGGCAACTCATGATAGCAATGGTATTGGCGCTCGCGAACTATGAAAACTCCCATCCGTGGATGTATACCCCAACCGTTAACGCCATGACTATGCACACTGATGTCTAAGGGAGGATAAGGAAAACTATGTACATGCAGCATCCACTGAGCAAACGCGTGGGGAAGAAGACACATCAATGTCCACCACTAAACCCATGTACCGACGCCGACGCAGCACTCAAGCGGACCGTTGACGCCTTGTGCTTGAACGAGCAGATCGCCGTATGTGTCGTCGCGTCGAAGGCCCGCTCGGTTGCGCAGTGCCATCTGGAGACGTGGTCTGTGGAGTGGACTCGCTTGGATTCTCAGGGCCACCTCCAGAGGTTGACCGATGTGTCCGAGCGCGTTGACTTAGAAAGGAAGATACACGGCGGGCCCCTTCAGTATTGGGTCTGCCACTGAGAATAATCTCCGGTGCTAGAAGCTCGGTCGACTCAGAACCGGAGCGAAGTTCACGGCGGACCTGTCTTGCCTCGCGCAGTACCTCTCTACTCCTCCTGAACCGGTCCCACCCTGGCATATACATGAAGATTAGCTTGATATTACCGACAAAAGGGTGTTATCCCTATTGCGGAGATCCAAACAGACCCCTGCGTATCCGGTCACTGATGCCACCGTTGCCCGAGCCTGCATTCGCGTTATCAGACGAGCTGCCTTGACCGTTGGACGGTGGGGGTGGGGATCCTGCGGGAACGACGTAGGGATCATTGAACGTGCCCGAGCCGGAAGGAGTGAAGGAACCCGGCATCTGGGACGTACGATCCGTCTGTGAGTCTGCAGACGCAGGGTTGTTCGCCTGGCCCTCGCCACCCTTGGTAATACCCTTTCGACAATGTGGACAGGTGTCGTGCTCGAGCAACCACGCGGAGACACATGGGTGGTGGAACCAGTGCTTGCATGGCAGTAGCGTCACCTGCTCGCCGATGTTGACCTCGTCCATGCATATACTGCATTCGGCCTTGTGTTCGTCACCTAGCATCTCTTCGGTGATGTGGGTACGCGGGAGTTTATCAATGTCGGCTTGTGTTGCCGGACCGGGCGCGTTGCTCGTCGAGGTTTGCTCCATGAGTTGGGAGACGATGCGGTCTAGGCCTTCTTGAGAGTAGACAAAATCTCCCATGTTGCCAGCGTGGCCGCCCATCATACCCATAGAGGAAAAGAGTTGTAGGATAGGGTGACCCGCGAACTGCTCGCCAGCGCCATGGTTGTGTTCGCCGCGGAAAGTACCCTCAGCGCCGCCGAGTGGGTGGTTGTGGGCGTGGACTCGAGGAGGCGGTGCTCCAAAGGCAGCCATGAGGCCAGTCATGACACTGTTTGGCTTGTTAGCAGCTTCCAAACATGATGATCCGCTCCTGCTTACTTGGTAATCTCGTCCACAGGCTCGGCCCGGCCTGGGTTGTTTGCATTGCCGGGGAATAGTCGAGCGCCACCGTGGTACGTGAAACTTCCTCCGCGGATCTGAGGCCCTCCTTCATGGCCCTGGTTTTGAGATTCCTGGAAAGCAGACTGGTTTGGGCCGCCCGGTCCAGCGCCAGAGAACAGACCCTCTCCCTGACCTGGTTGCTGGCGCGGTTGCTGCACTTGTGGTTGCATTGCCGCCCCAGTGAGCCCGTTCAACATGGCCATGAATCCTCCTATTGACCCAGGCACCGCCATGCCGCCCTGTGGCGATACGGATCGTGTAACGGTAGCCTGCAGGTTGTACCTTCCCGGACCAGTTTCTGTGAATCTGACATTGCTAATGTCGCCCTCCTCCGGATCGTCGGTCTGCCATGGGTTGTGGTGAGGGTTTAATTGCGGTGGGGCATGCTCGAGATCAGGGAGGGAGTCGGAGTCGTCGCCGTCATGACCAAACATTCCGGGGGCAGCATCTCTTGGGTCGTTGTTGTCTTCAATCTAGTCGGTGTCAGCGGAATCCGGTGCATATCCGCTTCACGTCGTGATTAACGGGCTGAAGGCTGGATTTGGCGGCTAAACTCACAATCTCGGTGAAGTCGGAGCCGCATTCTGGACACGAGAGGCCGTGTTCGTCTCGATACCACTCGTCGGCGCACTCGTGGCAAAACATCATGTCGCGATGCCCGGGCCGCGGGTTTCCTGACTGCGCATCCTGGTTGGTCGACTGGTCCATGGTCGCAGGTGTGAGGCGGGTGATAAGACGTAGGGTAGTAGGGCGAGGTTCAAGGAGACTGGGTGAGGTATGTCAGCATGGAAGTAACGTTCGAGCAACGGACGCCGACTTACGGCCTTGTGTCGGGAGCAGGCGCGGAAGAGGATCAATTCAGGTCAAGACCTATCACGCGCCGATGCCAGTACAGGTGGTGGTGGCGAAACGCGACAACAGATAGGTATGGGGTATTGCAGTGAATTGCGGAGAGACCAGAACAGGGAAGTTTGGCGTAGAAGGAGATCTCAGGCGAGGCTACCCGTAAGGTGATAGTTCCAAGGTTGTTTCGCGCGAAAGCTGTCAGACACCGGAATGACGTTGTTCGGTGTGCAGGGGTGGTGGGGTCTAGCGATTTGTCCCGCGGTATCTCGAGTTGGGCGAAGCTAGCTCAGCACTTTGCCTCTTGGGTCAAGAAGTTATGAGGAGAGAAGTGGAATGGAGACGGAGGCAAAGTCGCTTGCGCGTCTTCTTGAACGCGGCAGCGGTTGATTGTCTTGCTCTGACTCTACGTTTGTCCGACCAGTTGTCTCTGCCCGCTTCTTCCGTGTTCCATCTAGTTCCGAGGCCTTCTATCAGCCAAAGACTGTCGCCTGCCGCAATCCAACAGTACATCGCGCGATACGGTGGTCAGTGCTATCGCTTGCTTAGTAGGAGAGCTTTGTGTATACTACAGATATCAAAAATTGCTATTAACCATACGATCCCTGCCAAAGGTATAGAAACCACAAACGCCTATGCATGTACTCATCAACATGACTGCGAACCTGGCCTGACTCGTGATCCAAACAACGGTGCGCATGTCATAGATTCGCGACGACGGCACCTGTTCACGATCTTCGAGGGCCACCCCTCAGCAAGAGGCTCCCCACCACGCCGGCCGCGACTACGATTCCTCCTACAATGGCGGCGCCCACCAGCCCCTCCTTTGCCACCTTTTCGTCGATGAGACCCTTCAAGCTTCCGGCCTGGAGGTTTGCGGGCTCCAACTCCAGTAGCAGCTCGTTGTACCGTCGGGCTTCAGCATAGTTGCCGAGCTTGTAGTTGCCGAGGGCGAGGTAGTAGAGGCATTCGCGCCTGCGCTCGCGCGAGTTGCGGAAGATCTCTGAGAGGAGGCGCACACCTTCTTGTTGGTCGGGACGGGAGGTGGATTTGATCAGACCCTAGAATACCATGAGCTTGCTTGTTGCGGGTGGTGCCGTGCGCATGTGCAAATGTGACGAGACGCGGGGAAGCCGTACCCATGCGTAGTTGAACTTCGTCTGCAGACCAACGTATTCGCCCTCCTTTTCGTACTGCGCGCGCAGAACCTGCAGCTCCTCTGGCTTGAGCGGCGACTCGACATCGGCGGCATCTAAGGGGAATGAGCGTTCGTCGGCCCAGAAGTCGTTATCCCACTCACATGGTAATGACGGCGGCATGGCGGCTGTTTGTGTTGCGCAAGAAAATTAGAGAGGTCTGAGAAATCGTCTTTGGGGGAGGCGGAAGTTGGTATCGTGAGGATGGGTTAGTGCAAATGGTAAGCGTCAAACTACGGGCTGTCTCGTGAAAGCTCCAGCTGCAGGCCGAGCAGGCGATCTTTTACCGTGACGTACGCCGCCGCCTCGTGGCTGCCGGCCATGCGCCACGCTACGCCTGCGCCTTCCGCCACTTGGTCGCGGTTGCCATGCACGCGACTTGGCACGGGCCATCCAAACAAGAACATCAACACCATGGCCCTGTCGCGATAGACATCACCAGATACCAGACGAGACGATTGCGCAAACATCCCACAGCACTCCAAACAACCGTACTATACACATAAACCTCGCGCGACACACAATAACCCACCATGCTTCTCGACGAAGACCCCGCTGCCGTACTCACCCTCTCCAAACACACATACGAACCTCCCTAACAATACCCAGCTCATCGCGCAATGCACATCGCACTTCAAAATCGCCAACGACAAAACCTCGCTCCACCGCATAAACGAGTCTCTCAGCACCCTCAGCGAATTCCGCACCCAACACCTACGCTCCATCCAATCTTCTCTCAGCGCGCTGAACCGGACACATCAAACCCTCTCCGCGAACCACAACCACACCCTCAGTCAGCACAACCCCACGAATCACGCAGCCGAGATATTACGGCTAGACACGGAGAAATTCAAGATCGCAAAGCAGGCGAGTGATCTGGAGATTGAGGGTGAGAGGCTGCAGAGTGATCTCGCGCGGTTAGGGGGTGTGGCCGGCGAGTTGGAAGAGGAGGGTGTTGAAGGTGGTGTTGAACCTAGAGCGGGTGAGGATGCGACGGTGTAAGTTCTACCCTTTGATGCGCAAGTAGATGTGGATGCTGACCTGGATTCCAGATTGAAACTCAAACTCTACCGCACTCTCGGCATCGACGTCGAAGCCGACCCCACTACCGGCGAATATAACAAGGCTGTTGTGCGCAATGCGACGAAGGGCGATGTGCATGTCGTCAACATCGATCCGAAGTTCTCGCGGCACTTCTACACGAACTACTTCTGGCGGACGATGTAGGTTGAAAACTCAGAACTTGCGCCTGCGCTGGAAGCAGAAGTAAATCCTGGAAATTGGATGGTCAGGCGTTTGGTTATGACATGCATTCTGAGATACCTCTGTGTTTACGGCGTTCTTGAGTATATAGCGCAATCCTCACAATCGAGCGGACAACACTGCGCAGCACAGCATTCGACTCTCCCTTAATTCTCATACTCTCGGCATTTATCGCACGTTGTCCGAAATGTACGTACAATCGTGGCTACTCCATTCGTGGCTGCCATTTCCAATTTACCCCTCGTCTCTTTGGCGTGTAAGCCACCATGCAAGACTGTTTGTCAGCAATGTGGTAGCCTAATCTACATATCAGGCTGTACGCTGCCTCTCACCAGCACATATGCGGCATAATGTTGTGCTCTTCTTCTTTCCACAACTATTTCACCCCCACCAGCAACGAGAGCGAGAAGTCATAACGAGCGCCGGCAGGATGGAGATTTACGACAGCAATTTGGAGCCCGCAGTCAACTTCCGCCGCATCCGCCTCAAAGGTGAAGTTGAAGATCCCATCAAAGAGAGGGAAAGAGCAGCATGGCAGGCAAGTCAAGTAAGAGATGCAAGGTTGGCAAGATTGGCAAGAGATAAGACCATGTTGGAAAGACTTCGACGCCCATACGCTGAGTACAAGAGAAATCATCCTCAGGGTAAATTGTGTTATCGGTGTGCTGGCATAGATTGGCCACTTCTCCTACCCAGTGAAGCTTCCTACTACTGCGAACATTGGGCGGGTTTGACATTGTTTGGTGTTCCTGAGTCAAGTCAGGAGCTCTCTGAATCGTCCTGTCCACTTTGTGTGTTCCTGAGCTCCACTGACTCATTCCGTCAAAACCCCAATCGAGTACTCCGCGTATACTGTGCCTGCTATTGGTATAGGATCCCTAACATCCCCGACTACACTGGGATTCCTCATCGTGAGCGGCATTGGAAGTACCATACTCCCCGTCTCGTATTGCTGGAATACGAGTTCAATCCTAGCAGTCACCGCTTAAGTTATACACTACAACCTGCGTGTACGACTCCCCAAGCCTTCAGGCTCCGCAAACTCAACCCTGAAGTCATCGATTATGAGATACTTCGGCAGTGGCTCGGAAATTGCCTGCGCTATCATTCCGAGCAGGGTGGAACTCCTTTCTCTACGGCCATTCCTGGTCTAAGAGTTTTCGATTGTAGGGCTGGGAAAGTCATCGCTGCGCCTGAGGATTCTGCTCTCCGTTACGTAGCCTTGTCCTATGTATGGGGTGGGGTGAAAATATCCGAGAGACAGCAGGCTGCTTTCCCATTGACGATACGTGACGCCATCACCGTTGCATTAGAGATGGGATATCAGTATCTATGGGTTGATCAACTTGTACGTAACTATCTCTCAGGTGTAATTTGTAATATTGGCTAAAATTCAGGCCCAGTGTATACATCAGTCGAATGAGACTCACAGGCGAGCTCAAATACAACTCATGGGCCGCATATATGCCGAGGCAGATCTGGTGGTCGTTGCTGCTGCAGGCAATTCATCCGATTACGGCTTACCAGGTGTTTCTACGAGACCCCGGAAAGCACAGAGAAGAGTCGAACTAGACACAAGCATTGACTTGATCAACATGGTTGATCCAGATACGACACTGGGCCTCAGTACGTGGGCATCAAGAGGATGGACCCACCAGGAAGGTTTTCTGGCCAGACGGAGACTTGTCTTTACAGACCACGAAGTCTTATACGTCTGTAAAGTCGGACTATATCAGGAATCTGTACAGCCACCTGGCTTCCACAGGAGGAACATGTTTCCAGGGTTTCCTCATGATGATTCTGAATATCGTGTCCCTCTATTCCTTAAAAGTTACGTGACCCGGAAGCTGTCCAGCGACGGCGACATTCTCGACGCCTGTATCGGGATTTTGGGAACACTCATCGACTATCACTTCTGGGGTACTGCCGCTGTACACTCCCTTATCCCCTCGCGGCGCTTTCCCCTCTCTTTGCATTGGTACAACACAAGCCCCGGCTCAGTAAGAGAAGGCTTCCCGACTTGGTCATGGGTTGCAACAACCGGTCCAAAATGGCTTTCAAACAACAACAGCTTTCACGACAGAGTCTTCTCAGCCGAAATACTCACAACTGACGGGTTCTGGATGGCTGCCAATAGGCCGACTCAAAGTCGCTACGACGTTTTACCCCCGGGCTATGGTCCTACTTTACGACTCACAGCTTCCTTCTTTAGGGCCTCTTTAATTACGACCCAAGAGGAGAAACCTCTGATTGTTTTCCCACATGCTGGTATGATTGGCGATGACACTGAAATCGCTTTTACGTTGTGGCTCGACACAAAGCTCACAGACTCTGTGTCGCCCAACACCGTCAAGGCATTATATCTCGAGGAAGATGAATATATGAACGGAAAATGGAGTGGTACCAAACCTCTCTCATTCATCATTTTCCAGTCTGTCGGAGCCCATTACAGGAGGATCGGACTGGCATTCGGTGTCTGTTCGATCCAAGAGAAGACTACCGGGGTGAAAAGGGAAATCGCATCCGGGGAAGTAACACCGCATGCAGACTGCAGAAGCGATGGAGAGGTCATTTACATCGAGTGAGATTTTTCTCATTCCAGCATTGTGTATGAACATGAAGGTTGCGTTGTTGGGATGAGGTAGCGGCGTCATCCAGTTTACGGTGGATGGTCTCGTTGTGGTTAGTTTCTTCCATCTCTTCCATCTCTTCCATCTCTTCCATCTCTTCCATCTCTTCCATCTCTTCCATCTCTTCCATCTCTTCCATCTCTTCCATCTCTTCCATCTCTTCCATTCATAGTCCAGTAGCCTCGTCGCAGTCTGCACCGCATATAAGAAAAACTCTGAACACTCTGGAGCATACAATATCGAGGGGTGGGTTAATCTGCACGCTTTTATCTTAATGTAGTCTGCAGACCTGTCCAGTTTTTTTCTTGTGTGAGGTGCCGGTAATGGCTCGACAAAGTCCGCGAGGGCATGCAATAGTATTGCCTCACAGAAAGAGACGCCCAATCATCAACTCACCTTGTATTCGATTGTTTGAATACCGCAATCTTTCAATCTTCCAACAAGTCATCGTGCTATTCCGGCTATGTTGGGCACATCCGCGCCTCGTCTAGTGCGTGTTGGACGAGGGATCTTACAAACTTCCTGATGCGGCTACCCTACCGAACAGCGGGAACGCCTGCGCCGCAATATAAACAACTAGCGGCAGCGCCTGCCACCGAAAAACCGTTAGCATTCACGACATAAGTATAGGCAATGCAGTCTCCGCTCGATTCGGAAGCTTGGGCCACAGCCGCTTCACTCATCCGGGACAAAGAATGATGTTCATCTCACTACCAGGGCTAGCGTCATAAGCAGTAATGACCACGCCTCGCTCCTTCTCTGCCCGCGCTCTCCCTATATTAAAGAACGTACGCCTCCGCCGAAATAAACCCGCAACTCCCACTCTCTACTTAGTCTCGACGATCTCTCGATTTACCAGAACCATCAACCCAATAGGATTTCCAGAATGCAGCTTTTCATCCCCGTCATCGCTCTCTTGAGCACGCTTGTCGCTGCTGTACCGACCGTACGTAACAAAGACTACCACGCCAAAGCTACCTTCCTTCTATCATACTAACATTCCGCAGGCTGCAGCGGACGGTCGCGGAGCCACCATCTTCACCGACAAGAACTTCAATGGCCGGTCAACTGCCATACCCGCCAACGACTTCTGCACCGACATGAACAACATCTTTGGCAACTTCGATGGCAAGATCCGCAGCGTCACCGTCGAGAAGGGCTACCACTGCAAGTTCTACACGTACGTCATACCCATCAGTCTCCTTTTACTTGGAAAGACCGTTAGAAACTAACTTCCACTAGTGGCCACGACTGTCCTGCCAACGGCCAGAAGATGGAATGTGGCAGCAAGGACCAGGCGTCGGTGTTTGGAGATCTGGGCACGTTCGACTACAAGATTCACAGCGCGTACTGCACGAAATTATAGATGGGGATTTGCGCAGTCTGGATTTCTTTGGGTGTTTTGAGCTTGGTACGGCTTGCGCAGCTTGAGTGTGCTTGGTGGCTTGAAGACAAGATGGGTGTAGCATGTTCGCAGTAAGCGCTACAGCGGTACTTTGCGACTCGGTCTATCTATTTGCGAAGGCTGGAGTTCCGGGTCAGCGCGGATAGACTGTTATACGAGATGGTACATAATTATAATACTTTCAATCGTACAAACACATGTGCCTCTCATGCGCGACATGGCTGGTGTCTGCCGAGTCGCATAACGCGTACAAGTAACCACGAATGGGCCATCGCCAAGTGATCGAGCGATGCAGTAGCAAGTTCCAATTAGTCAGGTATTGCGATCACCGATTACAGTCGAAGCGCGAAATTGCGAATGTGACGGGATAAATGGTTGTTGCATTATTATCGACAGCGCCGATGGTGCAGTGTGAAAGGAGATGAAGAATGCAGGAGGGACGGGTACAACCGCCGTCGGTGTTGGTACTAACCCGGAACGGAACTGCCCCACGTTGACCCACATCGATCGCCTGTGGTTCTGGATGTCACATCACAATCTTTCACGTCGACACGGGGCAGCCTCGACTTTTCAGCAGCGCGCCCCGAATTACGCCTTACTACGTACGCAGTAGAGTTGCCTGTCAAAAACGCGGAAAACGGCATGTCATGTGCAGCAGAGTTTGATTGGCTGGCCAATGCGCGATGCATACTTTCATCGTTGTTTGGGCCCTCACTCATGACATCTATTCATGACTTTTGAGGCTGCCTACAATCTTAACAAGATCACTTCAAATGTGCTATGTTTTCTAATCATCAGCCTCAGTTGCTGAATGCAAGCAAAGCTGCGGTCCGCCCGCGATGCACCTAGATGCCTGCTGAGCCCCAACTCGACACCCCCAGGACGCCCTACGCCCGACAAAACTTGGTATGCTATTGGATGGCACACCACCGATCCCATGAGAAGAATCACCGCGTTCGAAATCCAGGCTGCGCACTCGACAGTATCACATATCTTTTGGACGTCATCATTCGCCGAGAAGAACGACCCAAGTACAGGTTCGGAGTAGATCATCGTGCTTTGCTTTCATCCCAACGTAATCTCAGACCAGATCGCGGCATTCTGGTGGCTTCGTCCGGTGAGTCCGTTATGTCGCAGAATCTCCCTTTGAAGGCCTTGTATGAGTGTGAGGAAACGGGAAGATGTCTTCGACAACAGCCTTCATTTGAGATGTAACGAACCTTTCTCTCGCTAAGCTTGAGATCACATTTTCGACTTCTACAACTCATTACGTCGCGGAATTCAACTAGTACCCATTGCTCGGACGAACTCAAATGGCCTGTTATCGGAGTGTCCGAAGTGTAGCACCCCACGACGGATTCTGGTGGTGTTTCAAAGCCTTCGAACCCCGTCCAACCTTACCGACCGGGGCAGTTGGATCAGGATGATCAATTCAATTCCTGATCACCCACGAATCAAGAACCAAGTCACCACAATATCCAACCTATCACGGCATACAAAGACGCCGGGAGACCAGTGCAGTCCCAAAGTGGCAACGGAACACTGCCTCAGCCTCGCATAAAGACCCCGCAGTGTGATAAATCACCGCCGCGTGGGACGGCAGGATCCTTGCGGGACGGGCAGGTCGCCGAACTGTTGGTTGTAGAGATCGGGGGAGTTAAAGTGACTCACTCGGACCCACGACATCAGCTTGGTGCTTCCCAATCGCAGCAGCAGCTTCAATCGCCCCATTTTGGCAACTGATCTAGAGCCGCGAACCACGCTCTCACATATCATCACAATGAAGACCTTTGATAAGCATTCCTGGCTCGAATTCTGGTTCTACGGACTCCATCCCGGTATTATGATGGCACTGACCTGCATTGGTGTCATGGCTACATTGGAAATGTACCCATTCAGAATGAAGACCACGTCACGTCATTGCGAGAACTGCAGGTCAGTATGTTCAAATAGCAACCGAGAAGTTTACTGATCAATCAACAGGAACCGAGAGAAGAAAGACAGTCTGGAACACCCTTCTACAAACGCGACCTTCACAACGCGAGGTCCCCAGGCCCTCAATGACGACAAACTGTACGAAGCAGACCCAACTACTTTCCGACACCCCTCCTTCCGCTACTCCTTCATCCCAACGTCGCCGTTCGGGGCTGCAATGCCAATTCGAGTTCCCTCATCTCGCGCGCCGTCATCATACCACGCCGATGATACGCACGTACGCGTCCGTTCACTACAAAATTTTCTGCTTCCACCGCTTTTCAATCGTCATCGTTTGAGTGGGGAGCAGTACTCCGACGGTATGCAGACACCTGACAAAGCGCGTAGCAGGCGCATGAGTGCTGTTCGCGAGGATATGCACGGAGCTATGATGGTGTGATATGGTCAGTGATGATAAGTCTTGTTCTGAATGATCATGTTTGCGCCGAGGTCGTCTTGATGTAGTTTCCAATCAATGTTATACTACCCATATGTGACAGACAACAATTTGTTGAAGTGTTCAACTTGCAGTCAGGCAGTATCCAAGATGGTACTGGAGAGTACGGCGCACAAGAGCCCCCAGTGATTCCCGTCTTTGCTGAGTGTACCAAATATATACCAAATCGTGGAGTAACATCAGGAATTTCTTGTGACGGAGAAGTTGGCGGTTGGCAATGAATCTGGCTCCTTCACTCAAAATGAAGTCTCTTTCGATCTTGTGTACAATTGCGCTCGCTTCCGTGTTGACTTATAAACAGGTTCATGCAGTGTACTGAAGAAGAGAGTTACGCGAGAGTCTGTCAGACGCACGGAACTGGTGCCCTGAACTAGATATGACGGTACGCTCAGAGCTCCCCACCCGCTGAAGAAAGAGCCCACGTCACCGATCTTACAGAAGGAGGGAACATAGCAGGCATAAAGCTAGGCAGGTGGACAATGTACGTAAACGCAACGAATGAGACTGGAGGTAATGCCATAGAAGCAAAGCTTGAGGAGAAAAACTGGATGATGCCTAGCGACTTGCAGCTGTCTTGTCGTACCTATTGTCGTGTTGATTTTGATGGGAGGAGGTTGGAAGACGGCCCTGAGATGGTGACGCGCGAAAATGCCACGCTATGACGTCATCACTGCGCGTCACATCTAGGCGAACCTCGACGTTCCATTAGGCGTCTACAGGTTTCTTAAAATCATTGCTACGTGCTATTGCAGATCTCGGTAGTGATTCAATTATCATCGCACTGCCGGACTCCTTCGCTGTACGTGGCTATGTCGATTCATCCCAGCGCAATGGTGCAAAGAAGTTCCTCGCCAGGTCGAATGTCATGGTGAGCCCAGGTATACCCACATCCTCCTCCGTGACAGCCCAGTAGCCCTTCCGCATCTCCAGCTCCAGCTCTTCGAACAACGAACTTATTCCAAAATCATAGTATAGAAAAGGCTGTAGCTCTGATAGCTGAGCATCGAAAACCTTGATCAGTCTCGCGAGACCCAGCGTGTCTTCGTCGCAAACCGTCCAAATCTCGTCCTCCACCTTTTCCAATTCTTGGCGACGCTCAACATTGAATGGTATCACGCCCTTCTCTGCCCAAATGAGGACATCCACCATACTCGCCGCACACTCCCATTCGGCCAAGAATCGGTAGCGGAAGCTTTGTGAGCACCAATCGCAAGCGACCAGCCCGCAGATAGAGCAGAAGTTTGTCCAACTATTCGCACGATATGTACATCCTTTGCAGCGCGAGTAGCTATACTCTGTCGTATAGAGCATCTTGCGATGCCACGAGTGGATACAGTTGAGCTGCAGGAAGCTCGGAGTACCGCCGTCGAAGATGACGCTAGCGTCGTGTGGCCTCGGGGCCAGAATTGGGACGCGTCGGCGCAGGCGAATCATTTGTCGAGCCATATCTGATGGGGGTGACGGCCGTGGGCGTGGTGGTGCTGGACCTGGTGGAGTTACAATTGTTGTCCCGACTGGAACGACATCGTCTGCAGGAGTAGCTACGTTAGCCTCGCTCTGCGCTGCGTCTACTTCGCCGTCTTCGATGAAATGATGCTGAGGCCCGTCGATCCAGCTCAGCTCAGATTGATCGTCGTCAACGTTATTAGTTTGACCATCTTGCTCGGCTTCATCCTCGGGGTCGTGGACCACTTGCGCCGGATCTGTTGGATCGGTCTCAATCTCATCATCAGACGTATCTTCGTCTGTTGCATCATCCTCGTCGTACTCCACTTCATCATCTTCGTCACCCTGTTCGTCGCCATAGTCTATGTCATCATCCAACTCATCATGGTAGCCATGATCATCAAAGTCAGGATCGTCATAGCCATCGCCATCATGAGCTGCATCATGCTGCCTAATGGCGTGGCTTAACTGTCGCTGGCCAAGTCGATTGAGTCCTGCGCGGCTATAGCCACTATCTCGATGCAGGCCGCGAGCACCAAGCTCATACCCTTGTTCATCATACCCCTCGACCGGATCTCCGTAAGACGGGCAACCCTGATGGAAACCTTCGTTGGTCCAAGGTAGTAGGCAGACGAAGCAGAACTCATGACGACAGTAATGACAGGTCATATGGTTGCAAGCTTCTTTGTGCTCCATCCAGACCCGGCAGTTTGGACATGACTTTGCGCGACAGCTGCTCGAGTACTCGGGCATCCACTTCGGCCTCATCCCTGGCTCGTCCGACACTACACACCTGTGCTCTTGACCTTCCCACACATGCTGGCATCCAACACAGGTGTTAGTCCCGCATCCACAGTGTGCCACTGTGGAGAGAGCGTGGCTATTGTCCACATGAGATCTCGGGATGAATGAGCGACACCGCTCATTGACACAATAAACACGAATGGCGCGTGGTGTGTAGTACTCCTGCGCCTTGAGTGAGTAGGTCTCGAGGACCTCTGGGCTCAGCAAGTGTTCTACAAGACGACGTGGAAGTGGAGTACAGCACCGGGCTGGAAAGGCTTCTGTGTCGGCGAGGGCAGCGTTGTAGGCGTCGACGACGCAGTCGTTGCACATGAAGTGTTCTGTGCAGTGAGCGACGCCTTCGGAAAAGGGGTAATCATCTCCACAGATGCAGCACTCGTACTGCACCGTATCTTCGATTGACCGCATCCTGATATATGGTGATGCTTCGACACAAGCTTCTTGCTCGTTGGCTATGAACACACCACTGCTCCTCGCTACTCTTCCTGCAGATTTTCGGGCTTTGCGCAAGGCCTTGTGATTCATGCCGGAGGACGGAGCTGGAGTGGTATCCAATGGTCCTTCTGGCAAGGACTGATCGGCCATGATTGAGGTCGATTGGAGAAAGATCTCTGGTTGATCTCGATCGTGCTTAGTGGATAGACGGCTATGCTCGAAACGAATTTCTGGTAAGTCGGTATATAGTTGACCAGCTGGACTGGTGATAATGGGTCAGTGGTCATGAAAATGAGCTGGTTTATATAAGGGGGCGGGTGCCTTCATCGCCACCTGAACACTAGTGGTGGACCCATCACTAGAATGGTAGGAAAGAGGGCTCGATGTCTGTGCACTCCATTCACTCTAGTAAGCTCTTGAGGAGTCAACAAATTGTAGTCGGAGTTGACAACCGATCTTCCCCAGTCCGTAAGGCTGCCATACAGGCCAGTGTGGAACTACTCAGAGGCGATTGCGTGACTTGGAAGAGACAGTATTGACTCGTGCCTATGCTAATTTAGAGCAATCAGTTTGTGCTTGCTATTCGTATACACCCAAGCGATTCAGCCTAGCGGATTTCAGTTAATTGCACCGTTCAAATAGGGGAGACAGATACAAGAGCACGCTCGAGATCGGTTTGCATTAGTAGTTTCTCTTTGCCAGTGAAGCCTCACCGACAAATCAATTACCGTTGAACCCAATCGCACCGTTCGACCCATTGAGAAAGTTGTTCCCTGGTACTGGCACCGCGCTTCCAAGACCCTCCTCCTCTGCCATCTTCTTCTGCCATGGCAACATCTCCTGCGCTGCTACCGCTGGTCCAACCTCGCCGCCCTCCTTGCGCTTCTCAGCCCACTCATCAATGTCTTTCTGCTCGATGAAATTACCGTGCAGACCTAGACGTAATTTGACAGGTAGATGAATGACTGCCAGCGGCCCTTGCTCGAGGTTTTGCGCATCAAAGATGAGGATGTCGTTGCGCAAGACATCGAGATGGTTGAGTAGAGCCATGATATACCCCTCGCCTTCCACGAAGTCTGATGAAGAAGACGAGGCCTTCGGGACGAAGACAGGCTCTTGGAACGTACATGTCGGTCCTGCCCAGAAGGTATCCTTCTTCCCACTGTCCCACTCATAGTGTCCCAAGACGTTGAAGAGACCACCGGCTGGCGGGCCACACTTAGGGAAATCATACGGTTTGCTCGGGTCGATGTTACATTGCCAGAAGTGATTGTACTTCTTCGTCAGAACTCTATCGTCGATGCGAGAGAACTCGCCGTTGATGCCAAAGAGTTTATGAGGTTGTACCCGCGTGTTGGTGGGAGTTTGGGGATCAAAGACCCAGCGGTAAGTGTCAGAGACCAGCTTGTTGCGTTGGAGTAACGTCGTGGGTGTGTTTGCTTGGCTGTCTGGTGGGAAGAAGAAGAAGACGTTGTCTGAAGCTATGGTCAGGTCGACCACGATGTTTCCGGACGAGTCTTCGTAGGAGCCAGCGACGTGGCCATGGAAGCCTGAGATCGTCAGCGCATGTCAGGATGTCACTAGTAGCATACACACCATTGTCGGCGCGTAGCCAGACAATATCCTCTGGCTTTCCATTCCGACGAGGCACGATGCCGTACCACTGGTCTTCGTCTGGGTCCCACGCAAAGTGATTGCCGCCCTTCTTGAGCCTTTCAGCATTGACCTTGATTGGTGTGAGTGGCAGAATCAAGTAGTTCTTCGTGATAGCGCAATCGTGTATCATCCCACAGAACGGCGCTTTGTACCAGCATTCCTCGGTTTTCTTCCCATCTTTGTCGATCGTGTATACTACGATGTCACAACTGGCATCGTACCCATTACCTCCAGCTTCATAGCCGTAGCATACCATTTCTCCAGTGTCTGGATCGAATTTGGGGTGCGCAGTAAATGTCGGTGATTGTATTTGACCGTCGAAGTCATATCGGCCGACCGTCTCTAGTGTGACTGGATCCATAGCGAAAGGTGGGCCGTCTTCCTTGATGGCTAGCAGCACTCCGCGCCAGAAGATGATGTTGGTATTGGATGCTGTTCTAATAATGCCCTTCACCATCTCGTTATCGGTATATGGGTTTCTGTATCGGCCAAGTAGAGACTTGCGCGCCTTCGTTTCCGCCTTGAACCGATCGGTATGTACGTATCGCTGTCTGAAGTCGACGTGACCGTTCTCGAATCGAAATGCTGAAACCGAACCATCGCCGTTGAAGTGTATGTCTTCTTCGTACAAGGGCGGGAACCGATGGTCTGGTTGTATACGGAAAAAAGTTCCGTTTATGTCTTTGGGAATCTGAAAGAACTGAGCTTCGTGCTCTGTCTTTACAGGACAGTATACTCACTGTACCAGTCGTCTCGAGCTCAAAGATATCGGCTTCGAGACGCGATGGTTTGTTGAAGCCTTGGAAGAAGCCACTATCTGGGAACTTGACTTGGTCACCCGATCGGCTCCCTTCATGGTACGCTGATGGGGCAGGGTTCGCGAGAGAAAATATGTGTGCCATCGCGTACGTGCTGTGCCCTCCCGCCTGGCAGTAAGGCGGTCTGATACAAATCGTCCATCATATTACATCGTTTCGTTCTGGCAAGAAGACGCATTGGTTCGCTACCAGACGTACTGCCGTGCTCGAAAGTTACGAGTATGGATGTGGGGAGGTGGACTTGCGGGGTAGTTGGGGATGGTTACAGGGGTTGTTGTGCCCGGATTGATGCGACCGCCCGGGATCGCAAGCGGCACTATTGGTCCGACACAGCATCGAGTCCTGAATATGGGACGATGGTACCCCTTTGGACACGGACATAGCCGTAGCGCTGGACTGAGAGTTTTTCGTCCGAATATAGCTATGACGTATCATAGCACGCAGCTGACTTGGACATGATAGGTCTTCTTGCTCCGTCTCCGAGCCGCTGAGAGGGATGCTTTACCGGGAAACCTGGCTGTAGCGCAAATCAAATTGTGGCGACTTTGATTGCGTACACTTGCTCTGTTTTTAGGGCTTGCTGCGCATCATTAGCGATGTAACTTTGGGCTTCCAATAAATCTGTGAGACTGCATAGAGTAGGATGCAAAGAGCTCTGAAGCCGTGGCCGCGTTGTCGTTGTACGACACCAAAAAAAAAACTACTGATGAGTTGATGCGAGCACGGAAGACCTAGTATTATTTGTTCGAATATTCAAGTCATTCCAATCGCATTATGCAAAAGAAGGGCTACACCTTCATGCGCCATATCGACACATGCATCGCGAAGTATGGTCATAAAGTCATTCGACATTCCCAGCTAAGCGGCCCTTTACGAATCAGATTCTGGTTTGCTCAGCACGAGTGGAGGAGTGCTTGTTGAAGCATCCTGACCAAAGTGTGGAGCTCTAAGATCATCGTCGGCGACTTGCTCACCAGTGACAGGGTGATCGTAGTGGAATGGCACGACGCGCGTGTCAGGCCAGAGCATCGGGTGATCGCAAAGAACGTCTGGCCCATTTGGATCCTCCGGGTACGTCTTCGAGAGGAAAGGTATATAGTTTGGCTTGGTGTGCGCCCACCCCTTTTCGAAGGTCGCGTGCCAGAAGGGGAAGTACTTCAACCTGAAGATCTTCCACACCCCATTCTCTTTTATGTATTCATTCTCGTATATGCCACCTTCCCACCATTGTACCAGGCCGCGAGGGTGTGTATCTTTGATGCTATCGTGGGTACCGGCCGACATCATACTGCGGAAGCGACCTTTGGCTCGCGTGCCTTCTGCGCTGACGTCGACTATGCCCTGCATCTGTGGATGATCGAGGAGAAAGCCATGGACGGGGCCGTTGCGCCCGGCTACGAAGGCATTGGCGAAGCGACCGAGGTAGAGTCTCTTAACGCCCTCTTTGCCATTGTATCGGCCTCCGAGAAACTCAACGCACGTATCGGGGTGGTCGGAGTAGAGATTGGCGACCTATTCCTCAGGTAAGCTTCCAGTCCAGTAGTGTCATCGGTTTACTAACCTCTTTGTACAGACACTTATCGAGATAATACCCGTAAGTGTACTGAAGCTTGCGAATGTCCTCCTGATCTGGTCTTCCGTTAGCAGGCCGCAGGGAGCTAATCGATAGCTGACTAAGCACATGCCGCTCAAACGCGTTACCTCCGCCTGAAGCTTCCCCACTATAGCCTTCAACTGCTCAATCTCGCTACCCATGATGCTGGTGTCTCGAAAAGACTATGAAAGCGCAAGTCAACCGATGGCTGAGGCCATACGCCGCTTCTTATCAGCATCAGTCCAACACGAAGTTGTCAGCGATACAGGGAACCATTCCCCAGCCACGTGAGATTTGCAGCAAGGGTGGAACTCTGGCTAGGACTCCGCGAATGAGCTCGCCTATATTGGCGGTGATATGGACGCGACATGTCTGAAGCCGCGGGTTGATATTTCCGGCGGGACATTTTGAGAACGTGTGGAGCAAGACGGCACCGAGGTGGGGTCATCGAAGCAACGCCGTGCCACAGCCTCGCTACTTCTCCAAATTTACCGCACCTGTCTCCACGGAAGAGATAGCATACGCTGCCACAATCCTTTGAACCCTTATCAAGGGACGCTTGCATATACTTGCTTTAGAACTTCTACCATCAAAATGGGTCTACCGGATAAAATCGAGACGCGTCTCTTCATCAATGGAGAGGTTAGTTCCCTTAAATCAGTTGATTATGCCTCCGCTAATTACTTTATAGTTCGTTGAATCATCAAATGGGAAGACGTTTGACATTACCAACCCCGCCACGTTGAAGCTCGTAGCAAAAGGTGAGTCTAGAACGATCAGCTTCGGAGAAAACAGACTTACAACCGTTACAGTCCACGAGGCATCTGAGCAAGACACCGACAATGCCGTCGCTGCAGCAAAAGCCGCTTTTCCTGCTTGGTCGAAACTGACTCCGGAACAAAGAGGCCAATACTTCAAGAAGTTGGCTAGTCTGATCCGAGAGAACAACGATGAGTTGGCCGCTTTAGAAGCAAGCTCTATGGGTCGTCCAGTAGGCGAGTTCTTCGATGCCTTTGCTTCTGCAGCGAAATGGGATCGTTATGCAGAAGCTGGATACAGTGTGCAAGGTAAGATGGTCGAGTGTGAGTTTTGCAGCAGGTCACTAACATTGAACAGGTACCACGAGCGTCCAGACGCCGGGATACGTCAACATGACACTGCGTCAACCGTATGGTGTTGTAGCTGGAATTATACCCTGGAATGTTCCATTGCTGTTTTTGGCCAACAAGTTAGCACCGGCTCTCATTGTTGGGAATACTGTTGTCTTGAAGAGTTCTGAAAAGGCTCCATTGACTGTACGCCATTCATTCCATACTCCTGCAAGAGACTAACGATAGCAGTCCGCAAAAATCGCCACGCTGGTACAGCAGGCAGGCTTTCCTCCAGGTGTGATCAACATCATCACCGGCTTCGGCAATGTGAGCGGCTCCATCTTGAGCCATCACATGGATGTGCGAGCGTTATCGTTCACAGGCTCAAGTCGCACGGGACGTCTGATCCAGGCCGCCGCCGCAAAGTCCAACATGAAGCAGGTGTTCCTCGAACTTGGAGGCAAGTCTCCAGCGGTCATCTTCGACGATGCCGACCTGGAAAAGGCCGTGAAGGAAACGGCTCATAGCATCCAGTGGAACAGCGGTCAAGTCTGCATGGCCAACTCGCGCATTTATGTCCAAGATTCGGTTGCCGACAAGTACATCGAGCTCTTTAAGCAGAACTTCGAGAAAGAGGTCAAAATGGGCGACCCCCTCGATGCGCGTGAGAATGGCGTTAACCATGGCCCACAAGCTGATGAGGCGCAACACAAGACTGTGTTACAATATTTGGAATCGGGAAAGCAATCCGGCGGCGAACTCCTCACTGGTGGCGGCGCTCCGTCGGGACGCGAAGGCTATTACATTGAGCCCACCATCTTCAAGAACACTCCTGAGGACGCAAAGATCATGAAAGAAGAGATCTTTGGCCCGGTTGTCAACATCAATGTCTTCAAGACTGAGGACGAGGTGCTCGCAAAGGCTAATGCAACAGAGTTCGTCTCACGGTCCCTAGCGTGGCCAAGCTGAAACAAACATGGACTAATTCTATCTAGGTACGGACTATATGCGTCAGTGTACACCAAAAACATCGATCGCGCGATGCGCTTCGCAACAGGGCTTGAAGCTGGTACGGTCGGCGTCAACTGCACCTCACCAGGTAAGCAATATGCATTCACTTGGATTGTACGCGATGCATTCGCTGACTCGACGACTTCTAGTTACCGGCGTAGACATGCCCTTCGGTGGGTACAAGTCATCTGGATCAGGACGCGAAGGCGAGCCACTGTATTCCCTGAGCAACTTTCTGGAAACAAAGAGTGTCTTGATTAAGATATCCTAAATATTGCGACATGAATCGATCGGCTGCGACATGATTTGCCGTCTCCAGAGCGCTATTCTGTGTTCGCTATAGATTTTGATTAGCCGACCGGCAGGTTCTGCAGGGTGGCCTTGCGCGGGCGCAATGCCCCAGCAGATCCCCCGCTAGAAATGGGATCCCTTTTCCTTTATCCTCAACTGCAGCGGGCTCGATGCTCCATGACTTCTCCACGAACTGCTGCAAGCCTGCCGAATGAAATTTTCGTATCGCCGCTAGTGTCATCTCACTCGGCCGGGCTGTAGGGTGTCGGATAAATATGGCCGAGTACGCGGCCGTCGCCCCGCCACGAGTTTCGGCACCCCCATCCAGCAGAGCTCCGAACGCCCATCGTGTCCACAGCAGCTGTGATCGGTGTCGCAGTAGGAAGACAAAGGTAGCTAAAGGCATCTCCACGTCAATCATTGCCAAGAAACTAATGACTACCTCTAGTGTATTGATCCTGGTATGGGGTTTCTCCCACCGGTAGTACGATCGTGCCGACAATGACACAAGCTGACAATCTTAAGTCCCGGGACCATGTCGTTACTGCGCACGCACAGGCGCGGTGTGCACAATCGCTACCCCAAGGAGGAAAAGGCCTTACTACCATGTTACCGAGGAAGAATACCAATGTTCCATGCGCATCCTCGAACATTTCTTCCCTGGGCATGAGCTTAATCTGCAATCGCTCCGAACCATTGCCAAAGCCATCAAGGAAGGCACGTTCAATGCGGAGCCTGTCCAGCATACCGAAGGCCTCTTCAGTAATGACCAAGAGTCGCCTGAGGATGCAGAGAGTGTTGATGATGGTGAGGAACAAGACGTACAGGAACTGCATGAGCCGTTGGGCTGCATGATGAAAGATTCAAGAGGGAAATTTCGATACGTTGGCGCCCACAGTGAAATACCCTTCAATGCTGCTGTGGCCACTTTGGGTATGCAAAGGAAGGACCCGTCGATCATTCCAGGCCCCAAAGTAGGCTCGTACCCGCCTACGCTACCAAGCTCCTCACCTTCGAATTCTCCTGGTTTCGAAGAGAGCTACTACCTTCCGGGTCGAGAATTGTGCGACGTCTACATCTCCCGGTTTCTAGAGGATGTCCATTGCACGTACTGGCTATACCCAGTAGAAACCCTGCTTCGACGAATAGATAATACGTACTCGGAATCCGCGCCGCGCTCGTCAAGCTCCTGGATGTGCTGTTTGTACACGATGTTTGCCATTGGTGCGGCCAACTATGTAGGCGCCAATGGTAACTCACCGCCCCCGGATTGGCCAGCTGCATTGGATCTGAAGACATCTGAGGATTACCTTACACTTGCAAAACAACTCATTCCCGCAGTATATGATGAGGCTGATGTCGATAGTATACGTGCAATGGCCATCATGGTATGTATTCTCAACGTACATAAGGTTGTGTTCCACAGGGCTAATAGCAACTCAGAGTATCGCTATGGAGAACCTTTGCTCCAGGGTCAGCGCTTATCTCTACATGGGGGCTAGCGTTCAGATGGCGTTCTCTCTAGGGTTACATCGTGATCAACTGGCGGAGTCTGGAACTACAATGGAGCGAGAACAAAATCGCAGAATCTGGTGGACACTGTTTCAGCTCGACCAGGAATTATCTTCGCGAGGCGGGAGTCCGACAGTCATAGATGAGCGCTTTACGAAGGTCACTACACCCATGCCTTCGGAGCAGGTAAGTCTAGAATTGCCCATTCATGACGCGCCCATACTGACGATTATAAGATACTATATCCCGGGCTACATACCCCACTTTCGTGGATGGCGACATCGGTGTCTCTTTGTCGCTTGAAGCGAGAGATAATACAGTCGGTCTACATGGAACGCTCGGCAAACTCGATATCCTTCTCCACCGTATCAAATTCCCTTCTGCTGCTGCAAAAGTGGTATCGCCAGATGCCACCGCATCTCAAATACGACGTACCCTCGCCACCCACGCACCGACGTGCGGTCGCCATCTTGCATCTCCAATATTGGAGCACCACGATACTCCTCACGCGGCCATTTCTTCTATACCTCGTCATCAAGCATGGGACGCTGGCTTCTAGCAAAAGAATATGGTTTGAGCGAATGGGCAAGATGTGTATTGACGCCGCACAAAAGAGCATCTCGATACTGACACAAATGGCGAACGATGGCACACTATCGAGCTTAACGGCCTTTGACAGCACATGTATCCTACGGCTGATCATGATCTTCATCCTTGCCTACGCACACACCAGAACATCCCGGTATAGCGCGCATATCGAGAAGCTGGTGGAGCTCACACGTGGTATGGAGCAGATTGGCTTCACCAAGATGGTGACTGAGGAAACACCGTTGCGTCTTGCTGACCTGGGCATCACGGGTCAGGCTCAACAGAGCAACGGAGACGCGAATGGGTCGAATGGGCAGGTTCATCTCGATGACGAAATGATCGCTCAGTTATGGGGCAACTGGGATCCGTAAGTCATGAATGAACGAACCTACGTAAGCCATAATACTAACGCCTGCAGCAACTTCATGACCCCGCTCCAGACACAACAAAGTCTTGATCTTACATTCGACGATTCTGGCGCCTACGATATCAATTCGGAGTTGTTGGCCTTCACGAACTTGGACGATTCCATCGTCATTGACCCGTCGCAAGCGTTTTCGCACTATGGCATGCATTGCTGAGATTTCTTGGATCATTGATAGGGTAATAAAGAGGAGGGAGTTATGGAAAGCATGCGTGGTGTATATATAGGAGGAACTTGGGAGGACTTCAGGAGTTTGCATATCATATGTCCGGCGTTTTTCTGGCAAGCGCGCAACAATACATCAACGATGGGAAGAGGTTACGATAATACAAAGTATACGGGCGACTCGCCAATGTAACAAGAGTTGAAGAGAGAGGCTTTCAGTGCATGGTGATTCAGGTATTGCAGGTCTCAGGTCGTTTGCTTTCAAGACCAAAAGGCTGTGAGAACGATGTCCCGCTTTTCCAACAACAGCTGTCTCGAGATGTTGATGTAGCTTAGAATACACGGCCCTTTGTCTGCTTCATGCCAATAACGTCGATGTTTCGCCACATGAGCACGCCAGCTATACCGATGATCCAAGCAGCAGTACCTGCAATGAACAGATATCTTTGTGCATCTCCGTAAGCCCTCTGTACCGCTAAGCGAGTGGGTGATCCAACTGGGTACGATAGCTGAGTCGTGATGTCCGCGTAGATCATCAAGAAGTTTGGAAGTTCTTCCGCCGGAAGGTACTCCATGAGCTTCTTGGGGACCACGTCTTGCCATATTGCAGAAGAGACCGTTAGCCCAATGGCTCCACCAACACTTCCACACATTGAAACCAGAGCGATGGCGACAGCGAAGTATTGCTGTTCCTTGACTGCCGCCAGGATAGCAATCTCTGCTGTGATTGTCATCACACCACCACCAAAAGCGGCGAAAATCTGGCACATGACAATGTAACCGATCTTATCCGTGGGCTGGTTGAAATGAATGAGTAGCGCGGTTCCGAGTACCACCATAGGGAGTGAGAAGAAGAGAGTAACTGGTTTGAACCGTCCAGTATAGGATATGAAGCCGCCGACAAGGGCAGCAAAGATGTAGCCACCAACGCTATAGGTCGACATGATGTAGCTGGCATGCGTAACACTGAGATTATTGACGACTTGCAGGATGGAGGTGAAGTACATACTCCAGCACATGTAGCTGAAGAAGAGAGCAAAGGACAGGAGACATGCTCCAGCGACAGTGCGGTCCAGAAGTAAGTTCCAGGGGATGAAGCAGATTTCAGCAAAGAAACGCTCCCAAATTCCGAACAGGATCAATAAGACGATCCCGAAGATGAGAAAGCAGATGATCATGGGGGAGTCCCATCCCTTGGCTTGCAGAGCGTAGAGGTTGAAGGGCAGAAGGAAGAAGGCGAATCCAGTAGACAGCGTGAAAAGACCAACAGCGTCGAACTCGCGCATGTAGTATTTGAACGACTCCCAAAATGTGCGTCCACTCGACCGTTGGGGTACCAGACCTTGCTTCTTCGCCTTGAAGTAGTGGTAAGTGAAGAGGCCAAACAGAGGAAGGGTAACCGCCGGGACGAGAATGCTTTCCATGCCAAAGGCCCAACGCCAACCTGCTCCGTTGAGAAATGCCGTAGAAATTGGTCCGCCTAGCCAGGCGGTGATCAAAGCAGACGATGCAGCCAGAGCTTGGATAAGACCTCGGTGGCGCAAGGAAGTCGTGTCTGCGACGAACACGCTCAGACTATATCCAACACCATTGATGCCGACGGTATAGAAGATCTGCGACGCAGCGTATGCCTCAACGTTGTTGCAAGCAGCCGACATGACAAGTCCGACACTGGCGAGTATGGAGCAGAGAAGAAATCCTTGTGGGCGGCCGAAAACGTCTAGAACCTTGGCTATGCTGAGATTCGTCACGCCTCCGATGACAGAGCTGAGGACGCTGGTGGTAGGGGTGAGGGAGTGGAGGGCGAAAGAAGAGGTAACGTAGGGTATTAAGGCGCCGCTGATTCCTCCTACCAAGCCCTGGATGAAGTAGACCAGCCATATGAGGATGTAGGCAGTCACTAGCGCTCCGGTGGTCCAGGAGAGCGTCACGGCTTCGATGTCTTGAACACCAGCCTGGAAGTTGGTGTCAACCGTGTTGTCGCCATCTGGGGTGTTGCTAAGATATTCTGCGTCTTTCTCCGATCCATGTGAACTTTCGTGAGGGGCATCGTGAACTTGGCTAAGAGCCGTCTTATGCTCGACTTGGGGGTCGTTTGACATTGCTCGTCGTGGGGCAATGTTGACTGGCTAACAAATGATGGGTACTCGCTGATCCAAGAACGAAAGTAACAGTGCTGGAGGCAGACGGCTATGAAGAGGTCGAAACGGCGTGCAGCGGAGAGAGCATGCAGAGCCTCAGCACTGAGACTGCGGGAGATGATAAAGGAACTAAAGATACTACAAAGAGATCGAGACCACCGTAAGCCGATAAGATGTCTCGTGTATCTGTCTGGCTATTCACTCATTTTGTGGCGAGCAACACTCGAAAAGGCAAAGACACCGACTGGCAGGATCAGACGTGCATCGCAGGCGTGGCGGTTTCTTGCTCATACCTTCTCCACGGCACGGGTCGCAACATGTAATCCACATGAAAACTGGGTCGTCAGCTTGGCGACGGAATTGAGAAGGCGTGGTTCTGTGACACCCGCAGTCGCTTCCGGGAGCAGCGGTGGTGAGCCGTTTCCCGGATGCTTAGCATGTCCTACCAATAGAACCGGCTCAGCCCCCAAATCGCGGGTAGGCGACTGTAGAAATTACTGGTCAAGATTCAACATCGAACATTATTGCATGGTTGGAGTATACTGCCGCCATGTGGCTTACATGCTTCAGATCTGCAACTCGCCGGAATGCGTCTAGCTCGAACGCCCCGTTCCAGGAATTAGCTCTAATGTGCTCAACCATGACTTCCTATCCAGCCTGAAGATGCGCACAAAGCCAACAATCGCCATAGCGACCAATAAGCATTACTTACAATGCAGACCGCGCCAATGGTGTATCTGTGTCTTTCAATACATGCATGCGACCCGCGCAGCGCACGCTCCTTCTCTTGCTGACATGTAGTAAGCTGAGCATCCAGATGCGAAAAATCGACCGCTCATTGTAGGAGATTCAGAGGGAGATGTAGTCCACTTGCAAGACCAACGCCGTACATCATACAACGAGTATCATGAGCCAAAGTCCATCTTGAGCGCGATCTTTGGCATGCCGTCATCCTCTCTACTAACCTCCTGCCTTCTCGGCCCTTGCCCGCTCTTTAGCACACCCTCCATGAAACTCCTCTGGTCGGCATTCAGCCCAGTCACCACGCCCCTAAATGCTTGCTGATCCGCACTAGCGATCTCCAGTAAGCGCGCCGCAATTTCTTGGCTGGCCTTGGGCTCCTTCTGCGCTCGTGCCAACAGCGCAGGTATAATGATCTTGGTCGCAGTCTGGCGCTGCGACGGTTGTGGTAGTGTGGAGATGAATGTGACAAGAGTCTGTGTGAGCGTCGTGCGAGAATCGTCAAGGCCCTCTACATCGGACGGATTTGCCAAGAAAGAGAGTGTTGAGGGGAGGATGAGTTTAGCAAGGCTCGTCTCGAGAGCACCCTTCTTGGGTAGAAGTAGGAGTGAGCGACAGCAGCCCGCTGCTACCTTACTCGTTGTTACAGTGCCGAGACAGTCGAATAGGTCGTCGATGAAGCGCTTGACGAGCGGATCATCGGGAGAGAACGCAGAAGCGGCGGAGCTCAGTAAGATTGTGGTCGCAAGAACAGTGTTCTTCTCACATGCCAGAGCAGCATCAAATTCGCGCTGTTGTGCGTATCTGAGAATTGCGAGGAAGCGCGAAAGAGTTGCGCGAAGTTGCTTGCTTGTGTCATCTGTCCCTTCGGCATGCGGTGCGAGACTGGTGATGAAGCGCTTGAAGATCGGAAGTGCTTGAGGAATGACTGTGGTTTGGCATGCCCCAGTGCTTAGTATGGTCGCGAAAATGTGGAGGATACAAGCGTGAAGATCAGCCTTGATGATCGATGGGAAGACTTGCGCGGCATCTACGAGCGCGGAGAGCGCCGTCGTCAGTAGAGCAACCGCCTCTTCATTCATCTCGTGGCGTGCTAGGAGTGAGATTAGCGACTGCTTATGACGCGATGTTGAAGTCAACATACCCTTGGCTTTGCTGTCTTCCAACCCAGGCACAAGTCCAGACAGGACTAGCACCATAATCTTGGTCAACTCGAACAGCTGATCAATGTCTTCGGAAAGATGCTCATCCGCGGCGGTAGTTCTATCAATGTCAGCAAGCTAAGTGTAGAGCTTGCGGGTGTCCTTACCCTTGGTCTCTGCGTGCAGATGGATGGCCAAGACACAGGTTCCGTGTGATCTCGACGATGACTGTTTGAACCGTCAAGCCTTCAGTGAGCACGAGTCGGTCTAGCATGTCCATCGTTTCAGAAAATACAACCTCTCGGTATATCGCATGACCGGATACTGAAGGGCGCAGAATCTTCTTCAGTGCCTGCAATATCTCCAGAATCTGCTCCTTGGACGCTTGTAGGTCGCCTGGGCGACCTGCTAATGCCTCGAACGCGAGACCGAATAGGACAAAGAAGAAAGCGACAGGCTCATCGCGGTAGTTGATGTGATCAGACTTTCCATTAGGGGTGGATTCTGACAATTCAGTCTTGCCATCTAAAGCGTCAAACACAAACTCGCTGTCTTCGTCGATGAGGCTGGCAATAGCATCTACAAGGTTGAGCCAGGTATCTTGGTAGAACTGCACTTTCTTAGTATTGATCAAGGTTTTCGACGATCAACCATACCTTCAGAAGCGTCTCGCGGTTGAGCGCTGCATAGATTGTGTCGAGACTTCCAGATAGAGAAGCAGAACCCATGGAAGAGGAAATGTCGGGCTCGAACCTCAGGCGGGCATACTCTCGGAGCGATGCTAGCCAAAGAGGAGTCAATTTTGCGATGTGTGGCTTCAGTACATCCACCAAGTAGCTTTGCTCGGCACTCGCAATCTGCAGTTCTGCCCACGCTGAGAAGACTGCCATTTTGACCATGACTTGAGCGTTCGAGCTGAGCCCTTTGAGATCGCCGATTGCTGCGGTTTCGGATTCGCTGGAGAAGTTCTCAAGCGCTGATACGAGCAACTTGAGGATACGACCCATTCGATCTACGTCTGTAACGATTCCGGTAGCAATGAACGTGGCGCATACATTGACAGCTTCAGCGGCGAGCTCGGGCGATGAATCTGCTGCAAACGCTGGGGTAAGAGCTGAACCGATTTGAGCTTGGTACTGCTCAAGCAAAGTGACTTCAGCGAAATCGGGATCGGGTGTTTTGCCGAATAGCTTGAGCACTTGGTCGATAATCTTCAAGCCGCGAATCCTCAGTTGTACTACACCGGCGGTCGATGCAGAGAAAGCAATGCGCACAACATCAGCAACCCTCTGCTGCAAGGCCATGACACAGGGTGACTCCTCTCTGAATGTAGCCTCTTTGCTCACCATCGCGACAAGCTCGCTCAAGCAATCCATACCGAATGTTCGCACTTGCCATTTGAGTAGTTCCTGACTGACTTGAGCGCCATCTCCAGCCTCGGCCCCAGGCGCATTGGATGCTGATGCAAAGCCCGCGACCTCCTCGTCCTGCAAATCAGTCGCCCCTGCTTTTGGCTTCGATTCGATCTTGTCTTGCGTCTCGACCTTCTTCGTTTTTGTGAGTACTGAGTGGCAACGTTGCACCCATGTCGCGGTGTCCGATAAGCCAGTCTGATGCAGCCAGTTGCGAATGATGTTCCGCACTACTTCATGCTCAGAGTCGCGATCGAGAACATGCCACAGCTGATCTTCCAGACCGGGATCGGCAGCGCGTATGACTTCCTCTGTGTTGCGCCTCATGAGGTTGTGTAACCCATCGATAGCCATGTCTCGAATTTGTGTTGAGCTGCTTTCAACCGCCCGTTGCAATTGTTTCACGTAGGCTGAGAACTCCATGTGGCCAGGCGCGTATAGAGAAATATGTTCCTGACAACGCAGACTCTCGATGATGATCAGCTCATCCGAATCGCCCTGGAAGAGGCCTACGAGAGTCATGATCAGATCTCTTGCCTTTGCAACATCTTGCAGGTCCGGCCCAAGCACGTTGATCGTGCTGTCGACGCATCGAGCGATTACGGCTGGCGTGGGTATGTCTATCTCAATATTCGAGTATGCAGGCAACGTGGACTCGTCGTTGTGCGTATCCGCGGCATACAGCTGCGCTAGCATACCGAGCGTGCTGGTGACATAGCTTGAGAAAGAGAGACCGGCGGAGTCAGCAACCCTCGATAGACTGTCGATGGCCCAGAAGTGCACGACTGGATGGGGATCGTTGCCGAGCGACATCAGTATTCCAAGTATATTCTTGAGATGAAAGCCAGCAGCCATGCCACCGAGCTGAGAATGTATACAACCAAGCGCGACGGCATAACCGGAACGAGCATTGGGCTCCCGGTTAGCAACAATCTGGTCGACTAGATAGTTGACCTCGGTGGTGGTGAGGGCGTTTCCTGAGCTGTTGCACAGACGACCCAAAGCTTCAGCAGCAAGGTTGCGGATGAATGGGTCGGGAAGGACAACGAAAAGATGCAACAGATCCTGCATCACCTTCTCGACCGCTGGTCCTTTCAAGCTTCCTGGAGCCGAGCGGGTCTCCTTTACTGCAACCTTTAGAGCAGATAGCACCGCATATGCAATATTGACCATCATGGCCGTCTTTCTGTTAATATCGCGTTGCAGGCTACTTGCGGAAAGGAATGATGTCATCTGCTCCAAAATGCTTTCTTGGATCCTAGCAGTTTGGAGTGGCAGACATATCGCAAACAACTGAAGTGCCGAGTTGACGACTTCAGTTGCTGGTGGATCAGGAAGCTCATGGCTCTCGTCTGATGTTCTGATGTACAAGGATATCGAATCGTGTTCCCGAGCACCACAGATGGGTGATAGAAGCTGATTTATGTCAATAATAGTCTTTCAGGATCCAGCGGATACATACCGTGCGGTCAATAATCGACTCAGGTCCATGCCTCGTGAGCCAGTGATGATGGGTACCAGTCTCTTGCTCTCCAGGGAGAGGTGTGATATCGAAACCGCGCACCAGTCCAGTCACACCGAAACCATGGTTATCAGCCACCTCCCATATGCTTTCGAACGTTCCCGCAGCACTTGCGATTGCGGTACTAAATGAGCTTGTGGTATAGTTGTCCGGCTCTGCGAAAGATGCAATGGCGAAAGGTAGCAAGTTCGTCTGAAGTAAAACCTCATGGCTACTTGCTGGACTCAGCTCGACAAGTTTAGTGTAACATTGAAGCACTCTCCTCCGGACCATGAGATCAAAGTCGTGAAGCTGGAGTGCGGGTGACAGACGTTGAGACATATCATCCGTTGTTTTCTTAGCCGGTAGGGTATTCAGGAACATTGTTGTATTTTGCAGCATCGCCGCCAGCCTTTTGGTAACGTCAAGGGTCAAGATGCGGCTGTTGAATTCCAAGAAGGTCAAGATAGAGCCTAAAGCGCACTCTCGAACATGTGCCAGGAAGCAAAGTTCCAAGTAGTTCCTTTGCACCATATTGTCTCTGTTCAGCGGTTTCGGTAGCGCATTCTTCCACAGAAGGAGCAATTGAGAAAGATGTATCTTGACAAAGTTGGGACCAAGAGTCATCAAGCCTCCGATCAAGATCCATGCGACTTGAATCTGAGTCGAACCAATCCTCAGATCTGAGTTGCTCGCCGACTTGAGGAGTGAAGTGGCTTGTTGGAGTACTCTCGAGTTTACATCTACGGACCCATGCAGTGGTTGAGACGTAGACGTGCTGAGTACAGCAGAAAGGCCGTTCGCGAGACCAACGCACTTTCTGGGTGATTGTCTCGGTCCAGCAAGAAGACCAAGCTCTCGGTTGACGCTGTTCATACAGATCGTGACTGCTGGCAGTAACTGAAGTGGACACGCAAGCACAAAAGAGCGCAGACAGGCGGAAGCGGTCACCTGAACTGTGTAACTCGGATGCTGCAAGACCTGGAGAAGTGCATCGCGGCAAGAGTCCGCAATGACATTTGTGGCGGATCCCAAACTATTGAAGAGTGAGGACAGCGTGCTCAGTGCCCCGATCAAAGTTTGCTTTGTTGGCTCTGGTCGCTCCTTCAACGCCTGTGGATAGTCTTTCAATATCTCATTAACCAAGAACCTTGCGGCATTGAGCTGGCCAGATTCTCCAAGCATCTCGCGGCCAATGACTGTTTCCAGTATGACGGCAACAAACTTCCTAGTGCTAAGTGTGCGGTAGCGATTCTGTACAATGACATTGTTGCTGAGAATGTCCGTAAACAAGCTGCGCGCGATCTCTGGATATTTGGTCTCGACGATCTGCTCGCCCAGCCCCTTGATGGTCTTGATGTAGCACACGGCAATCCCAGCTCGTGCGCGATTGCCAGCCTGGGGTCGACAGTATTGTGTCGCAAGCAGTTTGAGAAGACTTGCAATGGTGAAGGAGAGTTGATAAGCCGACTTCTTCGGTGCCGGAGACTCTGAGCGCTCCATAACCACATCATCACCGTCGTCATCGCCTGGTTTTCTGTTCTTCTTTTTCTTCTGCGCGGTCGACGAACGGGTAATGCCAAGGATGGGAAGGTCAACTGGCGCGTTCTCAGAGTAGTTCTTCACCAACGCAGCGCTGATGCACGAAGCAACAGCGCGTCTCACGGACGACGAGGGGCTATCGATCGCCTTCCAAGCTACATTCTGCAATTTATCGAAGTCGTTCGAGTTGTCGAAGAAGGTCGTGTGCCGGAGTAGTTGTTCCAGACAGTAGAACACCGCTGTCTGAACAAGGTATGATTTGTCGCTGCCAGCATTGCGCGCCTGCTTCCACGCATCTCTCGCGATGAGTTCATCGGCGTGCGAGCTGACGCCTTTGAAGACCTTGCCTACAGCCTTGAATACGGCCGCTCGTAGTCCAGTATAGTTCTGCGAGAACTTGATGAGTCCCAGCAGCGACTTGACAGCCAGTGGAGATAGCCCTATAGCGCTATCGCCCGCGGCCTCAAAGATGGCGCCCAAGCAATGCACAGCCGCATGCTTCGTCCTAACATCCTTCTCGCTCTTTCCTGCCGCGTTGATTATGCCAACCGACTCGTTGATAGACTCAAACAGCAGCTTCCTGTCTCCCTTTTCGAATATGCCCGCAATTGCTCGTCCCAAGTTGTTTCGGATAACTCGTGTGGGGGCGGGGGACGCGAGGTTGACGATCTGGAATATCTCCTTCTTGATGTATATCTGGTGGGCTGAGGCGCCGTCGCCATCTAAGGAGGCCACATGGCGGGCTAGATCGGAACTGAAGGTCAGCAAGTAGAGGTCTTGCTGTTCCGAAGGTAGCGCGTGGAGCTTCTTGATGTCGAGTTCGGGGTTGGAGGGGCCTTTGTCCGCGGCTGGCTCGTCTGCTACCATGGCTGGTGAGGGGATCGCGTGACGTCGGTCTCGTTATCGCAGTTATCGCGTTCGGCTGCTCATGTCGTAGCGAGTCTTGACGTGACAGATGTCCGGTGTGGAGATGCCGGAGGATGCATGTGGGAGTTGCGGACCCCCGTCTTGGCAGGCACGCATCTCCAACTTTTGTACTATTGCGAGTCGACTACCAATATCAGCCTCCATGTCTATCCCGTTGCGTCGCGCAGTATTATCCGCGTTTTCCAAGGAGAGTGCGACATGCTGCTCCTGTAAATATGTTTCTCGTCCGAGACAGTGGCGCATGCAAGAGCAGGTGCGATGCTTGAGCACCACCCCAAATCTACAATCAGGCCACTCGTACGTCGCCTTCACTATCCAATGGCACATGGCTAACATACCACAGCAAGTGGTCT
This sequence comes from Alternaria ventricosa, assembly GCF_023758065.1. Lineage (NCBI taxonomy): Eukaryota > Fungi > Ascomycota > Dothideomycetes > Pleosporales > Pleosporaceae > Alternaria > Alternaria ventricosa. The sequence goes on along the minus strand of NW_026055685.1, from coordinate 1,714,017 downwards.
TCCATCAAACATGACAAAGCCAAAAATGACGCTGGCAAATCCAAGCAACGGTCTATTATGACCCGCGACATTACCAACGCCGTCAAGCTCGGTGGCCCCAATCCCGACATGAACCCCCGCCTTTCCCTCGCAATCTCGACCGCGAAGAAGTCTGCAGTGCCGAAAGCCTCCATCGAAGCCGCCGTAGCCCGCGGACAAGGACTGTCCGCATCGGGTGCCGCCCTTGAATCACTTTTGCTCGAAGCCATCCTGCCACCCTCGGTCGCCACAATAATAGAATGTCAAACGGACAATAAGTTGCGCACTCTAGCCGACCTTCGGCTACTCATAAAAGAGGCAGGCGGCAGCGTCTCCACTGTAGCTTTCATGTTTGAAAAGAAGGGACGGATAATAATACGGAAGAAAGATGGCGTAGGTGTAGACGAGGTCCTAGAGCCAGCCCTTGAAGCCGGCGTGCTAGATGTAGACGAAGACGCCGAGGGACGAGTCGTGTTATACACCGAGCCTGCATTGACGAACAAGACGGCGGAGAGACTGGCGAAGGAGCTAGATGTAGAAATTGAGGAGAGCGAGATCATCTACGATCCTAACGAGGATACCAAGGTGCCTCTAGAGGATGAGGGCGCGGCTAAAGAGTTGGGCAGCTTCTTGGATGAGCTACAGGAGGTGCAGGGTGTACAAGGGGTGTATATGAACTGGACCAAGGGAAGCATAGGAGATGATGTCTGGGAGGACATCAGAGGCAAGGTCACTGCGTGATCTGTCTCTGACTCCCCAGCCGGATGTACATTTTATAGTATACAGTATTGTACAATAACGCCGATAGTGGCGCAGAACGAGCTGCTTCTTCGCGCTTGGTATCTCTCAGCAAATATCCACCACCTCAGCTCGTGACTTCTCGTTCGCTCGTATCCGTGGCTCGGTGCCTGTCATAGGGTGTTGTTCGTGTGCATCCAGCATGCTGTCCCGACATCTCTACTCCTCCTCCCTGCTGGTGCCCAGTTCCCTCAACCTCTCTTGCTCCTCCCTCCTCCTCTTGTTCTCCAGATTCCTCTGCTTCAACCTCTCCAATTCCTTTGCAATCTCGTCTCTGTCGTACGGGATCTTGTGCGTTTGGCCTGGCTTGGGCCAGAAATCGGGAACGGTGAATCTGCCGTCGAGGTTCGTGCCAAAGTAGTACATGGTGCTGATTGGGAAGAGAATGTACATCCCGAACTGAAAGGTCTGGTCAGTGTATGTTCAAGAGTGTTAGGCTCGATTTGGTTGGAGTGCAGGTGGAGTGCAAGTGGAATTATTGGTGTAGTCGCTTTTGACAGAAACGCGCGATGCGCTGTAGGGATGCTATCTACGTACCTTGAACACTTCGAGGTTGGGACCACCCATCTTTGCGGTATGTCGTCGACGTCGTGTGGTATTTGCGGCGCACTCCGGAGACTTTCGCGCTTGAGTGGAGTGATGATGGAGTCGAAGTTTCGCTGATCTGATCGGTGATGGTTCGGCGATAAGAGGCTAGATCTAATCTTCAGCCTTACCTCCGCGCGTTTCCCCACTTCCAAGCTGGGGAAGCCGTGACCTTCACATGTGCCTGCAACTTGGAACCTTGGATATACATCGAATTGGTTTAGTTTCGATATACTCACCCTTTCAATTCGCTTCGCAAGGTTTTGAAGCAGTAATTAGTATCCGCTACACCCTACATCCCTTTGCTGTCGCGCTCGGTTGTCTCAACAATGCCCATCCCGTCTCCGCATTCTAGCCTCGGCTCACTGACATCCCAACTAAGAATCTCCAAGCATTCCAACCAACATAACCAACGTCTCACCCAAGACCACATCCAGCTTAAACACCATAATTAACTCCCCACTCCTCAACTCCTCAACGTTCTCCCCACCACGCAATCCCACCCAACATGTCCTCCTCAGACCCCATTATTACAACCTACTCCGGCAAAACCGCCATAATAACCCTCAACGTACCCAAAAAACTAAACGCCCTCGACTCCGACACCTACTACCTCCTCGCGCGCGCCATGAACGAAGTCGCCACCCGCTCCGACATCTACATCACCATCCTCACAGGCCGGGGCCGTTTCTTCAGCGCAGGCGCAGACGTAACCTTTGGCTCCACCACCGACAGCAGCGCCATCGACGAGCGGCACCAGTACCTAAAGTCCTTCGTATCCAACAACCTGCACATCACACATGCGTTTTACACGCATCCCAAGATACTCATTACGGCGCTGAATGGGCCGGCGGTGGGACTGTCGGCGGCGCTGATTGCGTTTAGCGATTTCGTGTATGCGGCGCCGCATGCGTTTTTGCTTACGCCGTTTAGCTCGCTGGGGCTTGTTGCGGAGGGGAATGCGAGTATTGGGTTTGTGAGGAGGTTGGGTATTGCGAAGGCGAATGAGGCGCTTATTATGTCGAAACGGATTACGTGCGATGAGTTGGTGGCAACGGGCTTCGTTAACAAGGTCATCAATGCTGGGGTTGATGTCAAGGATGAGAGCTATAGTGACAAATTTCTGGGCGAGGTCAGGAAGGAAGTTGAGGAGAGACTGGGTGATCATCTCAACAGCGAGAGTTTGGTGCTTATCAAGGAGTTGATTCAGAAGCCGTATAGGGAGGCGTTGGATCGGCAGGGCGTGGAGGAGGTGATGGGGGGATTGCAGAGGTTTTTGAAGGGCGTGCCGCAGAAGGAGTTTGCGAGGTTGGCCAGTGGAGAGAAGAAGCATAAGTTGTAGGGTTGGTGAGGCAGTGTTGGTAAAAAAAAAAGGGAGATCTACAGAGCGCACTTATCACGAAATAATGTTTGGTAGTAGTAGAAAAGTGGAACGATGAAGGCGTCTGCCACATTTGCCATGGGTTCCGGCATCCACTTGTGGGAGCCATATGGGAATGTGGAAGACGCCTTTCTTGTTATGCTACAGTCTCTAGCCTAATGACACACCCTCCGTAGCCAGCAGCTCTCCACCCAGTGCATCCCCTTGAGTAGGACTCGCAACATCCACAACCGGTCTACTCGCCGTCGTCGTGCCATCCGCCAAATTCTCCAGTGGACTCGGTCGATGCGGCGGGGGTCTGTTTCTCTTCTCCTCCTGTAGCTGGTGCTGCACATAGCTCGTATAGCGTAGCGCAACGAAGAGCATAAACGCACTGACACCGACTGTGATGGCTGCGCGGCGTGTGAGCACCCAGCGGACGCCTTCGACCTCGGATCGCGCGTCTGAGTTGAGCGCAACAGTGATTTTATAGTTGAGTTCTTGGATCTAGAGAACGTTACTATTAGTAGGTTGCGCCGAAGAGAAAATGGGAGGAACATACCTTGGTCTCCATAACCCTCTGTTCCTGCCTTACAGCCATCTTCCTGTCGTCGAAAAGCCCCTTAAGCTCGTCTCTGAGATGTGTCGTCTCTTGTCCTAGTCTCTGCCCCAGGATATCGACCTCGTGTTGCAATTGCCCTCTTTCCGTGCGCATCCTCTCCATCTCGCCTTTCTTCGCGTTGCCTATCTCCGTCTTCAGTTCGCTACACGCGGCTCGGAAGAGGTATGTTTCATTTTCCACGTTACTCTTGCTGACGAGCTCCTTACGCGCCAACTCCATGTTGTCCAAAAGGGTTTGTCGCACGGCTTTCATTATGGTGATGGATTGCTCGGGGGTGTATGAGGACTGCGAGAGCTTGCGCACGAGGCCGTAGGTATCGAAGTGGTGGACATATGGCGGTGTCTTCAGGTGCGGTGCCTTGTGCGACTCTTCTTCAGCGGCGGTGGGGATGTGCAGGACGCTGTCGACGGGTTTTGTATCGCTCTTCTTGGGAGGATCCGGTGCCGGCGTTGTCGGCGGGGTGGGTTCTTCTGTTGCGCTTGCTTGAGTAGGCGTGTTTGGACTCGTTGTTGCTGTTGGCGCATCTTCCTCTACTTCTTCGTGTTCGTGAACGGGGTCTTGCGGGGGTTTCTCATTGGACACAGGCTCCTTTTCTTGAGGCTCTTTTGGGGGCTCTTGGTCCAATGCCGGAGCTGCATGCTCATATGCTTTTCCATATCGCTGTGTGCTCGGTGGCTCCGATCGGCGGGGCGAAGTTGTGAGATGACGTGCTTGTCGCGTGCGGGAGACCGATGGCGATGCACGTTCTTTCGTTATCGACGCGCCTACTCGTGACGATTTGGTTGGCTGAAAGAGCATAGGCCATAGGAACGGCAATCTTGGAGCAGCCATGTTGTCGTGTCGTGAAAGTTGCGAAGTTCGAGCTCGAGGTGGAATCCTCAGATGCGACTTCGGGTATTATAGGCCTTGGCGGGGGATCTGCCATCCTGAAGTGGATATCCATGCCGAAGCACCACATTTCGACATCGGAGGAAAGGCATGATCTCAAACTTGTTCTGTCATGAAAATCTGCACGATGCTGCTGTTACCGCAAGTGTGTATAATGCAATCTTTGAGGTATTCTACAAACACGTAACTCATGATCTTAATTTCTGTAACTCATTACCGAAACATCGGTCGTCTTTCGTCATATACAATATAGTAAAAGCAAACAGAACTTTTTGACTTTGGCCTTCGCTTCACCAGCAACTCCACGCAATGCTAGTACTCAATCTCCTTGTCATGATACCGAAAAATCAGCAAACTTTTGTGAGGTCATGAAACCTCTGGGTATATGTATATGTGTAAGACTTGTCGCAACACCGAAAACAAACAACTTTTGGTCTACAGTATCAAACGTCGTGCGAAGAGCTGCTGATGGAACTGCGACTAGTCCCATCGGTGATATGCGTTGCGATACTCATGCGCTGAAATGGCGAGATTTGGTTTTGTTCGCGAGACGGCGGACTTGACAGCCCCTGACTGCCTGCAGGCGACGAAGGTGGTGGGTGGCTTGGTAGAGCATCATTCGCGCCATAGCGTTCTCGGAGACGCTTGATTTCGCGAAGTCGGTTACGCCAGGACGATATGGAATCGCCACCCTCGCGGATGTACCAAACGCTGGCAAACACAACGGCGTTGATAGCCATGAGGCGGCAGTAGTCTGCCAGGTACTTTCCGCAAAGAATCTTGGTCTCGACGGCAGGGGATATGTCGGGGAACCCTGGCTTTGAGATGGTCTGGATCTTGTAGTAACGATTCCTGCCGTCGGGATCTGCGTCCAATCGACGGTCGACAAAGCTGGCCCTTGACTCTGGAGAAATGACAATATGTACATAATTGAAGGCCGACGGGAACGTGTCGAAGTTGTAAGGTAAGCCAGAGTCGTTGAAAATAATGTTGACAAAGTCGTTGCCGATGTGTCGCTTTTTGTTTGGATACGTCATGTCGTCGTCGGGGTTGGTTGGCATCATTGTAGGAATGTGGAAGACAAGCTCCATGCAGCGGTCCCGCCAAGCATAGGTGAACTCGCCATCCCTGTCTTCGTGTGTGTCGAGACCACCCGTATTGAACTTCGCCCCCTTCAGACGGCATAATGTACCTAGGTCACTAAGGAAAGCAGTATATGCTGGGGATCCCATATCGTTCATAAAAATGTCTCTCTCGTTCGTCTGGCCCTCGCCGATGTAGATGACACCTATTTTGTAGTTATCTACCGTTGCGATACGGTCGAATACAGTAATGGCACGGCGTGTCGGCTCGTCATCGGGTAAGGGAATGGGTGGATTGCTCAGGTCGAGTGGGGCGTAGAATGACTGGAAAATGTCGTCTGGCAGAATGCCGACATATGTGTTGGAATAGAATGCTTGGGAAGCGAGGCCGATAGTGATCGGAACTTGATGTCGTGGTGGCGACGTGATCAAGGGCCGTACTTTGATAAAGCGGGTACCGCACTGCCAGAAGTTAGTAGATGTACTGACAATACACAAGCCGGAAGACTTACTGGCCGACGTGTTGTAACAACAGAGGCACCGGTTCTTGCAGCGGTCTCTATTGTCACAAGAGCATTACCAACGATCCACGTCTTCTTCCAGACTTCTCCATCGCCGGGCTTGAAGGAGCTTTCCTCGCGTGTTGTTTCATCGCGATCTGTATAGGCTACCATGTTCATAATGTCTAGAATGACCTGTCCTTGCTCCTCCATGATTTGCCGTCCGGAGCTATCGGTATAGTGTAGATTCTTTGTGATCCATGGTATCTGCTTTGGGCGGTCCTCCATCTTCAACGCCATGAACCAAAATGTGATGACGTGATACGCTAGGGAATACAGATACTGGGGGAGGTCGTCCTCGACGCTTCTTGGCTTGCTGGTCCCAGGATCGGGCGATGCCGCAAAGTCTCTTGATGCGCCGCTGTGTCGCAATGTCCGATGTCCGCTTTGTAGCGAATGCCCGTTCGCTGTCCGGTCACGCTGGTCGCGTATGTGTTGTAGGTACCGGAAGCATACACCGAACACTAGCTTGAATTCGTCTTCGCGGAAGTTCTTGAACAGTTCTGGAAGTCGAGCCAAGGAGGTGAGGAATTCCAATATGTGTATCGCTGTAGCTGGTTTCGTGATGATTTGCGACATCTTCTGGACGATGCTATCGAGTGACTTGCTGACCGACAGTGGTATTTCGAAACAACAGACTGAAAGTGCGTGGATGCACCATTTTGAGGTTCTGTCCCACTGCACGATCCCTTGTAGGAAGGCCTTCACAAGATCATCTTCCTCGCTCTTCTCGAAGTACTCGTGGTAGCTGATGATGATTGTCAATATATGGAAAAGGCAGACGGCAACATCAGCCTTTTTCAGGAGCGTGTGCGGCGGAGGTTCGTGGAAGCTCGCATTCCGTACTTGTTCGCAGAGAACGTTTCGTAGCATTTTGAGCTGGGCAACACAGCTGCGGACCAACGCCTGGTTGGAGAGCTGAGGCCCAAGATGAACGAGTACGTAGCTGTAGATCTCCCAATCGGGTGGTCTCTGTAAGAGTGAGATGATCAACTCCAGCCACAATGTGATTTCCATGTCTAGGATATCGTCGCTGAGAGGGTATTTCTCCGCATCGATGTGGGAGAAGACGACGCGACTGGAGTCAGATGGCGGTTCCTCGGGAAGCCCTTTGGGGCCAGGGTACATCCACAAAGGAGGTATCGGCTTTGACACACGGCCCGCGGGGGCGTTGGAGCGGCCAGTGTGGCGATTGAGAGAAGAACGGGGACTTGAACCAGAGGTTTTGCGTTGGTCCCGCCACGAAGGATTGTCTTCTGATCTGTTGTGATCAGATGTCGGGCCGTCTTCGAACTTTTCTGGCGCAATAGCTGTTTCCTCTGTGCGGCAGAGCTCTGCGGCAATCCGCTGACCTTCCGATGAAGAGCTGACTATCAAAGCATGGCGAGCGTCGGCGCGCAAACGGAAGAGTAACTTGAGAGCTGTAAGGCGTGCATCATGTGCGTATGCATCTCTTCCAGCGATCTGTCTTAGGAGCTCATAAAGGATGCGTGTCTTTTGGGCCGAATGTGTCACGCTCCGAGTGAAAAGCCGTACATAGGCGGTGGAGACGACATTGCAAGGGGAGCATCCATCTTCTTTGAAAAGAAATTGGTGGGACTGCCATGACGGTAGCGAAGGGGAAGATGCACTCCTTGGGCGGTCCAGACGCCGCTGTAAGACTTGAACAATCTCGAAGAACCGGGCGGTTGATTCTCGATCAGCTACGTAGACCGCGAAATCTACTAGTTCCTGCAGAACTTCAATGTCATCTTCCATTTCAATCCGGTCCAGAAGGAGATCTTCTGACTGCGATACTATCTCGCTGGAACACAGCATCTCGACAGCCTGGTTAGTTTCCCGTAATGATCGGAGCACAAGCAGTCGGAGCGAGCGTGGGCGTGTGGTGTCGTTGAAGATGCCAGCGACCAGTCGATGGCAGAGGTCAAACCAGCCGGCGTGGGAAGGATTGAGGTAGCGTCCGTTTACAAAGTACTCTATCACTCGCTCCACGGTCGCGTCGCTTACACGATGTGAAAGGTGCAAGAAAAGCTCCATGACACTCTCGCGTTGAATAAAGTCAAGCGCGTCGCTAATGTGATCTAGTTTGACCAGCACCTGGTAGATGCCGTCCTCTGGATCACGTCGGAAGAACTCCCGGTGAGTTGTTGCGTCTCTTTCATGGGACCCGAGGACATCATTGGCATGCTCTGCTCCGCCTTGAATTCGTCAGTAAGGGGAACCCTGTGGTTGAGTGTACACGTACCAGCATTGGACAGATTGTCTGCATGAGGTGATATTTGTCTTTCAAGGGCGTCCTTCTTTGCAGCGCTTGCATGGTCTGTTGATCTGGATACTCTAGCGCTAACACGCTCGTCGTCACGCTCGGCGCACACACGTATGACTTGTAGCATGTCCCCCAAGTCGCTTTCAGCAAGCAAGAGATCCCTCATGCCTTCTTGGGCTAGAACCGCATCTATCAGACTTATGATTATCTGCTCTTGGTCGGTGCCTGGTGTCTTGATTGAAGCTTTTAGGGCTGGGAAGAGCAAGGACATGGGGACCTTGGGCAGCTCGTTGCGACCATCTTCCAAAAGCAGAAGGCGCAACACCAAAGTCGTGCCCCTGTACATGCTGTCGAGCTTCTTCTTAAGACTCTCGTTTTCCAAAGTCTCCCGGGATGGGCCGTCCAAGAGCAGATGCAGCAATTCAGAGATGGCAGCTTGTCCGACATGGGACTTGAAAAGGTTGCTCAGCGTGTTCCAGGCTTGATCCTGGAGATCGGTGATCCTCTTATGGATTTCACACAGAACTTCGAGACAGGGTCGCAGCGATTGCTTGGGGATATGCACATAGGTGATGATTGTATCGAACAGCTTGACGCCACATTCCACATCGGGGCGATGAGTGGTGGCCCTGCAGATGGAGACGGTCCGTCGAACCAGGAGGTCCAGATCGTCGTCGGTGAAGACTTTGGCATTGAACTTGCAAATATCCGTGGCGAATTGGAAGGCGCGGAACATGTTGGCTACTTCTGGAGGAGGATTGGCAGCACTTCTCTTGCCGTTGGATTTGCCCCTCAGACCTCGGAAAGCATCGCAACTGGCTTGGAAACAGCTGTCCAGGGATGTCAGGATGAAAGAGACCATGCCCGACTCGCAAGAATCAATATTGCGCCCATCGTTGGTGAGGGTGGCGATGACGTCGAGTCTTCTGTCGAAGTAGCGATCGTTCTTGCGCAGACAGGCGGCGTCGAAGAAGAGAGTGCGCTCGATGCTGGCCAGGTCGGAAAGCGATGCGCAGCTCTTGAGAAGCTTGTACCCCGCCTCTGCGACATCGTCTGGCTGCTCGGGAAGGAGCAAGTCACTTGCGACCGACCACAACGCCAGTATGTTCTGCACCGGATACGCCTCGAGAATGTCGCATATCTTGTCCACGGCCACGACGCGCTCGGAAAATGGGCGATTGCGCTGCAACTGGTCGATCAGGTCATGCAGCTCGGGGGGACCGCCCGTTACAGGCTTGCCCGTCCGCTGGCCTGTGACCTGGCTGATGCGCTGGAGGGTACCATCGGCTGAGTGCGGGCTAGGGATGGAGCCGGGACGGATGGTGCCCAGCGAAGGTGTGCGCGCAGGCGTGCTGGTGGCGGACGAGACTGAGGGCGGCGGCGTCGGGCTCTTCAGACGGCCGCCGGTCAAAGAGCGGAAGGCCGTGAAGAGCGCCTGGGTGGAGGAGCGGCGGTCGGGCGTGTGGGGGACATGGTCGGCCGGCGGAGACATGCGTCGGTTGAGGCGGCGCAGATGGGGTTTGCCTGGTGGAGAGTGCAAAGGCTCGACGACTACGGCGGAGAGGGCCCAAGAGGAGATCTAATCGAGTGACGCAGGCGCATCGAGTCTATCACGGGTGCTGGGCGGCGGAGAGGCGGGGCGGCTGGGGGAGCCCATCTGGGGGTGGAGGAGGAAAGGAAGGGGTCACGCCTGGCGGGAAGGCAGCGTCGTAGCGGACTCGAGCTTGCTAGACAGCAGCACGGCATCCAGAAATCGCGAGCAGTCGTCGCCGGGCAGGGCTGGGGTCATGGACCTGATCCCTGCACTCGTTCGACAGGCCCTAGCGCCCCAAGTGGGACACCCCAAACAGCAACCATCGGCCAAACAGTCGAGCTCTCTGTCCACCAGCCACCCGTCCACTCTATTTGCACCTCTACGTCCCTCACCATGGCTGCTGACATCGCTACCCTCTCGCAGCTGCTCCAGGCGTCGCTCGACCCGCGGCAGAACAAGCAAGGTGCGTAGCAGTGTTTCCCGCAGTGCTCATGTGGTGTAGCCTGCATTTCTGGGAAGAGAATGCGCGTACGCAGGATAGAGAAAGACTAGCCTCTGTATACCTCAGTATATGCGCATTCGTCTTGGATCCAGGCTAGCATCCTGCCCCTCCATCCCCCACACCACGCAGCATGCAATGCTAACTTTTCACAGCGGAGGCCGCAATCTCCCAAGAGCAGACCAAGCCCGGCTTCTCCCTCTCTCTCCTCCAGATCGTCGCCTCGGACGCGAATCCCCAGACGACCCGACTGTCGGCCGCCCTCTACTTCAAAAACTTCGTCAAGCGGAATTGGGTCGACGAAGATGGCAACTACAAGCTGCCCGAGGCCGAAGTCGTGGCCATCAAGAGAGAGCTCATTGGCCTCATGGTATCCGTACCTGCCAGTCTGCAAGCACAGCTCGGCGAGGCCATTAGCGCCATTGCCGACAGCGACTTCTGGGAGCGATGGGACACCCTAGTCGACGACCTCGTCTCGCGCCTCACTCCCGACAACACGATCGTCAACAACGGCGTACTGCAAGTCGCACACTCCATCTTCAAGCGCTGGCGGCCGCTGTTCCGCTCCGACGACCTCTTCACCGAGATCAACCACGTCCTGTCCAAATTCGGCACTCCTTTCCTCCAGCTGCTCGAGAACACCGACGCCCTCATCACAAACTCCCAAGGCAACCCCGAGGTCCTCAAGAGCGCCTTCACAACGCTAGATCTCCTGGTCAAGCTGTTCTACGATCTTTCTTGCCAGGATCTGCCCCCTGTCTTCGAAGACCACATCGGAATCATCTCAGGCCTTCTCCACAAGTACCTCGTCTTCGACAACCCCGCCCTACACACCGATGATGACACAGAGTCGGGGCCGCAAGAGTACGTGCGCGCGGGCATCTTCGAGGTGCTCATGCTCTACATTCAGAAGTACGAGGACGCGTTTGGGTCGCACCTGGGTCCCTTCATCGAGAGCACCTGGAGTTTCCTCATGTCCGTTGGCCTCGAGACGAAGTACGACATCGTGGTCAGCAAGGCGCTACAGTTCCTCACCGCCGTCGCATCCACACAACACGCCGAAGCCTTCAACAACGAGTCTGTCCTAGTCCAGATCATCGAGAAGGTCATTCTGCCAAATCTTACTCTGCGAGAGTCTGATGTGGAACTGTTCGAAGATGAGCCGATTGAGTTTATCAGGAGAGATCTGGAGGGATCCGACAACGATACGCGTCGACGTGCTGCCACTAATTTCCTCCGTAAACTCATGGACCGCTTCGAAGGACTTGTCACGACTACTTCCCAGAAGTACATCGACGCCTATCTCCAGAATTATGCGGCCGACCCCCAAAATAACTGGAAGTCAAAGGATACCGCAGTCTACCTCTTCACCGCCATTGCTGCCAAGGGAACCGCCACCGCTGGCCAAGGTATCATGAGCGTCAACGAGAACGTCAATATATTCGAGTTCTTCCAGACACATGTCGCAGCTGACCTTCAGGCTCAAAACGTATCGCCTATACTGAAGGTTGATGCTATCAAATTCCTGTACGTCTTCCGCAGCCTGCTATCACCAGACCTTTGGCGCGCTGCTTTTCCCCTGCTCGTCAATCAGTTGGGCAACGACAATTACGTCATCCACACATACGCTGCCATCGCTGTCGAGCGTGCTCTGTACATGACAGACGACAAACGGCAGCCCATAATACCCAAGTCAGACGTTGTTGGCTCATCGAAAGACTTATTGACGCACTTGTTCAAGCTTATCACAATGAGCTCTGCCCCGGAAAAGATTCAGGAAAACGAGTTCTTGATGAAGTGCGTTATGCGCGTACTTATTTTCATACGCGATGATGTCCTGCCCATATGCGAGTCGATTCTTCAAAGCTTCATCAACATCGTCAAGGTCATCAGGCACAACCCTAGCAACCCCCGCTTCCAGTACTACATGTTCGAAGGTATAGGGGCACTTGTCCGCTTCTGTGCCCCAAAGAATCCTCAGTTCTTCGAGGAAAAGCTTTATGAGCCCTTTGCAACCTGCTTGCAGAACAACGTTGAGGAATTCTCTCCGTATATATTCCAAATCTTCGCCGCGCTACTAGAAGCAAACCCTTCAGACCAACTGAGCGAATACTACAGGGGTGTATTTGGCATCATTCTCAAGGGTGCGGTCTGGGAGCAGCGTGGTAACGTCCCTGCGTTAGCCCGACTGTTGAGTGCAATGGTTGCTCGCGACGCACAAAACATCGTGGCAAGCAGCCAATTGGAGCCTATTCTAGGTATCTTCCAGAAGCTGGTCACTAGCAAGGCTCACGAGACATACTCGTTCGAGCTGATTGAAGCTGTCGTTGCGCACATCCCAGCGGATGCGCTACAACCCTACTTTGTCACCATCCTCCAGCTGATGCTTACAAGACTGTCGAACATGAAGACAGAGAACTTCCAGCAGCGCTTCATTGCGTTCTACCACTTCGTTTCAGCGCGACTGGACAAGGGACTTGGTGCCGACTTCTTCATCAAGGAGTCTGATAAGGTTCAGGAAGAGTAAGTCAATTAGTTCCGAGATGTGGAGCGTCAATTGCTAACTTCACGACAGCATCTTCAAGCCTATTTACTTGACTGTCATTCTTCCCGACACCCAGAAGCTTGCCCGCCCAACCGACCGCAAGACTGCAGTTGTGTCGTTCACCAAGTCTCTGGGCGATGCGGAAGCCTTCGTTAGCCGTTACCCCAAGGGTTGGGCCCTTACCACACAGCGCTTGATCGAGCTACTGGTCAACCCGCCTATGCCCACCTCCGCAGATGACATCATCCCCGATGCCGATGTCGACGAGCTCGGTTTCGGTGTCGGCTTCACCCAGCTGAACACCTGCAAAAAGGCTCCACGTGATCCCTTCCCGGACATCACCGATGTGAAGGCATGGGTAGCTGAATATCTGAAAGATGCGGATGCACGTCACGGCGGCCGTATCGTCAAGATTGTGCAAGAACGTTTGGACGATGTTTCGAAGCAAGCTTTGGCTGCTTACTTGAGCTAGAGCAACGGGCATTTTTAAGAGGCGCTCTAGAAGATATGAGAGGGCAGGTGTGCATGATAGCATGTGGGGTTAGGCGCAGGTAGAATAGTGGAGCCGGCTTTCTAGGATTTAGGACATGATACCAGGTAGAGAAAAAGTGGTGGATATTTTCCCATGAAGGAACAAACAAAGCTGAATACATTTCGCAATCGCACAGCATGTGCACAACCAAATCACGCGTCTTGCACCTCATAGCTAACCTTGGTAATCCCCTTCTGCCTCTTAATATTCCTCACAACAACCCTCCCACACTCCTTCAGCTTCTGCACATGCGTCCCGCCACACGGATAACTCCCCTCTTCCCCTATCTCCACAACCCTAACGCCATCCTCTTCATCTCCTTTCAGCGTATCCATAACCCCAGTGCACTCCTTCTTCGCCTTTTCCTCGTCCCAGAAATGGATTTTGACGTCCATGTCCGCGGCTACCATCTCGTCCACTATTGCTTGGATTGCAGCTTTCTTGTCTCCCGGGATGAGGCCTGAGAACTCTACAAATGCGGCACCGGGGTAGTGCGACGCTTTTCCGTCGACGACGTCGGGAGCAATTGAGCCTGTGGTTTTTAGATGGGCGACGGCGAGACCGATGACGTGGCCGGCGGTGTGGATGCGGGAGTGTAGGTGCCGTTTCGAAGTGTCGATCTTCTGTTCTGTTTCTGCTTCTCCGTTTGCATCGAATTTCTTGTCAGAGGGAGAGAAGACGCCCATGTGCAGGATCGCGGGATCGACTTTGCGGACTTGGTGCACGTGGAATGTTGTGCTGCCCGTGGAGATGGTGCCAGTGTCGGAAGGTTGGCCGCCGCCTTGAGCGTGGAAGATGGTTGAGGGGGTGGTTAGGACAAAGGGTTCGGTTTCTGGTGGTGGTCTGAATAGAGATTGGGTATCTGCGGGTAGGGATGACAGGGCGTGGATGGAGGTTATGGCGGAGGTATGGGTGTGTTTTTGGCCGTCTTTCTGGTAGAGGGGGTCTGTTCTTTGGGATAGAGGGTCTTCCATTGTGGTGATTGGCCGAGAGGTATCAGAGATGAAATTCGTAGTGGTTCTATCGTAGGTGCGGCGGGCTGATGATGCCTGTTTCGGTGTTTGTGTTGCAGTGCCGCGGAAGAGGATTGCGCACGCTGGATCCTTGGAAAGTCGACAGTACATGCGACGTTTTATGCTCGCCTGCTGCGACGGATGTTGAATTGAGTCACTTGAAATTATGGAGGGCCTAACAGCCAATAGAATGTTCCTGATACTTTGGAAGCGTAAAGTACGGGTCAGAACTACGCCCTTGAGGTCTACATGCGCTTTACCGCTTTAGGCAGGTACCAATTCCTGTCCTGACGTCTTCTCTTTTTGTACCTGAAACAAGAACGTAGCATATGGATGTAACCATTCAAATTGCAGAGACTCATGAATTATTGTATTACATCCTCAATCGCCGCAGTGAGAGGGGGTAGCGACAAAAGGTGCTGCGTTGATGATACCGTTACCAAGACCTGTTCATCTTCCGACTTCGGAATCTTTTCGTCCACAGAACTCTGCGTCCTCAAGCGTCTTGATAGTCATAAATCACGTTCCACCATTGGTTTTCAGCAATCAGACCATCCAAAGCAAATATGGCCCCCCATGGGAAGACGCGCCGTATGCCCGCTTCTTCACAATGCTGCTGCAGGATATCTTGCAAGTCGAGCTTCGCACCCCACTTCCGCGCCATCACTCCGATAGCCAATGGCTTCATGACTATGGTGGCCTCAAAAGTCCGGTTGTCGTTTGCGCTGCCGGACAGACTCGTGTAAGGGCTCAAGAAGTCGATCGAGGTGTATGGGAAGAAGGAGCACTCTTCCCAGGCTTTCGTCAATAGCCCTCTTGAAGTTTTCGCTAGTCGGTCTATCGTAACTGTCTCTTTATTCCAGTGGGCGTTTGTACGAAACTGATAGGTCGAGCGGCTACGGCCAGTGGTTGTTGGGGTGACTAGTTTGCTCCGCATCGAGTCGCCTGGTCCGCCGTACTCATCGCATTCTGAGTGCACCGACACAAGAATTCTTTTGTCAGCGAAGAGCCTCTCGATGAAAGCATCAACACAGTCGATGGAGATTTTTCGATGCAATGTCGGTAGCATGAAGTGCACATAGGGGCGTTGCCGCTTCTGGTACCAGCCCTTGCCGGCAATGAAGGTGCTGGACTTCTCGAAAGGTTGAGAGCCGCATGTAAGAATGCCGTACTCATGTAGTTCGATTAGTCCATGTAAGATCGGTGCAGTCTCTTCGTCGAGAGGACCAAGATGGCCTGGATTGACGTCAATCTTCCCATGAAGAAAGCTCAGGTTCCTGAAGTTGGTATTTGGCGTCAGTGTACGTCTCACATGCAGCTTCTGCAGCATTACTCACAGACATAAGAGAGATTCCCAATCCGGAGCAGACTCCCACTGGTCATTGCGTCCCTTCCAACGGCACCTTCTGCATAGGCCTAGTTCGCTTGATAGGCCAGCATAAGGTATGAGTATGAGACCCCCATGGCAATCGAGGTTAGTCGGCTTATCACAGCTCGTGCATGCAGCCATCGCAGGTTGTTGTTGCGAGACTGTCACTCGATCAAGGTGAAGGGAAAGAGAGAGAAAGAGAGCTGTTATTGAGTCAAGTGGACGCACATTCGCTTGTTTATCTACCCTCACGTGTTGATTGTGTCACCAATGACGCAGGCAGACACTTCCCCATTCGTCGGCCCTCGCTTCCTCCATCGCCATCGCACTTTATCTCACCTGCGCATGCCACCTCCCCTAACCCCAGGACGCAGAAACCAAGTAGTGAACAGGAAGCCGCGACGATGCACACCGGATGAATCTGAGAACGCGACAGCCTTAGGAAAGATACTTGGTAGCCACCTCGCGCCTCAAGGTCGCTCGATCATAACGCTGGCCGCCCTCATTTGACCAGTGAGCAACCACAGGGCTCTGCGGCTTCCACCCCTCAAGGATGTCGCCCGAATCAACCCGGCTGGTTTCCTGGAGAGTCTTGTTGGCTATCGGAGTGTCTTTGTCGAGGTTCGAAAAGTTATCGCGCTGTAGGGGCCTAGTCGAGAAAGCTTTGGAAAGCCTGGGGTTGAGTGGAGAGGGAGACTGATGGGCAGACGGTACGGATTGCCGAACGCGAGGTCCTAGGGGTTGTTTAACCCGGAAAGGTGAGCCTTCGATGTGCGCGTTGACAGGACGGTGATCATGAGGTGCTAGTTTGCGCATGATAGGTGTCTCCTCGCCTGAAAATGTTGAGGCACGCGGAGTCGATGGTTGATGTTCGTCGCCTTGATATCCCTCGCCATCAATGTCCATCGCGTCCGCCACTTCGCTCTCGGGCCAGTTCTGCTCGGACTTTGAAGCTGCGGTAGCCTCCGAGTTCTGATTTAGGATGAAGAGCCAGATCGAAGCGCATAGCAGTGTCGCCAGGAAGAGGGTATAAGCCTGCCCATTGGGGTCAAGCACCCAGTATTCCAGACAGCTTCCGCGGAAGAGATAGGCGAAGAAACCTTTGGATGAGTCGATAGTGTCTTGGACGAAGCGCTCGAGACGAGTAGGCGGCTCTTGATTGATAAGAAAGCCTGACATGGTGTTATGAGACAGCAGTCAATTCTTGGTGATCAGATCAAGTGGTGAGAATTAGACACAAAGATCAAGTAGTCGGAAGTTGTAGGCGACCGCGAGCGTTTGTTATGATGTACGGCGCGTGAGTGCCGCACGGCCCTATCAAGTGAGTGAATCAGTTGTTTCTTGATTCTTGTCCATGTCTCATGTGATGGAAATCTGTGATTTGCCACGTAGTTGCTGTGACAACAAATACATTCTTTCAACGCCCTTCAGTGATAACGTCCCAAACTTCCAAACATCGCAGTACTATGGCGACGTCTTGATCTCCGACAGTTTTCCCGTGCAATATATAGACCTTAGATCTGCCCCAATAGAGTCGCATATTGCTGCCAACACCCTAGCTCCAACCAGTCTTCCCAAACGCCGCATTCACTGGCGGTCTCTTTGACTGTGGCCGTGGTAAAGTGCTTGTAGGAACATTGAACAGCGGTCTCCGCACTGGAGGCACCTCTTGTGGTCTTCTTGCTCCAAATACCCGCTCCTCCACGAATGGCTTCTCCATACCCTCTTTCTTCCACCTTTCCTGGACCCGGTTGAACTCCATACCTGGTGGAAACATGGGAGTCTCTTCGCGCCTGTGTCTGTAGGGGGGCGACCTGAAGATCTCGGCGGGCTTGGATGTACGCTGTCGGCGGGCGAAGAAACAACCAAGCCGATACGAAGCGCCGATGCTGACTGCCAGAAAAAGGGCGTGGAAGAATTGGGGGTGTTTATCGTAAAGCGCGAAGGAGGCAAGGACGACTCCAGTCTTGAGCTCCAGCCACACCAAGAACGCGAGGATGAGGGCTCCGATGTTTGGCAGTAGTTGCTTGGCCGGTTCGAGCATTGATCTCAAAAGGCCATGAGATGACGTGCGCATCCAGAGAAGGGACATTGTAAAAATGGGTTGAGGAGTATATAAGTCTGGCCGCAGGTGGACATTTAAAGAATGCCTGCGGAAGCAACGAGAAAACAGATCTTTCACTAGAGCCGTGAACTTGCTTTCACTGGACAGTAAAGGTCCATCTAGCAAAGACCAATTCGTCATCTCCGGATTTTGTCATGAACTGTCACAATGCTCTCCTACCCTCTAGTAACTCCAACATCCCTCTACAGTCCCACTATACGTACACGTCTGCACTGCAGTTTGCCAGTACACCGCTACCACAATGTCTGACCAACAGAATGACATGGTGCTCAATCAAATCATCGTTTCACTCTTCCTTCTTCACATCGTTCATTCCCGGCTCAAGTACGCGCACCATGGCTCCCATTCCACGCGATCTTGAGCCAAATGCCATAGACCATTTCTTCGCTGTTATGATGGGACTCGCCATTGCGTTGGTGGTGCTGATCTTCATTGTTATAATCAGATATGAGATGCGCAATGCCTCGTACGTACGAAGCCGATTGCGGGCTAGGAACAATGATTGGTTTGCTGTTAACTATGGGACATATGGGCGTGCAGGGCATGTGGATTCTGATGGGGCAAGTGTTGCTGGTGAAGGGGTAACATGAGCCATGGAATGAGGTTTCTCTGTGTGGAGGAGTAGTCTTGGGCGCGATGTATGTATCGAGGTACGTATGATGCTTTGGCATCTCAATCATGTATATGAAGGATTTGTCTAGTTTCGACCATGATCCCATGTGCTCTGTCGTGGAGTCGTTTCCATCCTCCTTCACTCTCATCGTCCCTGTCTACGCGGATCGGGAGCGTAGAAGCCTGTAGTCGATGTAGTGGTTGTCATTCTGCCTGGCTCCACCTCGGCACCTCCTTTGCCCGCACTCTCACTTCCAACCGCAAGAGTAGACATTACGCTAGCTAGCGACTGGCCGCGCGGTTTGGTGGGCGCGCTGGGAGCGCTCATGCTTCCCGCGCTCGTTTTTGTACCACTCTGAGCCACTTTATCTCCCTGTGTCGCATCCGGTAGCTGCTGACCGCGCTGCACCGGTGACCGCGAGTTCTTAGGCGGAGGAAGAGCACGATACCGCTTCCTAAGCTCCTTAAGCCCAAGTTCGGTTGTAGCAATCATCTCTTCTTCTGTTTCCACGGCAAGCTCGAGTTCATTCCATAGCTTTTGGACCTCTTCGTCCGGTTGTGAGCTTTCGTTGCCTCGACCCTCCGGTATCCTAATCGGGAAGAATTCGGGTTGTGGCTGGGGGTTCTCGTCGGGGTACATGGGCGATCGGGGTGGCGCGCCCTCGACGTGGGTATACAATCCGACACCTGTTATGTAGGGGGTTGTACCGGGCGGGCAGGTGCTCTTGAAGGCGGAGATCAAGTCGGCGTTCATGCGGGCTTTACGAGCCTCTGCCACGTCGGGTGGGAGAGGCGTGCTACTTGTGGGTGGCTTCTCGAATACCGGTGGGTTAGTGGCATTCTGCTCACGCGCGGCTGAGGAGGTTTGGTCGTTTGATGAGATCATGGCGGCCCGGTCTGGGTGAAGATAATGTGAAATCGCTCTCTGTCGCATGTTAGTTGGCTGTTCCGCTCTTGCTTTGAACATTGTTCGGTCGATGAAGGTTTGCAGCTGACAGCAATGAAACAGTGTTATTGAGGCTTCGGTAGTCCGTAGTAATGTCTGGGTCTGTGTCGCTTTCCAATTGTTCGCATTTATTGCTTGACTTGCGCGGTTGAGAAGGAGCCATTGCGTTTGCTGCCTGGTCGAGGACGTACTCACTCCAATTGGAAACGCACTTACCTGATAACCCTGTTTCCATCGAGCGTTCCTACCATAGTGTCGTGATGAGGGTAGCGACGATACTCGCGTCAACTTGATTACGAGACCACCAACGTCGCGTGAAGCTGACCTCGGAAGTCGCGCCGTTATCGATAACGACCGCCCCACTATGCCCAACACGTCATAGTTCCAGACCTGCAGCCTCGCCAACACGCAGACCATGCAGGCGTCCATCAACGCGTCATGACGAGATCATCAGCGATCCGCTCCCGATGCAAGCTCCACAGCATCCAGGAACGCGCCAAAAGGAAAAAGTGCTGACATCAAGACAAAATGGCATTGGCTGCTTTGCTCCGCGGAAGGCGGCTCGTCACGGTATACCATGACCTCAGATCTTGTGCTAATACGATGGTTGCTGCTGTCCTGTGACACATGCTGTAACCATGCAGTCTACTAAGTTATTTAGAGGTGCCGTCTCCCTGCGTTGCTGCAAGTCATCTTTTATAACTACATCATCCTTACCACGCGTATCCGCTGCAAGGATCACTTCTGCTACTTCCAGAGCTTATTCATCAACTCCTCCGAACAATAACGACCGCTTTAAAGGCCCTGTCGAAACCTCCTCCACCATGCAGTCAGTAAAGAACGCCATTGCTGAGAATCTCGGCAAGGTCGTCTCTGGCGCCCATGATCTCGCACCCGCGGATCAGCGATTTTCTCTCGAGGACGTGCCAGATCTCAGCGGCAAGGTCGCCGTTGTAACTGGTGGCTCAGAAGGAATTGGCTACGGATGCACACATACCCTTCTCTCACACAACATCAAGAAGCTCTTCATCATCTCCATGAGTGAAGACATCATCGACGATGCACTCAAAGCCATCAAGGAAGAGATGGGCGAGGACAAGGCCAGCAGAGTCGAATGGATGAAGTGCGATCTCTCAGACTGGGAAGCAACCGGCAAGGTCGCATTCGAAATCGCCAAGAAGACAGATCGAATCGATATCCTGATCAACAACGCTGCGAGAGGTATCATGACATACCAGCTCGCGAAGAACGGAGTCGATCTACATATGGCTATCAACCACATGGGTCACGTTGTTTTGACATCTCACCTGATGCCTTTGATCAAGTCGACAGCCGACAAGGGCAACAAGGTTCGTCTTGTACAACTCGGATCCAACGCACACGAGAGCGCACCCAAGGACGTCAAATTTGAATCTCTCGAAGAGCTCAATCAAGACCTCGGCGCTATGGGACAGTACGGCCGCACAAAGCTCGCTACCATCCTCTACGCACGCTACCTGTCTCGTCACCTCTCCACGTCGCACCCCAACATCTTGTCCAACGCTACACATCCCGGTTTCGTCGAGACACGGCAGTCTGTCGACATGATTCACGAGCCCTACCCGTTGGGCGGCTACGCTATGAGCGTTGGTATGGCGCCGTTCAAGAAGACGCAGTTTGAGGGTTGCGTAAGCACCATGTATGCGGCGACCAAGACAGAGGGTACTGGCGAGTACATCTGCCCGCCTGCGATACGGGAGCCGGGTAGTGACTTGGCGAACAACGAGAAGCTCGGCGAGCAGTTGATGGATTTCACTACGAAGTTGGTTAAGGAGAAGACGAAGAGCTCGAGTGCTGATAAAGGGTGTCCATTCAAGACGTACTAGAAGCGTCCATGTAGAGTAGGCAGTGCCAATTACTTCGAATATGAGCAAATGTCTCGTTCATACACCAAACATGCCATGTGATGCCGCTATTCTCAATAGTGAAGAGCTGTGGCCGTAATTCGTTGCGTCTCATTCCAAACAACTATGGTATCGCTCGCTTGGCGCCTTGCAGACTGAATCCATAACCCATACCGATAACCCAGAATAATGCAATGCATGAAACAACGCCTGATGCCCGTGAGGCCGAAGCCTACTAAGCAATACCCTCCATACCCATGGGTACCTGGAAGCCACTCAAACCCTCTCCAGCACTCGTCAGCCTGGCGCAAAGACTCAAGAAGACTACTGTCTCGGTGGCAGCGAGGTAGTTCAGTGTATCCAGCAGGATCTTAAGATGCCGGGTGAAGTTCTCCTCGTACTTGGCTAGCATGTCGAACATTTTGTCGACACGCTGGGGGTCGTATACGAACTGCGTGGTGGGTCTGTGGGTCGAAGCGACCAGTGTAGCAGCGGGATTTTTAGAGTTCTTGGCGGGAGGAGGAGCGAAGGATGCGTTGACCTGGGCGACTAGGTCGGGATCACCGGTGACGAGGTAGCGGGAGAGGGAGTAGGTGAAGGACGCGAACATGCTGCATGTTGACATGATTTTGTTGTTGATCTGAGGGTAATTAGCAGCCATACAGGCTGTGAAAGTGTTGTTTCACTTACTCGAAGCAGCTTACTGTTAGTAAGCATGCATTCCTTCAAGCAAGTTGCAAGGAAGTCAACATGGTCTTGCATCAGCTCGTCCACAGTACGCTTCACTTGAGGCCCGCCGCTCTCGTCCTCTGCTGCCTTCCCCTTGGCCCTTGCATCCTGCTTCTTCTCTTCGCTTATCCGCGACATCAATGATGCCCAGTTGGGCTCAATGACCTCCGATGTGCAGTAGTACGTAAGTTGTTGGACGAAGACCAGCATGCGCGCTCGCAGTGTCCACGCCCGGCGTTTCCACTGTTCGATACGCGGGTTTTTGGATCGGTGTTTCCAGGCGGCGTTCTTGCCCTGTTCACCCCAGCATTTGGCTAGATCCGTTTCGAGGTGCTTCAAACTCAGTAGATATCGGAAAAGGAGTTGATAACGAGTGAGAGTTACTCTGCTGACGACCAAGGACAGCGGGAAGGGCATGGCGTAGTCAAAGACTAGTGCTTGGTATCCAGTAATGTTCGTGTCATCAGTGATCGGCGCCGAGTTCGCAGGTGTGTAATTGGACAATGTAGCGGTGGCAGCATCCTGGTCAAGACCCTGGACGTTAACGATCTTCATCAGCCAATTCGTAAGTCCAGTATCGTTAATCTGGACCTTGATGTCCTCCTTGTATGGGTCCTCCACAGCGACTGATCCAGCGTGTCGAGTGGCGAGATCCAATAGCGACTGCAGCTTGCCGACGTTAACATGCTTTGCTGGTTTCTTGAGCTCAAGTTCGCTCATCTCAAGGAAGTAGGTGAAGAAGTCGGAGCGATCGAGGAAGAAGTAGTGCTTGAGTGAACGTAATCGTGCCGGCAGTTGGTGTGTAGTGAGAAGTAAGTTGAGGAGCGAGGAGTTTGCGTATGCGTATGAGGAGTTGACGTTGTCTAGGAAGCGTGGGTCGTCGAAGCTGGTAGGTGCGTCTTGCACGACTTTACTAACGTCGACGCCTCCGCACTCCCTTACAACGTTGAGGTATTTTCCTGCCAGGAGCACCTTGTCTTTGACGGCTTCAAGCTGCGGAGGCACGAGCGCATCGCGTATCGTGTATCGCTTCTCCCAGTACTCGTCCGTGTAATCCTGGTCTAAGCGCTCTCGCTTGATGCTTCTTTGCTCTTTGATCAGGAACTCGGAATGCGGGTCCTTGATGCCGCCGTGATGTAGCCACTCGTTCAACATAGCCATATACGGTCTGCTAGCTTCTCGTAGTAGGGTGGTTAGTAGTGCGCGAGCCGCTGGATCTCCCGACATGGACGATAGCCGTTTCGTAATGAGTCCTAACACGCTTCCACCTTTGCAGAGCTTCTTAGCCGCGTTGCCTCCTTCGCGCAACGATTCCAAGATGTTTTCGAAGTCATTGCTGTCGTCATCAGCCGAGTCTTCGTCCTTCTCGTCTTCCAGAATGCCGTTCGCCTTCAGCAGCTCGATTCCGGTTGTGTAGAGCTGGAAGAGCATGTGGCTAGTCTGTTTGGTATGCAGACTCAAGACGTGCAGAGTGAAGGATTCATTTGTCAGCAGCTGGTGCTCAAGTTGGGCGACAAGTATGAGGTAGTCCTTGAGCAACCGTCGTACAGCCGCGCACAACGCATGGTTCACGGCACCGTACTCTTCCCGACTGAGCACCTCGACGCAGGTCTCGACAGCAATGTAATGTGTGGCAGTCTTCAGCATCGACTTGGTCAGATCCCTCAAACTAGGATCCAGGCCGGGCATTAGGCGGAACTGTGGCCCTACCAGACGTTCCTTCTCTTCGTGGGGATTGTAGCCATCGCCGAACCGAATGTACTGTCCCTCAAATCCCATGAACACAAACAACAGATCCTCCAGTATAGCCTTCTCTTGTGCTTCTAGCGATAGTTTTGCGAGCGGTGTGGGCTGCAGCGATATAGGCGCGGTGGATGCGAGCGGAGGTATCGAGATGCGCGTCGCCAGCGGGGCGGTCGTGTGTGGTATCAAAGAAGCCTGCGGTTCCCACGGCATCTGGGGCTCTTCGGGGATAGACTTTTGCGAGGCGGCGCTGCGTGAGGGTCGGTCGACGTCGCGCGGGAGTTTCTCTGAGCGGCTTCGCGCATTCACCCTGCTCTCACTGGCATGCTTCAAAGGGCTCTTTGTGCGCCTGATCTCCGTCTCCCGCTCGCGCACCTCCTTCTTCTCTGTGCGACGCTCGCCCGAGGTGGCGCCTGTTGCGCGCATGGGTGCTGACTGTTTCCTGGCATGTGACGCTGCCGTGGTCGAGCTGCGGCGGTCGAGTTCCTCTCCAGAAGCGACGCGGGGTCGCGCAGTCGACGTGTAGTTGGCATTGACGGAGCGGCGATCAGCGCTAGACAGCGACTTCATCGTGGGCACGTTGCGGGAGGACATGTTGGCGGGCAGGGCACTCCATGGAGCCCGGGGCGCTTTGGTGTTGCTTGTTCGTTGCGCCGAGTCGTGTTTGGGCTGCAGTAGCCGTGTTGATCGGGTCCCGCTTCACTACGCGTCGACTCGCGCTAGCCACTAACCGAGCCATGACGCAGGCATAGCAGCCAGTTTATCAACGATAACCTTTCACTCGTCTACTTTTCTCTTCAGCTGATATTTCCATTCGTCAGTATCTTCACGTCAATATGGGGGAGTATCTAGTGACGTCGCTACTCGATCAATTTGCTCACCTACATCTCCTACATGATCTCCAGCATGTCCGACTCTGATCTTGGTTGAATGACTGACGAGCTTGTGACAACAGGTCTCGTCATGATGGCGTTGGATCAAAAGAGTCATCGCCCTCCTTCATATCTACCGGAAATTTCGTTTTGCTCGTCACACCCCATTTTGAAATGACATTTAGTAGTGCAACAACCCTGCGAGTTTCTTTCCGAGAACCCTTTCGTTTGTCTGGTACCTCAAAGCAGACCACCCTAACATGCCTTCCCTCAATAAGGCCGAGATCTTCGGTGATGCAACGGGTATCTTCGCTAGACCACTCGTCTGCGCTCTCTTTAGAGTGGGTCAAAGCCTCGTGGCCTGACAGGAAAGATCTGTCGTTCATCCCAACCATAAGTCTCTTGCTGCCCGGTCGGAAGAGCGGTAAGAGCCGACTTGGCCATTTAGATTTATCGGAACTTAGGCTCCATAACGATCCTTCTGGATCGGTACCCTCGGCAGCTTGTTCCAGAATTTCTTTTGGTACCCGCAATGTCTTACACGTATACAGAAATACAGGGTCTGCAGACCGAAGAACACTGGCTATGGGCTCATTCGGTTCAACCTCGACGGTGATTTCCCAGAACGGCCGACCTAGCTCATACTCGACTTTGAAGTGATAGTTTGGGTCACTTTCACGGCGAGCTAGGTGTTTGTCGACCATTGCTTCATAGATCTCTTCTTCGTCGTCCTCTGCTTGGTCGACTTCTACCACTTCGGTTTCTTCTTGGTTTGTGTCCGCTTGGTTGGCCTCTGCCTCCTCGATCTCTGCCTCTTCGGCCTTTATTCTGTCAAACTGAGGCAGACGGTATTTGTAGAGCATGAATAGTCGTTCTCGCAACAGTTTTTGCTCGTCCTCCGACGTTCCGTAAATTCCTTCATATCGTCCTCTACCGTACGGATCGTAGACTGTGAGCCAAAAGAGATCGTGCTCGTCGCCGGGCATATTGATGAAAGGGCGAGTCGTTTGCGCAGACCTTGTACAGGTTCGTTTATGTTCGTGGTAAAGCGTTGTTGATAATGTCTATACAGTGTTTGGGAAGGCAGGACTCCCCTTTTATACGAAAGCTTGAGTCACGCTCAGTGACTAGATATAGACTGACTCCAAGGTCAGTCAGAATGTAGGCCTAGTCATATGTGACTCTGACAGTCTTATGATGTCTACTGTCTGCGTTGCAGACACCGTGGCAATGGAACTCCCTCCGTATGTCGCAACGTAACGGGTACGTGTTCTAGCATTACTTCAGACGAAACAGGATCAATATAGAATGCACTTCCTCACTGCCTAACCACAGGCTGTTCCTTACAATGCGCAAGTCGTACATATAGAGAACAACACAACAACGAGAACGGATATGTCGCTGGGCTACAATTCCAGTGGAAAGGCCTCTTCCTTTCCCATCATCCATGGTACATCTGAGTGGGTGCTGTGACGAGATCATACCAGCGTCACCTTTGGTAGTAAACAAGACTCATAAGTTGATTGCTGAATGTTTGCGTTTTCCGATACGTGCGCACGCAGGTCATCGTAGGCCTCGTCGGCGGGTTGAGTGTGGACAGACCTTTTCTCGGAAAGGTTTTATCGGCCATTCACGTATTGAGATCTATCATGTCACTTGATAATACAAGTATGGTAAGATATCTCATTAGAGCTACCTGGTTCTTTGCTACTTATTATGCTATATACTGAATTTTTACCTGTCGAAGGATGCTATACATGTCCATGCTGCTGTAGATTACTCCGTTTTCTCGGCAAATCCTGTCACTGGAGCATATTTGCCCTCCACATATGCTTCGGGCCATTCACAAACCATATACAATCTCACTAACACATGACACTTCTGCTATTCATGGGTAGCGAAAACACGGAGAAAATGTACTATCTACCTACTGTAGTCCCTTCTCGAGATCTTCCCATCTAAACATCTTGACCCACAAGTATGATTGAGCTCATATCGCAAACTGGCTAATCCACTGATGGTGGTACAGCATACACCAGAGTGTGGTTAAGCATAATCACCCCCTATAAGGCTCACCCTTCTCCTTCGGAAGAGCCTCGCAGATTGCTCGATGTTCCGGCTGACCTGCCGTCGGCAGTCCTGGATGATCGACTTGCTCAGGATCAATATCGAACTCTTCAACCTCATGCTTACACTCTAGCTGTTCCGCGTACTCGATAGCATCCTCCCGGTTCAGAAAGACTTCCATACTCTCAACTTTCATTCCCGTAAACTGCAAACTGCGGTACCTTTCCATACGAAGTTCTCTTGCGACGACCGCGGGCAAGCTCTTGTGTGTAGGGTAGTGCTGTTCCAAAATATGTTCAGGAATTCTGTTGACGGTTACGGTGTACAAACTCAGTTTTGCCGGCTCTCTTTTGAAGTCTTCGGGAGATTGCTTCGCTTGACTCAAGAGGATTTCGTCTAACTCGTCAGTAACCTTCCCCTGGAAGTCTTTGTCTGGCATTGAACTAATCTGTAATTGCTTTTCTTCGAAAGCCTTGGTATCGTTAGACCATAGTGCAAGCTCCTGAACGGATTTAGGGTTGTTGAACAAATCGTCGCATGCGCGGTGGAGACGCTGCCGGCATTCAAATCCTGCTCAAGGGCCTTGATTGACGGCTTCAGGATACAGGTTGAGCATATGTTGGGTAAAGCGACTCCTCTCGCGCTCTCGGCAGTCTGCGCTAATGCTGAAGACTCCACTAATGGACATCTTGTATGTTGGTCTTCCCACATTGTCGACAATGATCCAATACGTGGCCTTGTCCTGCGTTTCTTGCTCACTGGACATCTTGAAGAGAAATGAGGTTGATACACGGGTAGTTCTAGCTCCGAAGACAGTCTCTGAGATGATGTGGCAGTAGATTATGATGAAGCAGGCCTCAGTGACGTGAAAGAAACACAGTGAGCTCTATCTGCTAAAAGATTTACGCCATTTCTACTTCTCCAAACTAGGAGTTTGCTGCAGCAAGCCCTCTGATAAGGTGATCTTGCAAATGCTACAGTGTCACTGGTCATGCGAGTGTCGCAACCTACAGTATACACCGATGCCCGCAACAAATGGGTTTAATTTTTAATTTCTATGCATCACCGCCACGTAAATGCCCAGTTTTATTAGCCCACATCCTCCTTCGTGCAAACCGAATATTTGCATAAACCAAAGATAAGATTCATATATCTAAACATCAGCCTAGTTGATAGATTGCACTCTTAAAACCAGGCAGTTCCCATGCTACATATTCCGCCAAATACCCTTCAGGAGTCTACTCTCTGAGTATGCCGTAGAGGAACAGGCTCCTCCTGGAGCGGTCTCTTCCACCTCAAAGCTATCGCAATCATACCGTATACCGAATCACAATATCAATGACCCAGCCTAACCCAGGACCAGACCGCAGTCTGGGTCAAAGGCGCACTTTAGTCTCTCACATGTTTCTCACAGGTGTCTTCCAGCATTCCCTCCCCTCTTTGCTGATGTATAAGTGATTCACCACGAGCAACTCTTCCCAGCCTTGTTCCTCACTTGGGTAGGTGCAACTGTACTCAAATTCGGTTTCGCCTAGATCGGTCTCCATTTTTGCGTTAAAGGGAAGCCAGGATTCAGTTTTAGCGATCTTCTTCGCGTACTTTACAGCCTCTGCTCGGTCTTGGAATGTTTCCAAATTACCGATGGCCTTTCTATTCGCCTCTGGGCCCAGTTCTTCGTAAAACATTTTGTGGTGCTCTGGCCACACTTTTCGGAGATCCTCACGGAGATTTTTTTTTATTGTTTCGAACTGCCCATGATTGATCCACCAGTGGTCGAACGCCTTATTGGACCACCTCCTTCTCAATACTGTATATAGATCAAGACCTTTTCCATATGGCTTCTTTGGCAGTCCCAGGCTGCCAGGGTCTTCACCAGCGATCAGTTTCTTCAATGATTTTGCTGTCTCGTCCTGGGTCGCTCTCTCCTCGTGGATCGCTCCCTCCACGCTTATCCAGCCCCACCCAAGCCAATCAAGACTGTTGCCTTCAAGGAAACTGATCCTCTGTCGTTCACCCGTATCAAGCAGCTTGATGAAGGCCTTTTCGATGACGTCGACGTCGGTTTCGTTTCTGAAGAACGTCGTGGCTTGTCCATAAGTAGCTCGCTCGTCTTTCGTATGGTGATTGTCCAAGTCACCACGGAAGACTTTTGCTTCGTGGTCTCGGTCCGATTTAGCATTGCTGTAAGGCCCATGGCGGACCAATTTAGGCAGGTGGGCTTCATAGTCTCTCTCTGCGACAATCCATATGATAGAATCCTGGTTGTCTGAGCTCGACATCGCGGATCTAAGTAGGCAGATTGTTGGATATGATAGATCTTGTATGGCAAAGTAGTAAGTTGAGAATGTTTGTAATTGATAGACTTGACTTGCAGAATCCTGGACGCTTTTTATACTTTTACAAACCCTGAGTCTACCTTTAGTGGAGCTTCTTCTCTCTTCACTTTAGTACTCATAGATACAGTCTCCGACTCACAGTGCTGAGCCCGCACGTTGTACGCGAGAATGACTATGCCGCACACTGAGCAATAGATGTCCCATGAACTGCCAAAAACGTCCGGGCGAGAACTCTGAGCCATATACTCAGAGAGTCATGATCTCACGCGGCCAGTAACGTGAAAGTGATACTCCATATATGAGTCCACGATGTAGGCCCGGTTCACGAGAACTCCAACGTACGTCGCACAAACTCCACTTGATATTCGCTCATTGCTCATCGTGTCCGCTCGACTCAGCAGATGTGTCACATCGCTATCAGGCACAGACGTGTTTTCTTTGTTCGCATGACGGAACCGTGTTGTGTACCACCGAGGCAGCCGCTTTGCCGTCGTACGCACGAATTAGTCAGGGCCATGATTCAGACCTGAAAGTAACTGTGGAGAGGCCTGATATTTGACTCCAGTCTCGTAGGTGGGGTTCATGATGGCTCAATGGCAGGGGTACCCATGATGTCCCTACCAGACGCACTGTTCGCTTCCTCA
Source organism: Alternaria ventricosa (assembly GCF_023758065.1). Lineage (NCBI taxonomy): Eukaryota > Fungi > Ascomycota > Dothideomycetes > Pleosporales > Pleosporaceae > Alternaria > Alternaria ventricosa. The sequence goes on along the minus strand of NW_026055685.1, from coordinate 1,684,389 downwards.
AGTGTGCAGTGCGATGGGCTCTGCGGTATTATGTCTGTTCGATATATGCTGTCGGTATAGATGTCGCCGAATAGATGATGAAAGTCACGTAGTGAGTGCGCATCGTGATGTTCGTGAGTTCGGTTTGGTCATGGTGTAGTTGGGACGTCGGAACCGTCCACGCAGGGTTGACGCGACTTCGCGCTAGCCGAATGAAGCCACCACGCGTCATCTGCAAATAGGTACCAGCAAACATCACATGCAGAATCCCATTCGTTGCTTGCACATCAAGGTTTCAACTAGAATTATATTATATGTACTAATATAGCCTATACAAGAGCAAAGTGCAATTCCCCATCAGTCCTCGAAAGTGAGAGTGTAGTCATCCTTTCGCTCATTCCCACTCGCAACCACCTTCGTGATCCAGGACATACTTTCGAACGTATCATCACCCGCCAATTTCCCAGTGACATTGACTCCGAACCGATTAATGGGTCCATACCGGTACCCATGGGTCTTAGAGTTGGGTATAGTCTGCTTCTTGACCTCTTCGACTGCATCCTTCACATTGAGGAAAGTGCTGACCTTATGTCCGATGAAGTACTCAAGTTCGCCTGATTGGACAATTTGATAGAAATTTTCGCCATCAATTATACGGCGTCCGTCACGGGCTTTTCGAACCTTTGCTTCGTCGTCCTCCGTTTCCTCATCGTCGACCATTTCCTCGTCGTCGCCTTCGCCGCCATTGTCTTTGTCTTCGGCGTTGTTGTCGTCATCATCATCCCTCATGGGGCTGTCTGGGTCCGCGAGCGTATCGCCAGATCGTGTCCTCACAGTGTACAAGGTGGCAGAGGCGCCCTCGGACAAGTTCATCAATGTTTTAGCGACAGGAGCGTTCTCCTCGATTATGAATTTGATGTAAAAGTGGACACTTTCCTTGGAGTTCATGACTGCTAGATCGGTGTTCTTTTCGGTGAATTTGCTGCTATGTTGTAGGTGCTGGGTAACCCATTTTTCCGCAACCTGGTCATTGTCGCAATGCTTCTGCAGAGCGATCCGTAGAAGCTTTTGGTCGTTCGCTGATCTGCTGTACACACCCACTAGCTCAATGTTTTCGTGACTGGCTCCGTTGTCCGCGGGGTCAACGGGCATCTTGAGAACCCAAACCAAATGATCGTCTGTGAATGAGGACATGGTGTATTTGTGGTTGCTGTAACGTTGTGTCAAGGTATACAGGCTCTTGGGGTTGCTTTGTTTTGAGTGAATTGGTAGTTCTCTTAGATGTTGTAGGAAAGAAGACCACTCTCAGAACTCACTGCCGGTGGCCTTTTATACTACCCTTACTGTGACTGTCTTCTTAAGAGTCACTTCATTCCAGGAGTGGACTCTTTTCAGGATGCACAGGTATGCGTGGCTCTCGTGCGTGCTGTACAAAGGTCTTGACTGACCAGCTCTGTGCTTTTGACCCAATACTCCCATGTGCATGGACGATTGAAGGTCACACAAGCTCATCATCCACTTATCGCCCATTCCCGAACACGAGGCTAGGCCTAAGCTGGGTTACGTGAGTGATTTAGTCCCGGTGTCGTGCCTCTTGAATGACTGCTGATGGGGAAGGCACTTGTGTCGGAGCGTGCGTCTTGGAAAGCAACGGCAGGACATTTTCGTAACAATCTCGATTGGATAAAACTATACGAACGCTATTGCCGATAGCAGAAGCGATTTGAAAAGGATAAACGATAGGTATACCCAAGCGCCATAACCGTCTCTGTTATCCAGGTTCTTCTGGTGCTGAACGCCAATGATGCAAACAAAAACCATGCTCTAGACTTCGTATCTTCCTCGGCCTTGCCCAGTGACCTCATTGCCGAACAACCGTCCGGCGTCAACACAGTACCGAGCCTCTCCTTGCCCGTCGCTTCCTACTTCACTACCCCAGCACACAAGCACTGCGTCCAGGATACCCCCGAGAACTCCTTCCATAGCACCTAGAGCGCCCCAGCCGATTGCTGCGCTGATGAGACCCACGACGTATGCGTATAGACTGCCCTTGTATGGCACAGACCCGCCGACTTGGAGCATGCGTGCAGTCGAGACCCATCCACCGAAGCCGAGTGACAATGTTATGACCCAGCGGATGGCGTGGAGAAGCAACTTTGCCAGACGGTATGACTGAATCGATGGTCGACCATGGTCCTTGAACGAGGATGGGCCGAGAGTTGTGGTTGGCGAAGCAGCGGAGATGAAGTTCATCTGGGACAGACCGCGCGCTGCTTGATTGAGAGGCACACCGTGGATGGAAGCGTAGGTCAGGGTAAGCGGGTTCGTCAATGCAGCGATGGGCGTCGGCACGACTGAATATGCGCACATGCCAATCATACCCGCCAGTCGCCTTGGAAGTACGATGAGGGGAAGGCGGACCAGGAGTGAGGTCAGTGTTGACAAACAGATCGTGCCGGCCATGGTGTAGGTCGCGTGACTGAGAGAGGCTTGGACCACCGTTCTAGCCGCGGGCGCAGGCACGCTGTTGCGGTGGAAGTACCATTGAGATACCGTGGCTGCCGTCGTAGCGCGTTGCACACCCGCAATGACCGCCAAACCCCAGAAAAAGTCCAAGAAGAATACAACACCAAGCCACCACGTACTAGCATCGATGATCCATCGGGACTTGTTGCTAGCAAAATGGCCGCCAAGGAATAGACGTGTGAACATGAGGATCCATATCCACGCCCAGAGTATCACAGCAGCTAATGTTGCAATACCCACGAGTAGCAGTGGGAATTGCGCTCTCAGGATCTCACTTGAGAACTCCAACATGCCTGTAGCTTTGTCTAAAGAATGTCGTGCCTTGAAGATGGTGTACACCCAGAACCCAGCGAAGCACAGGGGCCCAAACGAAAGCCAGCGCATCAACCGGTCTTGTACGCTATCGCCATGCCATGACCCTTTGAAGCTTGATGCGAAAGGGTATACAAAGAAGGAAAACGATATCACTGGTACCGCCAGTAGCATTAACTGCACCAAGGGCCGAGCGAAGGACCGAAGTAGCGATAGCCATAGGACTCCGACGATGACCGAAACCAGTGTGTACACACCAATGAGGTGGAACGACGAATGCAGGACAGTATATATCGTGTCGCCCAGTGGGTTCTTCTTGTTCGGTGGCGACTCTTGGAGAAAAGAGATGATCCATGTACCAAAGATGGCACACTGCACGATTATGAAGAGCTCAGCCCAGAAGAAGTTGTGTCGTGGCGCTGATGTGGGGTTCTCTGGTACGTCGTCGGGAACAGTCTGGCGATCCGGACTTATTGGGCGTGGGTGTTCGAGCAGAGTGTCTTCGTCTGTTTCCTGCGGTATCGGTAGAGTGTTCCGTAGGGGACTGCGACCGCGTTTCGGCCTCGGCATGTTGCGAAACTGTTGGAAGGGTGGCGGTGGTTCGTCCTGGTGACCCAGGAGCTCGTCGCGGTCCAACTCTTCTATGCTCCCCCGATCTGTGGAATCAAGCTCCACGTCTACAAGGTGGCCTCTCCCTCTGCTGCTGCGGTCTGTAGTCTCAGAGAGCGGTACACTTGACTCTCTTTCCTCGTCTTCTGGGTTGTTGATAACGGTCGATCTTCCGCGAGCTGGCTTGTCGCCCTTCCAGGAGCTCTTAATCCCTCTCCCCAGACCATACCCTGGAGCTTCATTCTCGTCCCTGTCCGCACCTATCGTATGATCGGACCGTTGGCCATGTTCGTCATCAACTTCAGATGACTCGGATAGATTGCTTGCGCCAAACTGCCGCCGCGAGCGTTGCAGCGCGTATTGGTCTGCTAGGTCCCTGTCGTGCTCGGCATGGTCGTCCTCCTCGCGAAAGTCATCGGTGGCAGAGTAGAAGAGTGGCGCGGGCGCGTTGGATGTTCGTGAAGCGAAGGCAAAGCGGCTCATGGCCTGCGAGTTGTATGGGTTGGGCATGTTGCGACGCTGGAGGTAAGCTTGGGAGGCGCGCGAGGACGGGCGCTGCCTGTCGGGGGCGTTGCGGGTTGAAGTCGGCTCGGGCTGGCCCAGTGACAGCCGCGACTGAGACTGGGAGAGGAACTTGGATGCATCTGGGGAGCACGCACGTCAGTCACGCGAGTCCATAAGCTGCCCAAGACACAGGCGGCGGATCTATCACATGTACCCCGATAAGGCACCAGGTCCACTTACATTCAGAGAACATGATAGATAAAGTGCGCGATAGATGTGTATATGCCTAATGAGCTCGGCGATGGCGGCCAGGTATGTCTATCGCGAGCAAAGTCCCGAAGCGAAGGTGGCTCAGGTGCGAGGTCAGCGGTCGTGAGGCGGTCGAGCGCAAGGGTACCGGAGTACAAGAGGCAGCCGCGGATGACGCAGCCTAAGAGACATGCAGCTGGGGGCCGGCAGAGTGCGCAGTGGCCAGCTGGAGATGGTAGAGATGTCGGTGGTAGGGCGGTAGCAATAGGACAGCAGGGAGCTCTAGCCCGCCTAGGTGGTGAGTGGAGTGGTTGGCCGGGTGCGCTGGAGTGATGGTCGCTCATCTCATCATCGTGCCAAGCCAGCGCGTCGGGTTATCGATTGTCGGGCTCACGTACCTCGTGAACATGCAAGGCACGCGCTATTCCCTAGCCCCCAGAACTGCTCCACCTCACATGCAAAGCATTCGGTAAACTTGTCTGTACGGGTCTGCAGACGATATTATCTTCTTCTAGTCATGCTCTTTTCGAAGCAATTTTGCCATCGTAGTGGCCGCCCGAGTCAAGGCACCCCGATCTCATGTTTGTCAGCCTCATGTTTCATCGTGGCAGTCAATCAAAGCTACAGAGAAAAGCAAGATGAATGCGGCCAAAGCTTGCGCAAAGTAAGTTGCGACATGCTTTTCACGTTTGCCATGGGTTGCATCCTTCAACTGTGGCTCAAGCAGCTGCCGAGCTATGACCGCATGGCCGGGACCCTGACCTGTCTCACTCACTATCGTCCAACTGGCTTCCTGTCAAACACACCCAAAGCTCCGACTTGCGAACTACTTTATACTACATACATTCTGAACAATAAATACCGTCTTCCTGTACATATCCATCTACCTCTACTGGATTTGCCGTGACCATCGCCCTAAGCCTGCACCTCAGGTCGACTGCTACACCAGCCACACGGCGTCACAAATCATCATGGCGCAGCCGTGGGATTACATAGCGAAGATCGTATCGTTAGGCGATTCAGGATGTGGTAAATCAAGTGTATGCGACACCATCCCCGTTACCCAGGGCCTCCATGCTAACGCTTCCCAGCTAACAGTCCGCCTCTGCGAAGGTCGCTTCTCACCACACCACGACGTAACTATCGGCGTAGAGTTCGGATCGCGCATCGTTCCTGTCGGCCCACCAGCGTCGCATTCTCTGAGCATCAACAACCCCTCCAAATCTTCACAAGCGCAAGCGCCCGTATCGCCGTCGAAACAAAAGCAGGAGCAGAAGCACATGAAGCTTTCGCTATGGGATACAGCAGGTCAGGAGACATACAAGAGCATCACGAGAAGTTATTTCCGGGGTGCATCGGGCGCGCTACTAGTATTCGATATATCGCGGAAAAACACGTTCCTCTCCGCCACGTCATGGTTGCACGACTTGCGGCAAATCGCCGAGGAAGGCATCGTCGTGGTGCTCGTGGGCAACAAGTCTGATCTCGCGGGGTCGTCTACCGTAACTGATTCGGACGCCGCGAACAAGCGACAAGTCACAAAAGAAGAGGCTGAGGAGTGGTGTAAAGCGAATGGCGTCATGCAGTACGTCGAGACGAGCGCCAAGAGCGGAGAGGGTGTGGAACAAGCCTTTTTGGAAGTCGCAGAGCGGATATACCAAAATATAGAAGCTGGCAAGTACGACTTGAACGATCGAAGGAGCGGAGTCAAGGGGCCGGGAGGCGGAGCGAATAGGGCGGGCGTCAATCTGAATGACGCGAGTAAAAAGGGGAAGCAACAGGGCTGGGGCGGTTGCTGCTAAACTTCGGTATATACTGATTTGGGCTCAGACCATCCTGCCTATGGGCACATGATGTTGGCATACATTGTTTGGCGTCAACAGAGCAGTGGTCAGCTAGTACATAGCGTTATTGTAATGAATCTATTGTCGCTTCAGCGGGTACGTTACCCCGGCCAGAGATCGCGGTTGTGCTAATCATTCTATTATCTAATAACTTTTTCGTTCAAACTTTTGAGGTGTCTCGTTGTGGGCTCTAACCATAACCGCGACCATAACGATAACTGAACAGTTGCTCTGGAGCCTACATTATTACAACAACGTAAGGTTTGAGACATATCAAGGCAATGTAGCCCTATCAACTTTTTTTGGATACATACCGTAAAATATGACTGTCCAGCTTTTCGCTTGGGGGTACCGTGGTATTGCAATGACCAATCGCCAACAGGGCATTCACAACTTGCCATCGTAGTACTGTGGTAGTCGATCTCGTAAACCAAGGTACAGTATCTACAATCCGCATGAAAAAAATCATCTGGTGTAGTATAAGATGAATGGCTCTTTTACCTTCGTTTCTTCTTCAAACTCACTACAACTCGCACGAAGTCACACAGACTTACACAAATTACAGAACATTACACAACTTGACACAGCAGTACATCTTGGAAACGATGCGTTTCCTAGTAGTGTTCCTCCTTTGGCTCAGCACCATAGCTGCCGCTTTCCCAGTTGGCTCTCACGTCGTCCACGAGAAGCGAGAGGCGGACCCGATAGGTTGGGATAGAGACTCACGTGCATCAAGGGATGCAGTATTGGCGGTGCGAATCGGGCTGAAGCAGCAGAACTTGAAGCATGGCGAACTCGCACTCCAAGACATGCATAATCGAACCTCACACAATTTCCGTAACGTAAACCCGAACTCGTCGTTTATGTGGTATACTCACATATCATATAGGAAAGCGCTGGACGGCCGAGCGAGTCCACAGTACATTTGCGCCTCACCCAACAACTACAAACGCGACTCTCGACTGGCTCCATGCAGCTGGAGTCGAGGACAGTCGCATCACGTTCTCAGCTAGTATGTCATTACCTATCGAGCCCGAGTAGAATGAGAACTGACAATACGTAGGACGGGATTGGATTATGTTCCTAGCCACTGTTGGTGAGGCTGAGGACCTATTTCATACGAAGTATTACGACTTCCTTGAAAAGGAATCCGGCGGTCTTCGCATGGCATGCGATAACTACAAACTTCCACAGCACGTTCGCGAACATGTCGACTACATCACGCCCACAATACAGCTTGACGGCTTACGTCCGATGGCCCATGTACAAACAGAGACGAAGTCCATTGCTACTGCTGATCATATCACTGCCCATGGTGGTGCGGATGACCTGTCGACCTGTCACATTTTTTTTACTGTCCAGTGCTTCCGCGCTCTGTACAACGTTCCCGTTGCCAGTCACAACAATACCGGAAATGAGCTTGGTATTCTCGGGCTTGGTAACTATCTCTATATGCCAGACTTCAAAGAGTACTTGAGAAACTGGACGTCCCCTCGGATTCCCCTGGATGTTGAGCCGGAATCCGTCTACATTTATGGTGGCAAACCCGGAGATCTGTCTCTGGCAGAAGCTGGGAAGACAGGTGAGACTGCTTTGGACGTTCAGGTCTCGAGCTCTATCATCTATCCTCAAAAGGTACGATTCTATCAAATTGGCCAGTCGAAGTGGATTAGCGGTTTCGATTTATTCCTGGACGCGTTGGTGAGTATCTTGCTATCTTCCACATGACGCAGCAACAGCTAACCTAGCTAGGATCCTGCATACTCTACCTCCCCGGGCGGCATTGAGCAGTACCTTGGCCCGGGAACCCCCGAATATGATGAAGGAGAAGGCACAAAGAACATACCACGCGGAGGTGCGCCATTGAGCCATGTCATCTCCATCTCATACGGCATAACGGAGAACCAGTTTTCTCGTTCCTCCCTTGAACGTACATGTCACGAGTACATGAAGCTGGGGTTGCAAGGCGTCACCATCGTTGCCTCAGCAGGAGATGATGGCGCTGGGTCTTCCGACAGCCAGTTCGCACCACAATTCCCTTGCACATGCCCGCATGTAAGCATCTACTCATTCGTCCTTTCGATCCCCTTTTGCAGCTATACTCATTCCCAATAGGTCCTTTGCGTCGGCGCCACAACATTGCAAGATGGTACCATTGCCGGCGGCGAAATGGCAGCCACGTTTTCCGGCAGTGGATTTTCCAACGTCTTTCCCCGCCCAAGCTACCAGGACGACGCTGTCTCGGGCTGGCTTTCCAACTCAGCACCGGCATACGGAGAAGGGCGCTATAATCGCTCAGGTCGCGCATACCCAGATGTCGCAGTCATTGGCGTCAACTACCCAGTAGTGACTCTCAACACCACGGAACCTGTGAGTGGTACGTCGGCTTCTGCACCCGCCTTTGCCAGCATGATCAATAATATCAATGAGGAGCGATTGGCGGCGGGCAAAGATCCAGTTGGCACTTTGAACTGGGACATATACGACAATCCGGAGATATTCAATGATATTGTTGTGAGACATAATCCGGAAGGCGGTATGGATGGCTTCCCAGCGGGTCCGGGATGGGATGCGGCTTCGGGATTCGGGAGTCTGCAGTATGATAAGCTGCGGGAATTGTTATTGTCAGATTTGTGAGAGAGCATGTCGGTGGATGCGGTGAAAGATGCCGAGCCAGAATTGCATGATTTTGTGTAGCAGTACGATGCCTTCTTCGGCATCGTGTCCTGACCCGCGAGGAAAACAACACTTGGAATCAAACATTTCGCATTCCTCTTTCCGTCCCTCCCATCTCTTTGAGTCCGACTCGGTAGAGGCTTGCGCGTTCTCCAATAGCGTCGCCAAGATCGTTCGATCACGATACGCGTACCCGTGGGGTTGATTAACTTTCGCCCAACGAACCTCAAAAACTTAACAAAGCAAAAACCGTAACACGCAGCGTGCACACATCGAGATATTGTCATGAGAGCATGCGGCATCCTCCACGGACTAACGCCCACGTTTCAATATCCCCGTCATATGATTCGCGAACAGGCCCTTTTGCGCTGATACCATGCCCAGGTGACCGTCTCGAGCGGCCATGACCTGGCGAAAAGCAAATGAGTACATTGCTGAGCTGGGGTCTAGCCGGGCCGCTAAGCTCGCATCGAACTCTTCTGCCGAGAGAGGTATTCTCCGGACTACCCCCATGGCATGGACCAGCTGGTCTCCATGGTGGCAGCCCGGGAAGAAGGTCCAAGGTCGCTACTGCCTTCCTTCTAGGACATGCGGCTTGTGGAACCTGGAAATATCCATGACAGCCCGGACCGTGGACGTGGGTCGCTGCGAGGCTTATCTTCGGGCTTGTTAGTGATGTTGCGATTTCCGGTGGAGATTAGGACCGCGTCGCAAGGTCGCATCCCCACGCCCACAGCTGGTCGTCTCTCGGATTGTGCGAAAGCAGTACTACCGGTGGCAGTTGAGACGCTACTGACGCGGTACAGGTAGCGCGGAAAAGCTAAGAAAGTTCCGTTGGGCGGTCGGTATGCTTAGGGCTTAGGCTAAGGACGATCTGATAGCTGCAACGCAGAGCTATGGCGGGGATGATGTGCCGTGCAACAGCATGCATGAGGCTCAGCTGCAGGCCGCAGATCCTTTTGGTGGCCGTTGGACAAGATCCTCGCAGAAGGACAAGTCGGTGAACGAGTCATGGGGGGATCCAGAATCGAAGAATCTGGAAACGAGGAGGCGAGGCGGAGGGCATCGTCTCAACACGGATACGATGGCGGTCTCGACATGTCTAATTCGCATGGGCGTCGGGATAACCCCCAGCCCCGAACTTCGACCCGCTACCCCAGGTGCATAGATAGCCAGGCTGACAGCGGAGGCCATGCGCGCGGGTTGTAGTCGCCACGACGATGGACGTTGGGGGTTGTTGCATTATTGCCAAGGTGGATGAAGACGCGGTCTGGTCGATGCAAGATGCAAGCCTTGCGTCGGCGACGCAGCCGACATGCTTTCCAAGCGTCGGTGTTCCTGGCGGACCGCACCCCCACGCAAGCCGGCGGCGGTGAGGTTCTGGTGGACGCAAGCCACAGCCTTTTCAGTAGTCCCTTGAACATCCTTCACCTAGCACGCAATAGTTGTGCACCTCGCACAAAATCGCCTGCCAACAGGCACTACGGCGCAATTGTGGCTCCCCCATCTGCGAGCGGAAGCGGGAGCGCAAAGTCTGAAACCCCTGTCCAGTCTAAAAACTGGGTCTTGTGTAGAGACGCGTCAGGGCAAAAAGTTTGAATCTATTCGGGGTGTGTCGTGAAGTTGCCCAGGTGTTGCGGCTCAGTTGGGGCGTTTTGGCGTTTTGGCACGCACCACCAGGCCGCGACGTACACAACACAATGCAAGCCGCAGCCTCCTTTTGCCAACCCACGTTTTCCAAAGCACAGGCTATCAGCCTGCGAGTCTCGACTCATACTGTGTAATCCACCATGTCTAGACCCTCCGAAAAAATAGGGGCCCTAATCCGACTTTTTTTTGGCACCATGCTCAAGGTTCTACGCATGTGCCCACAAAAAGGATTGGGCTGACGCTTTATAAATACTAGAGCACCGTATCTCCCACTGCTCTCATCCACGTATTCCAGTATTCTCATTCCATTCTCACATTATTCCACCATGCCTCCTCAAGTCCCCAGGAACCTGCTGCGCGCCGCCCGCGCCCGCGCTGTTTTCCAGTCCACTAGGCCTTCCCGCCCTGCTGCCCTCAGGTTCCAGAGCTCTGAGGCCGTTCGCCGGACACCTGAGAACAACAACGTTTACAACGCCCCTCCCAGGACATCCTCCCAACGAAAGGAGGAGAAGTTTACCGCTGGCACCACCACATCGCAGCGCCAAACACCCGCAGCTCCCCTCAAGCTCAGCAGCAAGAACCTCTCCCAACTCCAGAATGTCGCTGTCCCCACCTACCAGCGTGAGGGTGTCAAGCAAGGCATTGTTCACGTTGGTGTTGGTGGCTTCCACCGAGCCCATCTCGCAGCCTACGTTGACACTCTTCTTGAGCAATTCGCCGTAAAGGACTGGTCCATCTGCGGTGTTGACCTTCAGCCATTCGCTGTTCCCATGCGCGATGCCCTGAAGCCCCAAGACAACCTCTACACCATCATCGAGCGTGCCGCTGAGGGTACCACTGCCCGCGTTTGCGGTTCCATCACCGACTACCTCTTTGCTCCCGACAGCGCTGAGGCTGTTATCGCCAAGATGGCTCACCCCGACACCCACATCGTTTCCTTGACTGTTACCGAGAGCGGTTACTACATGAACGAGAACACCCACCAGCTCCAAACCGACCACCCAGATGTTGCCGCCGACTTGGCTGGTGAGCAGCCACCCCGCACTGTTTTCGGTTACCTCTACGCTGCCATGGAGAGGCGCCACGCCGCTGGTCTCCGACCCTTCACCGTTCTCTCCTGCGACAACATGCAGAAGAACGGTGACATCAGCCGTAACATGCTGGTCTCTTTCGCCCGCCACCAGAACCCTGAGGTCGCCGACTGGATCGCCAACAACGGTGCCTTCCCCAACTCCATGGTCGACCGTATCACTCCCCGTACCAACGACGAGGACAAGGTCAGCCTAGCCGAGAACTTCGGTGTTGAGGATGCCTGGCCCGTTGTCACCGAGCCCTTCCACCAGTGGGTTCTCGAGGACAAGTTCGTCGACGGCCGCCCACCTTTCGAGAAGGCCGGTGTCCAGATCGTTCCCGACGTGCACAAGGTCGAGGAGTACGAGATGATCAAGCTCCGCCTCCTTAACGGCAGCCACTCTGCTATGGGATACGCCGGTCAGCTCGCTGGCTTCACCTACATCCACGAGGTCATCGGCCACCCCGTCTACCGCCAGTTCGTCATCAACATGATGAACCAGGAAGTCAAGCCGCTCCTTCCCCAGATCCCCGGTGTCAGCGTCGATGACTACATCAACACCCTCCTCGGCCGTTTCTCCAACCCCACCCTCAAGGACGAGCTTCCCCGTATCTGCCTCGGTGGCTCCGGCAAGATCCCTCAGTTCATCATGCCCAGCATTGCTGAGCAGATCGTTGCCAACGGACCTCTCCGCCGCCTCACTCTCGTAGCTGCCGCTTGGTTCCGTTACAACAGCGGCATCGACGACGCCGGCAAGGCCTTCAAGGTCGACGACCCTATGGTCGAGGAGCTCCAGTCCTACGCTGCCCAGGGCCCCATGGCCCAGCTTGAGATCAAGACCCTCTTCGGTAACGATCTCCGTGACGACAAGCGCTTCGTTTCTGAGCTCAAGGCCGCATTGGAGGGCCTCGAGCGCGAGGGCGCTCTCGCTATGATTGAGAAGTACGCTTAGGTGTGCATTTAAAGAAAGAGATACCCCCAGGGCGGCAAACGTTTTGTGTCGCTTTCAATTAGGCTTTATGTCTTTACTTTTTGGCATTGTTGCATGCGAAGCATATAGATGATAGATGGGTTTTCTACTGGCGTTTCCCAAAAAGAAAGTGTTATACTGAGCGTTTTTATATAGCATTTTAATTACAGCCTTTGATCGTTATACCATTGTCTTTTGCTGTGCATAAATTGTATCCACGAAATGTACTTCTACATCATCCAAGACTGACAAGGCCATTTCTGGGGTGTTTGAACACATTTCTCAAAGTCCACCTCTCTGAGCTTCGGGCGAACATCACACTAACCCACAACAACCAATACACACGCGAAAAAGCGGTGTCTGCCATGTCCACCGGTCTGCCAGCTATCATCCCCATCTTTCCACCCCTCAACCAAAGATCTTCCTCACGCGAAGGAAGCCGCGGAGACCCATGACGTCAGCATGACCAGCGTATGCTAATCAGCACTCGACACCGCAAATGTGCTTGCTGCAGGCCGCTGCATCCTTATCTCCACGCTACCCATCGTCCTTTCCTCAACAACATTTTCGTCCGGTCTATCAATCGACTCTTGCAGCTCTCGTACCTTCCCTAGAAGATCAAGTCCGCCGCGACAAAAGCTGGTCGCCTATGTTCTGTATCCACTATGATTACACAGATGACGATATATTCGCCTCGTGCGGGGCAACTGCAGCGAGCTTGGGGTGGAGTGGTGGAGTTCGCGTAGCAGTAAGGGACTTGCTGCATGCTGCAGAATGGGCTGAGATTGCGAGCCGGGGGTTTTTGGACCCTGTGTTGACGGCGCTAGGCTAGCCGTAGGGACGCTAGTGCAGAGGTCCCCACTGCGCCACTCGTGTTTTCCACGCGCCGGTTCTTGTCGCGTGCAGTTTCCTTCGGCTTGCCGAGTTGCGCCACCTCAGAATTAGAATACGAAATAACGGTTTATTGAGATGTAGGTTCGGCGAGAATCTTGGTGGGAGTTGCCCCCTCGTATTCAGCTCCAGGAACATCGCCTTCACGACGCGTCCCCTTCTGGATGGTATGCTTTGTACACCTGCATGGCGCCCTCAATGCTTTGTACCAGCCCGAAGAAGAGAGTAACTCCTATCGCCACAATCGCAAACCATGAATTGATCCATCGATCACTTTTACTGTTCATCGCCTTGAGTAGCGAGTTAGATAGTTGCTGATTGGACTTTTGCAGGCTAGACAGCAGCTGACTGGATGGTGGCATGGCATCCTCCACGACCTCCTCCAGCACGATTAGTCGATCACGCCAGAACTGGTATCGCTCGTAGCGCCTGGAAAAATGCCCGATTGGAAAGTGACCGCACTTTGCAAGCTCACCTGGGCAGCGTCCACAAGTATGTTCTTGTGCGTTCGGGAAAAGTGCAACGTCCAACGCTTCGAACTGCGATCCAGATCTGGGAGTAAAATAGCGAATGTACACAAGGCTTCTTGTATGAGACCATCTGGGAAAAATGGACTATGTGGACACAAAGTCAGCCCTGCTACCAGCTATTTCGATTGGTTATGCGGCGTACCTTTTGGTAGCTATCATCTTCCTCAAGAATGAAGCATGATGGAATACATACAGCTTTCGATCTTCGTCGAAAAGAAGCAAATGATCGAGCAAGTTATCCGTCGGTACCATCTTGATACCCGAGACTCGCTCAATGTTGTAAAAGGTTAGGCCCGGTCCAATGAAACCATTATTGTTGTCGAGTGGTATCTCCAGCGATTGATTGAAATAGCTATGCATTGCGTTCCGGAGCGATCCTTGGGTCCAGGGTATGACGGTCCTCGGAAAACTTTTCTGAGACTGTTCAGGCCACACAGTGATGGTCATCGTCAGGATGCGAGACGCTAGAGTGACTAAATCGATCCAAACTGCACGCGTTACCGAAGGTGCAAGGTAACCCGGCGGTAGCATATCTATACGTTCTCCGGTTTCGAATTTCTTTTTCTCGGTTTCTTCTAGTAGTAGGTGTACGATTGCCAAAAGTAGACGGTGCGTTTTCGATTGTTCTCTAGAGGATAGTCCCGATAGGATTGCGTTACATTCGCGAGTGTAAAAATCAAAGTATGCATCCCACACAAGGCGATCTTCGTTATATGCTAGCGGTCCTGTGTCTGGCCATAGTTGTTGCACGATTGCTACTCTAGCCCTGGGCGTCACCGGTTCCAGGAGCTCTTCGTCGAGCGGGTCAGTGGATGCTGACATACTGGAAGGATAGGTCAACGTCAGAATTCTTTGCAAAGTACAGTAAGTCCGGGGGAAAGGCTCACTTATATTACCACGGTCAGCAAGGCTCTTAGTTGCCGCCTATGGGGAGCCTGTATTCTTGACCGGTCAAGCATGCGAGCACGCCAATGAGAATATCCCCTCGAAGCCACACTGCGGCTGAGCCTCGTCACTTCGATTACCGTAGGTACTCATCTTACTCCATAGCCCCCCCTTCCCGCCTGAGCTATTGGATTCCTCTTCATTTGATCTCCAATGCAACGCGACTTCAACAGCCTGAGCGCACTAATGTTTGTAGGTTGTGCATTCCAAAGATGAGCAATAAATTTCCGGAAGGTTGCACTTTGATGCACGCGACCAAGTACTGACGGAGCAGATCTGAACGTCATACGTGACAAAGGACCCCGAAACGAAGGTAATTTACTGCAACATAGTCCGAGAGCAATACAGTAAGCAATTCACAGATAGAACGTGCTCACGACCCGTGCCCAAGGCCCCTAAGCTTACGATCTCGAAGTTTAAGCGAGCTTCTAATAAATAAGCAGCCATAAGAGCGTGTCTAGAAATACACAAAATCCGCGACAGTGGCTGGTCCGAGTCGCAGTTTAGTGACAGCGCCTACGCGTTTAGAAGAGAACTAGGTAACCGCAACAAAGAGCAAGGTTCAGAAAAAAGAGGAAATAGTGAGGCTTTTCTTTAGACTCGAGTCCACTCTAAAACACATGGGCGCTCGTATCTGTCCATAAGTTAGTACACAGCTCCAAAACGATAGATGTAGCATTAGGAAAGGTATTGATCAATTTGGTTCCATAAGAAGAATTCAATCTGTGTGTCCATAAAAGTCACTCAACCGAAAGCCCAGACTACTTAGTACCCGGCAACCGGCCGGTCCAACCACCCTTAACCTTTACCTGGCTGTACACCACCTGTTCTACGTTGCCGGTAGAAATCTCCTTCCTGCACAAAACACCGTCCACCATGTCGAATTGCCAGTCACCAACGGCATCTCCATTGTAATCCATAGCGAAGGGATTAACCTCGTCCTTCCATCCCTCCGTCTCCGCTTTCAATTCCCCTCCCTCTTTCCATCCAGGCGGCTTAGCGTCCACCCATAATCTCCAGCCACAAGGACAGGTCAAATCCTCTGGGTTTTTGACGTTCCCGCACAGCCTCGGTCCGCACCTGATCCATCGCCATACAACTTGGTATTTCTTGTAGTTGAGGACGAAGTGCTGATAGCTAGTCTCTTCCGTAAGGTCCTGCTTGTTTTGCCAGAGATATGTCTTTTCAGTGAGGTCGTCGATGTCCTTGCCCAAGTTGCCGTTCTCTCGGACGCCTTTTCCCGGTTCATATGCAGCGTTAAGGCCTTGCGCGGGGTTTGCAATGTAGAAAGGGTTTCCGTATTCGACATCTACGATGGGCGGAGGGGCTTCGTAAAAGGGATCGTCTATGGGAATGCCCGTAGTCATTTTGACTTGCTGGATGGTAGTGGGCTGGATTGCTGGGGGAAGATTTCGTGAAGACTTGGTTATCGCTCCTTTGGTATGGATATTGGAGTAGATATGCAGTGCAGAAAGTAAGATACTGTACTGAACATCCGCCTTTTATACTCGACAGACGTCGCACAGTGACTCTACCCTCGCGCTTCGACTCAAGACCATCGTGGCATGTGAGTTTAGTGTACGTGTGAGTCTACGACTCACCAGACCCCCAAGTGACCGTATACAGCACTAGAGACGCCCGAATCTGATCTGAGAGGCGGACACCAGCGTGTACGTAAGCTGTCAGACCCACCCGAGATTTGAGTCTTTAATGACCCACAGGCCATTGACTCCCAACAGGGTCTCTAGCATTCTCGTGAACTAGAGAAGAGCGTGTCTCGTGCGACCCGAAGAGGCAGAGGCACAAAGAGATCGAGATATCTCAAACATGACTACGTAGTACATTGCATTCCTGTCCGTGTTAGTGACTGTGCACTCTCTCTCTCGCCATATATAGACGAAGCAATGTCTCTAGTGCTTTCCGCAGGCTTCATCAGTGTATTCACAGAAGCGGTTCTCCTACCCTATATATACCAAAAAATCAAAAAGGGTATCGTTGCGCGGAGTATCATCCAAACCCATCCCTTCGTACACGTACATCCATAACGCCAGTTCCGAAAGAGTTTCCAAATCCCACCGCGGGCTGCCTACGAAGGCGTCATCTTGATGACACCAAATCCGTCGTCTTTCGGCGTCGCCCTTCCTCCACCGACCATAAATGTCCCACTGCCCTTCTCGTCGAACCAGCGACTACTCCTATGCCAGCTAGGAAGGTTTTCAGGGTCTTCGTCTTCGTTCAGGCAACCTCTCCTACATCCACCGTTTTGCCGCCACTGCGTACCAGCCCACCGCATGCAACGCGCGAACTCTGCACACCGGCCATTTCTTCGTTTCTTCTGCTGCGAGAAGTCTGTGAGAGTTTGCCGAGGCGTTAGGCGACGGAGCGTTATAACGGCGTGTGCGCAAAGATCGGGTATGGGGAGTGGAAGGTGTGTAAGCGCGAGTGCTGTCGTTTCGAGTGATTCGAGACTGTAAAGAAGTTCTTCTGGCGCTGCAAGGAGGAAGGAGACTGGCTGTTGTACTACGACAGAGTTGGAGATGAGGCTCGAGGCTTTGCGCCTCAGTATACGCCTGGGCCCAGTCTCGATCTCTTTTCGTTGCTCCGGTTCGATGGCTGGTACTGTTGGTGTGGCTGCTCTGACCATCGCATCATCCAGCTCCTCCAACGCTCCGATCGCAGCGCCATCCACCTCCCATTCCAAAACTTCTTTCTCACATCCTGCCATGCCCATGTAAATGAGGTCTTTCAACTCCATGAGCAGTTCGAAGATCATACGCTGGGGTACGGGCCGCTGTTGGAAGAGTGTTTGTATCGGCGGGAGGAACCTTTGCGCTATCTCTCCGCCGGTGTATAGATTCTTTCCATTTGCGAAAGGTGCATTGTCGGCCATTTGTATTTCGATTTTCGACATCTGACGGGACAGACCAGCGGCAAGGTGTCGGATCTGGATGAGGGGGTTTTGCGTGAGCGAAGACTGCAGGGTGGAAGAAAGGTCTATCGTGACAGTCAGTATATGCGCATGTTCTAACACTCCCCAAGACCACCCATCGCTAGGCACATACCCGTAAACGCAACCTCTCCAGCCAGTGCCACTAGTGCTTCAGCGAGCTCTTTTTCCTTTTCCTTCAGTTCACGTCGCTGAGCCTGCATAGCCCGCCATGGCACAACGAAGCCAATGCTCTTGCCACCAACGTCGATCGCTTTTCCGTCTGCGACCTCTTGCGAGCTCTCCACAACGCCGCCCTTGGCATACTTCTTGCTCTTCTGGCCGCGAGCATCGTCTTGGTGGTACTGAAATGCGAGGAGAAGATCGTTGTTATCCTTGGTATTGCGAAGATTGCGCCAGACGCTTAGGACGGCGTTGGTGGAGAATATTTGTTGATACGGCGACATGGTGATTGCGCAAGTGGATTGGTCTTCACATTGCTGATGTAGAAACAATGAGGGATGCGACAGGGTGCCGGTGTCATAGATCTACGGCGAGATCAGGCGTAAAGGGCGCTTTGTTAGCAGGTTGGCGGACGTGCGCGATGAGATGGAAGGCGAGGACGACCCATGTTTGTCAACAGACTTAGCCGCATTGAGATGCAACACGTGGGGCCGCGTGTGAGGGGCAACGCATCTACCACGCGCTACCCGAGATAGCGTGTCAGACGCGCAGGAGGTGTTGTTCTGCTCTTATATTTCTGCTCGATGCTTATCGTGTACATCGACGTCGGAATTGCGCCTTCGTCCAGGCTCTATAATACATTCGTATAGCAGCGCTCCTTCCCAATCAATCCTGAAAGATCAAACACAGCCCCAACCAATTCCGAGTATGCTGATGCGCCGAAGAACACCCAAGTATGCATCGCTGCGAACAATGACTGAACCAACTTACTTCAATTTCATTAGATCATGCCGGCCATGCCACTTGACGCGTATGCCATGGGCTTGATGTTCGGATGCGCAACAGCATCGAACTGAGTGAACTTGAGCTTGTACTCTGGGCCGATCTTGATGAATGCGCCCTTGTTGTGGGTGCTGTCACAGTAGTTGGGTGCCGAGAAGACCGTGATGCAGCGTCCGTCGTGCTCGACTTCGTAACCCTCCATGCGTACTTCATGCGACCGAATGATAGCTTCGAGACCGTTGTTCTCGCAGAAGCGCTTGGTGATGTCGGGTCCGAATTGCAGACCAACACCGCGCTTGCTGGGTCCACGGCCTGGGTTTGTCTGCGGGTCGGTCCAAAGCATCTCCATCATGAGCCCAGATTGTCCCGGTTGACGCTGCTTGAATCGGTCGAGCTTTCGCACGTCGTCTAGCGTGACCTTGTCGTCTGAGAAGAGGCCGCCGTGGAGCACAAAGTACTTCTTGCCAATGAGGGTGGCGAGAGGAAGCGCGGAGAAGGACTCCGAGAACAGCTTGAAGACCCGCTCGGTGTATTTCGCCCTGCATTCACCCTCGAAACCGTACATCCTGTTCATGTCGTCGGTCTCGTGGTTTCCGCGGTTCAGGAAGAAGCTATCGGGGTATAGCCATTTGTAGGCGTAAAGCAGCAGGGCGATTTCAGTGGACCAAGAGCCTCGGTCGACGAAGTCGCCGTTGAAGAGGAACGCGTTCTTTTCGGAGGGCTTGCCGGCGAGGTTGAAGATGTTCATGAGATCGAAGAATTGGCCTAGCCATGTTAGTATACAGTATATCCACACATTGTGCCTAGACCTACCGTGAGTATCGCCGCAGACGGTGATCTCTTTGCCATCTGCGATATCGTGCTCGACCATGGTGGGCTCCTTCTTGACAATGTCCATGACCGCGATGATGATCTGGTAGACGTACTTCTTGGCCAGCTTCTTTCCATTCTTGAATCGCTCAATCATGTCTTCGACAAACTCCAGTGTCATCTTGTCTCCCAGCTTTGCGCCATCGTATGAGGGGTCTACAGCCATGTGTTCCAAGTCCAGGCCCTCTGCTGCCGACGGCGCATCTTCGACCTCGATTGCCTTGAGGAAGGCGTCTCGCTTGACGACCTTGTCGCACTCGGCCATGCGCAGCTTTGCGTTGGCATCGTTGGGGGCTTTCTTGACGACGAGCTTCCAGTCGCGGAGCGCTTCACGGTGCTTGAGGATGGCGGTATTCGCTGAGGCGCGGCGGTAGTATGCCTGGTGCTGCGATGAGCGTCATGATGACGATGTGAGTTTGCGACAATAGTACCTTGACGTTGTTTGGGTCCAATTCGATCGCCGTGTCGGCATCTTGTATAGCGTATCCATACTGTTCGAGCTTGATGTATGTCTGGAGGATAGATTAGTAGATGCTCGGGGGGCGCAAGTGGGCTGTGTACTTGTGCGCGGTTGGTGTAGAACGAGGGCTCTGCATTGTAGGCCTCTATGGCTTTGGTGTAGAAGTCAAGGGCCTTGTCCCATTCCTGGTTCCTGAAGGCATTGTTGCCCTGGTCCTTGAGCTTGGTGGCTTCGTCGGTCGGGGCACCCATGATGTATCGACGCAGTGCGGGACAAGCTGAGTTATGCGAGGCACGCGGGCGGCGGGTGTAGTTGCAGAAGGCGCGACGGGCTGGTGCACCTGTTGATTGACGGGAGGGAAGTTGCGTCCCTGCGCGTTAAGAGATTTGAATAGCAAACCAGTGACGTACGGCAACAAAATGAAGGTGACCTGTCGCCCGCACTGCCCGCCGAAAGTTATCAAACGAGTCTGTCCCGCCATCGCCTGGCCTTGCCGCTAAACGCCTCCACCAACGCCCAACCAACCAGAGACCTCGGCTCCGACTAGACATCATGGCGCGCAAGGGTAGGGCAACGGTCAAGACACCTAAAGACCGCTACATCACCGTCGACTCTGATGGCGACGAAGTCGAGCCTGATGTCACACCACCTCGCGCTACTACACGCCCCCGAGGAAATAGCAGGGCAAACGAGGAACCATACTTTGCGCATGAGTTGGAGAATGTCGATCCCGTAGCCTCGCGTGAGCGACTAAACCTCTCTAAAGCGGTGCTCGAGTCAGGTCCAGAGCCAGAGCGCCGACAGCCTCGCCAAGCTTCCGGAACCGTGGAACAAAGTAGGACACTTGCGGACGCTCTGTTTCCTGTCAGCTTCGACAACGACCTCCGTCCTCCCATCGAGTATTTCGGATCGCCTACATCCATCTTCGACAACCAGACTCCGCTTCACCATCAACAGCTTCTACAGCAGCCCCATCTCCCCCCTCAGAATCCTCCTACACGTCCGCGCGCTGCAGGTCGAGGTCGCGACAGCTCTTCTCTAGACGCCAATCTCGCAGGTCGTACTGAGCGCCCTGCTGTCACACCCAAGACCCGTCATCAGCCAGGCCAGCAGCCGCCCACGAACCCTCGTTCCAACGTTGAGAAATCCGAGATGGCACAGAACATGATCCAGGGCGGTGCGCACATACCGCCCGGCCAGCAGCGCAACATGCGCGCCTGCATGGTCTGCTCCATTGTCCGAACCCAGAATCAGTTCCTCACCCAGGGCTGCCCCAACTGCGAAGAGATCATCGAGCTCGCTGGCAACCCCGAGCAGATCAACGACTGCACATCACAGGTTTTCGAAGGTCTCATCACTGTCGCGGATACATCAAGGAGCTGGGTTGCCAGATATCAGCGTCTGGAAGGCTACGTCCCGGGCGTCTACGCGACCCAGGTCGAGGGTATCCTCCCGGAAGACGTGATTGGCGCGGTAGAGAGCGCGGGTATCAACTACGTGCCCAGGGACGGCAGTGAGCAGGATATGCTTCCTAAGGACTAAATGGGGGATCGTCCAAGGATAGGAGCAGAAACGTTTGTCGGACGCGGCGTATGAGAAGGGGAGGAATACCTGCATTGCATCTTCAGCGACGGAGTTACGGTAAAAGCGCATCAACGGGTGGCTTGATAAGATGACACAACAGCTTGAAGAATTGATCTCATTACAGCATGGAAGCACAACGTGACTGGTATCCGCGTGTATATTTCTGGTGTTGTACTGGTGTTCTCGTATCTGAGCCTGCCGCTAACGCTCCAGTAGAACGCCATCGGTTTCAGCTCCCGTTATATTCATCCAAATCGCCTATTCTTCCAAATACGACCATAGGATCATGAAAATTAGGCTTCCCGTCCGCTCAGCCATATACAAGCATGATACCGGCGGATTAGTAGTTAGGTGGATGACCACTAGCGAATCCCCGCTGTTGTATGTTTTTGCTCCTCTTTTTGCCTGTGGATGCTTGCGTGTGTGTGGCGAGCATGCATCGTCATTCTTTTTGCTTACGAGAAAAGGGTGCCCGGCGCGGCTGCTGCGATAGCATGAACTGTGCTGACGACTAGCGTGATGTGTCATTGGCCTTTGCCAGCACACCACTGCCTCCTTCCAGATCTGCCTTGCTTGCTGCCTTGAACACCTCAGCCACCCCATCCAAATGTCTTTCTGCGGGCGCAGCTTATGATTCGGTCAACAAGGCTCTGATCTCCAGCACATCAGCCTCCACATGACGTATCCCTGAGAAGGCTGAACTCTGTCATGTGGGCGTCAAGTTAGTTAATGTCGAACCATGAGAAGTACACTTACAGCTCCAACCTGGGCACCTTTATCCAGATTAACGCTTTTCCGTGTACCATCCACTACTTTCATCTCAAACCGGGCTCGTTGAAGAAATATACACCGGTCCGCATATGCGGATACCGCCATACAACTATGATCATTCCATTACTCCAGGATGGAAGTCCTGCGCATGATGGCAGTTTGTGTGAGTTATCAGACGTCCGAATCAATAGTCTCCAAACAGCGACTAACGGCCATCAGCGTTCAGCGAAAGCACCTCTCGAGAAGTCTCGTGGCAGAGCGCATGCTGGCCTATCATCGCATGCATGGTTACGGTCATGATGCAAAACACTGGTCGGGTTCTGGGCGCAAATCATGTGCTCAGTGCTGCTTTACGAGCTTCACCCTTAGTCTGCGTACTGGATACAGTGATGATGATTGCCGAATTCGTGTGTCTCTTGAACGTTGGATGCTCCATCACTACTGCTGCAAGGCATGTCTGGTATGGTCGATTCGAACATGAAAGCGCACAATCATTATTCAACCTACCGCACTCATCTATTCGAGGTGACGAACGATCCAGTTCTGTCTTCGACAACTCGGAAGTCCTCAGGGATGCGCACCTTGTTGCAGCCACAGCTTCGACCTCAAACTCTCCCGAAAGCCTCACAGTCTCCCAAGCGCCAACACACTCCGCGGACGGCAACTTCCTAGAGGGCACCGAAACGCCAGGTAGTATCCACCACCAAGACACAAATACACCTCCGACCGAACGGGGAGCTGTTGAAGTCTCTCCAGGGCCGACTACCCCTAGTCGGGATATCGAAGCCATAGCCAACCGCACTTACCTCGCAGGATCATCGATTGATCACAACTGGAGACAAAGCATATTTGCGTTCACTTTGGGAGCGGCTCCACAAGCTCTGAAAGTATTTGCTATGCGTGGCACTCCCATTACGCAGGCCTTCACATCAATATACGTTACCGCCTTTCTCGTGCCAGAGTTGTTTCGATTAGCAGCTGGAAGTGCCGGCGGAGTCGTATTGAGGCCAATGCCTATTGTCACCTATACTACAAAGGCTATTACGCAGATAGCGAGAATTCTATACAGCATTACAGCAGGGTGTGCCGTCTCCTCACAGTGCACTCTACTTGTCACTTTATGCCTATCTCACGAAAGCCATACTGCGATACAGGCTCTACTTTTCATCGGTCCCACGTGCATGGTAACTTGGGGTCTCGTGCAGATGTTAGTGTGGCTATCGAGGTCTCACATTCTTGCATCCCCACTTGCTTGTATCAAGCGGCTATGGTCCGTGGATTTCAAAGCCATCCGTTACAGGATATCCGGTATAGTAGCGAAGGCTGATCTAATCAACTTCTATACAGTACTCGTATCCACTTCTTTCGAAACTGATGTTGTTGTCTATAGTGTTTTGCTGTTTATAGGTTCAACGGTGACAGTACAGCTTGTTCTCATTACGGTTTCTGTTCAGATACCATTGACCCCATCCCCGGTCACTGCCTCCTTATTACCGCTACACATCTTCTTCATGAAACTTGTCCTGGCTATGTGGTTCGGATTTGTCACATTTCCCTGCATGTCTTTACTTCTCTACAACATACTTTTTGTTGGTTCTTTCTCAAATACCCCGCGAAGACTGACCGGTATCAAGGGTTCGATGGGCGAATTCGTAGCTGGATATGTGCTACTGAGTAGTCTTTTCACTGCATTTTATATGTACAGTCAATCATGGACGTCAAAAGGCACACATAAACCCGCATGGGCGGATTATCTCGGCTAGTGGATTCATTCTCAGAATAGTGCTATCAAGAATGGCCATTAGGTAGTAATTGCTCGATAGATCGTATGTCTCCCCACGCTCTTCACTTCCACCAAAGATGCATGTTCAACATGACATCCATCTTCGTTTTTCTTACACTAATTGCCCACTACTCTCCAACCAAACCACACTCCTCGGACTGACCACACTCATCTCCCCCACACCCACCGTACTACTCCTCACATCCAGCACAACCATAACACTCTCCCCATAGCTCAAATAATCAGTCTCGCAATTCAAGATCTCCGCCTCTGTAGTACTTAACTTCCCCTTCTCCTCCTCCTTCGGCTTAATCTTCGCGCGAATGTCCACATTCGGCAACAGCGTATTCCCTGACTTGAGCGGAATGAGCATGATAGGCCACTCATGTTCTTCGTCCTCCTTGGCAGTGAAGTGCGCACGTCGTTGACCGGCGACTAGCCAAACTTCGGGATTTGCGTCGATGGTGTAGACGAAGTCAATGGGCTCACTGACTTCGGTGAGATTGGCGGCGGAGAGAAGGCTAGAAGGTGAGGCCCAGCGGCGGGTGTGCGAGATGCGAAGGGTGGTCATGATAGGCTGGCCGACGGTTGCGATCGTCGATTGTGAAGATGCAAGGGGTGAGTTGAGGGATAGGAATGCGGTGTGTAGGATGTGGGTCTGAGGGATTGAGACTGTGATGACCATCCGGCGGGGTGGGTTTGGCGATGCCGGAGCGATCGGTTGCTGTGTCGTGTCGGCAGCATCGTCTTCGGTGAACAGGATGGTTCGGTGTTTCTGTCAAGACATTAGTATACACGGTCCATTTGAAGAAGACCAGTACTTACTTCATGCCACTTCTGCAGCCAGGTCCGCGTGTCATCACGGACGACAAGCGGTAAGCTCTCCAAACAATCTGTCCACCCCACCTCCTCGAACGCACCCAGGTCGAGCCTCTGCAGTAACGCGATCTTTTCGTATTGCGGTGGCAGGATGTGTTGCTCTAGTTGACTAGCAAAATGGTCGGTAAGCAAACGAGCCAGTCGATGAACTGGGCTGTCTTCCACAGCCTCAGCAAACATCACCCGCACTCGATCAAGAACGTCCTCATTCAAGCACCGGTACTCAACAGCCAACGATAGACTGCCGGTGGTGGAAATTCGACTTTGTCGCTTCTTGGCAACGTCCGTCGTTTTCTTGGTGACTTTGTACGTGACTGCGACAGGCTGCTTGGGGAACACATGGACAGCTTCTTTCGGGCGCCTTGGCGCATGGACATCGAACTCTTCTGACCCTTCTAATGCAACATCGAGAAGCTTCAGCGGTACATGGTTGGCAGTCTTGATGTTGAACTTCGAGAACAATGACTTGCTCTTGAAGTGGTCGTGAACGTTGACGTCTAGAGGTAACTCAACAGGAATAACGAAGGTCGAGGTATACTGGAACTGTCCCTTGGCGGTGAAATAGTCGACGTCGATCTTGACAGTAAGGTCTTGCAATATTGTCTCCATATCGTAAGGCACCTTCAACGTCGCTGTAGTGTCGGCTGGCATGGCACCAATAGCGATGACTCCCGGCGTTGGCTTACTCTCATCGATCTTGATCTCTCCTGAAGCCACGCTTGCATTTGCGGTTCGCAGCCGTAAACCTGCAGAGGCAGATTTTAGCCGAACTTCTGCGCGCGTAATCTCATTCCAGCCAGCTGAGCACTCGACCTCTATATGCCGTGGCTTGTCGATATGGATGAAGTGCGAGAGATAAATCCGGGCTTGGAAAGATTCACTACGCGGGAAGCACAGTATCCGAGCTTTCTTCGCGGCCTTGAGAGAATGTGCAGAGACCGAGGTGATGATGCCAAGTGGAGTTGTCGCCTCGGCCTTCTGGAAAGGTTCGTGTACGAAGACGATACGCTTTGCTTCGAGGACAACCCTGTCAACCATGTACGGTCCAATCGTATTCACGTTGCAGCCGATCCACATGCGATTCAAGCCCTTCTTCAACTGTATGGTTCCTGTCTCTTCGAGCCATATGTCCTTGGCTTGATTCGAGACTGCGCTGACCAGTCGGATTTTGGCTGCGCGTATTTCAATCTCGTCTTCGAGATGGTGTCTGAATTGAAGGCGTAACTGGAACCCATCTTTATCATCATAGTGTCGAACGTACGGCTCTACCGAGATGTCGCCAAAGTACTTCGGCATCTGGACCGTGACATCATAGGGTAGCTGTTGCGAATAGCTGATGAGTTCATGGAATACATCAGTAGTGTCCACTTTGTCGTCGTTCAGCCAGACACCAGGCATTTCATCTGCGTCGGTTGTACTGGCTCGTTTCGAGGCACTCTTGAACGCCATTCGGCTCGCCGCAGACTTGGCTAAGAGATCAAGTACCGTCCGCACATATTCATCTTTCCGGTTGAGTTTCTTGAGGCAGCGTGCGTGCATCTTGAGCATGGTTGTCTCGACCGTGTTCCATCTGCTCTCCGCAAAGTACGATGCCATACGTCCAAAGTACATGGCGGCTGCCGCGAAGTCACCAAGTTCGCTATAGTGATGTCAGTGATAGGCTTAATGTAATCCGAGAGGTGGCAAACATACAACCTGAGGGCAGCCAGATCCCCGAGCACGCTTTCTGCTGACTTGGTCTGGCCTGCGGCCATATAGTGCTTGACGATAAGATCACTCAAAACCTGTAAAAGTTAGCAACTTCATGCGGGGTTATCTCAAGTCTTCTGACCTCATAGAATTGTCGGAATTGCTTGATGGATGTCATCGCAGTGACCAGCGCTGCGGCAGATATACCGAGACGTGACTTCGAAGCTTCCCTCTCCGTTTCGGTACGAGACTGGTTTTGCTTCGATTCATCCTCTTCCTCTTCCTCGTCTTCTAGATCAACCTCAGTGAGTTCTTCTTTAGCACTCAGAGATGCCAATATAGCATTCCAGCCAATATTCCAGCCCATGCTCTTGCCTGCATGTTCGAGCAGACGTCGCTGAATTGCGAGAAGCTGCGCTCTCGTACCAGCCAGCTCCTGCAGGCCGTTTTTAGCAGAAGGGATTGTGCTCTGTTGGCCAGGTAGTGGTCGATCGTGATACTGGCCGTTCTCAAATACGACTTGTGCATTGGCTGCAGGTTGTGAGTATGGCATGTCTGATACTGGTCGCCCATGATTCAGAGATGTCGATCTGGATGGATGGATCATGGACTTCTGTTCTGAGACCTTCATCTTTTGTTCTTTGTTGCGACCACCAAACGAAAGACTCTTGCCAGAAGAGCCTGCCGATAGATTTCCAGAGGACTTCGTAAATGGAAGAGATCCTGTAGATGTTTCACGCAAGACTTGCTCCAGCGCAGCGAAAGTCCACGAACGAACGATGTTCTCGACGAGATGATCAGGAAATGTGGTATCGTGAGCTTTCGCACTACAGCGGATTAGTGCTGGGCTTGAATGGTTGTAGATGGACTTACCCGTGAATTAGATCATCTCGCAAGAGCCGCCCAGCAAAGGTGATGAAGTTCAGTGCACGCGAGCAGAGTTCAGCCAGTGAGAACAGATCCTCTGAGTCGTTCCCTTGGCCGCCCGACTTCATACCAATAGCGCTGTCGTCAGCTGAGCGTTGTAACACGCCGGCGTTCGGTCGAGGTTGTAGCTTGGCCGCAAGGTCGGAACGTGCCGAGACGGAATTTCCAAGCCTCAACAGTAAGAACATCTGGCGAGCGAAGATGTAAAGCCTGAAGTCGAAGATCGAAATGTTGTTTGCAAGGATGAGACCGCGATAGTCTTTCTTGAGCGCGTTGATCGGCCTATCATCGTGTATGGATGGTCCTGATTCATCATTACCATCCTGCTGTGCGATCTCTGCTGCTGTCTTATGTATGTCTTCTGAATAGCTAAGCAAAACGCTTCCTTGCGCGTCTTCGCTCGACTGATCACGTATGACGCTGTCTAGGCCGATGGAAAGCTCATCATAGCCAAGTAGCGCATCTTCAACCAGACCTACGCTTTCGAAACCTCTTGCCAGCCCTTCCTTCAGGATAAAGAATGTGTTGAAGTTCCAACCAGGAAACGAGCGCTGAGCGTCGTTCTTGCGAATGTCTTCTTCATACTGGCTCACCCGGAGGTCAAACGAAAGAAGGATTAATACCTTGAACTTAGCGATGACATCAGCCCAAGCGCGCTCTTGTTCCTGGGGGCTCTCAGTAATAGCGGGGGTAGCGGCAGGTGCAGCAGCTGGAAGCATGTGCTGTGGAACTCTCTCTTTTGGCACTCGTATTTGAGCTACCCGGTCGGGTGCCGATTTTGATGAGACATTGAAGTCGGCGCGAAGCTTTTCCAGTAAGGTCGTCGTCCCGCGCGTCCATCTAGATGCTGCTCCAGACTTCTCCTTCTCACCGGTTGTAGTATTAGAGGATCCACGAGGCTGGCTTGCTGCCGGCGTCTCGGGCACTACGACATGTAGAATCAACCATTCGTACGCATCATGATTTTCCTGCGTATTCGCCGTACTGCTTTGAGAAGGTGGGGTGTGTTCCTTCACCCACTCGCGGACCTGCTTACGGGCAGTTGCCTTGTAAGTCTCTGAATCGTCGCACCTCAAAAGGTAGACCTTCAAATAAGGTGTTTGGCGCAATCCTGGGATCTGATGCCGTCTCTCTTTCTCTTTGTTAACCGGCCTGAAGATCTCATCCGTGTTCCTATTGGGCGTACCTTGGCCAGGTGCTGAAGTCGACGAAGCCGCACTTGCAGCCTGTGCTGATTCTTTACTGGGCACGAGATCAACATGTAATGAGTCGATAGATCTTAGTGGCCGTGTAGGAGCCTTCCAGTGCAAGTTACGAAGAGGCAATCGCGCAGCCAAATCTTCTTGTATCAATGAAAAGACTCCAGAAGGGTCATGGTACTCGACTGTGAAGTATGAGTATAGGGGTGTTGAAGTTGCAGGGGTGCATACCCGTCACTTTAGAGCTCGAGAGCCCGTCCATCACCGTAGGTTCGGCCGGAGTCTGCCTAGAACCATCCTCTGTGGCACCCAGGGCTGGCGCACCATTTCCAGCCACACTCATGAAACGTGCACGATGGAATTATCGGTATAACGGCGGATTATGTGATAGACGACGTTTGCTTGAGTGCGCGGGTAATGATGCCGTTGCGAGATGTACGTTGCGCATTCGGCGGCTTCACCGCTAGCCCGGACTAGGCCAAATCCGGTGAAGTCTCGTCAAAGGCCTCCGCCACATCACGTGTGAGCGTCTTTCCATCAACCAGTCGCTGCGCAAGTCTCCCACCATCTGCTCATCACCGGTCAACAGCCGTACGGTCTCGCTTCACCCTGCTACCGATGGGCAGATGCGCCCATTCAGCCCTGTGATATGCCTTGTGGAGTCGTGTCAATGCCTCAGCTGAGCGTCGCATTCATCGCATTGGCCTTTCCATGAGGGGCCTGGAGTTTGCGCCATTTGGACGTGTTGTCGTGAGCTTTATCTCATAAATCCCATGTCGCGGCCAATGTGTCGAAGGGTAAGCATGCCAGCGATTCTATCTGGACGTATTTGAAGCCTGAACGCATATTGTCCTCGTCCCTCACTGTGCAGCAACGGCTCCTTGCCTCTCTGGCTTTTCGGACAGCTTGTCTCAGCAATTACACGAATCAAGTCATCCATCGGTTTATCGCCACGACATCGTACTCATCGTTCTCAAGATGGGAATGGGAGACTACTCACCTGGCAGCATCTGGTACTATGCACCAAACAAAGCGGCACCCATAATCTTCATTATTCTCTTCTCCATCTCCGGTGCGCTACACGCGTGGCAGACAATGTAAACACCTCGATAGTCGCAGTTGCGCACTACTGATATCTCTCAGCAAGCACAAGTCATGGCGAACAACAATCCTCCTGCCGTGGGCTGCTCTTCTGATGATCAGCGGTTTCGCAGTGCGTCTCGCAGGCGCTTACGACACTGACAAGCTGGGCTACCTTATAGCGTCGACTGTTCTTATCATGTCCGGGCCGCCGGTATACGCGCTCATCAACTACTTCATACTGTCACGACTGCTCTACTACATACCCTACCTGGCCCCTCTTCACCCAGGGCGGGTAGCAACAACCTTCATCGGCCTCGATGGCGTATGCGAGATCCTGATCGGACAGGGTGCATGGCGCATGGCCAACTCCAGCTCTACCGATGCAGAACGTCAACTCGGCTCAGATCTCGTCACCGCATCGCTTTGTCTCCAGGCAGCACTCTTCGGCGCCTTTGGTCTTCTCGCTGCACAATTCCATCGGCGCGCCAACAAAGCTGGGGTACTAAAGCAGGATCTACGCGTCGTACTATACGTCATGTACGTGAGTGCGACTATCGTTACCATACGCTGCATATATCGCCTCGTGGAATACATCCTCGGTTGGGAGTCCTCCATATATCAGAACGAAATATACTTCTGGATCTTCGAAGCTGTCATTATGTTTCTCAACACCGTTTTACTCAATCTGTGGCATCCGGGTAAACGACTACCTCCTTCCAACTCGGTGTTCTTGGCTCGCGATGGCGTGACTGAACGGAAAGGACCAGGCTGGGGTGATGACAGACCGTGGATCATTACCATCTTCGACCCTTTTGATATCTGGGGTCTGTTCAAGGGGAGTGATAAGAAGACACAGTTCTGGGATATGAGCGATGCGGAGTTAGAGGCGGCTCGGGCAGAAAAGAAGAAGAACAAGCGAGGAGTAGTGAAGGGCTTGGTAGACCCTTTTCATCTTTGGGGCGAGAGGGGATACATTGGCAGGTATCTCAAGAAGGACAAAGGTGGCAGCGCGAAAAGTAACGAGGGTGCGGTACAGCTCATACACGCCGGCCAGCAGAAGTACAATGGTAAGAACGCGAATGATGCAGTCTGATGATGGGTGTGGATGACAATCAGATCTATGGAATCTTCTCCTTACCCATCTATCGTTCTTCCTATTGTCGCTGGTCATCTCATTCTTTCATCTTACGCACTTCTTGTCCATCCTCGTAGTCTCCAGAACACCCTTTCGTTGAAGCAAATATTGAATAGTTTCCATCAAGCAATCAATCAGTCTGTTATAACTACTCCCTTACAGACCCGCCATGACAAGAAAGATCCTACACCAACCTAGCCGTTCAGTAACTATGCCCAACAAGATGTTCTACAAGATTTTCATCCCCTCAGTTCTCCTCGTCCTCATTGCTGCCATCGCGGCATTACACCACTACAGGCCGAAATTCTTCCCCGGGTTATGGAACACCCTATGCAACGCAGTAGTACGGCTTTACACTTGCGTCCAACAGCAGTGGGCCCAACGAAGGTCACAAGGACAGCAAAACAGCAACGTTGCGAATGCGCCCAATGCACAACCCGTTAAACCCTCGACACAGCCGCCTCCAGCGGTGGCTTCATCACAACCGACCTCCAACGCTGGGCCCCCCGCAACGAACCAGTCGCTCCCGAGAGATGGCATCGAGCTTCAGAGACGCGCGGATACTGGGGACGCATCAGATCTGTTGCCTTTCGACCCTCTAACTACAAATGTGCCGGTACATCATCCACATCCACTAGATCATATTTCGGAAGCGGAAGACTCGTCTGAGAGATCAGGTACGTAGTCGACTAACCACCTTGACATGAAAGAGTGGCAAGATTTCTAACCTGAGCAGTGAGATGATGCGAAGGAATGACTGGAGGAAGAGTGTCAAAGTGACGACCTCTTTGGGATGTAGTCTCGGCAGAAGTTGAAGCCGAAAGGGAACGCGTATGGAGCTTACAGCATGAAGGCGGTTGTACGTAGACTTTTTCAGCTATTGGCGGAAATACCGAATGGCGGCATGATAATTCAAAATTCCTCATGCATGTGATGATGCGCGACTTGCGATTTAGTGATTCCAGGCGTTGAAGCTATTACGCGGCAGGCGCTACGCGTCCTGTCAGGCCCCGGGTGTCGTCACCATCTAGTCAAACGCGACATTGGTTTTCACCATCACTAACCAGAGGCTATTTCGTGAGAGATGCAATAGACGTTAAAAATTCATGATAATGCTATGCTTCTATGTAAGCAACAGACCTACTTCCAGGTAGGTTGGTGAATATGCAAAACCCTTAACCGAGAGGTTGTAATCCATGCCAGTCTTGATAACGCCAACGATGCACGTATGCATTGTAACAAAAAGTCATTACGCTGGACAGGTATTAGGAAAATTGTAGTCCGCACATCAGAAGCCGTTGAAGCCCATGAGGATGCCCGCACCCGCGACCGCAGCACCGCCAACCCATGGGTTTGCGGTTGCGGCCGGCATGGCAGCGCCGGTAGAGGTTAAGATTCCACCGCCACCAGTTATGTTGGGCCCATCGATTCTGGGTCCGCCGGTACCAACGGCTGCAGTAGACACTGCGTTGGGAACACCTGTAGCGTTGGGTACGCCGTCAGAGCCTTCTTGAATCTCCTGAACGTTTTCTGAGGTGGCGTTGAAGTTTGTCTGGGCAAGGGAAATTTCGTTGTTCTCAAGGTCGTAGACAACGTATGCGGATCGTAGGAAAGTATCGCCGAGAACGGCGACAGAGGAGCCCGCGGGCCCAATGCCAAGTATGCAGACGGGCTGTCCACGACTAACGGCAGCAACTATGACAAGCTCGTTGAGTGGGACAGAGATCGTGACACCGGAGAAGTTGAATTCAAGCGAGCCTTCCTGATTCGCAAGGTCGCAATCGACAGTGGCTGCGCCCTGCGAAGGACGGTACTGGGCGCCGAAGGTCTGGTACAGAGCGCTCGCGACATTATCGGGAAGATACATCAAGGAGGACCCTGAGTCAAGCAGGACCGGTACGTTGGAATCGTTGAAGATAGAACCGTTCTCGCCGTTCTGCCCCATACCAGTTAGAGCGATGATGAATTCGGCATATTGTCCACGCTCTGGGATAATTGGTAGTGTCTGTAGTTCACCCGAGTACTTGTCGGTGTCTACGCCTCCAAAGAGAATGCTTCCGGTCGACGCATCCAGGTCGTTCAGCCATAGCGAGTATGCGTTTGAGTTGATAGTACCGTCGTCCTTTAGCTTTTGAGGCAAGTTGGGGTATGGTTCTAATCCTGCGCGTCCTACGGCAACTTCGTTGATGGTGTAGCCAATTCCGAGGATACCCTCCGGTGAGCTCGATACGTAGCCGATACCGAACTGCAGGTCTTCTACTGTCTGGCCGCCGAGGCGGAAGTTGTCTGTCGCGTAGTCTCCTGATGCGCCTGACCCGTCAACGTATGAAATGTTGAACGCGCCATTCACGTAGTTGTATGTCGAAGAGTCGTTCGCGTTATATGTGCCCGATTCGCCGCACTGGTTGCCCCCTTGGCTACACAGATTCGAGTTCACTGAGTTGACCCAGAGATCGCTGCTGCCGGTGTCGATGTGGAGGCGGAAGTTCTGTTCGGGGGTGCCTAAGCTGGCGTTGGCGAAATAGAGTGTCTCGAGGTTGTCAAGCGTCTGCTGGACAACATTTTGCCGTCTTCGTAGCTGGTCATGTGCGACAGGGTTGACATTCCGGCGCTGGGTATCTAGACGCACTACTCTTGGGTTCTGAAGAAGTCAGCATCGCTGTTCACAAAGCTCTGGTGAAGCGCACGAGGCGCTGCGGGAGGATTCGCTTCGCAGTGAATCTGGGGTGCCAAGAGTCGCACTTACCTCTCGCGGTGCAAGCCTCACTGCTACAGCCGACGACGCCAATTGCGCCGCCAAGAACGTCGAATACTTCATGATGTGGTTTCTGAGAAGAGGATCCTAGGGATGTGCGATCGATGTATACCACGGAAGTGAAAGGATCCCTGGTGTGGCTTGGTAAAACCTGACGCACGAGTGGTCGGAGTTGGGTGAGGGCGGCAATAGCCTTGTGTTTGAGATTGCAATTGAAGTCGCAAAAAGCGGAGCGCTGTCCAAGCACAGTGCGAGTAGAGGATGACAAGGGAATAATAGCGACAAAGCAGAAACAAACGAGCTGTGACTAGGAATACAGTCGATGCGAAGTAGAGGCGCAGGCGCGAGGCTTTAGTCGGCGCAGGGGGCGTTCGAGCCTTGTGATGACGACGCGTATGATGAGGTCAAGTCTGGACCTGTAACGGATTCTGTGGCCCTTTAGTGCACCTGCCCACGTAACAAGCATGGGCAGCCGCCGCCATTTCCGGGCCTAAAATCGCCAGCCAACGGGGCTTGTGTGTGCCTTGCTGGGGGATCCGCAGGGCGTGGCGTTGCCTCCATTACGAGACGATTCGTTTGTATCGCAAAGCCAAGCGCTTGGTGCCGATGCTGGCATCCCTTGCCGCCGTGCGCCGCCTGCGCCTTGTTCGCGCTCCAAGGCTGCGCTGACGAGGCCAACATTACCAACGACATTCAGCATTCACAACTTCATCAGCAAACGTCTGGGACTGCTTCTATACAACAGCTCGCTGACGTGCGTGGACTTGGTAGGTTGCGGACCGCTTCCGTCAGCCGCATACGTCACCCTGTCAACCACCAGGATCCCAGTGTCTTGACGCCGTCGCCATGTCGCAAGCTACTAAAGCAATGCAAATAGCCCGTATGTTAGCGACTGAGGAGCGATCGGGTGGTTTCTTCAGGCGCCCGATGCTCGATGGCTGCGCCTCTCAAAAAAGACGTTTGGGGCTGAAACCTCAGGACCTGCAGCATCGGTCGGTACCTGAAAGCCCATCTGGCATGCCAACTGAAGATCCCTCGCGAAGATGATTTCGTACTATGCGTTGTACAGGCGTGCAGGACAATATGTGCAAGAACATAGCCTCGATCCGTACCGGCGCCAGTGCGTGAACTGGAGAGAAAATCCCGATCCGATCTATCGTGCTACGCAAGTGACGTCGCGTCGGACGAATCTATCTTTAGCGCCAAGGGCATGATATTTCGCTGCCGCGGCTGCGCGTCGATCGTGCCCGGCTCACGTGAGCACTAGTCCCAAGACGGATGACCCGTGAAAGCGCGTTTGCAGAGCATCGCGTGTTTCGCGTCACCCCTCCAAGTCAACCACCACAGCCCAAAATGTCAAAAGCCGAGTCCTCCAAAGCCGCCGCCAGCAATGGCGTCAAACCCAACCCCAATGCGGCTGGCGGTGCAAACTACGAGCTGCCATGGTAATTCACCGCTCGTGGCCTTCGCCAGCTTACTCCGACTAACATCGTCCCAGGGTAGAGAAATACCGTCCTGTCTACCTCGATGATGTCGTCGGCAATACCGAAACCATTGAGCGCCTCAAGATCATCGCAAAAGATGGCAACATGCCCCATATGATCATCTCCGGTATGCCTGGTATCGGCAAAACCACGTCCATCCTCTGTCTCGCACGCCAACTCCTCGGTGATGCCTACAAAGAGGCTGTCCTCGAACTCAATGCCTCGGACGAACGTGGTATAGACGTCGTCCGCAACAGGATAAAGGGCTTTGCGCAGAAGAAAGTCACATTGCCCCCGGGCAGGCAGAAGCTGGTCATCCTCGACGAAGCGGACAGTATGACCAGCGGTGCACAACAAGCTCTGAGGAGGACAATGGAGATATACAGTGCAACAACCCGATTTGCATTCGCTTGCAACCAGTCGAACAAGATCATCGAGCCGCTACAATCGAGATGCGCCATCCTCCGATACGCCCGCCTTACCGATGCGCAAGTCGTGCGTCGCGTCATGCAGATTTGCGAAGCCGAAGACGTGAAATACTCAGACGACGGAATTGCGGCACTAGTGTTCTCAGCAGAGGGAGATATGCGACAAGCCATCAACAACCTGCAGTCGACATTTGCTGGTTTCGGCTTCGTCAATGGCGACAATGTCTTCAGGGTGGTCGACAGCCCGCATCCCATCAAGGTGCAAGCCATGATCAAGGCGTGCCATGAGCAGCGTATCGACGATGCTCTGACATCACTGAAGGAGCTGTGGGATCTGGGATACTCGTGTCATGACATCATCAGCACAATGTTCAAAGTTACAAAGACGATTGACACGCTGAGTGAGCACGCAAAGCTGGAGTTCATCAAGGTGAGGGTTCGCAACGGGCGATTTTTACATAGACTAACAGCAATCAGGAAATTGGCTTTACCCATATGCGCATCCTTGAAGGCGTACAGACCCTTCTGCAATTGTCTGGCTGTATTGCGCGCTTGTGCAAGATCAATATGCAGCCCCAGCTGTTCGCACTCCCTACATCGAAATGAAAACATTCCTTCGAAGCATCTGCAACATTTAGCATGGAGTTTGGCGTTCACATCTGGCGTATGTAGGCCTGTACAGGCATATCCTGGTGCAAACGCTGTTTGACGACCTTGATATCGAAGTTCTGTTTGTCTATCCGCTCCGATTCCCAGTGACTTGTTTTGCTACGAAAAGCCTCTAACCACAGTCGGCATTGATGCCTGTATATTGCGAGGCCTCCACAAATTGTCACACGCGTCGTTTGCACAAACGTGTATCGTGTCCTGTGTTTCCAGCAAACTTCTTTACTACATATCAGCAGGCACATGAACTCACATTGATGGCTCACTACAGTCAGAATCTACAACTCACTATCCATCCCACGACCATGTCTGAAATGCAAGAAAATCCCACACCTGTTGACCAATCCTCACCAGCTATCGCATCGACCATGTCTGATGTGAAGGAAACCCCAACCGCTCCTGACCAATCCTCATCAGCTATCCCATCGGTCACGTTTGATGTGATAAGAACCATTCCTGACCTCGACAAATCTCCACTCTCAATCGCCCAGGCCACCAAGGAGATGAAGCGACCTCCCCCCATCGACACCACACGTAACTCCACCATCGACATTGCAAAAATCACCCCACCAGGTCAGACCGACAAGTTTCCCAAGGAGGCTTTAGGTACCTACACCCCCAAAAACGCACCCGTGACAGACGCCATGATCGAACGCACCTACCAAAGCATTCTCCGAGGGGACTTCGGTATCGACCTCAATGCTTTCAAGCCCGACGAGAACGACCCGGATTACGATGTACGAAGGCACTTGTCGTTGGTGCAGCTGGCGCTATTGGCGACGATGCAGGACGACCACCAGGAAAGGATCATCGAGGCCATCCGCGATGACGCCGAGGGTAGTGTCTTCTGGAAGGGACCTGGTAGTGAGGATGCTGGGATCGGGTGGCGGAAAGATGATGAGGAGTTCAAGGCTGAGATCTGTAGGCAGCGTTGATGACATGAGCAATACATATGAAGTCTCCTCCTCGACAAGGGGCTAAGCTAGGGAAGTGCAAGAAATGATGAAATCTTTGATACTAGGAATAAGCCATGGACGCATCACTAGTCTTCGTGCATACTACAGAGAGTTGATTTATAGTTTCTTTTCATTCGTGATAGTCATGCACACCACTTTGATGAAACCTAACGCACAGACTACATTGACCTCGGTAACAACAGCACGACTTAGTACCCCGATGTCGTCGCAGGATAGATAGGCGAAGGGAAAGCCTGAATGTATGACGACGTAATCGGCACGAACGATTGCGTGTGAGTTGCATTCGCAGAACCAGAGGTTGTCAAATTGGCAGTGACCTTCTCCTCGCCAGTCGCGATATCGTAGTGGTACAGAGTACGGTTGAAGTACGCTAACGCGGCAACAGCTACAAGCCGAGTTAGCAAAGCCCGTCATCTGCCCAGACTGGCTGGAATGGGTGTAGCCAGAAGACTTACGCTGGTAGTAAGGAATCTCATGACCGGCCTCGTAGACGCGCGCAAAGCTGAAGTTGCCATACTGGCGTACCTCGCCGTATTCCGTGCCATCCACCATCATAGGCGCGTAACCTGCGGCACGGAACTCGTCGCTGTGAGTGTACTCCATCGCCAGACTGATAGCTTCACCACCAAACCAGTTGCCTGAACGTGTTAGAACCATCGAATGACTGGTAGGTATCAAAGGACTCACAGATGTAGTCAGCATCGCCGTACGCCAAGCTAACACGCACATCCTGGCTGAGCAAATACTCCAAATCGAGCCTGAAGTTGGGGTAGATGAAGTCTCCCGTATTCTGGAAAGCATAATAGATGCCATTGCTACCAGAGTAGTTGAGCGTAACACCAAGAGCATCCTGGATTTCTGCAAGGTTCAGGTAATCGCCGAAGTAGGAGGGAGGTGTCGGGTCCTCGTATGTGTGACGGATATCGTAGACGCCGCGGCCTGAGTAATAGTAGTACGGAGATTCGACGTTGTCACGGCACATGTCTGCTGCTTCGTTGCAGATCTGCATCTCGCCTGGTGTTAGCTCGGCTTCGGTGATCTTAGCATCGGCGTGGTAGTAGGTGGTGTTGCCTTCGGCGGCGGCTCGGCAGAGGGCGATCTGATAGAGACATCCGTTGTACATGTTGTTCGCAAACTTGGCGTACGAATAGACGGTGTCGTTATACGCCTTGATGCCGTAAGTGTTGTTGACAGCAAACTCTGGGTAATGCTCGGCTTGAACGGCCTCGTCGATGATTCCGTTGATTATGCCGAGCGAGTTGAAGTTGAGTGGGTATCCGGGCATGCTTCCGTTCTCAATCTTCAGGTTCTGGTTGTAGAAGTAGCTGAAGAATGCTGGGCCATAGTGACCGCCGTATGACTCGGTGAAGAGGTTGAAGTCTCTCGCTGCATCCAAGTCTCCGAGCTTGGCATCAAACTTGGGGATGGTAGCCAGGAGGGCTTGGAAAACATGCTACATGTATCGAATGAAATTAGCGCTGACACAAGCACTCCACATTAGATTACTACTCACCCACACAGCAACGGCAGCAAGATCCGTGGTATCGATAGTACCAGTGTTCAGCGGCTCCAGCAGAGGCCATCGACCGGTAGCGGGCCATTCGCTAGAGTTGTAATGGAAGTCTTCAGAGAACGAGTTGAAACTACCGACACCCTGCTTCTGGTAGCTGAAACCAGTTCCGACAGGCTGCGAGATGTACAGCATGTTCGAGACATTGTTCCAGCTGTATGGGTTGTACACTGTGGTGAGATTCTCATCGATCATGCAAGGTCCATTCTCCTCGAATAAACCGATCAGCGAGTCAGATCCAGGACCTCCGTTCAACCACAAGGTGAACGGGTCTGAGGCTGGGTCATTACGGGACTCGAAGAACCAGAAGAACACATGGACCTGTATGGCATTAGAATGAGCGCTTGCATGCATGGGTGAGATTGATACGCACATCAGGCGTCAAGTCGACATATCCAGAGTAGCTGTCCACGCCGGGAGTAGTCTCGCAGATACCAGGGTTCTTGTACCGAATAGTGACATTGTTCGGAGCAGTCGCGGTCTTGTAATTGCTAGTCTCTTTCGGCAAGTACAAGTGGTCGCTCCTCTTGGTCCACTGCTTCTGAGAGACAGCAGCAGCCTGTAGGGCGAGGCTTGAAAGCGCCAACAAAGGCGTGACTGCCGACTTGGTGAACATGCTGACAGCTGCAGACAAATGGCGCAAGAGCAGTAAGAAGAGTGTGAGAGCGACTTACCCTAGCGTATTTAAGCAGTCTTGGAAAAGGCTTGTCAAAGCTTGTCGTTATACGCGCGTTGAGGTCACTATCTTGAATCTCGGCGGGGTTGTCGAATGAGAAGGGCTCGCGCGTCTGACATGGTTTCGCTCCTGCCCCAACGGGCTTAGGCATTCCGTTCAGCACCGGTACCATGCTCTTTAAAGCATGTAATCTAACCAGCCTCGGTCCGCGACGTTTATTGCCGAAGATAAGTTGCTCAGGCACGGCAAAGTTTTGCAGAACATGTCGTCAGCTTATAGGGATTGTCGGGTGAGATCACAATATGCGGTCAGAGTGTTCGGATACGCTCACATACTCAGGATGGAGACGAATGTTTGACTTCTTGATATGTAGTCTAGTCTAATCTACATTGGTCTATTTACTGATACAGACACCGTCTGTAAATGTCTCTCTGATCACCTAGCACCGATGTGCCTTGGACCATCTTTCGTTTTCGGAGAGTGGAGTTTTCGAGCCTTTCCGTAACCTTGCATCACATACCCTCTACTGCTCCTCCCAGGTCAAGTTGAAGCGTCCAGGCGCACTCTGATACTCATTCAGATGTGTCACCACTTCGTCGGCGCTAAGAGCCTCAGAGATAATACCAGCGTTGGTGGGCGCAACGAAACCGCTGGTCACAGCGTTCTTGACCCACTCGATGAGACCACTCCAATAGCCGTCCACGTTGTATACGATGACAGGCATGTCGTGAATGCCCAGCTGGTTCCAGGTGGTGATCTCCATCAGCTCCTCAAAAGTTCCGTAGCCGCCAGGCAGAGCAACGAAGCCGCCGCCCGGTCCGCCCTTGACGACTTCCTGAGCCATCATCTGCTTTCGCGTGTGCATGTCCTTGACAACAGTAGTGCGTCCATATTTCTCTGCATCGATAGAGTGGCCGTTCGGGTTGGCAAGGTCGTTGTGCTGCTCGAGTTGAGTGAGAGCGCCGGGGATGATGCCGTGGACCGAGTCGGGGCCGGACAGCGAGACGAGGGTTCGTGCTACCTCGCCCATGAGGCCGACAGTGCCGCCGCCGTATACGACCTTGGTGTTGGCCTTGTGAAGAGCATGCGCAAGTTGCCTCGCTGCCTCCATGTGGACTGGCGATGTGCCATTGGAAGCGCCGCAGCTGTATCGCAGTCAGCCATTGGATCCATCAATCGGCTGGCGTCCTCTCTACATACAATACGGCAACGACGGGCTGCTTGGCAGAGCCATTGCTAGCTGTTGCGTTGTTGTCCGCCATTGTTGGTCGGATGGTTGATAGAGAAACTCGGAACGAGGGGAACTGGAGTCGGAACGCGGGCTGTCAAAAGCAATTGACGTGTTGAGGAGGGGCGGCGACAGAAGCTTGAGGGAGCATCTCCAACGGAGGGGGGGTTAAGGCAGCGATAGCCCCATTATAAGGTCGTCAAGGTGATATTAGGCAGCACCTTTTGCGCAGCATTTTCATCAACCCATAGCTGCCATCCCTTGGTGAAGGGTAAGCTCCAAAGGGTATGCATTTCGGTGAGGTGCATGAGGTCACCGCCACCTGGGCCGGGACCTCGAGGCCCATGTGGCTAGACCCTGACGCGGGACAGGCACGGGCCCTCGGCGGAACCGCCAATTCCTCGGAAAGTCTCCAGATTATGTGTTCAGAGTTCATCGCGAGTTCATCTCCCTTCTCCACATAACAAGCTGCTCAAGTCGGAATTTAGATTCCGCACGTTGCCATCATGCCAGAGGCACAAGCAGCCGCCGCGCCGCCCGAGGAGGGCAAGAGTGTCAGTCGCAAACAAGACCCCTCTGCTCCGAGATGATAGCTAACGGCATCATGATAGCTCGTCAAGTCCATTGTACAAAGCGTGGGTCTGTTCCTGCTTATCCAGGGTGGCATGAAGTACTTCATGCCCCAGACTGCCAAACCCGCCCCCACCGTCAACGATCCCGCGCAAACTGGCTCCGTCGCCGCCGTCAAACCAGCTGGCAATGTCGTGATTCCCGCATGGGAACAGCGTCCACAGTCCCTCGATCCTGGTGCTCAATACAGCCATATCCCATATGCTGTCGCGCCCATGTGGCCTTCCGGCACTGAGATGGACATCGCCATGTACATCTCCTCGTCCGTCGCCATGCCCCCGCTCAAATCGATGCCTAAGGACTCGCTGTTGATCGAGGAGAAAAACTTCAAGTTTGGAGACTACAAGGAGAACAGAGAAATCCATACCGAGTTCAAGGTTCCAAGGGAAGTGCAGCATAATGCTACTCTGCTTGCTCACTTCTACGTTGCGCAGAGTGGCAGCGTGCTCGACCCCACGCAGCCTGGCTACGACCACAGCAAGGCCTACCACTTCATCCGTCCATTGTCCCAATACCAGCCCAAAAAGAAGATCGCGAAGACGAGGAACTTGCTGAGCGATATGCCAGAAAGAGCCGAGGTAGAAAGCGAAGAGGAGAAGAACGCGCCAAAGATTGTATCCTCCTACTACCATCCCAACTTCACCGTCTCCCTGATTCCCGACGCGGGCACTTTGCAGTATGCCGCCATGCATCCCGGTCCCAGGCGGTTCATCACACTCGAGGCTACCGGTGCACGAGATGCAAGTGGTCAGAACACCTGGTACTATCCCATCGTGTTCACCAACACCTTCTGGCAGCTCAAGAAGCATATGATTGAGCTGAACGACACCGTTACAACCCTCCCGCTCAACGTGAAGCTCAACAACCTCGCGCACTGGAAGTACAACATCTTCGCTGCAGTCGACGAGAACCTCAACGCCAACGCCAGGGCCGCGGCTGCAGGTCAATCTACGCCCGGAGGTGGCGATGGCTCTGAGATGGAGATGTTCAAGGAAATCCTTATCGACAGCAATTCATACCTCCTCGCCATTACCGCGGTCGTCTCCATCTTCCACATGATCTTCGAGATGCTCGCTTTCAAGAACGATGTCCAGCATTGGCGCAAGAAGAAGGACAATATTGGAACTTCAGTCCGCACCATCGTCGCAAACGTTTTCATGCAAGCCATCATCTTCCTCTACCTCATCGACAACAACGAGAACACATCCTACATGATTCTATTCGGCCAGGGCATGGGCATGGCAATCGAAGCATGGAAGATCACCAAGTCGGTCAACGTGCGCATCCGCCAAACAATGCCCGGCTCTCTGCTCCCCTACACCATCGCATTCGAAGACAAGCACGTCCTGTCCGACACGGAAAAGAAGACCGAAGAATACGACGCCGTCGCATTCAGGTACCTCTACATGGTCGCCGTGCCCCTCCTCATCGCCTACGCCATCTACTCTCTCATGTACGAGACCCACAAGTCATGGTACTCCTTCATCATCACCACGCTCGTCGGTTCCGTCTACGCCTACGGCTTCCTCATGATGGTCCCTGCCCTCTACATCAACTACCGTCTCCAGTCCGTCGCCCACATGCCCGGCCGCGCCATGACATACAAGTTCCTCAACACCTTCATCGACGACCTGTTCGCTTTCACCATCAAGATGCCCACTCTGCATCGTCTGGCCACCCTCCGCGACGACGTAATTTTCTTCGTTTACCTGTTCCAGACGTGGAAGTACAAGGTTGATTACAACCGTGTCAATGAGTTTGGACAGGGTGGCGATGATGAGGAGGTCGAGGAGAAGGATGCTAATAAGCCGTTGGCTGCTCATCCGGGTGGTGATAAGAGCTTGAAGGTGCCTGATCAGGAGAAGTTGGAGAAGGTGCAGAAGGAGAAGGCGGAGGCTCAGGCGACGGGGAGTCAGAAGAAGAGTGGTGCCACTAAGAGGAAGTAGGGTCCTTCCCTGAAAGTAAGGCTGTAGGTCTCTTGTACGGATTTGGTCGCTTAGTGATGTTGTATAATTAGGTTCAATTTATTCAGAAAGGATGGTTTTGTGAGTACAGCGTTGATGCGATACATAGGTTGAAGACAGGACTCGGTTTCTTGGATCCAACCCATGTATCGCATCAACGCTGTAGCCACAAAATCATCCCGTAGAGATATTATTGTATTACCCCAGATAATAGAAACTTCGCCCTGTTATCCACTGTGCGCCTTTGTTGCTTCATCACCTACAGCGATCTGGCCGGAGTGCAGCTATCGTCGAAGCACCTGCCTCGACGTCTTCCTTGCTCATCAGGTTCGGTGGTTCTTTAAATGGAAAGTGGGCAATTTGTAAAACCGTATTTTTCATTACAAGGCCAGATCAGGTAGTGCAGCTGAGTTGTACTAAAGATATGCCGCCGAAGCGTAATTGAGAATCACCGTAATCGTACATCTGACTAACCAGACTAGAAAACCTTTGAAGCCCGTCTTTGCCTGGCGTATGCCAGTGCTAGATCAAGTGACTCGCATTCGCAGCCACAACGCCTTGCAATGCTTTTGACTAGATAAAGCAAACTGTCCACCATTGTTGTGCCTTACCACCCTTCCAGGAAAGACTATAACGTATATGTAAAAGATGAAATCCGGAAAGACCAGCATTGGAAACCTGCCATGTCGAGACTAGTCGATCAAGAACTGTTGTGTACAGGAAAGTAATTTAGATCAAGGGGTCGGCGCATCCGCTGTGGGAGAAGCAAGTTACCCCTGTGGGAGTCATGAGAAACCTGGAAGCTGGAATCCAAAGCCAGGGACTGCAGGCGGGACGGCAACACCTTGTTCAGGTCGGGGCGAGATGTGACGTGGGTCGTTGACGGGACGATGATCTTGCTTGCGGAACTTGGCCGGGCCGTTGTTGTCAAAACCACCCCGCCCGCCGTTACCAGCGAACTCGTTGCGTCCGAAGTCTGCACGCTCATTGAAGTCGTTTCGCTGGTTGTTGAAGTTACCACGTCCGCCATGGTCTCCACGTGCATTGAAGTCACCTCGGTTGCCGAAGCCTCCACGACCTCCGCGAGGTACGTCAGTTGGTACACGCCGACTGATAGCTAGGTTCTGTTAGTCGTGTCGCGAACAAGTGATCAATGTACACACCCTTTGAGGAAACTCCTGCACCTATCTCGATATCCGGCTCCTCGATCACCATACCTCCCTCTAGCGGACGACCTCCGGTTCCACCATGCTCAGCCGTCAAAGCCCACTTGCGATCAGCATCTGTAAGACGAGAGATGGGAACTACACTAATGCCAGTGGTGTAATCACTGCAGTCACGGGGCCCAAAGCCAACACCCCATCGGGTCTAGTACTGTTAGTAAAAGAAAGTAGGCATCAGGAACGACTATCTTACCTGGCGCGCTTTGGACTGTGCAGCGGGATCCTGGAGGGTGTCCATACCTTGCTTGGCGGCAACGGCATCCGGACGGGTCAACATCTTGACGAAAGCGTG
The DNA here is from genome assembly GCF_023758065.1 of Alternaria ventricosa. NCBI lineage: Eukaryota > Fungi > Ascomycota > Dothideomycetes > Pleosporales > Pleosporaceae > Alternaria > Alternaria ventricosa. The sequence goes on along the minus strand of NW_026055685.1, from coordinate 1,639,467 downwards.
TCGCTTATCCTGGTTGACAATACATGTTTGGACTCTACCAAAACGAGCGAATATGCTTCGGATCTCACCTTCAGTTCCGCCAGCACCACCTACGAATAATGTACGGCTGAGGACTCTGATGTGATCGCGCGGCAAAGTTTCATCCCACTCGATATACTTCGACTGGCCATACGCTGCCCTAGGCGGGCTGGGCTGTCGTCGCGGCGGAGAACGCTGGCGATACTCATTACGATCATTACGACCACCCCTCTGTTTACCACGACCACGACCGCGCTCACCTCGCTCAAAGCGTTGTGCATTGCCCTCGGGACCTGCATTGGGGTCGTACACACCATATGTCGGGCTTTCCCGCCGATTTGGGTTTGGTGGAGATCTAGGCACAGGTGATCGTCGACGTTGATAGTCAGGCGATCTGCTACGGTCGCGCATTCTACTGTCGTTCAGGTCATATCTGTCTCCCTGGTTACCGTTCTGAGCAGCAGGCTGAACCTGTGGCGGTGTCTGCGCAACAGCCGGGAGCTGCATTGGTGGCATAGGCATTCCGCCATTCTGGGCCATAGCCAACGTATTCAGTGCCTGTATCGCTTGGTCGGGTTGGATGGAGCCAGCGCTCATAGCCTTTAGAATCTGAGTCACGATCTCATTCGTACCAGCGGGGGGAACAGGCATGTTAGGCTGCCCCATTGCTCCAGCAGGTGGGGGAGGCACGAACCCAGGGGGTGGTGGCGGTACCATGTTCTGTTGAAAAGGAAACGCAGAAGCTGCTGCAGGTGGGGGGTTAGTTTGCCCATTCTGCTGGCCGACGCCAGCGAGCGCAGCGAAAAGAGCACCCGGGTCTTGTGGAGGTTGTGGCAGAGCTACAGGTGGTGTTGGCTGTTGGTTAGTGTGCCCGTTGAATACTGGTACTGTGCCGTTACTCTTAGGTGGCTCTGAAGGTGCTGATGCATCTACGTTGACTACGGGTTAGCTAGATAACGCCTGAAAGACGAGTCTTGACCTACTGTTTTGGCCCCCATTCAGCTGCTGCTTGAAGCCGGCGAGCATGTCCTGTGGAAAGGTCTGACCGCGCTCCCAAATGTCTAGAAGTTTCGAGATCTTCTCTTTTTGTGTCTCTGGTGCTGACTGGATCAAATTGTGCATCATGGCTGGAAGCACGTCTCGCATCATCTGCACGCCCGAAGCATAGGTTCCTTGCGCCGCGTTCTTTGACACAGCCTGGCCAGCCTGCTTAGCCCTCTCAACCCATTGGCGGGCGACTGCATCTACGACGTATAGTACTCCGAGCTTGTGTGTGGCGACGCTGTTCTGGAGCTGCTGGGCGATCTTTTGGACGATTACGGAGTGAGACTATAAGTGAAGACAGATACTTAGTACGAGGTCCCATGTGCACGGAAGATGTGTAGGAGATCCTGGCGACTGGCATACCTGAATGTTGTCGACGCATAGCTGCGTGATAGCCTTGATCTTGGTGGGCGTGACGCCCGGCGGCTTGAGGGCCTGTAATGACTGCAATTGCGTGCCTAGTTCTTCCATGGCTGCCATGATTAGGTTCAACGGACCAGGTCAAACTTGATGCGAAAGGAAAAGAAGTGTCGGTAACAGCGCGCTATGGGTGGAGCGCGAGGTGAGAGAAGCGAGATGGCAAACGCGCAAGCACTTTACTCGAGCTCGCCAGAGACAGCCGAAGCGGGCAGATCTAAGTAGTACGGTGACTGTAGAAGAAAGGTGCAGTTGAGCGAGCTGCGCGCGAGATGCAATGCGCAGTGTGGGGATTGCGCTGACGTGTGTGGTGAGGTGTGTAGGGAGCGAGCTGTGGTGCGATTCAATCTAGGATGCGACGGCGCGCTGAGATTGGAATGCGCGAGGCGTCTTCTTCACTACGAAGTGCGAGAGTCGCAGCGAGCCAGAGTTCAAAGAAGCAGTGGAATAGGTCGCCAGAGTTGGGGCTGGTCTACGTCAAGGGCGCAGCGGCAGGTGAGTAAGACCTGTGTGATGAGTCCAGACAGAGAGAGGGATGGCTGGGTGCGTGCTTGGTGCCGAGTTTGAGAAAACAGCGCTAGCGGCCGACACGTGACGACATGATGGAGACGATCCACCCCAGCCCGGACTGGCAAGGCCTGGCAAGCTTGCCCAGGTGCTGGCCGGACGCTTGCAGCATCTGGAGCCCTGCATTTGTTGACCCAGCGATCGCTCGACTTTTCTGTACATGTGGCCTTTGAGCTGCGTGGCCCACAGCAGAGACTGTGCCTTGCATACGAGCACCGCCGTTTTGACGTATTCTCTACCCGCTCCATCCAGCAAGCACCAAGACTGTGCCGAGGCGATTGCATGTCCTGTTACATGTCCCAAGCTTAGCACTCCATACTATGGCCTGTATGCTCGGAAACCGGCAGTAGCGGCTGCGTACCTGTCTGCGACGAAGTGAAATTGAACATGAACATGAACATGCCGGCATCACGAATTGTTCTTTTCGCCAAATACAAGCCTCGCGTGAGACTACGCTTCACTCGACTCCATTGGCCCTCCACAGCACCGGAACTGAGGGACTTCCGAACGTTGCCCGCGCGGGTAGCATTCCTTTCGCTGCAAGGTTGCGCGACCATGACGACCGTGCGAGCTCCACCGATATTTTCTCGCATCGTCCCGATCGAAGCCTTTTAACTCCCCCCCATCCGCCCGCCCTCTTGTCCTTCCTCACACATCACTACCATGGCTTCTGCTCTACGACTGTCGAGCGCTTTCCGCGCCGCCGCCCCTCTGCGGACCACAGCCTTCAATGGCCTCCGCTGCTACTCCACCGGCAAGACTCAGGTATGCCACTTTTCTCTCGAGAGGCTAAGGCACGCGCTAACCAGGCCAATTGCAGTCGCTGAAGGAGACATTCGCCAACAAGCTGCCCGGCGAGATCGAGAAGATCAAGAAGCTCCGCAAGTACGTGCTGCCGGCCCCGCGCCCACCCCAGTGCACCGCTGACATCATATCCCAGGGAGCACGGCAACACTGTTGTCGGCGAGGTCACTCTCGACCAGGTCTACGGTGGTGCCCGTGGCATCAAGTCGCTCGTCTGGGAGGGATCCGTCCTCGACTCTGAGGAGGGTATCCGTTTCCGCGGCAAGACCATCCCCGAATGCCAGGAGCTCCTCCCCAAGGCCCCCGGCGGCCAGGAGCCTCTCCCCGAAGGTCTCTTCTGGCTCCTCCTTACCGGCGAGGTCCCCTCCGAGCAGCAGGTCCGCGACCTCTCCGCTGAGTGGGCTGCCCGCTCCGACGTCCCCAAGTTCGTCGAGGAGCTCATCGACCGCTGCCCCAGCGACCTCCACCCCATGGCCCAGTTCTCTCTCGCCGTTACTGCTCTCGAGCACGAGTCCAACTTCGCCAAGGCCTACGCCAAGGGCATGCACAAGTCGCAGTACTGGGAGCACACCTTTGAGGACGCCATGGACCTCATTGCGAAGCTCCCCACTCTCGCCGCCAAGATCTACCGCAACATCTACAAGGACGGCAAGGTTGCTCCCATCCAGAAGGACAAGGACTACTCCTTCAACTTGGCCAACCAGCTCGGTTTCTCCGAGAACAAGGACTTCGTTGAGCTGATGCGCCTGTACCTCACCATCCACACCGACCACGAGGGTGGAAACGTCAGCGCCCACACCACCCACTTGGTTGGTTCCGCTCTCAGCTCTCCCTACCTGTCCCTGGCTGCTGGTCTGAACGGTCTTGCTGGTCCTCTCCACGGACTGGCCAACCAGGAAGTCCTTGTCTGGCTCCAGAAGATGAAGAAGGCTATCGGCAACGACCTCAGCGACCAGGCCATCAAGGACTACCTGTGGTCCACCCTCAAGGCTGGCCAAGTCGTTCCCGGTTACGGCCACGCCGTCCTCCGCAAGACCGACCCCCGCTACGTCTCCCAGCGCGAGTTCGCCCAGAAGCACCTTCCCGACGACCCAATGTTCAAGCTCGTCAGCCAGGTCTACAAGATTGCCCCCGGTGTTCTCACCGAGCACGGCAAGACCAAGAACCCCTACCCCAACGTCGACGCCCACTCCGGTGTCCTCCTCCAGTACTACGGCCTCACTGAGCAGAACTACTACACCGTCCTCTTCGGTGTATCCCGTGCGCTCGGTGTCCTTCCCCAGCTCATCATTGACCGTGCCGTCGGTGCCCCCATCGAGAGGCCCAAGTCTTTCAGCACTGAGGCTTACGCCAAGTTGGTTGGTGCTAAGTTGTAAGCGCGTTACTGCAACGTGCTCTACGGCCAGGAGAATGTGGAGGAATTTGTTTAACATTCAGAGATACCTTGTCCTGTGTAGAATTGCAATGTAAGGATAGGGAATGGGAGCGTTACGGCGCTACATCACTACATTTTAGTGAACGAATTGCTGTATTCTCACGTCTTGATGATCAGAAATCTACGCTCCATGAAGTTCATACTATGTGTCTGTTGCGATGAAACCGTCGTGAGTGCCTTCGGGCCATTTTCAGGTGTAGGAGATGCGCCCAATCGCATCGGCGCAAAAAGCAACGAACGGTGAGATAAGTAACCGGGATATTCGGAGCGTGGGTAGCTTTCGTTGAGCGATGGGGAACCGATGCGGATCGTTGAGCTCTCCAGTGCGACCCGACGCCAATCCGACCCAACAATTCGCTGCTCGGATGGTGTACTACATAGTTGTACATGGAATCGCAAAAGCAAACATGAGCATACTTGTACTGGAGAAAGTGACTTTCGGAGAGTACTTGAAGGCAAAAGCAATGCTAGACCCCTCGCCCGGTACATGGCCGCGGATGGGAAGCAGCTGCGGGACATGGCCCTTCCGCCAAGTGGCCGATAGCCTCAGGGACAACCCCAATTATAGCGCGCCCGGACGGCGGTCAACCAGCAACACAGACCACCTCGCAAGCTTATACCGTTTTTCTATGCATCCCTTTCCTCGCTTTACTCACACACTTGATACTACTCACATTTGCGACGGAGCACCCTTTTGCCTTGGTCAGGCCGCATATCTTCGACAAGAGAATCCCAGAGAATGAGCTCCACACCTGCGACGGGCGTCCCCAGCATGGCGAGGAACGGCCCGCCATCGCTCGAGAAGAAGCCGGTCAAGTTTAGCAATCTGTTGCGTGAGTCTGCGTGCTGATGGTGAGCGGGAATGTGTGCTGACTGTAGGCGCAGTTGGTGCTGGTCTCAACATGTTTGAGTAAGTAAACATCCCACTTCTACACCAAGATAGCAATTGAAGCTGACTGAAGATGACAGAGTGACAACTCTGGGACAGGTATGCAAATTCTGACATCAAACTTCGCCGGAAGCAACTAACGACCGATGATAGCCGTTGGAGGTCGTCAAGACTACCATGGCTGCCAACAGGTCTGAAGGCTTCTCGGGAGCCATTGGTCGCATCTGGGCGCGTGGAGGTGTCCTCGGATGTCAGTATGCATTCTCCAGCTTCCAGACAACCCCACTAACAGATGTACAGTCTACCAGGGTCTCATTCCATGGGCCTGGATTGAAGCCTCCACCAAAGGAGCCGTCCTTCTCTTCGTCGCTTCCGAAGCCGAATACTACGCCAAGTCATTCGGCGCCCCCGACTTCCTCGCCGGTATCTCTGGTGGTATGACGGGTGGTCTCGCTCAAGCGTATGCCACCATGGGTTTCTGCACTTGCATGAAGACGGTCGAGATTACAAAGCACAAGGTCGCAGCCACCGGTGCGAAGCCTCCGGGTACGCTCGAGACATTCATGGGCATTTGGCGCACGGAGGGTCTCCGCGGTATCAACCGTGGTGTCAACGCCGTCGCGGTGCGCCAGGTCACCAACTGGGGATCCCGCTTCGGTCTGTCTCGTGTTGCGGAAACCGGTATTCGCAAGGTTATGGACAAGCAGCACGGCGAGAAGCTCAGCGTGATTGAGAAGATCACCGCTTCAGCTCTCGGTGGTGGTTTGAGCGCGTGGAACCAGCCTATTGAGGTTATCCGCGTGGAGCTTCAGTCCAAGACTGTTGACCCCAACCGCCCCAAGAACCTGAACGTTGCATCTGCGTTCAAGTACATCTACTCGAACAACGGTATCAAGGGTCTTTACCGTGGCGTTACTCCTAGAATCGGTCTTGGCGTTTGGCAGACGGTCTGCATGGTTGCTCTGGGCGATGTGTAAGTCTTGACGATGCCGCTCTTCAAATCTCCGCTAACGAATCTCTAGTGCCAAGGAGGCTGTTGAGAAGCTCACTGGCGACAAGGTCACCGCAAAGCATTAGACGGCGTTCGGATACTGGATCTAACGGGGTTGATGTTCTATCAATGATCTATGCAAGTGGTCCGGCATCGGCCGTGGTCTTGGGACGAGAAAGCATGACGAGAGACATATATGACTATGACGTTCATAGCGCTATAAGATTATAATACTGAACAGGCTGAAATTCTCGTGACATTGAGGCTTATTTTCAACCGCTGGTCCCATGTGAGAAATTGTGTATACTGTGAAATGTTCTCTGTGGCCGTTCCTTCCCATTGTACTTGGGCAGTGGTGAATGCTATAGCATGTGGTACAATTCCGACCATGCCCAGGTGCCTACCTAGGTAGGATGGCGCTAGCTCACGTCACAACCAACCAACCATCACAAGCTCTCTCCCGTCCACCATCCGACACAAACTTCGCATTCTGAATACCGCCTTTGGAGCAAGAATGCGGTATCTACCATGTCCTCACATACCGCCTGTATACCAACGGGTAATCATCGCGGAGAAAAACGGGTGAGTTACTTGCATCCTTAAACACGGCCTACTGGGTTGCTGGGAGCAAGACGAGAGCTTGAAGTGGCCTCAAAGCGCAACAAACAGTCACACACTTCATATTCAGAATCTGCGGACTCATCGATAATCGAATCTCCAACATTGCCGCTGACCCAGGATAGTTCGCCGATGGTGTCGCGCCTCCAGATTTGCGAGATTGGCGTTGCGACTTGACGGGCCTTTCGCATCAACATAACCTCTATTTTCTTGCCTCTGTCGATGAGCTTCATGTCTATCAACCAAGCTTTCCTGACCAGGGTTTATCTGACAAGCCTGAGCTTGTGTTGCACCCGCCAAGATCTGGTACTCGTGGGTATGGAATTGACCCGTCAAACCCTCACTCTATCTGTCGCATTTTGGTCGATTATGTCGGCAACGAAGAGATGCTTATGCTGGCCTGCGACGATGGTGACGTTGTTGTATATCGAACTCGAGAGATTCACCGAGCGTTGGAACGGCGCACCAATGTGCAGGAGCCTGCCGACGAGGACGGTGTCCATGTGTTTCTCCACTGCAATGTCGGTAGAAGTGCTTGGGGCTTGGCTGTACAGCGCAAGGCTCGCATGATCGCGATTAGTGCGGTAATGACAGCCTTTATCCCTTACACGCTCTGCTCCTCTGACCTCAACAGAACACTCATCAGATAACGATAGTCGCATTCGCGCTCGCTTCCGAGAGCGAATTGGAAGTCCCAGACCACGGTATCAACCCTGGTTTCCCACACAGCAGAAGAGAGGACAGTATCTTTACCCTTCAAGCGACAAACAATGTTCCCGCAGTATCATTCTACGGTGACTCCGGTCGCTGGCTTTTGAGCAGCTGCATTGATGGCAAGACATCGATGTGGGACTTGTACACCAAGCAGGAGGTGGCTACATTCCAGTTAGGTTGGTGCGCAAGCGCAAGCGATCTCTCGAAGCCGCCTCGTTACATATCTCACAGGTTCCTGTGCGACTGTCCGGGCGCGCAAAATGTTCTTCACGGAGCCTGGGGTACTATAGCGCTGGACACGCGATCCGCATACGAGTTACCGTTGGACGAAGACATGACTGCAAGTTCAAAATGTAGCTCGAGCGACTTCCTAGATATCTCCGACCAGAAGAAACGTTTCAAAGTTTCCGAAACCACCTCTCATCAATATCATCTCGACACAGACGACGAAGAGGACAGTACAGATGACGAAGAAATCGAAGTAGTCAGCGAAGCGAACGAGACAGACAACGATGGAGAAGATGATATTGAATCGAATCACCAGCTTCTCGGGATGACCTTTGAGGAGTTGGCTCAATCTGTAAGTGGAGTCTCTACTGTACCCTTTACGACATGATTTACAACCAATCGTCTGTCAGCTGCATTCAATTGGGACGTAGCCAAGGGGTACAGCCACGCCAACTTAGGAAAAAAACTGAACATCCTGGAGTCTACGTTGACGTTGGGCCACCTACTTTGCAAGGTTTTGGTTTGACGTAGTCTGCAGGCCTGTTCAGCTTTTTCTTTGTATCGTGTGCAGCATTACGAGGAACGATCTTCTCTTCGTTCCTATTTAAAGTTAAAGACACGTTAGGTGACTAACACACAGCGCAGTTTGGTATAAGTGAGACGCTGTTGTCTACCATTCGACCCGGAACATCGCGCAGCCTTAACAGAGCGCCGTATCGCCTGATTGATGACTTGAGGCCCATCGCAGAACCAATGGGTGGCCCATTCTTAATCTTCACCAAAGAAGACATCTTCCTCATCCAAGGTCTTTCCGCAACATCACTCAATGTACCTCCGAATCCCATCGTCGCGATAAGACGACCGCTACGTCCAGGCCGATGGATGGACTCCCTCATGTCTTGTGACCGACACTGCTTCTTCTCCCAGATACCCGAGCTGGGCATCTTCATAGTCGGTTCTCCGGCGGGTCGTGCCGGCGTCTTCAGTCTGTACTATACTAGAGACCAGAACACTGGAGAGCCACGGTATGGCTTCAAACTTGAATATCTTCTACCGTTTCGGTCAGGTAATGAGACGGAGATAACGGGAGGGCCGATCGCACGGCTGCTTGGTGTGGCTGTAGCGCCTGTACAAGGTAAGGCAATGATGAGTACTCTCGTGTGTATCACTCACAGGTATGCAGGCATGTTTGACACTTCAGAAAATATCGAAGTACCGGATCAACGGAGCTTGCTCTCGCTCCAGCCTCGCAGATGGCGTTTGATGATGTACTACATGGATCATACTGTATTGAGCTTTGAGTTGTCAAAGCGGAGGATGGGCGAGTCGCCAAGCTTGGGTGATATGGTCGTTTAGCACCTCAATCTAGGGAAATCTAGACAGGTCTGCAGCCTACATCAACATGAAACCATGCAAAGTAGGTGACCTAACGTCAATGTAGGCTCCAGGCATGTTCGGACTTTTGCTTGTTTGTGGTGCTGGTATCGATTGTTTAAGCGCATGCTACATACTTCTCCCGCTGGGTATCATCCAATGCCCTCGTGGAAGAGCCTAGTCAAAATTACAACATCTCGCTGAACTGAAGCACCCATTTCAAGATATCCAAAGTCATCAACACGCCGGCCGACTGATTTAGGAATTCTAGGCATACGCCCGCTACTCTCCCAGCCTCAAATACACTTCCAGCACCCTTCTCTTCGCCCTCACCTCCAACCTCTCCGTAGCCAAACCCTCGCTCTCCTCATCGTCATCCGTCTCATCAGCTTCGGTCTGCTCTATCATGCTCCTCAATCTCTCCGCCGTTATTCCATCAGCTGGTACACCTTTCTTGAGCAACTTCTTCACGTTCTCCTTGATGCGCGCATCATTCATACATAGATACAACGTCTCAAGACGCGCAAAGGGACGCAGGTATGGTCCAATAAGCGCGTAAGAGTCCAGACCCGAGTACGAGATGACGAGGCGTTGGATATGGGATAGACTAGTCGACGGCAGGATAGAAGACAATGTTTGCAGACAAATTGTCTCGGTGGTGTTGCACGCAGCTGTGAATCTCACACTCAACCAGATAATATCTCTGTCGAAATTGAAGTAAAACTTCTTCTCATTTTCTTCTCCACCAATCCTGCGGCCATGGAAAGAAAACAATGCAGTGAAGTTCTCCGATGTGAAATGAACGAGTTCTCCACCTTCATGTGCGATACTGAAGTTTCTGGCTTCTTGGTTGGTAGAGAAGAGTGGTGGGAGTGGGGGGATGTAGCGGAGGCGCGGGATGTGGTCGATGGTGTTGTAGGTGTGGAGTTCGAGGAAACGGGTTCGCGGGGCGGGAGCGGCGTAGGACCAGATTAGTGCGCGGATAGCGGGAGGGAGGCCGGTGAATGTTGGGGTAGTGGGAGAATTTTGGGTTGTAGTTTTGTTAGGTTTGGGGTTGATGTGGAGGTCTACAGTGTCGGTGTCGTTATACTGATCAGACTGGGTATTTGGAGGCGGTACTGGTGGACTTTTGATGTCGACGCCGCTGTCTTGTGGAGCGTCTTCGCTATCAATGGACATGGCGCACGAGCTTAGGCTGCCAAAGCTTTGACCGGGAGAGTCGGTTGTCATGATAATATCTTCGAATGGCTCTTTCTTCTTCTTAATATTCATCATAGTCCCGAAGGACCTCTTCAGCGATTCGAGCGCCATCCTTCGCGGTTAAGATTGCAAGGTCGGGTAGGTGTTGTGCTTGTGTGTTGGAGTGGTATCAGAACCGGAAGGCTGTAGGCAGCTAACGGCAGAGCTGTTTGCGTCGGGATCGCGAAGCCAAGTGAGCGTTTGTTCGAGTTGGCGAGGTAGCAAACGCATCGGTGACAACATGTGACTCCAGGACTTAGGCCGCTATCACAGGCGAGTATTGCTGGTTTCGTACCCTTCTTCACATTCACCTACGGTGCTGAGTATACTGTAAAAGTTAGCCCGAGTGTATCCGAGTCGATGTCGGTTCCTTGACTTACTCGAAAGCTGCTATCAGATCATCGCCATCGTACCTACTGACGGTTCTCGGCTGTTTCCAAGGCATTTCATTCGACTTTTTGGCGGCTAGATACTTGTTTGGTGGAGCCATTGGTGTAACGAACAGTTTCACTCCCTCGTAAAGCGACCCATGCACTTTGGCAATGAACTCGTCGAGCGCGTCTTGTGTTAGAAACGATACCCACCATATCCTTTTTCTGTCTCTTGCCAAGTTTACATCAATTGCATCGAGGGCCACAGCAAATAACCCATGATGGTGAGCGCAGAAATCCGCTAAACCGTTTGGTGTTTGCAAAGGCAGTTTACTTCCATCCCACGCGGTAATACGCGCATTTCGTTTCCCACTATATTCATCATACTTCTTGTGTGGGAGACGTGATAAGCGGCCAATGCTTGGTTTGGGTATGTCATGCAAAACCCTTCCAGAAAAGAGTGCGGAAAGAACAGCCAGAAATTTGACGGCATCGGCAGCGGCCCCATGTTTCTGATGCCTGGAGCGCCATCCAATTATTTTCAGAGCTTTCATGACTCGATCTAGACTGGGCTGACGATATTGAATGAGTAATTTGTCGGGTTCGGCGGTCATGCTCTTGTAGTAATCGCTGACAAGCTCTTGTACATCGCACCAAGAAGTGAACAATGCTGCGATGGCCGGAAACTCATCGCTGATCCATTTGAATTCCCTCGTCATGCCAAAACCAACCAGTATAAGTTCGCCTTGGATGGAGGACAAGAGCTTGTACAGTCTTGCGCCAGCAGTCTCCTTGGTCTCGTCGGTCATGGTTCCAACAGCAGGTCCGTATCGCCGTTCTTGAATGCGAATGGTAAATGCCTCGATCTCGTTCTGATTGTAGAAGTGATACATAGACGAGAAGAAGCGAAGTGGCTTCGAACTCGGTCGTAGTACCGCGACTCCAAGCTCACTCGCCTCTGAACCACGCTGGTGGACCCCTTCTATATCGAATGCTACCACCGTGGCTTTAGCAAGGCGGTCTTGGATGCTAGCAAGGCCTCGAAGTTCCGAGTTGAGCAGTGGCTGCACATCGCGGTTCTTGACGAAGCCATAAATACCCTGTCTGTTGGGCTTCATCTTGTATTGTAGACACGGGTTGTTTTCGGGCAGAGGTAATTATCGAGATTAAAGTCCAAATCCAAAAGATGGATGAGTAATGGTTGGAAACGGCTGTGTGCAGCATATAGAATAATATAGAGTAGGTTTTGTTGCGACGGTGGTACCATGGTTGGGCGTGGCTGACTGCGACCAACAGGACGACCAAAATTTCTTGTCGGGGCACATATCATTCTTCCACAATAACTTCCGACTTCCAAAAGACCCAGGCGAAGACAGCCAAGAGCTTCAGCCCACAAGCAGTCCACAAGGCGCCTGCAAGACCTACACTGCTGTGAGCGTACAATCCGCCGATGCAGGCTCCCAACAGCAGCATCGCGGGTGCAGCGATCCTCCTGTTGCGCTCCACATTCGAAATCTTAAACAGCTGAGGGTCAGAAAAGAGATCGCAGTAGTTGCTCGTAAGCACGACACTGGTCAGACCGTTGTACTTTAGGGCGCGCGACGTGACTGCCTGGCCACTGGATTGGAAAGCAACCGAAGCAAGCGGAACAAGCATCTGCCAATGCAGGCCTTCCTTAGTATCCTTGCCGACAGTAGCGATCAATGCAGCGCCAGCAATGAGTAGCGTCTGGAACATGTAGGACACAATGAGCACCCATCTCTTGGCAGGTGAGAAGTAGCGATGAAAGCGCGCAAAGCAGAACGAGCCAGCACAGAACGCGACAATGGACGTCAATGCCTTGATCCAACGTATGCCCTCAGAAGGTGCGACAATGCCCAAGCCAAGATACACGGTGTTACCTGTATGTTGAGTAAGCTTCTAGTCCGAGAGAGATGGCGCGTCTTACACACCCGTCTGCATGCTCACGAAAGAGCCCCATATGAAGACAGCCGAGCTATCCAGTAGCCCCGTAACAATGTAGCAATACAGCAAAACAAGATCTGCCCAGTTCTTCGTAACATCGGCATTCATGTGCCGTTTGAGCCGCTGCATAGTCCCCTTGCTGTCCGATTTTCCGCCGGCTGGTCCATTTCGGCCGAGAAGCGGCGTTTCCTCGTCTGCGCCGCTGCGCGTGGCGTCTCTGCGCGATACGCTGCTCATGGTTGCACGTGTGGGATGAGATCGTGTAGTCGTATATTGCGAGGGCTGCGAGGACCGGTAGTTATGTCAGTTGGGGCGGGGTGCAGATAATCGCGTCAGCAGAACCGGGAAGACGCGAGCCAGCGTGCAGATCGACAGGCACTCCGACTCAAGCTTCAGTTAAGCTTTCGACGCCCGCTGCGGCAATTGCAGGATATCTCAGGACGTGTGGCTTGGAGACCTTCCTGATGTGGCGTTGCATGTACAAGCAATGCGTTTGGTGTGCGGGGAAACGGTTTCGGTGGGTATGGTGCGTGGAAAAATGGTGATTGATGCGCGGAGATGGCGTGGGAGTGGATGGTTGATTGCTTAGTGTCAAGCAAGCATCATAAATAATCATGGCTAGACTGTCGTCATCGGCACACGGCATTGCAGGACGCGCAATGCACGCGGCATGTCAAAAGGGCGTCGTCTGCCGGGTGAATAAACTTTCGACTTCGCGATCCTCTTCAGCTTCTTCACTTGAGGTCAATTGAAGCCGTCATGCATCTTCCGTCGTTACTGGTCGCGCTTGGCGTATGTGGTGCCGTAGCTGCGCCATTGGAGCAACAACAACCGCTGGCCGGCAGTGCGCGACACCACGCAGGACCTAACAAAGTCTTCAATCCGTACAAGCCTGGCAACAATGATCCATTTGACAAGAAGATTGATTCGCAAGGCGACAAGCTTCAGCCACTACCCTACGTGAGTCCATCATTGAGGTCATTCTTCCGCGGAACGACGAATATCTAGCTCGATGATGGTCAACATACTAACAAAGTTTCCAGCGCAATGGTGACGGAGCGAGTGTTCTAGGGCCTCGCAACCGAGCGCGCGAACGACAAAACCCAGATCTCGTCCGCCCACCCAGCACCGACCATGGCGCGATCCCCAACATGCGATGGTCCTTTGCGGACTCGCATATCCGCATCGAGGAGGGTGGCTGGACGCGCGAGACGACTGTCCGCGAGCTGGGTACTAGCAAGGAGCTAGCCGGCGTGAACATGCGTCTTGAGGAAGGCGTCATTCGCGAACTCCACTGGCACAAAGAAGCCGAATGGGCATATGTCCTCGAAGGCAAGGTCCGCATCACTGCTCTCGATCCTGAAGGTGGCTCCTTCGTCGATGACCTAGAGAAGGGTGACCTATGGTACTTCCCCTCTGGCCACCCTCACTCGCTGCAAGGCCTGAGCCCCAACGGCACCGAGTTCCTACTCGTCTTCGACGATGGCAACTTCTCTGAGGACTCTACCTTTCTTCTCACCGACTGGATGAGACTGACACCCAAGTCCGTCTTGGGTGAGAACTTCCGCGTTTCGCCAGAAGTCTTCAAGGCGATCCCCGAGAAGGAAAAGTACATATTCCAGGGCTCAGAGCCCGGTCCCATCGACGACGAGGTTCCAAGTGGCGGCAAGGGATACAAGAAGTCGAAGATCCAGTTTACCCACAAGATGCTTGCTCAGGAGCCTGTCAACACGACTGGTGGTCAAGTCCGCATCACCGATTCGACAAACTTCCCCATCTCCAAGACTGTCGCTGCAGCACACTTGAGCATTCAACCTGGCGCAATCCGTGAGATGCATTGGCACCGTAAGTCACTCACTTACCCATCCATCGTTCTATACTAACTCTTTACAACAGCCAACGCAGACGAGTGGTCCTTCTTCATCGCTGGCCGCGCCCGCGTAACAATCTTCGCCGCCAAAGGCACAGCGCGCACATTTGACTTCCAAGCCGGCGACGTAGGCGTCATTCCTCGCAACATGGGCCACTTCATCGAGAACCTTTCTGACGATGAGGACGTGGAGGTGCTCGAAATCTTCCGTACAGACAAGTATCAGGACTTCAGTCTGTTCCAGTGGCTTGGCGAGACGCCACAGAGACTTGTCAGGGAACACTTGTTTGCGAATAGTCCTAAAGAGGCGGAAGAATTTGCCAAGGCTATTCGTGATGCGGAAGAGGATCCTATCAAGGATACGGAGGTTGATGAGGAGGACAAGGAGGAGTTGTAGGATGGGCGTGGTGATGGAAGGCTCTAAGATGCGGCAGATGTAAGATGAACTGCACTCTTGATGCTTAAGATGAGGCGGCTGAGTGACGGTTCGTAAGTAGCTTTACACCTGTAATACAATCTTGCCACACATACCAGTGCTACAAGTCGATCAATTGATGCACGTAGATTCCACTTCAGGACAGAAGACAAAACCACTTCTATTCTGAAGAGGGACCCACGTGCATTAGTCGCTTGAACTTGGAGTTCAGTTGGCTCATCCCACTTTCATGGTCAGATGAACTCATACACATGGTCGGCTTAGCTCTACTCATGGTAAGCTTAGCTCTAGTCAAGGTCAGCCCAGCTCTTAGCGATGGTCGGGTGAACTCTTAGTCTCGATCGTTCGGGGATGACCCTAGCCTCTTGAGGCTTAGTCATGGTCTGATGAGGCTAGTCATGGTCGGGCGAGCTTTCAGCCGTGGTCGGGCGAGCTATGTCCATGGTCTGCTCGACTTTTGAAGTCTGCTTAGCTTTGAAGGACAGCTCAACTTGTGAGGACGCTCAACAGTTTGCATGGTCAGGTTGACTTAGTCGATGGTCGGGCCAAGTATTTGGATGGTCTGCTCAGATTACTTCATGGTCGGATGAGTTACACCAATGGTCAATTGAGATCTTCTAGAGCGTCATACATGGATTGTTCGTGGCATACTTGCCCGTCTTCACGTCGCAGCCGACGGCTACTTTCTAAGGATGCCTTCTTCATGCAAATCATCATATATGACGCATGCGCAAGTAGTAATTCCAAATTTCGAAATGTTGACTTGGGTGCAAAGTTGCACAACTACAGAATGAGCTTGAGCGCGGCCACAACACAGCTACCCCGCTGTGCACCAGGTGGATTGCCAGGAGCTCATTGCGCTGACGTAGTCGCTATCATGGCGCGAAAGTACGCATAAAGCGGCAGAGCTTGCGGATGCTAGTATAGCTCGCCAGGCTAGTCGTGTGCGTACCATTTATACGTTCGGCATCTTAAACTTTGTTGAAGAAAAACCAAATGCGCAGCAAAACGACTTCGAATGCTGGATCTTACTCCGGAGTACAGCCTCAACATCTCCGAATGCATGTATCATCCTCATCATGGCCATGCCCTGCGACGCATGCGAAAATGGTCTCCCCGCCTTCGCTGAATTGTTGATTGTTATTCCTATTGCGTAACGTTGTGGCTCTATGCTAGCGGTTCCGCTGTGTGATCGGCCAGCATAACGCCCAGGACGCGAACGAACCGTCTCGGTGATGGCGGTTCAACAGGGTGATCCTTATTATCGCCTCTCATCCTGTGTGTCGCAGTCGAGTGCCAATGCCTGCGCTGCCAGGTGGCTGCTGTCGTCGTTGTCGTTGTCGAAGGACGTGTAGGGCGTGAAGAGATGCGCCGAGTTTGTAGCTGTTGTTCAGCATATTCAATGCTAGCACTTACCATGAGTAGTTTCTAAGCCACCTCGCGCGATCGTGAACTCGCAGAAGGGTAGGATTCGGCTGCATCTTGGTGCCTCGGCGCCTAGTCTCGTGCCCGAGCAGTCAACTGGTCATGCTTCGCAAGTCTACAAGGAACCATATAGGAACACATTATAGTTGAGGTTCTTCGGCGGTAAGCTGACTTGGTCAGACGCAGGTTATGCGTGATGGACCCAGCAGGTCAAAACGGCGGTTCGGTCTTTTCGTGGTGCCCGAAATAATTAATGACGCGCACGCTGACGCAACCATAGGTATCATGAATAATATTCTGCCGGTGCATTTTCCAGGAGGTGATTCGGATGGGGTTGTATTTTCGAGGTGTGGAAGTGGCGAGTGCACAGCGGGGGCATTGCGAGTAGAAATGGATTCCGTCGTACACGTATAGGCAGTTGAACAGTGCCTGAGGGGCCGAGTCCGCGCTTCAAAAAGCACGCGGAAGCGGCAGTGGTGATGTCGGAAAAGCAGCTTGATGTTTGATGCGCGGTGCTAGACATGCACGGGGTGAATGTTGCGAGTACGCGCGGCGCACCTGTGTGGAGCGTCTGGATATAGCGCATGGGGATCGATACGCAATACGACCTAGGGAGGCGACTGAAACTGCTTTTACGGATACTGGATACGCGCTTGAGACGATCGGGACAGATAGGCCGTTGCCCGGTGCACAGGCGTGCAGCACGCGGTGGCGGTTTGCCAAGGGTGTCACCCGCTGTAGTTTGGTGATAGCGTTGATTGCATGGCGGCGTGACAGACAAGTATCTCCCTGCCCTGCGATGGTTCGAGGTGGTGGGGAGCGCAGCAGGGCCGACTGCTGCGATGGCTGCCCTGGCTGCCTCGCTCCTGCCTGCCGCGGTGCATTGGCGGGTCGCGTCCAGGCGCTCATGGCCAGTCAGAGGCGTTCGCTGTGCGGGGCGACTTTCCCGCAAAAGGGTCCATAAGGGTCCAAAGTCCCCAGGATGCTGGCTGCGCTAGGCCGCATGCGGGCTCATCTGGGCCTTCGGGACTTCGATTCGTGTTCCCAAGGGCTTGGCGCGCGCTGCGAGGACGATGCTGCGTTGCACCTGCCTCTTGCGGGCCCGTGGACACCTGGAGCAAAGGAAGGCGTTATCCACTCTCCTATTTCTCGTGCCCACGACGGCCCATCTATACGCTGCGCTGCGAGATTGATCTCCCGCCTGCCTCAGGGTCTCGCGGGGCTTGGTCGCTCCAGGCTAAGCGCAGGCTCCATGGCGGGTGAATTTGCGAGCTACAGGGCCTTGGGCGGGCCCACTGTGCGGTACCGTTGGGAGTGCCTCCTTTGTTGCTCTTCCACTCGTTGGCACCTCCGACTCCCGCGTGCGTATGCGTGCCACCAAAGTGACGTACCAAACGGCTCCGCCCCCTTCGCAAGCAAACGCTCCAAGATTTCGCCTGGCCCGCGAACCGTGCGCACGGCGTAGGCGGGAAATCTCCCCAAAAGTAACCCAGGTTCGCCAGAGCGCACTCGCCCGCTCCTGCATTCGTATATATCCTGCTGTCCCGCTGATTAACCAAACACGCCCACCCTCACCTCTCACAACCAGCACCAGCAATCATGTCGCGACACCGAATCATCGCGCCCGCCGAGATCGAGCAGAGGATTGGCCAGGGCGAGCCAATCGTAATCCACGAGGGCTATGTCCTGCATCTCGGAGAATGGATCGATTGTCATCCGGGCGGTCGTCTCGCCATCCTGCACATGGTGGGAAGAGATGCGACAGACGAGATCAATATGTATGTAATGCGGGATGAGCCTAAATATCGCCAGCCCTACCAGCCCTTCCGCAACAGGCAAAGTTCGGCCACACCATGTCGCCGGATGCTGCGGAAGCGTTGAGTAAGCAACCCAGCTTGACCTAATACTGACCTCACAACAGCTACCACACCAATAAGGCACTGCTCATGATGACAAAGCATCGCATCGGTCGTGTCGAGTTGCCATGGGCCAACATGGAGCCTCCAATCCGCTCGCCGGACTACTACATAAATCTTGCGGAAAGAAAGCGATTGGCCGCGGCGCCAGAGTCCGAAAAGTCACGTCGCGGGAGGAGCGTCGACCTGGGATCCGTGGGTCTACCCCCCACCCGTTCTACCGGGCCTCGCTAACATGAACAAGGCCGCCGCCATCATCAGCAAGAAGTTGATTGGAAAGCCAGATACTTGCGTCTACCGCTCAAGTAGCAGGCCTGCAAGCGATCCCGAAAAGCTGCCTCTTATCCAAAGCGAAGATGAGATTGAGACCCCAGTCTTATCTGCTGCCGAAGAGAAGAAGAGGCACAGGGAGCAGTATGCCATCGAGCAAGAAGAGAGGGAGATAGAAGAAGGTCTCCGCGACAACCCCTCGCTCGACGTCGAGACACAACGGGCCATTGTCCAAAACTACCGCGCGCTGCACCAACAGTTCAAGGACGAGGGCCTGTACCAATGCCGCTACTCAGAATACGGCAAAGAGTCGATCCGATACGGTCTGCTCTTCGCGGCATTTGGCGGCTTCCTCTACGCCAAGTGGTACATGACCTCCGCAGTCTTCCTTGGTCTATTCTGGGTACGTCTTTCCCTTTGCCTGTATCAACACTGCTAACCTACCCTAGCAACAAATCATGTTCACAGCCCATGATGCCGGTCATCGCGGGATCACAGGCAACTTCGTTGCCGACACGCTCATCGGCGCATTCATCGCAGACTTCTGCTGCGGCCTCAGCATCGGCTGGTGGAAGTCCAGCCACAACGTCCACCACCTCGTCACCAACATGCCGGAGCACGATCCGGACATTCAGAACATCCCTCTGTTCTCCACCACCCCTACTTACATCAAGTCCGTTCTATCATCCTTCTACAACTTCCAGTTTGTATGGGACGCCGCATGCGATGTCATCGTCCCCTACCAGAAGTACCTTTACTACCCGATCATGGCCTTCGCTAGATTCAACCTATACTTCCTAGGCTGGTTGCATTTGGTCTCACCCCGAGCAGCGCAACTGGGTGCCGCATCATGGACACGCCCCGTCGAAATCCTCTTCATGTGCTGCTACTGGTACCTCTTCGGCTACCTTCTCTGCTGGGTCTACCTCCCTTCATGGCCCATCCGTGTCGGATTCGTCATCGTCTCGCATATGGTCACTATGGTTTTGCACGTACAGATCACCCTTTCTCACTGGGGCATGCCCACATCCGACCTTGGACCCAATGAGTCTTTCCCTCAACGCCAACTGCGCACGACCATGGATGTCGACTGCCCAGCCTGGTTAGACTGGTTCCACGGCGGTCTGCAGTTCCAAGCCGTCCACCACCTGTTTCCCCGCGTACCGCGCCACAACCTCCGCCGCGGCCAAGAGCTGGTCCGCGAGTTCTCTTCCAAGACCGGCGTCAAGTACAACTGCTACGGATTCGTCGAAGGCAACAAGGTTGTCATCAGCCGCCTCGAGCAAATCTCGCAAATGGTCAAGATCATGGTCGAATGCCAGAACCACATGGCTGAGACTGGCGAGAGTGGATTGCACTAGTACGCGCAGGCGCGGAAGCAGTAGATTTTTGCTGGCGTGTTCGCTTCATGACGATGTTAGATTTGTAGACCTTTATCTCCTTTGTTTTGTGCATAATTAGCGAAAAGAAGGCTACCTCTGAAAAAGTTACGAGCAATATACACGATATTTGCATATCCCCTTCTTTGCACTTGACTTGAACCTACACATATCTGAATTACTGACTCACTGTAGGCACAAAACTGACTTGCAAGCAATGGTGACAGGAGCGATAAGGGGCGCGGTTAGTTCGTTACATGGCCATCACCGGGTAGTGGATACCGGGAGTCTCGCCTCGCAAGCAGAATATGTGCACGTCCTCAGCGCAGAAGCTTGAGAGAAGCGGCAGCTAAGCAATCTTAACGTCGGCAATGTGCCTTCGGACTGACTCACAAACTTATCGATACCCGAGCCAACGTGCTCTGCGTTCATCTCCGACGTGGGTATATCAGAGCGCTGCCGGATATTGCCGGTGCCCATGGTTTTCAGGGTCCAACTCTTGCGCGCTCAGGCCATCAACACGCAATCCTCACCACGCGCAATGCAACTCAACGCCCACAGAGTTAAGATATGACGCCCTCTTCCTATCGGTATGAACTCTGCATATCCGAAGTATCTCAGCGCAATGCCCCGCATCACTCCCAGCTCAGCTAATGCGGACGTTCGTGCGGGACGGTTGGCTGGCTTCTACCGGAAGCCTGCTTTCACATCACACATTTTCGATGCCACTGGACATAGCGGACTTCAATTATGCTTTCACGAGAAAGAGATGCGTTCTTTTGTAACCTGACACATAATGTATTCATAAGACAGTACCGACACCAGGCCGCAGAGCCACAGACGTCTATCGCTGAGGGGTTGGCTGGTCTTCAGAACTATACGACGCCGTTGAGGATATGCTGGAATATGCGCAACTATACGCGCTTGTTGGCTTCGAAGCCCGGACAGGACACCAATAACGTCTGGCAGATCCGCTCGATCAAACAGCCAACACGTGGATATCATTCATCTTCCTACACAACGAAAAGGCGCTTGCTGGCAGGCCACTCAGCTGTAGCCAAGTAACCGACCGAGCGTGAAGCGACTTTTGAATGGAATATTTCTTTCGAATCAACCAACCGGGCTATTCTGATCACAGTCGCGCTTCCTCAATAATCCTGGGGTCATTGCCCACGTCGGACCATACGAACAGGATATTCACCAAGTTCCGCTCTCGTAAAAACACTCAGACGTAAGACCGATCAGAATTTCGTCTTCATGTCGTCGGTATGCTGCTCACGGAGGTGTTGAATGGAGCTGTAAAAGAGAAATCACTACGTACAGCTACCGGTTCACTATGAAGTCACGAGCAATATGCCGATCTCATCGGGCGCGCCGATACGAATAACGACCTCTGCTATTACGAAAACAGTATGTTCAGCATTAGGGCCAGGGCATTTCTTCAGTGTGGCAAACGATCCCACGAGACTGACAGTGAGCATGCTGCTGATTTGATCAACCAGCGGAGATACCAATGGCAGCGCATGGTACCTGCGTTAGTTTTGATGTTCTTCTCGGTACCTAGAAGTTTAGGATTACCTCGGGTTTCGCCTAAACTACGGCATCGTGAGTCTTCGCATCGACGCAGTCTTCGCGTTCTTCGTCTTACAAACACTTCACGCTCAACAACAAGGCGAATATGACATGCCAGGCTGACAGAAGACCAAACTCCAGCATCGATCTGAAGTCTCTGCTCATACATGTCTCAACGACTCACCGGACAGTTTGCCCGTTTCGTGCACACCAACTCCACCACCACATCCACATCCCACGTGCCAAGCATGGAGACCACCCCCAACAGGCATTCGCACGCTACTCCAGCGTCACACTCGGTAAACCCGCCTACTCAGGACCACTTTCTACCAATCGTTCATCTCGAGGAGCAAGTTTTTGCCTTCTTTTACGGAAACTGAGTACCGCAATGTCCATCGCCAAGGCAATCCGCCGCCTTGGCTCGGCGCCCAGCCATGTAGGTGTATGCTCTGCAGCATCGACCCGAAGATGGGGATATAAAACTTTTGGCCCGTAGGTACTACTGTTACTTCCTTACCCTACTACCTTCCACGAAACATCCTATTCGAGCCCTCAGGACATTCCCTCGTTACCTACATATCTAAGTTGACAAGACAACTACGGTCGTTTCTACAAATTCAACATGAGGTTCTCGGTCATCTCTCTCATCGCTGCCGCTGCCGCCGTTGTAGCACAGGATACCGTCTCTGTGACTGCTGGTGGCGAGTGCGAGCCTCACGGCGACCACTGGTAAGGCGATCTGAAAAACTCGCGTTCTATGAACCAAGCTGACGATATCAAGGCACTGCCCCGACGGCGTTCCAGAGCCCACTGGCGCTCCTACCCCAGAGCAGCTTGCTTCGCACTCAGCTGAGGAAGCCGCTGAGGAGGCTACTTCCGGCCCTGCCTCCACCATTGCCTCCACTACCGTCACTGTCGTCTCCTCTGGATCCACCATGATCACTGCCTCTGCATCCCACAGCCACGATGACGAGGAAGACCACGACCACGAGGCCACCGCCAGCACTTGCGAGCCCCACGGTGACCACTGGCACTGCCCTGCTGGCGTTGCCGAGCCCACCACCGCTCCTGCTGAGACCGTCTCCGGCACTGCAACCGTCACCGACGACGCTGCGTCCGCTGCTGAGTCCAGCGCTCTTCCTGAGCAGACCGAGAACGCCGCTGTCGTTGTTGGCGCCGGAAAGGTTGCTGCTGTCCTTGGTGCTGCTGCTTTCTTCTTGTAAGCGCAGATTCGCCGGGATAGTTTGCTGGAACCTTTTTTTGCAAATGGACTCTTGAATGAGTGGATATGCATATGATGGATGAACTTGGCTCTACTACACGACTTTACCTGTACATATTAGTATAATGGGGCTACTTGATGGCACCCTAATTAAACTCAAAAGAAATGATCCTACGCAAGAACTCACTTGAGAACATATGTGACGCGTGATTCTTTACTGCGTAAATTGACTTCATGCTAAAGCTCGTCGTGATGTTAGTGCTAAGCAACGTATGAAACACTTGGCTGGCCAGTAGACTGCATGACACCGCATTACGATCCCCAGCTAAGGCCCTCTGTGCTCGCTGGTTTTCTAGACTTTCTAGAACTTCGTTGATGCAAGCCAATTTAGAACTACGTTTCAACCTTCTAGTCCATGCCACGATCGTTTAAAGGTCATCTGGCACCATGAAAACAATTTTCCATGCACTAAATTATAAATCACACCTCCTCAGAAATAGACCATACCACGGTAAGACCTGCAGAACATACAACGAACCATGTCTCGCTTTCTACACATAATTTACGTCTGATTGTCTCATATATCAACAAAGAAGGCGCCGAAACGCCACGAGACAAGAACAAAGCACAGTACCCCCTTGTCTAGCAAACAGAAATGTCTCAAAAAAGAGAGACATCACCATGCTACCATCGAATGGATGCGAGTGAGCATCTTCATCAAGATAAATGTAGCGAGACACCAGAAGGCCAAACGGTATCACTCGACATATATCAAATCACTTCTCTTCATAGCAGAGAAAGTCAGAGTTACCGTGTCACCATTACTTGAAGGACATTGATAAACCCTCGTCAAGATGGCATTCTCCTGCCTCACCCACATCTTCACCAATACAGCTTCTACACCAAATTGCACCCACACAGTCGTCATCCACCGCTCGCCTCTCTCACAGGTCCGACCCTCAACCTTCGCCCCCGCATCCAATATGCCCACCACAGCATTCGCCCCCTCGCTCGTCACCGGCACTGCATACCACGAGCACGTAGCCTCTTCTAATCGACCTCGGGATAAGACCACGGATATAGAAGAGGAGATAAGAGATAGTTGGTTGCTAGAGTCAGAGTTCAAAGATGGGAACGGGTGGCATGTCGGGTATGAGTGGGTTACACAGATGATTGTCAAGAGGAAGGGGAGGGGCGCGTTCATGTTTGAGGGCGCGATGATGGAGGGGTGGGGAGATAATATTGAGGAGGGGGATGAAGAAGATAATAAGGAGGAGAGGCTCGGCGGAGGAAGGCTGGAAGATGGGTTTGAGTATCGGGGATGGGTGGATGATGAGATGGCGATAGTGACTATGGAGGGTGTGGAGGGGGATGTTGTGGGACGTGAAAGTGTGTGTGAAGATAAGGAGGAGTTCGAGAATGAGACCAGAAATGCGATGGAGGGAAGGAGGAGTAGTGTGGGGCGAGCTCTATTTTGGAATAAGTTCTAACCAACGATGTCTACATATTAGCCGCTTCGGATACTATGACGGTGCTCGCTCTCACACCAAGCCTTCTTTTTCGAATCGTTACCACAAGATATAACTTCCTCTTATCTCCACTTACACGACTATGCCGTGGTGGTGTTGTCCGACTCGCCGAGGATACGTCCCGCATGAAGCATTAAGCAAGGGGTCTTGGCAAACCAGCGAAGGACTCCTTTTGCCCACGCCGCACACCAAAATGAGATCGAGGGACCTATTGAAGACACCATGTGATCGATCGGAGTGACCGTGATCACTAGTTGCGGGAGTAGGCGCCGTTGCCGCTATCCAACCGATGCGTTCGAGGACCATCTGCGCCGCATCGCTTCGACTAGATGAACACGAAGATGACGGCTAGATGGCAATCTAGATCCTATCGCGATCCACTATCGATATGCGGTTCTGTGTATACGAGAGCGAATGGAGGTACTGGCGAATGAAGGCCCACATCCGTTGCGTCTGAAGGACGAGAATGCTAGACGTGAAGGTGTGGAGTTAAGGACGCGTGCGCAGAATCGATACTCTTGGAGGTACTATCGTGCAGTCAGTAAGTGGAGTAAGTGGAGTAAGTTAGATGTTGAGTAAGATGCCGGCTTGCCCAGACACCACCAAAAGATGTATATAAGAGGGCCAATGTTTCCATTCTCTTTCTCTCCTCACTTATCTCTTCAAAGCAATAGCTTCATACTGTCTACTTCGCTTGAGCCGCAGTCCTCTTCACTCGAATAAGCAGCATCCTCAATATGCACTTCCTCAGCCTTACTTTCACTCTCCTCTCTCTTACTGCTATCAGTGCAGTTGCCTCACCGGCACCAGCACCACAGGTATCAATAAGACCACGTCCGGATGACTGCGTAGGCCGCTGGTGTCAGGTTTTTCCTGAACCATGGTCTGCTGTCCGCAAGAACATAAGCTGGCCCTGCCAAGACGACGGATCGTCTTACGAGTGGTGTGCGGTAGGGGCACGTTGTGAAGATGGTGTTGGCTGTCTATGATCAGCTCTTTTCAGTCATGCTGGACGACGGTCAGTACAGTGAGCTATTGCTCGGTTGATCGCTTCTGATGCTGACTCACTGTACAGCTGTAAAGAACCGGGGGAAGGATGGTATCATGTCCTCTGAGTGCGGCGAGATGACCGGGATTCGTGGGAGAAAGGGGTTGGGTTTGTGGTGTGTGATCTGAAGAGAACAGAAGATGTGTTCAGCAGCTTGGAGAATACGTACGGAAATGTAACTTACACGCACAATCATATCGTTCTTGATATATTCGAATCGCAAACAAGTGAGACACATGGAATGAAGACGGTGATTGATGGTTCGTACGTTGAGAGAAGAGAACACTTTTCGACGATCAAGCAGCGATGAATCAGTACCATGGCAGAATCTGATGAGAAGACCGACTTTGGCAGTGCGAATTGACTCGCTAGGCCTTAACAGAAGGACAATGGACGAGGTATCGCAACTGCAAAGTGCATGACGGAGTTGAAACGACCCGACACAGCATGAAGCGCAGACTGACACGGGCAGACAAACTGACGCGTAAGGTGACGTGTACGTGCCATTCTTGAGGCCGTTCGGAATTTCAACGAACAATACCATCGCTATTGTCAGTGATGCATAGATGTCCTTGGAATGAAGGCTGTGTGAGATCTGGACGGGTTACCTCATGAGTACCAGGTCAGCTGGTAGACGTCACGGTGTCTGCAAAGCAATAGCTTATATGTTGGAATGCTCCAAGTCGCCAATGGAAAGAGATAGCAGTCGATACGACAGACAGCCAACGTCTTGAAATCGAGTTAGCGCCCTGCACTCCCTGTGACGCTGATTGACCAGCACATGCCCAGTACCAACAGCATGATCTGCACCCGCACTTCTATTTCAAGCCTCGTATATGTGCAGTTGTCGAATGCCGCTGGACGTAACGTCTGCAGCCGCCGAATCTCCCGTGTTAAGTAAGGGGTTGAGCGCACCAATGGTTCCTCTCACATTCTTTCACCGATCAGATCATATCTTCTAGAAAGACAGGGGCTTCCAGAAGGCCACCCTTGAGTAATGCACAAGTCGAACTGTTCCAAGCCTCTCGGTGCTTGATGTACGCTCCGATCTTGCCGGATCGTGGACACAGGAGCGCGCAGCATGCCAGCGCATCGTATGTAGTAGACCCTGTGGAATATGAGGTATGTTGGTATGTACAGAAAGGTACGTGCTTGCTGCTATCAGACCATATGAACGCGGGGTGGTCGTCATGTGTGGCATCTTGACTGCATGGTGGCTTTCCCTGGGCCCGACCATTGGAACGATCGGTATCTGAGGGTAAGGCTGCGCCTGCTGGAGATTGTCCAAGATGGCCCAGGGTCAAGACGTGGCTTTTCCCAGTGTGACGTTCGTGTTCAAGAGGCGCCCAGTACACTGAGCCGCAGCAGCTGAATGCGACTGTTTGGGTCTTGCGGCGTCTATTGAACACGCTAGGTCAACGTGGCTCTGTAGTGCCTCCAGGGGCGCTGAGTGTAGCGAAAGATGGCCTGATATCGAGACAGCATAGGCAGAGGAAGTGTGGTCGGTGGAGCGCAGACGTCATTCATAGGCATGCACCTAGCCTGAAGGTTTAGCACGGGCTCATGTAAGGACTTCGGGTGTACTCTGCTGTCACGCTTTGCGCGATAGTCGTTGCAAAGCGTAATTTGAGGCATGCAGGTCCGTGCGATATTACCGCGTGATGGAGATAGCACGGGTGGGTTCAGGTGGTTTGGCGAGGCTGCAATCGAATAGAGTGAAACGAGTGTGGGATCCAGGCCTCAGGCGACGGCCAAGCGCATATCGCGGTGGGTGCAGTGATTTCAGGTTGGCTGAAGAACGTTTGCAGGAGACTGCGCGAAATACTGCAAACCATATACCACTGGTGCTATGATGCGTCTTCTCGTGTAAGCTAGGGCGGAAGACTGCATCGGTTGATGGTCTTCAGCAAGGACGCTGTGCAACTCTGCGTAGCCATTGCCGAGGGTAAGGATTTTGACTTTTGAAGTACGGAAAGACTGGCAAACCGCGTCATAAAACGACCAAACCATCCAAAGTTACCGACCAAGGTTTCAGCGACAGGGTCCATCAGGGTCGAATGCGAAAGCGCGGAAGACGACGCTGTGTTCGGCCAGGGTGAAGCGATTGGTAACTTCCGGGGGATTTGTCGGAGCCTAAGTGCGACAGCAGTCAACCAACAGAGCGTTTGACATGTGCGCGTGGTGGGTTCGCGGCGGCAGTCCCAATCAATGAAGGGTGAAACCTCCGCTTTCCGCAAACTCTAATGGCATTTACTTTTGCGAGTTGCTCCGGGCTGCGGATAGAACGGGCATCCTCATGCACGATTCGGCGGTACATGATCACCACGAGATGGACTCGGCATCGACAAGCAAGGGCAGCGTCAGACTGCGATTGAAGGTCCAACACGTCGAAACGGCGCGCAGGATGTTGGCAGCAGCAGGAAGCGGATCTGATCGCCCCAGGCCCTGAGGAGGGCTGCAACGGGAGAGTGCGCATCCCGGCCGTTGAGGAAGACAGGAATACTGGGGCTGCATGCTTCCGATAATGGAGGGGGCGAATCAAGGTGGCTGGAACGACGGGTAAAGGATCCCACTTGGCGCAATCCAGCAGAAGGGCAGCAGGGGCAGGTCAGCCACGATGATCCTTCACGAGTGGGCCGTTTGCTGCCCACTGCTGGCTGCTGGAATCCGCCTCGCTGGCCATTGGTTTCCAGCGTCCCAGCCGGCAGTCTGTCAGCAGCGTCGCATAAAAAGCACCGTTGGAGAACCGTTCATGGGGGCGGTCAGCACTCTGGCAAAAGGAAGATATGGGGCTGGAAAGAAACGCGAGCGTCGGCATGGATAGTGACGAGCATCAGACCATCGTGATGCTGTGTGCGCCAGCCATTGTCGCACGGCACAGTGTGCTTGGCCCAGGCGGTATGTCCCGGGCACCCTGGCACCATGCATCCCCAGGCGGGCCTACTACAGAAACCGGCTCTCTACCCAGACGTGGCGCCCAGCTGAGATGGGCAGCATTGCAATTTAGTGTTATCACTGATGTGAAAGAGGCGAATGCGAAGGCAACTAGCAACGGCGCGTGTAATATATTGTGCTCTTGACATGGCGATGGGCGTGCGTGGTAGCTTAGGCATTGCGCCAGACCCAGGGCGATGTGATGGGACGACACCATGGTTGCCCATCGAGAGCCGGGAGCTGGAACCGTGTGATCGGTGGCCAGTGGCCTGGCTGGCTAGTTTAACTTTGGCAAGACGCGGGCCAATATGTTTCGGTTCCCGCTTGGTGCTCGCTTCGGGGCACACGAGTCAGTGCGGGTGGTTGTGTCGAGGTGGTGGATGGCGGGCGTGCAGAGAGGAAGGTGTGGAGAGCAACGAGCTCCTTACCATGGTTCTCGCCAGTTTCTCGCGATGCAAGACGACGCAAGACGACCGCGCCTTGCCCTGGTGGTACTAGGACTGCAGCTTCTGCGCGCGAGGCGTCCGCGGAGCATTCATGGGTTGCACGCGGGTGAGGCTTCAAACCAATAGCCACAGGCCGCTAAGCTGCCTTTGTCCGGCTAAAGTGTCAGTGCAGATGAGCCTGACCCAGCGGGCCTCTCAGCCGTCCCCTCTCATAGCCGCGTGCCCTCAGCTCTCCCCATTCTTCACATATCCATCGCCGACTCTTGCACCCTCTCTGCAATTGCGGCTCCCGACGACCGGTGCTGTTCTCGCTGTGCATTCTGTCTCGGAGCATCTTTTTGAGCATACTCGACTTGGCACCATCTTAGCCAGCCTCGCCGTCGCGTCTCCCAAGCTTTCTGCTTTCTGGCCCCCAGCACCCGGCCCTCTGCACCACCCAGCCATCGACCGCAGCACCGCAAAGACATCCATCTCTGCGCATCCCCCACTGCACTGCTCCTCTGCTCGACTTGTCGCTTTGCGCATCATTTTTGGTTGATTTTCCACGTCTCCATCGGTAAGTTTCCCCAGCGAGTCTCGCCCGCGCCTGTGGGATGCCGACAG
Source organism: Alternaria ventricosa (assembly GCF_023758065.1). Taxonomy (NCBI): domain Eukaryota; kingdom Fungi; phylum Ascomycota; class Dothideomycetes; order Pleosporales; family Pleosporaceae; genus Alternaria; species Alternaria ventricosa. The sequence continues at coordinate 1,610,143 of NW_026055685.1, read as the reverse complement.
TTTGGGCACGCGTCAGCCAGCGATGCGGCGTTGGCCCTGCGGCGCCCACGAGTCTGTCGGAATGGCATTGTCAAACACATGTGCTGACCACTCCAGATTGTCTGCTACCGTGGTTCACTCCAGCGTAGCTGTTGTTCTAGCTCGTTCAAACTACCCATTGTGTGGTTGCTGATGTAAGTGTTCCCTATGGGTGGGTGCCGCGAGGCAGTCCCTGGCGTCGACTCACCCCAACTCCACGACGACTCCGCATACTGACTCGCTGCAGACAAGACACATCGCACTCATGATGTCCAACATTGCTGTCAGCCACGAAAACAAGAGCCAATTCGTCCGCACCACCAAGGATGGCCGCACTATTCGCTACAATCTGCAGGTAATCCAGCAGCCCGAACGCGCGCGTGCATGTGGTAGCGGCGCAAAGTCGAGTGCCGATCGCCGCCCCGTGGACCCTCCCCCGATTGTTGAGCTTCGCATCTACGAGAACGACCAGGACATCACCTTCGCCTACAATGCAAGTTTCTTCCTCCATGCCAGTCTCGAAAATGCGCGCGCCATCGCACATGGACGCACCCAGTCCTCGGCAGGCCCCAGCTTTCCTGTCCTGACCGGCACCCCCGTTGCGGGCATGGCCTACCTCGAGCGCCCTACGCCTGCTGGCTACTTCATCTTTCCCGACCTCTCCGTCCGCCACGAGGGCAAGTACCGCCTGAGTTTCGCTCTCTTTGAAAACTTGGCTGAGGTCAAGGACCTGGACCCTGGTGACCCAGAAGTCATCTTCGACGGCAACCACTTTGTGTCCCACCGTGCTGAGGTTAGATCCTCGCCATTCACCGTCTTCTCGGCGAAGAAGTTCCCTGGTCTGTCTGAGAGCACTGCCCTGAGTCGCCAGGTTGCCGAGCAGGGCTGCCGTGTTCGTATCCGTCGCGATGTTAGGATGAGGCGCCGCGAGAACAAGTCATCCAAGGAATGGGACGAGTACGATGAGGAAGGTGGTGGCTACGACCGCGCGAGAGGAACAGCGACCCCCGAAAACTACGGCCAGCCACCAAACGCCCCTCTCGATGACCGTCCACGGTCCGTCTCCAACGCCAGCAATCCGTCGCTGGCACCACCCCGCCGTCCAAGCATGGAGGAGATGGCACATGGCTACCCTGCCAGCAACGGCTATCAGCAGCAGATGCCACCGCCGCAGAACCCCACGTACACGCAAATGCCTTCGTATGCATCGAGCCAGCAACACCAATACTCCCAGCAGTACTCCGCTCCTCAGACGCCTTCCATGATGCAACCTCCCCAGCATTCTACTGCATACTCGCAACACCCGCAACATGCCCAGCACGCCCAACACAGCAGCTACTCGAGTCAGCAGCAACCTCAGCCCACAATGCCATCAACCCAGCAATACAATTACTCCAACTACCAGCAGCCGGCGCACTACGACCAGGTTCCTCCTTCTCGTCAGGAACACGTGGCCGCCGAGTACGCTCAGCCAGTTGACTACCGACGTTCGTCTGTGACCCAATCGTCGCCTCAGCAGTACTCCGCGCCCAGCCATGCAGTGCAATCCTACAGCTCCATGGATCAGTACAATCGGCCACAGCAAATGAGCCAGCCTCTGCAACCCCTGCAGCCTCTACACACCTCACCACAGGCATATGCTTCGTCTGCTCCTAGTGCTGTGCACACTCCCAGCCACCAGCCGCTGCCATCTTTGAGGCCCATCGTCGCCGAAAAGCTGGAGCCCGTCTCGCCTTCTTACCAGTCGCCGCCCGGTACTGTTTCAGCTACCATGTCGGTTAACTCCGACGGGTCCAGCCAGAACTATGCGCTGCCCAAGTTCAACGCCCAGGCACAGGGTCTTCCGCCCATGTCGGCTGGGTCAAGTAACAAACGTTCCTTCTCCAGCACATTCGACTCTCGCCACTTGAACGAACGCATGGTCTCTGGCAGCAGGCCACAACCATCTGGTGCTGGGTACAGCTACGATCCTGCCGACTCTCCGGATATGGAGGAGCCAATGGACCGAGCGGCCATGAGCTACCGGCGTGCGGACGGGACACAACGGCAACGTCATGTACCCGCAGTCGGCCATTGAGTTGTTCTCTGCTGACGGCCGCGTAGCTCTGATAAGACCGGCCCCCAGCATGTACGTTGCATAAGGATCTGTTGTAGGAGTACGGCGTTATGTGTGCTGTTACGGATCTAATGTGCTCTGATCATCTATACCCCCGAGTACGACGAAAGCGCGATCTCGCCACGGCAGTCTTTCCTATCTTGTTTCCAAGCCCTGTCTTTCTATGCTTTATTACACATACGTCAGCTATTAAGCTGCACACTACCGTTTCTTTTCACTGTTACACAAAACATACTACCCACATACCCCACATCAAGGCAAAACGCCCTCTGTTTCCTTTCAATCTATTATTCCTACCTTGTACTTTGTTTGAATGTGCTTTACGGAACACGTGGCTCAGCAAATTGAGAGCTCTGACATTTCCTTCCATTGGTTAATGGGACTGTGACTTTACCCTCCACAGCTTCATGTCGCCGTCCGGATAATCGGATCGGATAGTATACGCATGAGCATGCGACCTGGGAGGCTGCTTGTCATTTGCATAGATTCCGTAGGCTCAATCATGGCACAAAGTGTGCTGTTGAACTTTACTTCTGGTCCCCTTGCGTGAGCAATACATGCAGTTGGTGCGCTCCAAGTCCATTCCACGGAACGGCTACACCTCGCGTTGTCTAGTCAGCCTCCAGAGTACCCCTCCATCTACCCCGCGTCCCAATACAGATCAACACAATCACGCAATTTGCCAGCGTCCTACCAGAACACGCGCCATGCATCCGACGAGTACAATATGACTGTCTCTTACACATAATAGGCAACGTAGAGCTTGAAGCTTTTCGCATTATGCCGCAAAGAAGACCGGCTTACCTAAAGCTAGCCTGTGATGGTATGGTACGAGTGTGACAGGCCTCAAGCACACTTCCCGCGATGGGAAGCTACGAAGGTGCGCCCGCGGGCTCTGGTTACAAGTGTGATCCACACCCGCGTGGGCAGAAATGACGTGACGGACGCGACTTTTGGCACAATTGATCCTCTGGTTCTCCCCTCTTTTCACCTTCCTCTCCTCAATTCCCAATTTTCTTGAGAACATTTGGCACTCTACCACCAGATCATATCGCCGTTGTGCATAGTTGTTGAATTGTAAAGCAACATGGCTGAGGAACTATCCAAAAACTTCGAGACGCTGCAATTGCACGCTGGTGAGCGCTTTCTAGCTTCTCCTCAAGTGCATGTACTAATACAACATCTCCAGGCCATGAGCCAGACTCGGCGACAAACTCTCGTGCCGTACCCATCTACGCGACCAGTGTAAGTCGTGGAACAAAGTGGGACTCCAATAACAATCATGCTAATACAGACAGTCTTACACGTTCAATGACAGCGCTCATGGCGCAAGGCTCTTCGGACTCAAGGAGTTCGGCAATATCTACAGTCGTATAATGAACCCCACGGTCGATGTCCTCGAGAAACGTATCGCGGCACTAGAGGGCGGTGTTGCAGCCCTAGCAACAGCGTCTGGCCAGTCCGCCCAATTCATCGCCATAGCTGCGCTAGCACATGCTGGAGACAACATCATTGCAACTTCGAACTTGTACGGAGGCACATATAACCAGCTTAAGGTCTTCTTCCCGCGTCTGGGAGTGCAGACTAAGTTCGTCAACGGTGATAAGCCGGATGACTTTAAGGCTGCGATTGATGAGAAGACTAAGGCCATCTACGTGAGTTTGTGCATACATTTGCCCACAACCTGGCTAATTTCGCAAAGCTTGAGAGTATTGGCAACCCGAGGTACAACGTGCCCGACTTTGAGAAGATCATAGCAATTGCGCACGAGGCTGGTGTTCCAGTCATTGTCGACAACACATTCGGCGCTGGAGGATATTTCTGCAGACCCATTGACTTTGGTGCCGACATTGTGGTGCACTCTGCTACAAAGTGGATTGGCGGTAAGGCTCACTTCATTCCTGGAAAGAAAGTATACTGAATACGACGACAGGCCACGGAACGACGATCGGTGGTATTATTGTCGACAGCGGAAAGTTCGACTGGGGTAAGCATGGCAAGCGCTTCCCTCAGATGGTCGAGCCATCAGACGGCTACCACGGGCTGAAGTTCTGGGAGACTTTTGGAGCCATTACATTCATCATCCGAGCGCGCGTTGAGATCCTGCGAGACCTAGGCGCAGCACTGAACCCCTTCGCCGCCCAACAGCTCATCCTTGGTGTCGAAACCCTTTCCCTACGATGCGAGCGACACGCATACAATGCACTTAAACTGGCGAAGTGGCTTGAGAGTAACAAGAACGTGAGCTGGGTATCGTACCCAGGTCTCGAGAGCCACCAATCGCACGAGCTAGCGAAGAAGTACCTACCGCGTGGTTTCGGAGGCGTACTGTCATTCGGTGTAACAGGAGGTGGTGAAGCAGGCAGCCAAGTTGTAGACAACTTCAAGCTCATCTCCAACGTGGCGAACGTTGGCGATTCCAAGACGCTGGCTATCCATCCTTGGACGACGACGCACGAGCAGTTGAGTGACGAGGAGAAGATCAGTTCGGGTGTTACTGAGGTAAGTAAACCTTGCTCATGGAGTCGAAGTGATGGCTTGCTGACAGATTATAGGATCTCATTCGCATTTCGGTTGGCACAGAACATATCGACGACATCATTGCCGACTTTGAGCAGTCTTTCAAGAAGTCGGCAACGAAACCGGCTGAGAAGGGTCAGCCTGAGAATGCGACAAAAACAGGTGGCGGTGAGCCCTCTGCGTCCTTGTCGGGTGCTACATAGGATGCAGTACTGAGACTGTTGCTCTAGAAACGCGAGTAGCGATTCCGAGATTGTAATGCGATGAATACTTAATGGCAACCGCGGCATATGGTGGCTGATAGGCCAGATGTCTGGTACCTACACTACCTGTTATCTATTGCGCAGCGTGAACTCTCTCCGTGGTGTCCTCGTACGAAGTCGTTACATGTCTCTTCTAACTCCTGGCAGCGCACACGCAGCATCTCAAGCCGAGGCATCTTCCCTACCGGCGGGCTCCAGTACCGAGACCGGTCGGCCAATCAGCATGGAGCCGTCTACGTGGTCGCGAAGCAAGGATGGTTACCCCAGGATCTGATCTCGACAACATGTGAAAGCCACATATCTGGCACATGACGCATCTGCGCATCCAGACACTCTCGTCATCCTATGCGCACCAGCCCTCTCGCTCAGCGGTACACCCAAAGGCAGCGCGGCGCCCCATCTCGTTCCCCACAAACAGATGCCAACAGGCGCATGCTCCGGAGTCTGGAGAAGAGCGGGATGCCCAGACATCGGGGTTTCAGCTGCATCCAGCGCACCTGACCGGTAGCTTTCGGTGCAGGAACTTGGCTCCAGTTTTCATCTTGGTTGCAATTGGACGGGCGCGCGACATGACGACTTTGCCGAGGCACGTTTTGCGCCGCCATGGGAAATTGTGGAGTTTCTGGCTTAGTCCCGTATGATTACAACCCTTGCCTTTAGGGTTCGTTGCGCCTGATTCCCATCTTCCACTGCTGAGTTTGAGCGCGTTGCCCTTTCTCGAGACGTGCTGCATCTTCTCTTTACTGTTAGCCATAGCTGAGGAGAACGTGGGAGTCCGGGCGTGAAGCTATAGGTATGTGAGGTCATCTGCCATGTCGCAGCTGGAAGCTAGAAGCTTGGGGCTGTCCCGGGCACGCCGACCTCGCCCATGCGCGGCGTGTTTACCAAGAGCTCTGCTGACGTTTAATATAGAGTAGACTGTCTGTCATCACCTCGCTGGTATCACCTTTACACGTTACACGAAGCCGTCCTCGACCGAAGCGGAAAGAGCGACCACTCGAAACTGACCTAGCCGAACACACACATACGCAACGATGTTCGGATCCATAGACCCTCAGTTGGACCGCGCGGAGGAGCTCCACGGCCCTCCGGCGAAAGGACAGCCATACAGCGTGGCGTTGCCAGGCTCAGAGGCTGAGGGAAGGAGCGCCATCTACAGGCATTGGAGGTTTACGGACAGGCCTCTGCTGGATCACCTGGTCCCTGAGATCAGGACACCCCACGAGGCATTCGAGAACTCGGTCGCCAAATGGCCCAAGAACAAGTGTCTGGGCCACCGCCCCTACGACACCGCTACCAAGACCTTCGGTCCCTACGTCTGGGAAGACTACGAGACAGTCGCCAAGCGGAGAACGAACTTTGGCGCCGGCCTGGTACATCTGCACAAACAAGCTGGCGTTACCGCGCCAAAGTACGGTATTGGACTGTGGTGTCAGAACAGGCCGGAATGGCAGATCACGGATCTGGCGTGCATGTCGCAAGGACTCTACACCGTTTCCATCTACGACACGTTAGGCCCAGACACGACCGAATACATCATCAACCACTCTGAGCTGGCTTGCGTAGTTGCTGGAGTGAACCACGTTACGGCGCTGTTGAAGCTGAAACCTCGACTGCCTTCGCTAAAGATCATCGTGGTCCTCGACCCGCTTTCCGCTGGCGAGCTTCCAGGAGAGTCCAAGGGCGACATTCTGAATTCGCTTGCGAGCGAACAAGGTGTGACAATCCACTATATCAAGGATGTGGAAGCTTTGGGCGAGAGGCAACCGATCCCGATGAACCCTCCTACACCTGAGGACATTGTCACTATCAACTACACATCTGGCACCACAGGAAACCCCAAGGGCGTCGTTCTGTCTCACAAGAACGCGCATGCCGGAACATGCACATCCATGGTTATCATGGGTAGCAGTCCTAACGAGGTCATCTGCTCTTTCTTGCCCCTGGCACATATTTACCAGCGGCTGGGAGAACACAGTGGGCTGGCAACTGGTGCTGCTATTGGTTACTTCCATGGAAACATCGCAGAGCTAGTAGATGACTTGCAGATGCTGCGACCGACCATCTTTTCTGGTGTACCCAGGCTGTACAACCGCTTCGGAGCTAAGATCAAGGAAGCGACCATCCAAGCCACTGGCGTCAAGGGAGCACTATCCCGACACGTGGTATCAACCAAGCTGGCGGCTCTCAACGACAAGCAAAACCCTACCAACAAGCACATGCTCTACGACCGTATCTGGGCTAAGAAGGTTTCTGCTGGTCTTGGACTGGATCGCGCAAAGGTACTTGTTAGTGGCTCTGCGCCCATTGATCCCAGTCTGCATCAATTCCTCCGCATCGTCTTCGGAACCAACTTCACACAAGGATACGGTCTTACCGAGACTTACGCCGTTGCACTCGTCCAGCACGAGGGCGACTTCTCCGCTGGCAACTGCGGTGGTGTTGGACCGAACACAGAGTGCGCTCTGCTCGACGTGCCTGACATGGAGTACATGTCCACCGACAAGCCTCACCCTCGTGGTGAGCTGCTGATCCGCTCTGCATCGCAGTTCAAGGAGTACTTCCGCAATGAGGAGGAGACTGCCAAGGCGATCGACGCCGATGGTTGGTTCCACACCGGTGACATTTGCTCCGTCGACGAACTCGGTCGCTTCAAGATCATCGACCGCAGGAAGAACGTTCTCAAGCTCGCGCAGGGTGAGTACATCTCGCCCGAGCGGATCGAGAACGTATACCTTGCAAACTGCAGCTACCTCGCTTCTGGCTACGTCCATGGCGACTCGCATCAGTCCTTCCTCGTGGCCATCTTCGGTGTCGCGCCAGACATCTTCCAACAATTCGCATCCAAGGTGCTCGGTGAGAAGATCCCAGAAGGCGACATCGCGAAGTTGAAGGAGGCCTGCAAGAACAAGAAGGTCGAACAGGCAGTGCTCAAGGAGCTGGAAAAGGTGGGACGAAAGAACAAGTTCAACAGCTACGAGCGCGTGAGGGCTGTGCGGTTGTTTGTTGACCCTTGGACCATCGAAAACCAACTTTTGACCCCAACGTAAGTTCAACTCGACGATACCAGGTGGACATTTCACTAACACTACACAGATTGAAGTTGAAGCGCCCGCAGACCGTCAAAGCTTTCAGGAAGGAACTGGACGACTGCTACGAAGAGGCACTGGCCGAGGAGTCGCAGGCCAAGGCGAAGTTGTAGAGAGTGGAACTGCATGTTTGGCGTCTGGCGGCCGTACGAGGATACCTAGACAGTGATTGCATGGTTGCTTTCCTAGCGCGCGGGTACCTGGGCACCCTGTGCGATTCATGGTACCATGGAACTGCATATAGATCGGTCGATTGAGTGTACAGTAGCGGTAATACTACAAACTGAACATGTTCATCCGACCGCTGTGGAGATTTCCCGGCTGATGCGCTGGTGAAGGGATGAAGATTGCAAGCGGTGAACGATAGTAGACAACGTGTCACGGGCCGTGGTGGAGAGTAGCGAGCAATGAGTGGGTGCCAAGTCACGCATTGACAGGGTCCTCCTCACCTCGGAAGCCGTAGCCAGTAATTGTCGTGTCCGACGCTGCAACCAGCGATGCAACTTCTCGACTAATTTCTGCACAAAACAAACACTCACGCTCCTCCGCTCTACACCCTCGACCCTTCTCCGCCTTATTGCCGCCTCGCTGCTTCCTCGAGGCGCGCTCCCTTATCTCCACCACCTCACTGTATCTTAGCGCCGTGAGCACCCCAGACGGATGCCCATTACACGCGCAACGGCTCTGGCCATGAGCGACGACGCCGCCGATGAGTCGACACAGCCGCGCGCGTCGCGCTTCAAGGAACACACAAACACCAACGGCAGCATACGACCGCCGCCGGACGAGCTATGGAAAGACATCGGCATCGAAGAGCTGATCGAGCAGTTCAACGAGGAGAACTCGAAGCCGCCGACGTCGAGAAAGAGCTCTGCGAACCGCATGCCCCGCCTGGTCAAGTCGGCTTCTTCTAGGGCTGCTTCTGGTAGCGGGACCCCTACGGAATCCAGCTTTAGCACAAGCGTCCAGGCATCGGCAACCGCGCCGACAGAGACAACATATGCCCGCCTCCAGCGCGCGTTCGCTTCCATGTTCGGCAGTGTTCTGGGCAAGCGCAAAGCTGGGAACACAGACGCGGAGCGAGAGAAGGACCAGCACCAGCAACTACTCGACCAGCGCAAGAGGGATGCCGAAATCGCCTATCATGAAGCGAAGGACCTGGGCCTTCTCCCTCAACCAAAGGTCTTCGTACGACCTGCTATGAGGTCGCGGCAGTTTGGTACACCATCCCAGCCTGTTGCGGCTGAGAAGATGCAGCTTGGCTTGACCGCAGCCATGGCCGAGGCAGCGACCCCCATCCGTACACCGCGAACGCCGACCCTCCGCCACACGCCCAGCAAGAAGGACCTGCACAAGCAGAAGAAGCTCACGAAACGCGTCTCTGACCTCGAGTACAAGCTCGCCTCTGCGAAGAAGGAGCTCCAGACCGTCCTCTACAACGACATACCGCCCGTCCCACGCATCCCCGACTTCGCACCACCCACCCCCGACGTCACCCCGAGCGAAAACGAAGACCCATCACGAAACACAACCCCCGTCGAAGTTGAGCCACCCGCCAGCATCGGCAAGATCGTAAAGAAGCGCAAAGCCACCCTCCACGACTCGGACGGCGAGTACAAACCCATACCCACCGACTCCGAAGGCGACATTGACATGCTCTCTGCTGCATCCGCCTCTGAAGCCGAGGTGTCGGAGCGCACCACCGAGCGCAGTATAAAACGCGTCAAGAGCACAGCGAGCAAGAAGAGCCCTGGCAGACGGTCCAGTTCGAGGCTCACAAAGAGGTTCTCGAGGAGTAATCTGAAGAGCGAAGAGCCTGTGCGTGTTGTGCCTGATGGTAGGGACGTCCCTGATGTGCCTAGTATACCGCGTGAGATGGAGGGCAAGGGCAAGAAGGTCAAGGTTGGGGATGATGGATTTGGAGGGTTGGGCCATGAGATCTTTTGACTAGAAGATTGATGATATGTTTGGAACATGTTGAAAAGCTTGCTTTACCTGAGGAGACTATTGGGCGTTGTCGCATCATCAGCCTGGGAATATCTTGCATAAGCACATGGAGTGTGCGGGAAAGGCGTTTGCTGGGATGTCCGCCCTCATCCCTTTCATCTTTTCTGGTCCTTTTCCTTTCCCTTTTTGTCATTTTCCATTTACATCATCAGCGTTCCCTCTCGACTACTCGCACTGTGTGCGGGACTGGAGTTGCTATACTTCTTGTATTTGTCTTGGTCAGAGAATTTGGTCTTTTCCCCCATTAATGTCTGGAGCATTTTGTATAGGTATTGTCTATGCATGAAAGCGACGAAATTACGACTTAATAGCATACAATGGCATAATATCTATTCTTGAACGGACTGGTGTTGGGGGTGTCAAGACTTGGAATTCGAAGTGTCGACTCGCATCTGGGAAGCTGTCTTCTGAGACCGAGATTGATAGCTTGCGACATTCGCCTGGTACGGGCCCATGTCTTGGTGCTCTAGACCATTACGCTGTTGTAGTTCTTTGTCGCCTTGCAAGACATGCTCAGACATACTCAGACACGTGTCTCTAGACATCAAAAGTCTCAGACCGACTACGGCCAAGAGCGATATATCTACCTTACCAGAGGCTCACATGCAAAGATGTACACACTAGCAAGACACCAGAACACAACAAGAAGACACTCAAAAGGTCATCCAACCAAAGAAACGGCTACCAGAAACCATGCCTTACCACCCCGACTCAACATCCCGCGCCCTCTTCATAAGACACCACATCCACACTCCTATCACCCTGCAAGAAGTTCTCTGCTCTATATGTCGCCAGCGTTGCACCGATCGCCACCAAGTCGTTCAGATCACCGCACATCCGGAATGTCAATGCGTGTTTGGCGAGACGTGTCTGCTGCAGTGGTTGGGATCTGGAAGCGCGGCGAGTGGGACTTGTCCGAGTTGTAAGGCTGTGCTATTCAATAGGGGGGTTGACGATGATGATGATGAGGAAAGCGATGGAGATGAATATGAGGATGAGGATAGTGAAGAAGATGAGGACGAGACAGAAGAAGATGTACGCGGACGACAACCAACAAGACAGGAAAAGGGGCATCGCCCTCGTCGTCGTAGAACCCCTTCGTCCTCACCCTCATCATCACGACCGTCGTCAGTAGCTTTTTCTGCTGACGAATCCGGTACACCACCACCTCGCACTTTCCACCGCCGTCGCCGCTCACCCTCTCCATCTCCATCTCCATCCCCATCCCCATCAACCACCTCGCACACCCTCTCCGCCCCAACCTCACCCACTCTTAACCTCCCCCTCGCAATCGACACCCTAGTCACCGACCTCTGGGCCGGAACCTGGGATCTCGTAACAGAAAGCTGGTCGTTGACCCCAAACGACGCTTCGCGCTCACGCAGTATATCCCGCGCGCAACTCATCATGCTGGTACGTGATGTCAATCCTTTTGAGGAGGAGTTGGATAACGCAGTGGTTGAGCATCTTGTTGTGAGGGCGAGGAAGATGGTGGTGAAGCATCGGCGGAATGGGGAGTATGAGGATGGAGGGGAGTTGAGAGCCGAGAGGGAGGATGTTAGGTTGGCGGTTGAGTATGGGGTGTAGATGGTCCGCGGGTGCGGGCAGGTATGGAGTATATATTGGTCCGCGGGTGTGTTTGCTTTTGGGTGTGTTGGTTCGTTCTATATGGTCTAGATCATGTGTGTAGATTCATAGAGTTTGCTTTTGTTTGTGGTCGTTCGTGGAACATGATCTAGATCTTGTCTGTAATACCTTGAAGTTTGCTTTTTTTTGATATGTCGTGTTCTGAGCGCGTTTTGACATGTGAATTTGATGGAAGTATGTTAATCGGTCCTACAGCGACACAACAAACTCATCTCTTTCGCAAACATGCAGCTTATCGGCCTGTCTGTATACTGCAACTCGATAACAAACGCACCAAACCTCACATTACACTGCGCCTATCAACTTCAATGCTTCCAAATACCCTGCACAAACGCCCGATTGACCCCGCAGAACCACGGCGGCTACTCCCATTTCCGAACCACGGACATGCGGGTCATCCGGTTGTGGCAGTCACGCCAGCCAATCGCAAACGAGGGATATAGTTCCGCTCCACCATTTCTTTCCCTGCCCCTGCTGCGTGCGCCGCGATTCGGCCCCACGTCATCGATAGGCCCAGTCTAGAAACGACAATGGGCATTGTTTGGCAGCCTGGCAGGCCTATATAGTCAAGGTGGGTCTGGGACTTTCTGACGTGCGTGCTTGCATGTTGTCCACCACTCCCGAGCGATAACTACTTACGGATTTTCATGTACGAACATAAACCCGAGAATATGGCCGACGAGAAGAAAGAACAGGTTAAGCGTGTTCCGGCGGAGAAGAAGGATCAGGCTGAGCGTGTGGCTGCGGAGAACGGCATGTGAGTTTTGGTCGCTGTGAAGTCGAGATGCGATGAGTTGCTAATGGATGAGTAGTGCTAATCCTTCGGGTGCGATGATTGCGGCTTTTGCGCCCATGTATCTCGCTGCCATACCTCTTACGTACGTCTTCTCTGGCTCTCGAAGCCCTTCGTCATACCGGACTGGAACTGACTGGGCAAATAGCTCCTTCCTCACAAAACCGAACAGCGTCACTCAGTCGCTGGTTCACGCGCTTATCAAGTTGATTCCAGGAGTTACTGTACGTCTTCTATTCTTTATCCTGATATCGTACTGATAGCAACATCCAGACTACAGCAATAACTTCCGGACGCGCAATCCCCGCCCTCTCAGCTCTATACATATTCTGGACCTTCGGCGCATCGGGCGCGCTCTCCGCAGCAGGACAGGCCATGGGACGGGAAGAAGGTCTTGACCTGGAACATTCGAGGAAGCATATCCACAAGCTCGACGGGCTGCCACTGAGGCTGAGGAGTGCGCATTATGCGCTTATGGAGAACTTCCCTGGTAAGCCTGCATTTCTCGCAGTGCCCTCTATCGGTAAAGATTGTCGCTAACGTGGACGTGATTGCAGGCTTCGCCCTTGCTGCCGCGCTGGCGCAGGTCCTTGCGCCCCGAGATGTACAGATCGTGAACCTGCTCGGCTACCATGTCATCGCCAAGTTGCTTGTGCATTACCCGTCTTATCTGAGCAACGTGGCTTTGCCGAGGACGGCTGCGCATGTCACTGCTACGGCTGCTTTGATCAACATTTGCTGGAGGTTGGCTGCTGTCAACTAGAATGGAAGGAAATTTTGAAGTCGTATTGATCAAGTTGAGACTACTATCTGAAACAATCCAAGACGTGTCCATGGCTAACATCCTATCTATGCAATGAAGCTCATCTTGCTACTAGTACCGCTCATGTACTTGTATTCCCTCTCATAGTAGTTCTGATCAACCACATCCTCTTCACCGAGGAGATCCTCACCTGCGAGAGCCTTGTCGTGCAGGACCATGGTTGCAACCTTCGACTCTCCCAGACCCTTCTTACTGGCTACCTTGCGGATCTCTTGCAGAATACGATCAGAGAGCCGTTGATGCATGGGGTCGTCAGGAGCATCGTCGCCGCCTGGGCCTGCCTTGGAAGAGCCACCATCGCTCTCAAACGGCTCGAAGTAAGCAACGACCGTTTCCAGCTCAGAGAAGTTTGCCAAAACCTCGGCGTAGGCGGCAAAACGGTTGTCGAAGCCGGTGATCTGCGCTCCGGTAACGCCATGTATCTTGCCACCGAAGCCGTCATGCTTCCATGGTAGTCCAAACATGAGGTGTCGAAATCCCAGCCGCTTGAGGTTGGGACGGATAGCCAAGATTTTCTTCAGCATACCTACGTTGAGAGAGTTCGCTCCAAAGCTTAGATCACATGACTCCAGATCAGAATGGCTGGCGATCATCCGAGCCAAGTCCGGCTGCCAAGGGTTGAGCGAGACCACTTTGAGGTCTTTCAGGGTCGAGAATGAAGCGAGAAACGCCTCAAGACCGTTGGGATCATCGTCCCAAAGCTCTTCAGCGTAGTCCCAGTTCTGCACGTCCAGCTTCTGAAGACTGACGTCACTAGCCATGAAGTGCTTGAGGAAGCGGGGTAGCAGCTGGCAGTCATCTAGTTCGAGCCAGCGGATGCTGGAGAAGTTGATGCATGTGTAAGTATCCTGGGGGAAACCGTGGCCAAAGTCGAAGTGACCGAGGCGCAGATGCGTGATGTTGAAGCAGCGGATGGCGGGGGGTGGCGCAGGAGCCATGTTGAAGATGTTTGCACAGTCATGTTCGGGCCATCGCATCGACCATGATACTGATTCGAAACCTTGTGCGGTCGGGAACCCAAAGGCGCCGAGAACTCTTTTGAACATGTTCACTGACGTGCCTGTCTCTGTATTGCGGTGTGACATAGCCTTGTACCCGCTACCGTGCACCATGAGTGCCTCTTTGCTTTTTCTTCGGGTAGGCTGGAACGTATAGTCGACCGAAGAGTCCATCATACGGTGTGGCTGCGGGATAGAGTCACAAGCCCATGGAAGATGCAGCTCTTTGAGGTTCTCCTTCAGTGGCGTGTCGGCATCGAACAGGGTCTGGAGATAGACGTCGACCTTGCGAGTGACGGAGACGTGACAAAGTCGAAGCTCCTCCAACGGCACATCGCGGAGTTCCATGAGGAACTCAGCCAGAATGTATCCAACTTCTTTATCATTCGAAGCAGAGAGACTCAGTGTTTGAGTCTGGTAAAGTTTCATCTTGTCCAGGGTACATGGCAGATAGGTATCCGCCATGAAGCTAGCATCCTGACACGGGCTTTGGTCGATGTCGATGGCGACGTGTTCGTAGAGTAATCGGTCGGCGTGGTCCTGAAGAGATCTGCAGACGAGACTGACGTCGTACAAATGTTGTCTACCCTTCACTCCATAGCGAACCTGTATGATTTAGCAGTGCTCTTCTTTGTTTGGCTAAAGCATCTGAAAATTAAAAGTGCTTTACTTACATGCACCATCACTTCGTCTAACAACTCTGCTGGAAGCTTGAGTAGGCCTTGAGGTCCATTGGTCGGCGTAGTAGAGACGGGTATAGCAACGGGCGCGGGGACGGGTGTAGCTACAGGCGCGGGGACGAATGTAGCTACGGGCGCGGGATCGTTCAATTTTGGTTTCTTTGAGACCACATCCTCTGGCTCCGATGAAGAGCAGGAGCGAGGACGCTTCGGCGGAGCTTGACTTGGGATCGCTGGGTCTTCGTGCGCTGTCATATCGGGGTCTGGACTGTCGCCTTGGGCTTCTGCGGATGTAGGTGTCTCATCCTCAAGACCAATGGACGTTTGAGGGCGCTCCAATTGGGCCTCATCGCCGTGCTGTGTCATCTTGCCAATGATCTCTGTCGGCCTGAGCGACAGTCGGAAGTAAGATCCAAGAAGTCGGGAGGTGAGAGGGAGGTGAGAGAGTCAAGTGAGAGAGAAATCTAAGACTGTGTCAACACCGCGACCGTTTGCAATATTGCGTCACCCTCTCAACGCGCGCTAGCGCGCACAGTCACCCACACACCCGATACAAATACCGCTTGTCTCCCCCGTTTCCTCTCTTTACTTTCTACCGCTTCGCATCTCCAAGGTCAACCACACTCCTCGACCCGCTACTCAACCGCGCCACCCGATCGCGCTACATCGTAAGTGACCCACCTACCCATCTGTTCTACTAAACGTGCAATAGCCGCCTGGAGATACCCTCCAGCCACATCACTTCGCTCACCGGGTGGAAGCGTCGAGTCGGCATAATAGCCACCAAAAGGCTCAACTTGTGTGGGGGGGACCTCATGCCAATCCACAGAAGCTTTCAACAGTTTCGCCAGTGCGAGTTGATCTACGAACGATGGTGAGCGACGGAGACGATACGGAGATCTCTAGAGGTCTACTTGGAGGCTCGCTGGTGCCTTTGAGGACGGTCGAAAACCCAGCACCCGTTCTACCCTTACCCCAACATCCGGCATTCAACATAACCGGGAGGGAAACGCAGAACACCTTTTTTTCATTGACACGATTGCTTTACGCCGTCGATCGAGGAAGAAGCAACATAGTGACATTCAAATTACAAGACCGCTGATTCACAAGTCTTTGGACCGGAGATGGCGAGAAAGACAAAAGGCGGGGTGACTTGAGTATCTCGAAATCATCAACACCGCTGAACATAGAAGACTGAGCTTAGAGTGAGCGCGAGGCCTTGATCTGAGGAAGAGAGACAACGCGTACATGACTTCCAGGAGGGAGCGCGCGGTCGTGAAACTGGTGCACTCGTTGCGATCGTGTTCACGTCCATAAAAACCTAGCTACGAGCGACTGAGACATGACTTGCAGCTCCCAAGTTGAGCTTCGCGTGACGACAAACCCTCCCCGTCGCGCTCACAATCGCGCACCAGCAGCGAAGCGGAGCAGGTCACTTGTTGGACTCGCGTTTCTCGTGAACATGGACGCAAAGTGACAAAGAACAAGCATAGGTAGGTAGGATTACGCAGTGAAAGTATTTGACATGAAAAGATGATTGGAGAATGAGAAAAATGCGCCGGAAACCG
The DNA here is from genome assembly GCF_023758065.1 of Alternaria ventricosa. Classification (NCBI taxonomy): domain Eukaryota; kingdom Fungi; phylum Ascomycota; class Dothideomycetes; order Pleosporales; family Pleosporaceae; genus Alternaria; species Alternaria ventricosa. The sequence continues at coordinate 1,593,621 of NW_026055685.1, read as the reverse complement.
AGTTTGATGGCTGTTCTACGCGACCATATGTCCTGCATAGCGAGGTCGTCTCGACAAATTCGGTGTCAAGTATCAATCATGAGCTTTGGGGTTGATGAGATTCGTGTTCGTGGCGTGAAGGAACAAGTGGGAGATGTTGTCATGCTGGAGTTTCCTGGCTGACGTCATGTCCCCACACTACCTAGGTAGCCTGATCGGGCTCCTTCCGGCCGGCCAAGGTTTGCGCTGAAGACGGCAGTACCCTATCACCTATTCGCGCACCCTTGAAGGTTCTCAGTATTAGTAAACTTCCGTTATTGCATAGAGTGGAGTGAGCGGTCATACAGATGAAGTGAGTTGTAGATCTCAAAAGACCTCGAGAGTTTAACGGCATCGCGTTCTACGACTACCTCCTCACTCCTCGCAGCTCGCCAGACGTGGACTTGCCATTCGTGGAAATTCATTCAGATGAGCGAGGATGACCCTCTTCTTCCACTGAAGACTTACCTTCACCGTGATCGATACGGGCCGGGATCAGCCACTTTCCACGGAGTTGATGGAACGGTTGCGACGCGCAAATCAGGCCCTTGATCGCCTAACGAATCCATGGATCAGACCGCGTACATCGAGACCCACACAGCAGATCGTCAGTCAGTCCCGGATTTCCGTATCATCAGCAAGAGAGCAGACAGCTTTCATTCAGCGCTGAAGGCAGGTTGGAATTTGCCGTGCTCAGCGCACCATACCGTCAGTCTGCGGTTAGAAACACGCATCGACGCCGCATCGAGCGAGGAGGATGAGGAGGATGATGCGCATATGATGCGCAACCTATCTCACATTCTATTCCGTTACGACAGGAATCATGCAACTGAACAATCAATACTGACTGTTGCTTGGTCCTGGGAAGAGGCGGACGTACGAGTCGACCCCATTCGAGACACTACCGCGCGTGTCCGACGAACCAAAGGTGTTCGATTTGAAGAGCGGAATGTGCAAAAGGCTGTGCGAGCAGCATTGGAAGCACGTCCGAACATGCAGCCCATAAAAGACTTGTGCGCTGCAATTTCGGAGCTCCAGAAACCACAGCGCGAAGTTTGTTTTTCTTTGCTTGCTAGCGAGATCGCGAAGCAAAAGTATGGTGTGCACATATACCCAACGAAACAGATGCCTCTCGACCCTGATACATGGTCGATTTCTTCGCTGCACATGAGCTTGAACGACACAACTTTCGCTCGTCGCGATCGCTTGAAATTGGCAGTCACACTTGCTTCGAGTGTTTTGCAGCTTCATGAGACCCCATGGCTTGACCAGTGCTGGGGTAAGGACAGTATCTTCTTCGTGAAGCAACCCGGAATGACTATGTACGACCAGCCTTTTGTGTCATGGGACTTCAGTCGTACTACACCACCTGCGGAAGCTGGAATGCCCAAGTCAATGAATCACATCATTCGTAATCAGCCTTTATACGCGCTTGGTGTCGCGTTGATAGAGCTCTGGTATGGCAAGCCTCTTCAAGAACTTTGGAAGGATGAGGATGGGCCTTTTGATACCGGTGTACGACAAGTCGATATCCTGACTGAATGGAATACCGCGAATCGACTTGTAGACGATCTATACAGCGAAGCTGGTCGCAGATATGGCGATGCTGTCCGGCGATGCATCCGCTGTGATTTCGATCGAAGAGCCAATAGTCTGGATGACATTCAGTTCCAGCGAGACGTATACCACGGCGTAGTATCGCAGTTGAAAAGAGAACTACGAGTATTTGTTTTAGCACGAGTCATACTCAGCTTGAACTTCCGTCGTCATCTTCAACCAAGAGCATAAGCGTCGCTATCGATGAAAAAGGTTTTGACTGTTTCCCACTTTAACCGAAAGCGAGCATGACCACCAGCGAGTTATATATTACCCTGTCAATCACTTTGAGTGCCAGATCCGGGTTGACGCAAGCTGGACAGTCGCATGTTCGGTTACGCTTCCACAGAGGCGGTAGCGTAGCGAAAGAAGACTATGCAAAAGCTCGTATGAGACCCTGCTGTCCTTCAATGCATGACTGAAGATCTTCTCATGTTGGTGAGGTTAAGTAAATGTTGGAACAAAGAAAAAAGTATGGTCGGGTGTGGAACAGGCAAAAACGCTTGGAGACCCACACATTTATGGCTTCTTTGCATCGCAGTTCCCTTTCACCCTCACCAATATGCCAGCATCGTAGGTCTGAGCACAGAGAGAGAACGATTTTGCGGAGCGCTCTGCGACTACCGCGGAGCTACACCGAGAGTCCGGGAAGCTAAGGGCGGAATCTTTTCGCCTTCCCCCTTGCGCCTTCCAAAGGTGGCAATCGATCGTGTCGCCAATCGCGAGGCTTGTCAGTGTTTGCCTCGTGCCAGCGGAACATAAATGGCAGCGGTTACCTCCCCCGAGAGTCTTCCTCTCCACACTTCCACCTTCAACTTGTTCCCTCCACTACCGCTCTCTTAAACTATAAAACTTCTCACGAACTATAATACAAAAGACAATATATCTATCGAAGTCATGTACTACCAGCACGTTCTCTCTATTATCCTCATCGTCGTCGGCATGGCGTTTACGGCTCCTAGTCCGCATATCGGCATGATCAACAACGACAATGTCCGCGATGTCGGCGCCGTGTACTCCCAAGCAGAGTTTGCATCCGCGCCTACGTTCCTCCTCATGGATAAACAGAGCACTAGGTGTATTCCACTGTACGCATTCTCATCACTCTTCCATCGCAGTCATTGACGTGTTGTAGCAACAACGACGACATCATGTCAATCATGATCTGCGTCGAGGACATCGAGTGTAGCTTCTGGAAGGTGGGTTTCAAACGCATGTTCGAGATCAACTGTACAAACTAACCGTCAAAAGAACAAGGACTGCGGCGGCTCCATGTCGGACGAGGAAGCTGCCTTCACCGTCGGTTGCGGCGACGTTCATAAGCTTCCTCTACCACTGACTGGCACATACGGCTCCTACAAGTGCCAGCATGCACATCTCAACACCTACGAGTCTTCGAGCACTGTTAGGGTCGAGACTACTCCTCACGACCCCAACAACGATGTGCTAGGTCAGGTATGTACTCGCATTATCTTCGACGACACCAATCATTCACTGACCTTTTGCAGTGAATCTTGCTTCCGTCGTCTACGACCTAGGTATCTCGGTGTCAGTGTGATTGCACTACATTCGGGTCGGTTGATCTTACGACGATGGTGATCTTAATTTATTGGCCGCGGTGGTTCATCTCTGCAGGTCCTATCTTGGATAAACTTAATGGCAGTCATAGACGGTAATGAGTGGTGGTCAAGTAGCTTGGATTTCAGATATCGGCATCAACTTCACCTAACTAAATTGAACCCCTATCTTCATCTGTTAAGTCTTTGACCCATGCTTTACGGTGTTACGGCGGCGTGGAAGGTTCTAATGACATCCATGCCGTGTGGTGATCTGAAACAGCACTGTTCCAAGATTAATTTGCGCATGGAAGCTGGCATCGCACATCATATTGACTGCATATACGGTACGACCCAGACTCGGGGACAGTTACAGCGTTGCTTACATCAGATAGAACATATTGAGACCGCCCGCCCCTTCATGTATGGAAAAAATGGATATCATAGCTTAGTGTTCCCACGCGTTGCGCTTCTTCCCAATTGCATGGTCTCAACATCTCTACGCCTTTGACTTTTGACCCAACAATGATATCTGCATGCCCTCACTAAGCTGAATCCTTGGGCCTGGTATCTCGCTCATTTGCTCTCTCTTTGGTGTATCACCCAGCTTCTTCCACATGAGTTGCAGCATGATATGTCCCGGCGTGATGCCGGTCTGCTGCGATCCCCAACGGAACTGCCATAAAGGAAGAGATTCGTTGACAGTAGGGGCACGCTTAGCATCGTAATAGCATGCTACATCTCCGAAGCAGAGGAAGACGTATGGGAATCCGGTCTACGTGCGCATTAGCAGTGTCTTCTGGCGAACCAAGCTGGGAACGATACTTACTATGGTGTATAGCTCGTCGTAAATGTCAACGTTGCGCTCCGTACACGTCCACGCATAATCGCCTTGTCCGTAGTGACTGTCGACGTTCTCTTCTTGACTAGCGTCTTGGAATGTGCAGTTGCCATTGTGAGTGCTAAGAGTATAAGGGTAGTCATCCATGCGCTGGAATGTCCCGCATTCTTTCCCGCTCCCACTGTCATGGACGAATTTGCCATGCGCATTCAGGCATCCTACACTTGACTCTGGGGTTGCGGTGCCCCAGTTGTCGGAGGCTAAGACGTAGATGTGACCAATGCCGCTAAAGTCTGTTTGTTGAATTCCAGCGTATGTAGGGAGGGTGAGCGAGGTGACGAGCAGGAAAAGCGTGGTGGGGATGTTGGCAAACATGATGCGCAGACGTTGTTTTGCGTTCCGAGAGAAGAGAGACGAGGACGCAAGCTTTCAAGGTTCGGTCGGTAATTTTGTAGCGAAATGAATCCTACTCTGGGGAAAGCCAGTACCCGGGCTCTTTATATTGATCGACCGTAGCACAGCTCAGGCGTACCTTCCCACGCTATACAACAAAGAGCGTGCCTGGCAAACCCCTCGCGCCGTCTCTAGGAGCAAGCACTCACTAGGCTCCTTGGTGGAGAAGCGACACGCCCTTGCGAAACCTACCCCAAGAATGCTGCGGGATAGATTAATTTCCCCAGGAAACCAATTTCGGATCCCCTCCTCGTGATGACGGTAGACAAGCTCGCTTCCCACTCTGAGGAAAACGAAGTCTAGATACTCCAACGTTGGCGAATAGGCGAGAGGGAATATTCGCAAACCATACGGCGTGACCTTGTACTTAATATCGAACGTTGGGCCTTAATAGCATCGGGACGAATGTTGCGCGTATAGGACATCATGCTAAGAGCTGAGGAATGGTACAGATATGCACGGGTTTACCAAGGCGGACGCACCACGTGCCCAATCACAAGGAACATGGCGAATCGTTGGCAGGCAGAGAGATGAGGGATCGAAGGATCAGGCGTCGGGCGGACTTGGAGCTTGTTTCATTTAGCCAGGAATGCCGAAGCATATATGTCAGAGATCTGTAAGCGCAGGCTGTTGGAGAGCGGACGGAGGTGTCAGCGGAGGGACATTTGGGAAGCGGCGAGAGTTGCCGAGGCGCCAGTCGAGCTCGGACTTGGATGTTGCGCGCAAGCGAGGTATGGCGAGCAGCTGAAGTTCGTGTCTTACCCGCTCCATCATCTATGACCAGTCCGACTTCATGGCTTGAAGATGAGTACGAATCGGGTTCGACCGCATTAGATACAAAAAGTGGCAATAGTTGGACGAGAGAAAACAGAATAGCGACGAGTCTGACCCCGCGAGCGGCCTAATTGAACCCCCCCGAAGACCCTCAAACCCCGAACCAGTTCTTCCCTACATCACGACACCGAAGTCCGGGATGATAATGGCGAATGCTGGCCGCTCCTGTCGATCTCCCGCAAGATATCCACAAGCTCGCGCATCATCTCCGCTGAACCCAGCTTAGCGCTTTCGGCAGCATTACGCATCACTCACGAAGTCCGGAATAGCGCCTTCTCCTGGGATGATCAGAGCTAGTTCTACCGAGTAGATCTGGATCTTGGCGACTAACTAGGCTAAACTACGAACTCACGATACTGGCGGACGGGTCTTAAGAGCAGCGCATATGGTGCGTTTGGCGCCTAAATTCTTATCAACAAGAACATCTTCTCGTTCCATGGCGCCACCATGTTAACCGTGTTATGTCGGCCTACAGCTTTTTTGCCAGCCAATCCGTCACCTAATGAACATGGTACCATGTCGGTGTCCTTTTCAACAATGCATCAATGCATCACCGTCACTGCGCCTTCCGCTTAGAGATAGAGAGGTGTACGAATCTGTACGTCATTGATACAGATAAAATCAGGGCACTGCATATGAGACAAGGATTAAGTGTGGTGGGAAGAGTATCATACGTGGGCGGCAACAGTAACGAACTCTTTGGCTATAGCGACACGCAATAAGGTTGCTCTCGAGCCGAAGACTGAGATGTAAGTGTCACCTCATACCAGGGAAAAACTGAACACCCTGGAGCCTACGTCGCTGTTGGGCCACCTGCTTTGCACGTTTTTATCTTGATGTAGGCCCCAGGGTATTCAGCTTTTCCCTTCAATGGGGTGATGTAGAGCCAAAGAACCTTGCGGCGTGGCGTTGAGAGATGTACCGAGTTTGATGAGTGCGGACATACGCGAGGTGTGCCGCAGAGCTACTTAGAAAACCATGTGACTTTAGATAACGAATTCGAAGAGTGTCACGTTGAGAAAATCTTGTTCATTTGGAAAGCTGATTGCACTCTATCTGAGAAGGATGCAATGCCCATGCAGGGCTACAAGGAGAATAAGCCTAGCTAGAACCGGCTCGATAGAGCTTCTATCTTCGGGCCTAATCTTAGTGTAAAATAGGGCCTCATGGGATCCTGCGTCTCGAAACCTTGCGAGAGAAAAGATGTAAGGCGCTGCCGAGAACACCATAGTTTTTCCAGGCTTTATGACAAGCGTCTGCATGCCTTGATGTGCATTTCGAATGGCGATCAAGGGTAGACCATCGCTTCTTTCATCGCATGGGACACGCGACACTCCCGCTTTTGCTCCCCGAGTACCTTTTGACGAACACAGTCTAAGCAAAGACCATCCACCGCATCATAAATCTTGTCGAGCTCGGCTATAAGGGTAGCCTTAGTGTATCGAGCAACAAACTTGCAAGCACAGTTCGGGGTTGTGCAACTCCCAAAAAGAGTAGGTGACTCAGGTACGGCTCTAAGCTTGGACTTGATGATCAAGACCGAGTACTGATTGATGGGCCAAAGGTTGTTTCGCCTGAGACCGCAGATAAAAGTACCCAAGGCCTGCTTTGAAGCCGCACAAAATTCCAGCCCTGTCACAATCGAAGCGAATGCCGTAGTAATTTGCCTCTGGTAAACAATTTGACAAAGCAGTAGATGTTCGTACACAGCCAGAGGCAGGAATTCGTGACCATCCATGGCTTTTGTGACGCTGAAGATCGCGGTAGGGTCACGCACCAATCTCTGAGAGACTTTGAAGAACTCTCTCGGCAACTCGAGGAGATGTGTGGTAAGAAGCATCTTTTCGAAATCTGGAGCTTCGAGATCTTCGAGAAGGGCGCCAATCCAGATGATAGCCCATGAACGAACCACATTCGCGCAATCGTACTTGTTACACGCAAGCGCAATTTTGGACAAGACGGTGGCGGCGAGCTTGATGGGAAGTTCCGAAGTCTGCATGTGTGCGATCTTGCAGATCATGATGATGGACTCAGGATCGTCATCTGGAAGCGGGACAGTGCGTGGTGAAGCCGGCGAGAGATTCTGGCCTTCAGAGAAGCGGCCGTCGAACATAGCCGCAAAGACTGGTGAAGCGAGGCCGAGAACCACGGACGACACGAGGATGTTGCGAAATCCTTCTCCGACTCCGTCTCGGCCCGATTGGAGTATGACATCGCCTCTTTTTGCAACGATCTCTGCGTTGCCTCCGGTTGTAGGCATTGTGACAGCGCCTGTGTTGACGTCAGTAAACAATTGTCACTATCAGGTTAGTGATCACTCACCTTCAGACGTGCGCTTCCGTGGGATAGCCAGCGTGAAGACTTCGCCTTCTTTGAGACCGTGGTAGAACAATAGCCTCAATTTGCGCCCGATTGTAAAGTGTCGGGTTCAGAAGATGGAAGAAAAGACGGTGGTTGAGAGGGGGTCGCGACTGCCCTCTGGGTCGCGACCGGAGCTTGGGCTTATCCGCACTCACCTTCACTTCCTCTGTGGCCCGCACGCGTCTTGAGCAAAGGAGCAAGCCGCTAGAATTGCCGAGTGATGAAATAGTTCAAAATCATCAAACTGAGAACTTGTGATGAAGCGCATCTTCCATTCCGTTGCGGTATCTGTGTGCCGCTACTTGACTTGTTTTGGAGTGCTGTCGCCAGTCAATTGAGAATTGTCCGGGACTACTCATATGTTGAAGCCAGATCAACGATTAATATAGTACACCGAGAGTTACCATGAGCTCTTCTACAGACCGTCCGACTTTGGGATGGTGTTGCGGCATCATTGCCTATCCAGCGCCCATCTCACAACCGCCACGATGGTTAACACGGCAACACGTCAGCCTAGGGAAAAGCTGAACAGGTCTGGAGCCTACATCGACGTTAGGGCACCTACTTTGCAGGTTTCCATGTTAATGTAGACTGCAGACCTGTTTAGTTTTTCCCTTGTACGGGTGGCAATGTGAGAGTTCTAGACAACCTATTGGACGACGGGAGGGCTATAATGGAAGCAAACGCCGATCTTGTGGCACGGAGAGGTGATGACTTGATCTTTCAGCTGTGATGAAGGTGATCGAGAGGAGGCGGAGCTGCCGGAGAAGCTGTGTGATTAATACAACGATAGGCAAGAGCGGGACCGGAAAGCTAAGTCTCTTCATCGACAGAAGATGCCTCTGTGAGATGCCGGCGAGATGACACTATGACACCATCGGGTCCCTCAGCTACATCGGGAGAAGGGATGCGTAGTGTCATTCTGTGGATGTGGTGGGGGTACCTGGAGGCTGGAACTACCGAAACGCGAATTTGGCGCGCGCGCCCTTCCGAGCGAGGTTCGGCCGAAAGATAAGAACAATCTCCAGCCTACAACCGTCTAGACCGAGACAAACCCCCTGCGCCGACCGTCGACCTGGCTTCCCGCGAGTTTCGTCAGACGCAACGGCGACATCTCGCATCCGCAGACTGCGAGCTTGAACCGCTGCAGCTCCGCATTTCCTGTCCTGCCGCGGACAAAGTACAAAGCGGCGTCTAGATTGCTCGGACGCAAGCCCACTTTCCTTGGATTTGCCATCGCTAGCACGGGCACGACCTTCCAGAGATGCTGTGGGTGTGTCGTCCGAGCCCACAGTTCTTTCTGCGCGAGATGCATTTTCCTGTGGTCGCATACGGAGCTGGAGCCCAGCAAGAGCTCTGTGGACAGCCATTCGAACGACACTTCATCACGACCTTCGGGCCTCTGAGAGTCACGATACCAGCTCCGTAAACCATATTGATCCTTCCACAATGCCGAATTGAAGCTATTCGGGAGCTCTCCATATGGAGCTTTAGCGTACGCCAGTGAAGTGCCACTCCCAGGCCTCGATTTACGTACATTCTTGCTCGATCGGGTCAAACGACCACGCGCTACAGGAGCTACCGTGTTGACCCACGCCCACAGACTACGCTACGGGCTTCTCGGCGAAGCTTCGTGAGTATCAAACGGGTAAGCAGCTGGTAGAGCTCCCCTGGCGCGTCTGGGAGCTGATTCGCGCCATTGGACGCGACCCCGCACTATCAGCGATGCGAAGTAATTCCAAACACGACCGTCACACCCGCCGCGACCACTTGTCTGTGTGGGAATGTCGCATCACCAAGTGGGGATGACCGACCTCGTCTGCCTGGTGACCCAGGGATCAGAGGCTGAAAGTAGTGAGAAGATCGTGCGGCTGCTCGGCGGTATATAAAAGCCCCCTCACGAACCCCTCAATTGCTCTCACAACACCAACATTGTCCAGTGTAGCATCCGGTCTTCCATTTAACTTCTCTACCATACATCGACGTCACTTCGGCCCGCAAGAGGTATACCGACCCACGCACCCCTCACTTCCCCCCTGCCGGGACGATAGGCTGACATACCTTGCGTCAGGAATACGTACCATTCGTTGTACCTTTGCCGGCTTCTACTATATATCTCTCCCTCGGAGCCTCAATTGTTCTACTATCAGTTCGATAAGTCAAAATGGTATTTCTCCGATCTGCTTCTCGCCTTGCGCGCCCTGCCTCCTCCCTCCTCAGCGCACGCGCCGGACCTCGATTAACTTCGTCGCTCCGCCAACCGAATGCTTTCAGAACGCTGACCGCGACGGCTTCACAACAGGGCAAAGTTCTTCTCGTCCTCTACGATGTAAGTGTCTATGGTACTCCCAATGCGCGTTGGCATGTCTAACAACAACACTAGGGTGGTGTCCACGCTGAGCAGGAGCCTCGCATGCTCGGTACCACCGAGAACGAGCTAGGCATCAGGAAGTGGATCGAGGAGCAAGGCCACGAGCTCGTCACTACCTCCAACAAGGAGGGTGAGAACTCCGAGTTCGACAAGCACCTTGTCGATGCTGAGGTTATCATTACCACTCCGTACGTCAGAGCTACCCCGCAATGCCGCTAAGCGCCCCACATGCACGCGTCAAGCTTCGGCCGGACACGCTAAGGCTGCAAACACCATCCGAGCCAGCATCAGCTAACAGATCGCGATCAACAGTTTCCACCCCGGTTACCTCACCGCAGAGCGCCTGGCCAAGGCTAAGAACCTGAAGCTTGCCGTCACTGCTGGTATCGGATCTGACCACGTCGACCTCAATGCCGCCAACAAGACCAACGGCGGTATCACCGTCGCCGAGGTTACTGGCTCCAACGTCGTCTCCGTCGCCGAGCACGTTGTCATGACCATCCTGACCCTTGTCCGCAACTTCGTCCCCGCCCACGAGCAGATCGCCAAGGGAGAGTGGAACGTCGCCGAGGTCGCCAAGAACGAGTACGATCTCGAGAACAAGGTTGTCGGTACCGTCGCTGTCGGCCGTATCGGTGAGCGTGTGCTCCGCCGTCTCAAGCCCTTCGACTGCAAGGAGCTCCTCTACTTCGACTACCAGCCCCTGTCTCCTGAGAAGGAGAAGGAGATTGGCTGCCGTCGCGTCGAGAACCTCGAGGAGATGTTGGCCCAGTGTGATGTTGTCACCATCAACTGCCCGCTCCATGAGAAGACCCGCGGTCTCTTCAACAAGGACCTTATCTCCAAGATGAAGAAGGGCTCATGGCTGGTTAACACTGCCCGTGGTGCGATCGTCGTCAAGGAGGATGTCGCCCAGGCTCTCAAGGACGGCCACCTCCGTGGATACGGTGGTGACGTCTGGTTCCCTCAGCCCGCTCCCAAGGACCACCCGCTCCGCTACGCCCAGAACCCATGGGGCGGCGGCAACGCCATGGTTCCTCACATGTCCGGTACCTCCATCGATGCCCAGGAGCGATACGCCAACGGCACCAAGGCTATCCTCGACGAGTACTTCTCCGGCCGCGAGAACTACCGTCCAGAAGTGAGTAAAATTCTAAACCTAAACCATGTGAGACATACACTGACTTCGATCTACAGGACCTCATTGTCCACAAGGGCGACTACGCCACCAAGGCGTACGGTCAGCGCAAGTAGAGGAGCGATCTTCTTCAGCAGCCTTCTGTCTTCTTTGAGCGATTTGGCACGAATTTCTTTGTTTAGGCTTGGGCGTCGAATGGGTATTTCCGCCTACCTATGTACATGAATATATCCACTTGAACTCCAACTCCAACTCCAGCCGATGATGTGATGCATAAGAAAGGCCAAACTGTAGGCGAAGTGATGTGAACACCTCATACAAGCGAAAGTCCGAACACCTACCTCCTAGAAACCTACATTATCTCAGCATCTTATAGAATCTTAGCTTTTACGCTAATGTAGACGGCAGTGCAGTTGTTCGTGTTTTCTTGTATGAGGAAGGGTTTTATAGAAATCATCGATGTCGTGACAAGGACCGCCGCCTCTCGTCTTCATGCTCATCTTCACTGTCATCCTTGAAGCCTTCCTCCAGCTCACGGCCTAATCGCCGCTCTTCCTCCATGATGCTCCGGCGTTGTTCGAGGGCTTCTCTTCTCCTCTCATCGATGGGGTCAAAGCCCACCATGCCCTCTCCCTCCTCGTCGTCAAACAAGTCGTCGTCGTGTTGTCCGCTCCCATCCACAATCGCGCGCTGTCTGACCCAAGCGGAAGGCGCGAAGAGGTTGTAGAGGGCATCGGAGAGGTTCGTCCGCCAAGAGGACGGGAAGTCGGTCACGCTCGCGGGCATAGGCAGGTACTGGCTATAACGGCTTCGGTGCCGGCGCACAAAGGGCAGCACGAGGAAGACTAGCAGGACATAGAGGATGGCAGCGAGGAAGAGTGGTACGAGAATGGTCTGAAGGCGCATCGTCAGCCTCCACATGGGGTTGGTGTGCGCGGTGGGTCGCGTTATGCGCTCACCGCCCAAGCTTCCTGTACGTGACAGCTGTCACTCACCTTGAGGAAATGGGTAAAGCCGGCCATGGCTGTGGATGCATGTGCTAGTGAAGGTGCGTGAACTGGCGGAGCGCGTCCTTTTGATCGCCTAGGGCTGACGCGAGGCCGGGGCTGCTAGCCGTGGACGGTGGACGTGGACAGCAGACGTGGTGTTGAGACGTAGTGCGCCAGGTGTGAAGAAGGTGCGATGGGCGAGTATGCAGGTGCTGTGCCTGCTGCGCCACAGACTGGCGGGAGGTACTGGATGTGCCGGGAATAGTTGCTGTCGACGTCGAGGCCGATGGGAGGACGGCCGTCGCGTAGGCCGGCTAGGGGTTCGTCTGGGCATGGATGGCAGATGGCGCCACAACACGGACGTGCGCACGTCTCAGGAGAACGTCGGAGCCAATGCGGCCATGGCGGGTGGTTCGCGTGCTTGCATATCCACGCGGAGCAGCCCTGGCGCGCTGTAACTATGAGACGTGGTGAATCGGCGCTGTGGAGATGAAATGGCCGCGTCCCAGTCCTGTCTACTTGCCATGCAGTCACACGGGGGGCGCTAGTTAGCTACAGTATTCGGCAACTTCCCACTCCCTCTCTCGCAGCCGCATTGCTGCCACGACGGCGCCCCAGGAATTGCTTCTCACTCTCGACTCACCGCACGCAGCCCCGCACGCTCGTTTCAGGACTACACACGCCCGCTGAGGCAGCGGCATCGTCACCTGCGCCGCTGTAGCGAGGCGGGACGCATTGCTCCGCGAAGGAGGGGGACGCAGACACGTCGGGCGGCGCGCTCCCAAGGCGGCAGAGCATTGGGCATAGGCTCTCGCTATAGGCATGGACAGCAAGGGTCGGCAATCTTCCGCCGGCAAGTTCTTCGGACGACGCCTGCACAAAGACAAGGACAAGCACACGGGCGACGCCAAACACACGACCACATCCTCGACCGATAGCCCCCCGGGGAGCTCCCATGGCTCGCTCTCGTCACGACACTCACACAGACACTCCATCGGCGGCGCTTCGATAGACCAGCGGCCCGTGTCCATGACGGCCGAGGGCATCTTCGCGCGAGCTGGCCCCGTATCCTCCATCGACCCCCCGCGAGACGACGCCTCCAAGAACGCCGAACCGCTGCCGCACCACCTCAACAAGGGCGGCGGCGACTTCCATCAGTACCCCGTCTTCAACGCCACCGCAATGCCCCAGAACGGCTACTCCAACCCGGGGCCACCGCGCCCACCGCCCCATTCCCTCGGCACCACCATCGCCTCGAGCAACCCAGGCGACCGCGGCGTCTCGATGCAGCAGTGGGGCGCGCGCGGGAGCAGCAGAGACGGCAACTACTCATACTACGCCGGCACTGACTCCTCCAACAACACGCGCACCTCGTCCGACCAGGCGAGCATCTACAGCAATGACTCCAAGTCGCGCGGCAGCAACGTCTTCTACCCGCAGAACCCATCTCAGAGCACCATCTCCTCCATAGGCCTCGATGCCGGCAGTCTCCTTCCCACCGCCGTGTCCACCCCCCGCGACTCGCACCGCCATCTGCTGCACTACAACTCCTCCTCGCCTTCTGCGTCGCAGACCTCGTTCAACCAAAACACACTCAGCATACAAAGACCCCCAGACCATGTCGTGGAAAAGGAGTTCATGAATCTTATGGTGAAGCGAGGATGGAAGAGCTTACCAGAGCAGGCGCGGCGGCAGATGGAGGCCTACAAGATTGACAAGAAGTGGACCCTCGTCTACCAGGACAAGCTGGCCGAGTTCAAGCACGAAGAGAAGAAGCGCCAAACCCAGCGGATAACCTACGGCGGCCCCGGTGCCGGTGGTGGCCAAGACATCCTCATGCGCGCAGAAGAGGAGGGCTCACCCGAGTGGTATGTCAAGAAGGTCATGGACAACTCCATATCTATAAAACAGATGTCGAGTTTGGAGATCAGTCTGCGAACACAGCCCATTGCCTGGGTCAGGGGCTTCATCGAAGCGCAGGGCCAAATCGCCCTCACGAACGTTCTGGCCAAGATCAACCGCAGGAAGACAACAGGGCCGGCGCCTCCTCCCAGCGTCATGGCGCAAAAGGCAGAGAACGACGTCGAACGCGAATACGAGATCATCAAGTGCTTGAAGGCGCTGATGAACAACAAGTACGGTGCCGACAACGCCCTCAACCACCCGTCCATCATCCAGGCGCTGTGCGGCTCTTTGATCTCCACACGGCTCAACACACGAAAGCTTGTCTCGGATGTCTTAACCTTCTTGTGCCACTGGGGTAACGGAAGTGGACACGAGAAAGTACTGCAGGCACTCGACAACCTCAAATCGCAATATGGCGAAAGCAGTCGTTTTGATGCATGGATGCGCATCGTCGAAGTCACGGTCGACGGCCGTGGCAAGATGGGCTCCATGGTAGGCGCTTCAGACGAAGTCCGCAGTGGAGGTATCGGCGTAGAAAACCTGCTCATGGAATACGCCATCGCGACACTCTTCTTGATCAACATGGTTGTGGATGCCCCGGAGCGCGACCTGCAGCTCAGGATGCACGTGCGAGCCCAATTCACAGCATGTGGCATCAAGCGCATCTTCAACAAGATGGAAGGCTTTCAATACGATGTCATCGACAAGCAGATCGAGCACTACTTGGACAACGAAGCTGTCGACTATGAGGATTTCCTTCAGAAGGAGAACAGCTCCATAGTTGAGGGCGTCGAAGGCGAAGCCAAGGATCTCAACGACCCTCTGCAAATCACAGATGCTATCATGAGCAAGATTGGTGGCACTCGCGCGCAAGACTACTTCACGTCAGCTATGCAACACTTGCTGTTGATGCGCGACACGGAGAGCGAGGATCGATTGCGGATGTTCCAATTGGTGGACCAAATGCTGAGCTACGTGGCTATGGACCGCCGACTGCCAGACATGGACCTCAAGCAGAGTCTGAACTTCACTGTGCAATCTCTGCTCGACAAGCTGTACACCGATTCCGAAGCCCGACAGGTTCGCGATGAAGCAGTCGAAGCACGCCAAATCGCAGACTCGGCTATTGCAGAACGCGATGAGATGAAAGCGCAGCTGGAGCTGGGTGCAGATGGCCTGGTCTCTAAGCTGCAGAAACAACTCGCGGAACAAGAACGTATCATCGAGCTCCGTGGTAGGCAAGTAGAGACGATGAAGGCCGAACTAGCGGAAATGCAGAGAATACGAGCACAAGAACTGCAACGCAACGAACTGGAGACGCGAGAACTGTACTTGATGCTTAGGGATGCTCAAGATGTCGCAGCGTCGGCAGCGAAGAAGTCTGGTAAAGACGGGCTCGCTACCACTGATCCAGCTCAAATGCAGGGTATCATGGACCGCGAACGTCTGATGAACAGACTGGAGATCCAACTGCAACGAGCCAGGACACAAGCAACACTGGAGGGCAAGTCCCTGCAGATGCAGCCCAGCGAAAAGCTTAGGGAACTGCGAGAA
The DNA here is from genome assembly GCF_023758065.1 of Alternaria ventricosa. Lineage (NCBI taxonomy): Eukaryota > Fungi > Ascomycota > Dothideomycetes > Pleosporales > Pleosporaceae > Alternaria > Alternaria ventricosa. The sequence goes on along the minus strand of NW_026055685.1, from coordinate 1,578,005 downwards.
AAGATGGAGGGTGACATGCCTGGCATGACCGAACAGGGCTATGGTGGCCTCGAAGCCAGCTCGTTCGGATCAGTTCGTGCCAAAAGTGGAGTGCCCCGCAGGAAGCCCCTCCCTGGCCTTCCTGGCCAGATTGGTGAGGATGCTGAGATGTCGGAGATGGACGATGATGACGCTGTCATTGAGAAGCCCCGTCTGATCCAGATGCACAAGCCAAAGCTCAGCACTTCGACAGCCAATGCCCTCATGGCGGATATCACGGCGAACGTCAAGCGATACGAAGACTCTGATGCTGAAGGGGATGGCGTTACTACAGGACCATCGCATCCCAGCCTCGAATCCGACTCACCAAAGACACCTGGCGATAATGAGGCACCCAAAGCCAACATCCCTCCACCTCCACCCCCGCCTCCTGGTGCGCTTGGATTCTCGAACAACATTCCTCCTCCGCCTCCTATGCCCGGTACTGCTGGACCTCCCCCTCCCCCTCCACCGCCGCCTCCGCCAGGCAAACTTGGCTTCAAGCCCGGAATCCCTGCACCTCCTCCTATGCCTGGAGATGGTAGCATGCCACCTCCTCCACCACCGCCACCGCCAATGCCCGGTGCCAAACGTCCTGGATTCATGCCCAAGGCGCCTGGATTTGGCGCTGCCCAACAATTTGCTCTTTCTGGACCACGACCAAAGAAGAAGCTCAAGGCCCTGCATTGGGACAAGGTCGACCAACCTACTACCACTGTCTGGGCTACTCGCGGTCTCAGCTCGGAAGAGAAAGAAGAGAAGTACCAAGAGCTGGCAAGGAAGGGTGTTTTGGAGGAAGTTGAGAAGCTCTTTTTGGCAAAGGAAATCAAGGCGATTGGCAAGAAATCTGGCAAGAAGGACGACAAGAAGCAGATCATCTCTCGCGACCTCATGCACAACTTCCAGATCAGTATGGCCAAGTTCTCATCGTACGGAGTTGAGGATATCGTAAGGATGATCATCCACTGCGACAACAAGATCTTGGATGATCCTGTCACTATGGAGTTCTTGCAGAAGAACGACTTCTGCGATATTCCCGACAACACCGCCAAGCTCATGGCACCCTACTCGAAGGACTGGACTGGACCCAATGCTAGCGAGAGCAAGCGTGAACAGGACCCGAACGAGCTCACAAGAGAGGACCAGATCTACCTTCTCACTGCCTACGAACTACATCACTACTGGAAGAGCAGGATGAGGGCGCTTGCGTTGACTCGCACGTACGAAACTGAGTACGACGAGATTTCCAACAAGCTGCTGGAGATCTCAAGGGTGTCTGAGAGTCTGCGTGACTCGTCAAGTTTGATCAGTGTTTTGGGTCTCATTCTCGACATTGGTAACTTCATGAACGATGCCAACAAGCAAGCCAGTGGATTCAAGCTCTCTACTCTAGGACGACTTGGCATGCTCAAGGATGACAAGAACGAGTCCACATTCGCCGACGTCGTCGAAAGAATCGTTCGTAACCAGTACTCTGGATGGGAAGGTTTCACCGACGAGATTAGCGGCGTTGTGACAGCGCAGAAGATCAACGTTGAGCAACTTCAGACCGATGCTAAGAAGTACATCGACAACATCAAGAACGTCCAGATGTCGCTAGACTCTGGTAACTTGTCTGATCCGACGAAGTTCCACCCAGAAGACAAGGTCGCCATTGTTGTGCAGAGGAACATGAAGGAGGCTAGGAGAAAGGCAGAGCAGATGCAGGTCTTCCTTGAGGACATGCAGAAGAGCTACGATGACATTATGGCGTTCTATGGTGAAGATCCGACCGACGACAGTGCGAGGAGGGATTTCTTTGCGAAGTTGGCCAACTTCGTCCAGGAATGGAAGGTAAGTCATCACCAACCCCCTGTTCTTATGATCACGATGCTGGCTTTGCCCGGCTTGGTTATACGTTGCTATGGATTAATTGCTAACTTGTTTGTAGAAATCCAAGGAGAAGAACACCGCACTCGAAGAGCAACATCGTCGCAACGAGATTTCCATGCGTCGCAAACAAGCGCAAACCGCAAACCCTCTTTCTCCCAACGCCCTCTCTTCAGACTCCGATGCTCCCAAATCACCCGCATCCACCGGTGCTATGGACGACTTGCTGCAGAAGCTACGTGCTGCTAAGCCCGAAGCAAGAGACCAACGCGATCGCCGTCGTCGCGCCCGCTTAAAGGACAGGCACCAGGTACGCGTGGCTAGTGGCCAGAAAATCCCAGAGATCGGCGTCAACATGGAAGAAGGCGCAGAGGGTGCCGAGGGCGATGATGAGAAGAACAAGCTACTCAGTCCCACGAGCGAGACTGCGGATAGTGAGGCTAGTAGCACCGCTGGTCCTGCAGCCGCCGCCGCTGCCGGTACCGCCGAAGCAGACATTGCAGACCGCGCTGCCGCCATGCTGGAAGGTCTCCAGTCTGGAACTGGCCTGAACAAAGATGGATCATTATCTGTCAGGCGGAGAAGAGAGAGTGCCGACACGGAAAGACAACGAAGGAGAAATCGACGCAATCAAGCTTCAGCCAAAAGCGAAGACGGAGGCATCTTGAGCCCGACTGCTATACCTGAAGAGGGTGAAAGTATCATCGACGGTGATGGCGCCGCCGACCAAGAAGGCGACGAATCTAGAGATCCCACGACGCCAGTCACAGTCGTCCACCCACCGAGTCCGGAATCAAAGGGGAGAGATCTACCCACGCCACCGCCGGAGGAAGGCTGAGAGAGCTACGTTAATACCGCCACGTTGTCACGTATTGGGGGCGCTGCATGCACTACCATCGTTGTTGTAGCAAGGGAAGCCATACATTTTGAAGGGAAGGGAAGGAAGCCAGTTGGGAAAATAATTTTCGCGATAGCCCCATTTTCGACTTCGATACCCGATCGCCTTGTTTTTTACTTTATTTTGTCATTTTCTCGCTTGAGCAAACTATAAGCCTTTTAACTTTTACACATGGCTCTCTGCTGTTTCCTTGTTTTGTATTGTAATACATCTGGAGGGACCTACTAATGCATCGCTTGCGTCCTTGTGATGTTCGCTGGCGTCGTTTTTTGTTTGTTATTGTTACTGTAGGGAAGGTGACGGATAGGTATGTTTGGATGATGGGATGGATGGCTCGGTATGGGTGGGTGGATGGGGAAGGAAGGTTAGATATCCTGGGGAAGGTACGATGGGGGTTATAGGAATTATGTCGTCATCTTTGTTTCTTCGTCTCTGATTATGTGATTTGCCTGCATGGGAGCGTGGGATGGATATGGGTATTATCGGTCGTCCTGGTAAGCCATGTTCCGTCTCTTGCGGTGGACCGCTCCGTCCTGTTTATTATGGAGGATGTTAGTATGTCGACACGCCGCCGCTTCTTTGAGTAGTGTGAGGAGGGTGCAAACGCAGGCAGACGCGCTAGCCTGGTCGAGCCTTGGGTTTCATTTCTCATCATTGCCCGCACGGACTGTATCGCCTCCTGCTCACCGGCTCTCGCTATTAGATACAACAACATTGACTTTGACGTTGCTCGATCCACTAAGCCGTCACCGGATATTGCCACCGCCATGGCTTACGACCGACCCCTGCCAGCCAAACGAGAACCACTTTCGTTCCAGCGCTCCGGACGTCATGAAGAGAAGCTCAAGACGTCGCAAAATGCAGTCGAGAAGATTCTGACTACAAGAACCCACAAGAGAAATATGGTAGCTGCGAAAGAAGGAAGCGTAAATTGTCGTGTTCGTACCGTTGTCATTACCGAACAGCCCATTCTAATGCTTGAGGCCTGCATCAAGAAGCAAGGCTTGTCCCAGGGTACCGTGTTCGATTTCACGTCGAAGGAGGTAGCTTAGGCCGCTCTGGCTGACAATGACATCGAAAATAGACGAAAGAACAGATATGTAGATGATGGATTCATGGTTTTACTGCATCGTTATATGATTGTAGTAGGACGCATTACTGAGTACAGCCAAAACCAGAAGAATACTGTGGATGCTGTCAGAGAACCGAGACGCCTACATCAACATCGTTATTCTGATTCGCGCACTTTGTATCAGTGGTGCATTCTGCAGAAGGTCATTTTCAGTTTCTTCAGAGTATGAGGACATGATGGGTATTCGTGAAGTGTTTGAATTACTAATGACATCGTACTACTGTGTCATACTACCCGCCGCCTATCCTTTTGCTAGAACATGGTATATATAAGAAAACATGACTAGCATGTACCATCAAAGAGAGTCGTGAAGTGCCCATAAGGAGATAATGAAAAGGTATCGTAACGCCCGAAAATGCTCACATCGTACAAATTACCCACACCGTCTACCACTTGAGGCGGTCGAAGAGGTTGCGGCTCCTGACATCCCTCTTCTTGCTACCACCGGGCAGCGCACTTGTGCAGTCGATCAGGTCTCCCTTGTTCTCAACACCAAGCATGCTCATCTTGACCATTGCGCTTACGAATGCTGAGTCCCACATACCCTTGCTGGCGGCAAAGGCGATGAATGGGCCGGCAGTCAGGGGGTTCTGTGCAAGGCTCTTGTCGGAGGGGAGTGTGAAAGGAGCCCTGCCACGCATGGTCTCGGAGTAGTATTTGTTGTCCCAGGTGCCGACAGTGGAGTCGAGGGCAGAGCCGGCTTTTGAAGGGTCGGTGAAGCGTTGTTTGGCGGCGGTGTGGGCGCCGATGAGAGCGGCGAGGTCGTAGGGGGAGAAGCCTTTTTGCGCTGGAAAAGCTGTTAGCTATGAACATGTTGAAGACTAGAGATGAATGCTTACCAAAGAGTCCGACCAAGTCCTTTGCATTGGCGTGACCGCTAGGTAGAACGCCGAGAGCATTCGCCTCGCTGGAGTCCTTGCGGCCAACCTTGACGGGAATAGTGGGTCCTCCAGGACATGTCTTGACTGCATGTGCGGCGGCAAATTGGATCAGATCGGCAACACCGACCTTGGTTTGGGAGGCGACATTGGCAAGGTTACCGCAAAGGCGCTCCATGCCGCGGTTCTCTTTGTTCGAGCACTCGTTGGCGAGGATGAGAGAACCGTCGCATGCGCCGTTGAAGCAGTCGTGGAATGAAGATCGGATAGCAGCGCGCGCAGCATCTGTGCATTGGCCGTCCCCGAGGAATTGTTGGGTGAGGGTGGAAGAGATTTGAGTCCAAACAGCAGGGCATTCTTGCGCAGGTTCCTTGCCGCCGCCGCCACCGAAAATGCCGTCGAATATGCCGAAGATCTTTGCAATAGTACGCTTCTCCTGTACTGGTGCTGGGACGGTCCAGTCTTCTTCCCGAATTGTATGGTTGGCGTAGGCCTGGGCTGTGCTGGCAGCCGCAAGGCCAGAGATAAGGACGTTGCGAATATACATTATGTGTGAAGAGAAGATAATGGCCCTATCGAGTGAGTGTCTAGTAGGATGAAGAATAAGATAGGATAGATGAGAAGTGCCGAGAAGCGAAGAGCGAATGACTGTGATGACTGAGATGATAATGGTAAGAAGAGAGCGATGAACATTTCTTCTTATACACTGTAACATGTTTCTAAGAAGCGGCAAGAATAGCAGCCGCGACTCATGCTTACATCTAGCACTGTATGAGTAGCTGTCTCCTCTGACCCTGATTCCCATGGGTAAGCGTTGAGGAGAGGTGCTGGAATAGATGTGACAGGCCACTAGAGCAATGGTGAGGAAGACCCACCGCTACTGTTTTGGGAGTACGGATATACGCCACTATGTGACCGGTGGAAAGCTCCTGCTTGAAGCGTGACATGTTTTAGCGAACATGCCAGTTATGCTCAAGCTTACGATGTGGTTCCCGGTCATTCACCTCACGAGATGTGGTGCATCTGCTCATGGTCGTTAATCATCGTGCCATAATTCGCCAACTATGCGTGGCACTCATGTAGTGGATCTCACTCGCAGCAGCTTCAGAGTGGTGAGATGCATGCAATGCTGCCGGTACTGCATTGTGCTGAACAACATCGATACTGCTTTGCAGAGCCTAACCCTCCGATGAACGCTTTCTGGTGTCGCATTAGTAAACGGACCGTTAGTTTGGAAGGTGATACCCCTTTCTGGCGAAACGAGGGAGTTCTAAAGAAAGATGTGGGGGTGTTGTTTATTGTTTCAAGACAGCTTCAGACTAGTGAACGTGGAGGAACTGCAGTGCCGATAAACGATGATCAACACGGCCCCGCGGTTTGGGCCATGGACGCCCTGCGTTTGAGGCGCAGGGCAGGGCTTGGGCCTGACCATATGAAGTATAGAGTCGCGAAGTGGTTGATAATGGGCTAACGTTAGCGACTTGAGGTTCCTGGCATCGGTGCGGCTAGCACGTGTCGCGCATGTTCGCTTCGCCTTCGGCAGGTAAGCTTGTAACTAAATACTGCCGGGTGGCAATAAGTCTTTGTGAAAAGAGGTCGATAGAGCTCTTTCGACGTTGCCAATTGATTGGGTAAGGTGGAGACTGAGATCCGTTCGTGTTTGCAATCCTGAGCTTCGGGGAGGAAAGGGCGCGCCGTAGCTCTCGCGCAGGGTCTTTGTCGTGCCCTGTCAGCTGTTAGAGATACAACCTGAACTCCACAACCAATTATCTCAGGCCCAGTAGTCGGTTTCCTGTTTGACGATGCGATAGCGCTGATGGTGTTGCGGACATGCATGTCGGAGACCCGAAAGTGGGAATCCCTATAAGGATAGTCCAAGAAGGCGATCCTCTAGCGAAACCTTCTCTTGCCGAATTGCACCCTTGCAATTACTCATGACCCACCAACCTCGCGAACGCAACTACGCTTGCGACTCAAGCCCTCTGCGTCGGGCGATGGAATACCTGGACTGGACGAGCAGCATGAGGCCATCGAACGAGGCGGCGCTATCGGCATACCGCTTATCCATGAGGCGCGCTCGTTCACGCTACTGAAGCAGTGGAAATGTCACCATCTGGGCAGCACCACCACCGCATCGAGGTCGCGACATGCGATGTGGTGTCCGAATCACACGCGAAAATCCGCCCATGTCGTACGGAAGGCGAGACCTACATCCACGCCTATCCCTCCATCTTCGAGACAAACGCCACAACCTCTGTATGGCTCCGCATTCAACCTCCGGGCTCTTCCGCCTCGCACCGCTGGCACCTCCCCGGTCAGCTATCGTAATACATGAACAAGTGTCGGCATGGAGTTGGATGATGTAGTTGGACAGCATAATTGGGGTGTGTCGAGATGCGGATGCTAGATGGGTGAGATGTCACAAACTTGCTCTCACAAGAAACGGCAATGAGGAGAAGGGTGGGGTCATTGCGACGGCATTAGTGCTGACAATGCAGGTCGGTGTCGCGCAATTTAATGGGCATGCAGAGATGCAATCAAACAGAGACTTGAGGAAGGATGAATTAGCTGCGCTGAGCGTTGAAGCGCGTGTCCACGGGTTGAGGTCCATCGCGGTTTCCTGTCACGCGAAGTCGCGTGATTCCGCGTTTGTGGGAAGGCGCGACCCACCCTCGGCAACACCACAACAGAACTGGGACGACAGGTAAGTGCTATGGGATAAACAATCAAGCAGAATGCATTCCTGCTGCAAGAACCCCGAGAGCCGCTGTAGCAACGTGGGCACATCACAGCGCTAGTGCTGACGACCTGGCGACCCACGATGCATTTGCTCAAAGATAACAAGAGTTGACTAAGTCACCGCTGAGCGCGCTCAAGAGGGGTAAACAGCTCGTTTGTGCGACAGTGCATATATCGGAAGGAGCTCTAGTATGCGACATATCACAAGTACCTCGCGACACCATACCACAGGCCCACCGCGACAGCCACAGCAGACGCGCCCAGCGCAGTAAAACTGCCTTGTTGAAGCGAGACTTTAGACCCCGAAGACGTGAAAGCGTCCCAATTCCCGTACGTCGGGAACATACACTTCAACGTAAAATCTGTTTGCGAGCGACTACAGATCATATCAGTACCGCGCATCTATTGGCAACGATTGGTCCGGAGATGGAAGACTTACGGATACATGGTCGAATTATAACCCTCCTCATCCATGTACCAACTCCGACAACCCACAAAGACGGTCTTTTCCAGATCTTTCTTCACACCCTCAGTCCATGCCATCACGGCCTGTTTCTTCACCTCGATATGGTCTACCTTGCCGCCGAGGATGGGTTTGATCATCTTCAGAATATACGAGACCGTATTTTCACTCGTGAGTATGAGTGAGTGATGGCCATTCGCCGTGTTCGGTCCAACAGCGATGAAGAAATTCGGGAACCCATCAACGGCCATGCCCATATATGCAGCCGGGCCTCCACGCTGTTTCCATACTTCTTGCAAGGCTGCTCCGTCGCGACCGTAGACTGAAAGTGGGTGCAACCAGCGGGTCGCCTCGAAGCCGTTGGCGAGGATGATGACATCAGCATTGATGCGCTGCTCAGCGGATGCAGCATTCCCATCGGCACCCAGAACGAGCTCTTTGCCATTCACAGCTTGAATAGGACGATTGGTAAGCGTGAACTTGGAATTCTGCATGCTGGGCAACCACTCAGTATCGAAGACGCGTCTCTTACATCCATACGGATAGTCTGGCGTCATGATATCATGGTACTTTTCCGGCACGATCTCCTTCATCATAGCCAACTGTTGTTTCTCGATCGCAGCACGCCATTTCTTGTGTTTCATTTGGAACACGGTTGACCAGATGACTTCCACCAACAGATATATCAGGACGCGGTTTACATACCCGAGGAATGGAAGCCACTTGTAGACTGTGGGTGCGTACCTGGCGTAATTTTCTTTTCCGAAAGGCTCAGAAAGCCGTGGCATTACCCAGGGTGCTGACCGGCCGATTTGAGTGAGTGACTTGACTTTGAAGGGCTCCTTGAGCAGTGACGGCACTATCTGCGCGGCGCTGCAGCCGGTTCCGAGTATTACTACGTCTTTCCCGTTGAGATCAATGTCATCGCGCCATCGCGCGGAGTGGAAGACGTCGCCTTTGAAGGTACCGCGCCCTTGAACGGAAGATGGCCATGGATTCGGCTCTACAAGGATTCCCACACAACTTATCACTGCTTTGGCGCGCACGACTTCTTCATGCAGGTATACGGACTCGCGACCGGAAGCAGTTGCTCTGTCTTCTCGATCTCGGGTGCTAAGATCGCCGGTACCAGGAACCAGGTGCTGGAGTGTTACTTCCCATTGCGCGTCGGCCTCAATCCAACGGAGTTCTTTTACGTCGGTGTTCAGCTGGATGTGAGAGGCCAGTTGATACTTTTCCGAAATCTCGTTGAGATACTCGCGGAATTCTTCGCCGGTGGGATACAAGCGTTTCGAGACGTAGTTTGGTGCGAAGGAGAAAGAGTATAAGGAAGTAGGCCTTGTGATGTTCAATAACTGTCGTTAAAAGCCCTCACAATATCGCTTACACATCGCATTGCTTCGTTACAGTCAGTGTTGTTTCAATTGTCCTGCACGATAAGACTTACTACTCCTGGGTACCGGTTGATCCACCAGGTTCCTATCACCGACCGTCAATCAATGTGGTCATGACACCGCTTTTTTCAAACCTACCTCCAATACCAGACTGGCGATCAACAATCTTGAATTCTCTCAATCCGAGCTTTTGCTTCAGTTGACTTCCAGCAGCAATACCTGTTGCTCCCGCCCCGATGATCAAGACGGGGTAATAAGGTGTTTCGCCTTTCTTTCCGTTATTCAGGCTCGTCATATTAGAAACTGGAACAAGAAGCACAATACGGAAAAAGACATTTATAGAGATTCATGTGCCTATGTGCGCGACTGCTAACACGCGGATTTGAAAGCAGGGCGTTGGGCGCCTGATGCCGGTGGTAGATTAGCCGCAGGCGTGAATCCATGCTGCAATCTAACTGCTCGCTTCCTCGTTTGATTGGTCATATATGCGGGCGCATCCACCTTGGGGCGTAGGATCATGTTCCTGCAGGATCAAAGTTTTGACGAGACGGGACGAATGCGCCGTTCGGCGTCCGTGGATTGCGTGGCTTCCTCATACCGAGGAGGTTGAGGCACCACAACTAATCGTGGACGTGGTTTGGAGTGGTGAATTGAAGAGCTGGAATGACACGTCTCGCTTCTTCAGAAAGTTCTGATGCGGTGGTTGCCCTCAGTCCCATCACAAGCTTTCACAAGCATGTCAAGATACAAGACACGAGGAAGCTCATCGTCAATAACATCGTGGATTTGACCCTGGCCAAGGACATATGTCAACCTAGCACTCCCATACCACTATGCAAAAGTCCATCGAGGATACCCTTGCAATGCCAACCAACAATGCCAACATCCCGAGACAAGCTACCAAACCGCGAGCAACGCCATCAAGAACATGCAAAAACTACCTTCATTTCCCACCAAAGACTCTCTTTATATCCGCAAACTTGACAGGCTTGACAAGGTACATGTCCACACCTGCCTCTTGCGCATCCTGTTGATCCTGCGCACTCGCGAGTCCAGTCAATGCGACGATATGCGATTTTGGCAAGCCATTCTTGCTCTCGAATTGGCGGATATTACGTGTACTTGTCAGACCGTCCATGACGGGCATGCTCAAATCCATGAGTATGAAGTCGAAAGGGCGGGCTGGCGGTGAAGAAGACATGGCTTCTGATTTGTAGGTTTCGAACGCTTCGAGACCATTGGTAGCTTCCACGTAGCGTAGGTTCTGCCGTTTGGCGAACACGACGAGGAGCTTCAGATTGATGGCATTGTCGTCTACGAGGAGAACACGTGGATTGAAGTATTCACCGCCTTCACTGTGGGTGGGGCTCAGAGGGGTCGTAGTTATTGGGAAGGGACGCGGTGGCGGTGGGGAAGGGTATCCGGCGGCCTCGTCAGCCTTTCGTGTTGATACATCTTGTGGGAACATGTCACTGAGACTTCGATGAGCCGAGGCACGAGGCGGTGCAAGAGACTGAAATTCGGGCTGCACTAGCGAGGAGCTCATCGATCGGCTGATGGGTCGCTCATTGTTGTGTTGTGAGGCGCGTTTCTGGCAAGATAGAAGTGTACGGGCGAGCTTTCGAGGTCCGCAGCTGTTCCTGTCGTCAGTAAACTGGTCTCAAACTTGCTTAGGGAATACTCACGGCTGTGTAACTATTTCAATGATCCAGCCAAGCGCTTCGATTTGTCTCGCAAGCTGAGTCTCTGCTGCTACTTTCTCTGCAGTATCTGTACAGACGCAAACTACTCCTAGCGGTGATGTGTTATTGCGACTAGCATTCGAGCTCTGCATCAATTGGTAGAGAGAAGGCGAGTCGATGAGCAGAAAGTCGATGTCAGTGACCGAGATGTCAGTGCTGGCGTGCTTCGAGGCGACGATCTTCATGTCAAAGTTCTTGCAAGCGTTTTCCATGGACTCCTTGGTTTTCAGCCCCCGCTCGCCACCTTGCGTGTCAGTCATGTCGCATACGATGGAGACAGATGTGCCCTTCAGCTCTTGGGGTGCTCTGACAAGAGCATGATCTTGGTGGGCGTTCGCCTTGGAGCCAATGGGTAGACGTATGCTGATCTTGATGACAGTACCAACGTTGTGCGTGCTCCTTACTTCAATCTCGCCTTTCAGGGATTCTATGATCTGCTTGACGATCGAAAGACCCAATCCGGTACCGGAGCTGAAAGGGTCTTCTTGACTGAATGGCGAAAATAACTTTGTCCGCTGGTACTCCTGCGACATTCCCCGACCGGAGTCTTCCACACTAAGAGATAGGTCCATGAAGTTGGCGGAGCTTTTTTGCTGTATCATGTTGATAGCAATATAGCCAGAGTCGGTGTATTTGAGCGCGTTCCCAAGTAAATTCATGACAATGCGTCGCAGAGCACCAGGCTGCGATCTCACGATCCAACTGACATATGGGGCTACGATCAAAGACACAGCGACAGAGCCATGTGTATCTCTGCCTGCCACTTCATTGCTGCTATTCGTGTCCTGGAGGGATGTTGTCGCCGCCTTACTCTCAGCTTGATCGTAGATCGCGGCTCCTTTGATGTGATGTGTCTTCCTGAACGTGTGACCAGCACACACAGTGTCGCAAACTTCCTCAACTAGTTGTGCTAGATCGAAGTCGGAAGTAACACCAAGAATCGAATTATCAGAAGGCTGTCGTTTGTTTCGACCCAGGCTTCGCTTGTTCTGACCAGAGACTTTCTGTAGTTTGTTGATTTTTGCGTAATCAAGCACGTGATCTATCGTATCGAGCAGTGTCTTGCCGCAAGTTTCGATGGAAGACACCAAAGACTCTTGGTATGCCGATGCCACCGTCTCGCGTAAGAACTCGACAGATCCAAGAATACCATGCAGCGGCGAACGCAGCTCGTGTGATATAGACGCAATGAATGTGGTTTTGGCACGATCCGCTTTCTGCGCATTGAGTCGTGCTACTTCGCTGGTCACCGAGTTTCCGAATGCTTGGAGATATGGGAGTTCGTTATCCGGGCTCATCAACCTTCCAGCTTGGGTTGTCCAGATAAAGCCGCCTGCAATCCAGCGTTCCGTAGCCGGACACCAGAGTGGCAGGAAGATAAGGCTCCTGACCTTTGGCAGAACTTTAAGGAACTCGGTTGGGATGAATCTTTCTCGCTTCTTGCGCGGTTTCTTGGTGTTAGCGGCGGGTTCGTCGACTGTACGATCGGACTGTTCTGTTTCGGAACGTTCAGACTTCTCATCAGAAGAGTTTATGCCCATGCCATCCTCGTTGTAGTTGAAGAACTTCCCGTACGGATATCGATGGATATAGCGTTCCATGGCAGCTTCGTTGAAGCTGAAGTCCGTGTGTACCAGGGCCGCATTGCCTTCACGTAAAGATAGTCCCACGACAGGACAGGCCTTACTGTCAGTCCCATTTGCATCGGATACGCCATCCGCGGCGACGACTGTCTGTTTCTTGTGCCTTCGTGAAGCCGTCGAATCGCCGGTATCAGTGTTGTGTGTCGCACTCTCGTCGCTACTACCGGCCGTGCGATTGTAGTCGTAGAGATGGGTTCTTATCCCAGCGGTCGAAGTATCGAAGAAGACGACACCATCGGCCTCAGTGCTTTCGCGGATTATACGAGCGGCGCTGTGAAAGATTCGAGCTGCGTCGGATTCGGGGTCACGCTTGCGGTGAGCTTGTCTAGCAGGTACAGACGTGTTGTGGCCTTCTTCTTCGTCAAGGGCTAGTAAGCGAGCGTTCTCGGTCTGCTTCTCCATAGTGGTGGGCCGGTTGCCTTCTTCTCGACTGTCCTGTAAAGAGGAGCGCTCGATGAACTGAGTCAAGCCGCGTACCATGCGCTCACCCTTGTTGCGGTCCATGCTGTCCTTGGCCAGCTCGAGGTGCTCCATGACGGCGGCGGAGACATCTTGCATGAAGCGCAATTCGCCAGCACTGATGCCATCGCGAGGCTTCTCATCAGATACAGCATAGACGCCGATGCGGTGGCCTGCTTTGGTAATGATGGGGACGCCTGCGTAGAACCTCACACCAGGCTCACCCTTGACATAGTCCCTATCGGCGAATCTAGCATCTAGTCTGCAATCAGGTATGACCATGCATTCGCCAGTGTAGGTGCTCCCATCGTCCTCCTTTGCCGTGTAGGTCGAGGAGAAGGTGTGGTAGCAGACAGCATCGGTCTTGGTCAAGATGGCATTGCCCAGCCAGACCTCGTCTTCGGGCTCCTCGGCGACAGGTTTGAACAGCGAGAGGGTGCGCGTGGCCTCGGCAAGAATGTACTGGTGGTGCGAGTCGATCAGCGATACCATTGCTCGCCGGGTGTCAAGTCGAAGCGTGGCGAGCTGCGCAAAGGCAGTCAGGGAGCGGTCCCTTGACGTTTGGGGTTGGAAGCCAGAGTAGGTCAGGCCTTTACCAGAACCGTCGGCAGCGTCAACCAGGCTCTGTGCATCGAGCCATGGGCGGTAGTACCTGTAGGCATCCTTAGCTGCAGCCGACGCGCTTCTATCGCACAATTCAAACCTGTGGAGATCGCGCTCGCGGGCTGCTTCTGGCCACGAGTAGCCCATGGTTCTAGTGTGTTCGTGGGGGACTCAGCATGTCCTTCTAGTAGTATCACAGTACAGCAGAGTATCAGTCCCAAGGGAGAGGCACAACGGTGGGGGGTTTGCGACTGGCAGCGAGGGTGCTTGTCCGTCCCTCTTGCAGGCGAGTGGCTGCCGCTGTCGTCCATTTTGAGTGACATAGTAACTACATCGGTGCTAGGCGGCGGATATCCTGCTCCGCGGGTCATTCCAAGGCAATTGCATTTCTTTTGGCATGGGGGGAAACGAAGAATCCGATCGAGATGCGCCCGTGGTTATTGCCAGGTGACGAAGCGATCGTGCAGTTCCGCTAGTCACCTGTCTAGCCAAATGCCGATCTCCCGCTACGGAACCGATGTCCAGGCACAAAACTTTCAGAACAGCAACTTCTGCGACGTCCATCCGACAACGCCATGTTTGAAGTGCCGGATGCGAAGCGGTGGGTCGACTCGCTAGTGCGCCTGTTATCTGCATACTGACCTTGCCAAGGGTTCGCCGCGCTGAGCTCGAGTCGCCCATATCATCTAGACAATCCTCGCCGGACCCAGATCTCGAAGAGCTGCTGCGATCCAGGATCAACACCGAGTTTACCTATACCACGACCGAAGATGATGTCCACGACATCGCGAAAAGCGACGAAGACGAGACGGAGCTGCGGCTCTTCGCTGCGCCCGCAAACGCTGCTCCACAATCGCTGAAGATTAGAATTTCATCGCCAGGCGCCGATAGCGGAGAGCCAGGACTGATTTTGAAGAAGCCACGGAGCTATTATTTCGCCGACGAACCCACAAGCGAGGAGGAAGACGCCTTCAGAGCGGCCGCCATCGAGGGAAGGAGCGTCCTGGAGCTGTCGCGGCAGCCATGGCCCGGTTGCGCCCTGCCATGGAAGGTGCGCACCATATCGCCAGCCGGCATGAGCAAGGAGGTCCTGGTCGGCAACCCCCCTACACTAGTCACCGTCGAGGACAAGGCACAAAAGCGCACAAGAAAGGGCAAGAAGTCACGCATAGCGATACGGAAGAAGCTTCAGGCGGTAAAAGAGAAGCAGAGTGAGGCAGCACGCCTTGCACAAGAAAAGGAAGAAGCCAAGCGAGAGAAGAACACCCGGAGAAACCGAGAGAAGAAGCTCAAGAAGAAGGCGAAGGAGCAAGCGAAGAAGGCAGCTGATGGAGCCACAGATGGGGCAGCAGAGGCTATGGATGGTGTGGTGGAAGACACTGTGGCCGAGAGTCAACCTGTGGCTGATGGGTCGATATGAGGCGCATCACTGCACCTTTGTTATCTCATCGGCGTTACAAACGAGACTGGCATCGGACGCATGACTCCTCCGGTTGCAAGTAATACTTGCTTGGTCATAGGCACCCTTCACCTGTGCCATGAGGCTACCTTTACCTATGCCGATTCTACGCTAGCAAATACCTCTATTTGTCGACTACAACTGCTTCGTTTCGGTCTACCTGTTTCCACCAACTTACACTCTACGACCCACTCAACTGCCAACATGGACCAGAACTACAACTACAACCAAGCGCATATGAACTTCGACAGCGCTTCTGGTGTCGGCCAGCAGTACGCTCCCGTCTATCCTTTTCTCCAGGAGAGGTTCGGCCCATCCACTCCGCAACACATGGACGAGACCTCAGCTCCGCATTACGACTTTCACAACCACGGCACGAATGGCTACGACACGTTCATGTCTGATGTGATGCCGCATGGTGCCCATTACGAAGGGCACCACAGACCCATGACACCTGAGAGCACACCACATCCTATGGAATCGAATGATGCCCAGTTCCATGTTGCAGTTGAAGAACCGCACCAGTATACTGCAGATATGCAAGAGGAAGAGCCAGAGTTCCCCCCAGACTTCTGGAAGACTCTGATTGATTTCGCGATTCCGGACTTTACCCAGACTTCTATCAACAACATACCCGGTATTCAAGCCTTATATGTCGCCTACGTCTACCGCTATGGACCACTGTCAAGCGCTACAAACGCAACTCGCATGCAGTACGCCAAAGCGCTCGCCTTTGCTCTCCTCACGCACTATTATCCTCCGTCACATAACTACACCGTGCTGCCTACTTCTCCCGGACCCGTGGCAAAGTACGGGATGAACTTCATCTTAGCTGCCGACGATAAGTCAGATATCTGGAAAGAGTTCCACAAGAACAAAGGCAGGGCCTTCCGCCGCAAGGTACCGACTAAAAAAGAGCTCGAGAGGGCGGAAAAAGAAGAGCAAGACG
The DNA here is from genome assembly GCF_023758065.1 of Alternaria ventricosa. Classification (NCBI taxonomy): domain Eukaryota; kingdom Fungi; phylum Ascomycota; class Dothideomycetes; order Pleosporales; family Pleosporaceae; genus Alternaria; species Alternaria ventricosa. Next base: position 1,561,759 of record NW_026055685.1, on the reverse strand, counting down.
CCAAGGTAGCAGAGTACGCCCAAGGTATTACGCAACTCTTCAACCTGCAGTGGGACCATATTGCGCCTGAGGACATCGCCGCTTTCGTGGTCATGCGCGAGACGGTAGCAACGGATATCAATACTGGTGCGGTTACGTCCGAACAGCACCCGTATACTTACTTTGCTATCATGATTGACAACTTCGACGAAGTCCCTCGCCTCTCCACCAGCAATACTATACACCGCAGCGACGTCCTCACTGACGCCCTGTGCCGAGGTGGCAAGATCCAGAACGGTCACGGTATGTTGCTGTACGGCTCGCGCCTAGAGTTCTACGCCTTTGACCGCGGAAACGAGTGGGTCTATCTTGGAGATGAAGATGGCGACCAGACAACTCAGGACATCGAACCTAAGATGGAATTGCTATGGTCAGGTGGTCAAGGCTTGGAGATGAATCTGCGCACTACCGGTCTGGACATGGTAGACGCAGCGTTTCGAGATGTCGCTGTGAGAGAGGTGGTTTATGCAGCTGAACCAGAGTCTATTCCGGCCGAGGATGTAGGTTCAGCACATGGTGAGGACGACATGGAGGAGTACTAGGGACACTCCAGCGAACTGGAAGGCGAAAAGCGCGTGCAGAGGTTCATTGCTGGCAAGCACTTTCTTGGCGATAAATAAAAAATCTACTTTGATAAGACAAGTGTACTTTATTTCTGCTCGTCCTTCGCCTTACTTGAAGTGTGACGGGCTTTAGACGACCCACCAACGGTCGCTAGCCATGTCCCACTTGCGCGGACACAACTCCGATGCCTGCCACAACGGAGTCTACGGGAGCGTCCGCCCGCTAGCTGATATGCTTGTCATACTACTAATGTGGCGAAGGGCCGAAAGAAAGTGTTGAGATGTGTATATGTGTTCATTGTAGTAGGCTGCCTGACAATGTGTCCACTTCACTTCATGCTACAAGTCATATAATATATACAGACGTGGGCCATTCTCCAACCTCCGCACCACCCTACTTCGCCCCGCCATCAATCCCATCCATCTTCTCAGCAGCCTCTTTGGCAATCCCCCTAACCTCCTCAGTCAACCCCTCCATCTCAGCAAGTTCCACAAACCTCTTCTTCCACAGCGCCCACCTCTGCTTACTAAACTCTGCTCTACCTTCCCATAACGGTCCACCACTACCTGGATTCCCCTCAGTCGCCTTCTTTGGGGTAAGGTCTTGGTCTCTTTCGTAGACTTGTTTGCCCATAGCAAAGATCCAGACGGCAGCTGAGGGGATAAAAGCGTTGTACTTCTGTATCGCCGTACCCTTCGAATCGTCCTTGTGTGGTGTCTCGAGTGCGCTGCGCATTTCCCAGATGCAGTATGTCCAGAAATTAGCCACGTTTTCGCGCGTGATGAGTGCGTAAAAGTAGAGCATGTTGGCATATGCGTGTACTTCTTGCAACATGTAGCCACACTGGCCTCCAGGGCTGTCATTCATAGTCTCGCGCGCGGCCATGCCGAAATGGCGGAGGCAGGTGTACATATCTGAGTCTTTGGCGGTTGGAGGTGGAAAGCTGGCTTTTATCGTCTCCATGAGGGTGACAAGTTTGTTGAGGCCGGTGGTGTCGCGGAAGGGGAGACGTTTGGCAGAGTGGATTATCGAATACCAGAGACAGAGGAAGGGAAGGTCCTTCTTGTTTTGGAGGATGGCGTTGTTGATGGGTTCAATGAGTTTCTTTGCTGCGTCTTTAGCGCTGGTATCGCTACTCAGGTAGTCTTGTACGATTGGATAGAATTTGTCGTCTTCGCTTGGTCCAAAGCATCCTCGCCTCTTCATGATAATGTCGATTTGCGTGGCTTCATCTTGAACATTGGCGATGGCGTCAGCAATCTCGCGGTTTTTCTTTTCTTTTCGCTCTTCCCGAGACATCTTCAATGATTTTTGTATGACTGGAAAGCGTTATCGGTCGGAATGCGATATCTATATGATTGAAGGATATGATGTCAAAGTTGAAGTACGCCCTTCAGCCCTTCAGGCTGCCATCTCCAAGCGCTATTTTGTGGCAACATGCATGCTTTCGCATGTAGTGGAGATCTGCTATGGGCGTTCTTGAATGCTGCCCCGCCATTCGCGCCAGTCTTGTCCTAAATCACTGGAGTAAGCAGGCTATAGAAACGTCAGGGTATGGCCAGTAGAGTAGCGCATAAGTCACGAAGAGCTTAAGGACATGTTTTCCCAATCAGTGTCCCACCACGAATGGCAGCATATACTCGCGGTGTTTCAAGATTCAGGAGATGCCTGGACGTGCTGCTTTACGTGAAGCGGTCGGGCGACGCGCCCAATTCCAACGTTGGAACAAGGTGTGCAAAGATGTGTACAGCGAACGAGTGCCTCTTCGGATGATTCTATCGGCTCAGAAAAGGTCGCGCACATTGGTATGAAGTGGTTGGATCACGAATAGTGGAAGGGTAGCCATGGTTTGGGGTGAAGAAACGTTCGAGTGTGGTGTTGGTAACCGGGGTCTTGCTCCCAAACGCCCAGTAAATTGGAAACAGCGACCCGGGCGCGACCCGACTGCCTCGCACCACCACTAATCTCCAACACTGACACGACGGCATAAAGTGTCCACCACGCGCATCGGCCGCCCACGCCCTCGAACGGCGATCGCACACACAATCATGTCGTCCTACCTAAACAACCTCCTCACAAACACGACTTCGCGCTACAACAATCTGCGACGACAGATCCTCTCGGACGAAGCAGACGGCGACACAGAAGACGACTCGCATCTTTCCAGGGTGCTTCGCGCATACTACACGGAGAAAGGACGGCCGTTCCCGCAATGGCTCCCACCCGACCCAAAGGCGCCCCAGCCTGCGCCCGCCCAGTTCGTGTCTTCGCGACAACAGGCACAAGCACAAACAGCAGGCCGGGGAGGAGGCTTGAACGACCTGTGGGATAGTCCCGCGCCACAACAACCACCGCAAGAACCACAGTCACTTCGTCGAGGGCCAGGAGCACGGGGCGGTGGAGCGCGTCCCATGCAAGGACGGCCCATGGGCAGCTCGTTGACACCAGAGCCTCAAGTACAGGGCAGACCACTGCCCAGCCAACGAGCAGGGAGCTACCAAAGCTCATTGGGAGGACGCCCACAAGCAGAAGCTTCACCACCACCGAGCGCGGGTACAGGGTCGGGCACAACAGCACAGGAAAGGCTCAAGGCCAGGTTATGGGGACGGTCACAGAGCCCAGCACCGCGTGGACTCTCTTCAGAATCTGCCAACTCGCAATCGTCCCCGCAAGGTGGACGGGCGCCCTACCCTGAAGATCGGAGTCACAGCTATGGAAGTACTGGTAGCGGCGGCGGGAGACCACAGGGCTCATTTGGCATGTCATCGAATTCCCCATGGAGCGGGAACGATGATCCGTACGCGCCCCAGGGTGGAGGATATGGCGGCGGCGCACCTCCACCACAACGCGGACCGCAAGGTGGACGTATGGGCCTGCCAAGCGGACCACGCATGCGTTGAGCATCTTCTTCTTGTATGCAGCACGGCGTAACGGAGTTGGATCTTGGTCGTCACTGGGTGGGCAAGCATGGGGTTTGTAGACCTGGACAGTATAGACAAATACCTAATCAATACATTCAGCTCATAATCACTGCAAAGACAGAATTCCGTCCAGAGCTATCTTGCGCACCGTGTTGCAGCTAGAGCACATTACTCGATGGGATGGGGCTGGGGCGACGCGAACCCCGCGAATGCACAGCCACGGGTTCGCTTCGCCACACCGTCATGAGGTCCGGCGCAGGTCACTGCCCGCGCAAGCATCACCTGCAACTGCATAGCGCCAAACGGGTACGCGTCTCTTTCTTGCTTTATCACCGTACTACTCTGAATATCTCCTGCGCATGATATCTGGCCATCTTACTCGGAACCCATCACCAACCTCCACTCCGCGTCTCTGGGACGCCGCCTAGCCCCGCATGACTTCGTCGGCCCCAGCGCCCCCATCGCCCTCGGCCAGCTTCTACGACCTGAGCGACGATGAAGAAGGCGAATACAACACGATCCGCCATACAAGCAGTGGAAAGGGTGTGAAGCTGCTATACACCAAGAGTAAAGTATGTTTAGCCTTCTTGCACGCAGCATGATGAAAGTGGACTAACATGTGCAGGTCTACGTGCATCCCTCGCCTTCCTCCAAAGACAACATCCCAGGCTTCGTCGCTCTCGTCCAGCAGAAGTCTAACCGAACCGTTAACGATGCGCGTCCAACTTCCTCCTCCTCCGCTCGCAGCGTGAACGCGTCGTCGCTACTCCTTGCCTGGATACCAGAGTCAAACCTCGGCGATGCATATGATACATACGTCAAGGTCGATCTGTCCGACTCGTCATCACCTCCCAGACAGTCATACCTCGTACCTCCGCCTCCCACACCATCTACACATGCCGGAACTCCCGGATACGCATTCGCCATACCTGTCAGCGAGATATATTCCGTCCTCATACGGCCACCAAGCATCGGGTGGTGGTTTGGCAGTGTCGTTGTCAATACTCGGGCTGGAGACAGTTTCCCTGCCCTCTTCTTCCACGATAGCGAGTGCCAGTCTACCATAATGCAGCGGAAGAAGCTGGCCAAGGAAAGCTTCGATCCGTTTGGCGACGGAGGGGGCATGTTCTGGGGTGGTGACGAGGTATTGAGATGGCTCAAGAGATACGTCACAGTCGAACGGTCCGGCGCTGATCCAAGCATATACCTTATCGACCCCTCGGAAGACGACAAGCGATCCTTCGGCAAAGACGTTGCACCAAGGAAGAGCACCGAAGGCAAACCAGACGCGTCATCTTCGCAGTCTGGTAAACGGGACGGTGGGATGGATCCGGTCACAAAGGCGCTCAAGGAGGCAAGATGGAACTTCCTGGAGAAGCTTAGCCAGGTCACCACCTTCACGCGAAGGACTGCTCAAGCCGTCGCAGACAACCCCAAGATTCCGCCCCAGGTTAGACGCCTGATCCAGAACCCAGAGGTCCAGACATTACAAGAAGAGTTCGACAGCGCGCGGCTATACCTCGCAAGATGGGCTATGGGCATTGCAGAACAAAGCGAGCGGGAACGGAACCAGCGGATATGGACGGCAAAGGACGTTCTGGCTATGGAGGAGAGCGACGTTGGTGACTTCGAGATCCTTGACATGGATAAGATGACCATGGCCGACCGAAGAAAACCTGTCACGTTGGAAGAATGGAAAGGATTCTTCGACCCCAAGGGCCGGCTACAACTGACACCAGACGAGGTCAAAGACCGCGTCTTCCATGGAGGTCTTGATCCTGACGATGGTGTACGAAAGGAAGCATGGCTCTTCCTTCTCGGCGTGTACGACTGGGACAGCTCAGACGAAGAGCGTCGCGCGAACATTAACAGCAGGCGAGACGAGTACATTCGACTCAAGGGCGCTTGGTGGGAGCGAATGGTTGAAGGCAACCAGAATGAAGAGCAAGAGGAATGGTGGAGAGAACAAAAGAACAGAATAGGTATGTACCCTTGCGCGTTATGCCCTTGCTTGAATACTGGCTGACTTGTCCCATTCTATGGGGTCCGTTGTGTAGAGAAAGACGTACATCGCACAGATCGCAATATCCCCATCTTCGCCGGCGAGGACATTCCTCACCCTGACCCTGACTCGCCTTTTGCGGAAACCGGCACCAACGTTCACTTGGAGCAGATGAAAGACATGCTCCTTACGTACAACGAATACAACAAGGATCTGGGCTACGTTCAGGGCATGAGTGATTTGCTTGCGCCCATCTATGCAGTCATGCAGGATGATGCCGTCGCATTCTGGGGCTTTGTTGGATTCATGGAGCGCATGGTATGTACAAATGCGATGCTTATTGTGATCACGTACAAGAACTCACACGCATACAGGAGCGCAACTTCCTACGCGACCAGTCCGGCATGCGCAAGCAGCTCACGACGCTAGACCACCTCGTACAGCTCATGGACCCCAAGCTGTATCTTCACCTTCAATCCGCTGAGTCTACGAACTTCTTCTTTTTCTTCCGGATGCTGCTCGTCTGGTACAAGCGCGAATTCGAGTGGCCAGATGTACTGCGGTTGTGGGAGTCGCTCTGGACCGACTACCAGAGCAGCAACTTCCACATCTTCATTGCCCTAGCTATTCTGGAAAAGCACCGAGATGTGATTATGGCACATCTGAAGCACTTCGATGAGGTGCTCAAGTATGGTAAGTTATACAATCAAAGCAACCCACATTAATAGTGAATGATGCTAACATTATCATAGTCAACGAGCTCTCCGGTACTATGGATCTTGAATCAACGCTCGTTCGCGCGGAATCGCTCTTCAAGAGGTTTCAGCGAACGGTAGAGACAATCGACAAGAAAGGCAACTTTCCCTCCGCTCCGCAAGCCCGGCAACGCAAGTTGGCTGCTGCAATCGTCGCCGGCCCCGGGCCAAGTACGGCGTCAAGTGCGTCACCAGCGAAAGACCAAGCGTCGACTTCCGGCACAGATAAGGGCAAGCAGGTTGGTGAAGAGGAGCAAGATGAGGCGAGGGTCATCAGTCCTGAGCTACGTGCACTGCTGAGCAGGAAGGTGGAGAAGCTTGACAAGCAGACTATCTTAGAGCACGGTGGTGGTGTTGGCAAGTAAAGCTCGCACGCATCCTTTTCCTTCATCTTTTGAGACGGCGTTACGGTACAGTTGGATATCTGTGTGGTCACATTATGATTTTCTAGATTCAATGAGGTTCCGGTGGTAAGGTCATGCACACTTGCACCAGGGCGGCAACAAGCGGTGTCGCATTTCTAAGGTTTGCTGCATACACAGTACTATATCTTCGTAAGTAGGTAGTATACAATATAATGTATACTTCTACTTTGATATTACTGTATAATGCGACACGAGTTGCTGCCGCCCCTGGTACTTGCGATTATCTATTTTGCACATCACTCCTCATCCACACCTTGGCCAAACATTATAGTTGCTGTCACTTCGCCGTTGGCCACGTAACGGTCACTTCACTACTCTCGCTGCCATCCTCGTTTTCCACTGTATTCAATTGCTGGAAGCGTCCATCTTTACGCTCACGTGTCTACTTTGCAGGTCCGTCTTCACATAGAGTTTGACTCCTTCACACAGCCAACGCCGCGTCCAGCAACATGCACAACCCGCCAACTGTCACCTTTCGTCATGTACATAAAGACGAGTATAACAACAGCAGGCCTTCAATGAATTACCTCAACCGCTTCATCGATCGCCACTCTCCAAACCAGCCGCCGCGCAAAACTGGGCGTTCTGTACAGCCTCCCAACAGTCCCGCCACCTCTTCCCATCGTCACAGATCCTGGTCGCACTCTCACCATCGGCGCAAGCATCGCTATTACGAGAAGATGACGTCCTTCAATGGCCCGTGGTCCAGCGATCTCGAAGCGTTCAAGAAGTCAGTGCAGTCGATGCCAGATCAGTACAAGTCGTCCTTCGCTGCTGCGTCCAAGAGCACTCTCGAAAAGGTCTGCGCCCCAGATGTCCTTCACATCTGGGAGACCGACTCCGATATCGACAGCCTTCTCCAACTCACTTCGGTCATCGCCAAGCTTTGCGACCTCGGCGTGCGCAAGAGTAAGGGCGCGAACGAAAGTGATGGCAGTATGCTGATCATTGCTGAAGAGAGTCGAAGTCGAAATAACTTCGGTCGCATCTGCCAGTTGGTTGAGTATCTGACTGGAGCTGATGGCAAGAAGCATCTCGAAGGCACAGTAGCAGTGTTCAGCAAGATTGTCATAGTGAGGGGATGGGATAACAGCATTCTGTCCGGACAACAGGAGGCGCTCGAGAAGACGGTGAAGAGAGTCAACACGGCAGTCGAGCAGGTACTGAAGATGGGCGGATTGAAGAAGATAGTCTGGCATCACGGCGCTGTACTGCACTTCCTGCTCCAGTGGATCAACATGACAACATCTCCTCTACGATCCGCTTTATCTGCAATCACCATCACGGGATCCCTCAACCTCGCAGACGGAATAGCACCTTCCATCCCCGGTCGAGCGAACAAACTGCCGGATCTCGAGCGCTTGGAACAGTTCGCAAAGAAACTGGACATACCTGTTGTCTTCCTCGATGCACCTAGTCAGTTGCTCAACTTCGAGTATCTGGGAACGTATGTGTACTATTACGCTTACTACATCAACACATTCCTTCCTGCTTCCCTGTCGCGGCCTCACCTCCACAAAGCGCAAGATGAGCTTGTTACCTTTGCATTCCGGCTCCGCGCTGCGAGTGAAGGCAGGTACGGCAGTGACGCAGTGAAGATGGTGCAGAAGCATCTCGATGCGGGCAAGGCGAAGCACTGGGCAAGAATGTGCGTGAGTAAAGAGAACTACGAGAAGAGCAAGTGTCGCGCAGCCGGCAAAGACGAAGCCATCCACCACGCTGTTCAGCTAGCCGATAGCCCTTTCGCCCTTCTAGCCCACGGCGCAGGCGTCCCTGCATTCGCTAGACTAGCAGTCGGTCCCGCCTCTGCTTCCGCACAAGACCACTACACCGCAGCGCCCGTCAATATCGCCTTCACCAAGTCGCAAATCCGACCCACCAGCCCAGCGACCTTCCACATCCTCATCCCACAGTCATCCCAGGATCTCGAAAAAGTCACGAGCCGCGTCCAGGGCCTCATGATGGCCGTGCTAGAGCGCGTAAGACAGGAGAAGGGTAGCCCTGTGCTCGGGGACACGGAGAAAGGGATGTGGAATGCGGTTGTCAAGGCGTGTGAATGGGCGATTGGAGGGTGCGACGAGAGTAAGATGCCCAAGGGAGTGGCGAAGAAAGTTGGATTCGTCAAGGGGAAGTTGAGGGAGGGGACTTGGGGGTTTGCGCTGAACCCACCGAAAGACGTTGGGAAGACTGTTGCGAACAATGTGGCTGCAGTGGCGGCGATGCCGGAACCGAATCGCACGTATGGATTTGGACAGAATACGCAGCAGACTAGGGGGTCGCAGCCGACGTATAATGGGGCTGAGCAGCAGCAGATGCAGATGCCGCAACAGGGCTATGGAGGTGGTATGCCACAGGGGCCTATGCCGAGTCCTGTTCAGGGTGCTGCGTATGCTCAGCAGGTGCCTGGTCAGATGCCGACGCAGGGTATGTACACTGGTGGTCAGGGTCAAGGTCACGTTCAGGGGCATGGTCAAGGTCATACTCAAGGTCAAGACTATGGTGGTGGTCACTTCCCTGGTGGGCAAAGCGCAGTGTTGCCGTCGCATCGTGGGTTTGAACATGGTGGAAGGGGCGGATATCCACAGAGTATGGGCGGGCCTTGGTGATCTGGGTCACAACTTGACGGTACATAAGGGCTCGATTGGATTTGTACAAATGAATATACTGGTAAGAGTGAGCATGTTGATGTCCTTGAAGTGGCTGCTCAAGATGACCTCGGGATGCTGAGTGGTTGAGTTTAGAGCTAACCCGATTTGGTTGGATACAAAAATGGCTGGGTAATGACGTGTGTGTGCAAGCACCCACCGGGTCACGACGCGTCCGCTTCGGTTGCGCGTCGTGCATCACGAACACATCGACATTTATCTCGAGCCATGGCGTTACTAGAAGATCCCGGCCATGCCATAGCAGTTGACGCGCGCTGTTTCTCGCGGACGGTGTGCCTTGTTTCAGACGGATGAACACCCACCCTACCTTCCATCTAATTCCCAAGCTACCTGCCGAACTTTGGGCTTCGGTCTGGGGCTTTCAACTACAGCACGAGAAGTCTCGCTACCATGCTCATGATAGTACGAAGACGGATAAAAGACTCACTGTTACGACTACAATGCTGTGAGCGAGATTGTATATTGGAAGAGGCCGATATCCTTGGCGCGAAGCCCCGTCGTTTGTGGAATACTGGGCTTGAAGACTACATGTAGTTGCCATGAGTGTGTTTGCTGCGCACAAGCCAGGCTTGAGGGGAGTCACTTGCGTGTGACGTCTATTTCACGATGTCGAGCAATCACGGGTTTTATATAACACGCTGATTACAGGCGACAAAAGACGGATCCAACACCGAGTCATCCGACCAACATGCCTCCAAAGAACAATTCCAACTCAGGATACTCAAGCGAACACTCTCCCGACAAGCCAGACGAGGAAGTCCTGTCCGATTTTGAGGAAGACTCATCTTCCAGTTCAGAGTCTCCACCCAAAGAGAAGCGAGTCACCACATCTGAAAGCGAATATGACGATATGGTTACCGTGAGCAAAGACAGCACACCTAGTCCCACCGCAAGCACTCTCCTGATCGAGTTTGAACTTGAGGATATTATGCAGGCAAAAGAGATGAACGAGAAGTGGATGAAGGAGTTAAGTGATGCAGAGAGAGCGAAGAAGATGAAGGAACTGCTGGATGAATGCACTGCCAAGAGGAAGGAGAGGGAAAGAGCAGCGGTGGAAGAAATGAAGAGGAGAATGGAGGAGGATGACGAAGAGGAACAATATGAGGGCAAAGGTAAGGGTAAGCAAGTCTAGGAGCATGTAGGTCTCCACGTTTCTCATTGGAGGGGTTAGTTATTTGACCGTCGAGATTGTTCACTACTTGCAGTCTTGTTTATCGAGAGCTTCCAGCTTAGGCGAATATGCTGACCGGCTCAATTGCTTTTCCGATGTCCTAATGATGCGCATGCGGCATACGCAGGTGCTTTGCTCGCCTCCACTTCACTGCGCATTGTGCGCTCACTAAAACAATGGATCGCCCAGCTTACGCTTCGCCTCTTTCACTTTCTATTGTTTGTTCATTGAAGACGAAAGCCCAGAAGACTGGCAAGTACAATAGAACAAAGACTGTCATCTCAACACGCTACAACAAACGTAGTTCAAGAAGACGATAACCGCAGTTTCCGTCTCTCCTACCACTTTGTCTCCTACGTCCATCTGCTACTCAAAATACGCATCCAGAACTTAATCCGTGGTATACAATAACTTTGCAGAACTCCTAATATGGTTCGAGAAGGCCGCGAACAAGCTGAACGGCGAAGCACTGCGAACGGCATAAGCAAGAAATGGAGGATAACGCGCCGAAACAAGCGCCCAAGAGGCCTCGTCAACCAACAAAACAGTTGCTATCGCCACGGCGCCCTGCAACCTCTACTTCACCTTCCTCGATTCGTCAATTGGATCAAGACACACAATGTTTTGAACCACTGGCCCTGTCATGCAAATGACCCGAACCGCCAGCTGCCAACAGATCCCTTGACGCTGCGAGCCATTGAAAAGAAAATCATAGAGGCCAAGGCGAAGAACATTGAAAATTACAAAGAGGATGAGGCATACAAGGGGTGTGTTCCTTGCCTTTTGAAGAAATTGATGACAGCCTATTGGAACAACACTTTGATCCGGCCAAACCTTGTACCCCGGCCTCTTCCCCATTATCATCCGGCCATACTACCATTGCACCAACTGATAGAGCGATGGTATTGTGTCGACCCTCCGAATCATAGACATACTGGAAATCAAGCCACAATCGCGGCAAGAAGAGATCACATGACGGCTCAGCAAGATGCAGATGAGTTCACAGGATATATCTTCGACGGTATAGAGTCCAGTTATGATCGCTCGTAAGTCTTCCCTCGCCCAAATACAAAGCCATGTCTCCTTGTTCCATGCTAACCACCGGTAGGACTATTCATGGAGCGGTCCGTGGGGCTGAATGCGACTCACTCTTCGGCGTTAGAAAGCGGGTGAGATACACTTGCGATCATTGTCACAATTCCCAGGTCGATGGGTTTGAAGATGAACCTCGCGGTTTAAGAATCATTCCAAGTAACAATAACAACAATGACACGGTCGCCAATGCCATTGCACGATCTCTGACCGACACGCGCAAAGGTCATTGCGATACTTGTAATAACGAAGATTCGGACTTCACCGGGACGCATTCCATCATAGCTGCACCGGAATATCTCCGCATCTACCTCTCGCTTGCCCTAATCACTAAACGTTCCGTCACGAATGGAAAAGGTGAAACGGTAGTGGCTGCAACCTTGACGAAGAATCGCAATCACATCATCATCCCCGACATCCTCGACTTGACACAACACATGGATTACTTCGCAACGATGCAGAATCCTGACCCGGTACGCTATAAGCTTGTTTCTGCTACATACCACAAAGGAGATCAACTTAATGCGGGTCACTACACGGCCGCTGTTACAGGGCACATGCTACCGGGTCAACGGGTACGACCACAGTTCTTTTGTGATGATGCGAATATTATTGATCTGCCTCCAACTGCTGCTCACCCAAATACCATTACGGAGAATCCTATACGGGGCTACTTTGATGCTGTTACTCTCTACTATGAGCGGATTGCGCCAACTGGTGGCACTTTGACTCCAGCTAATAAGCTGTCAAAGGCAGATCTGAAAGTTGTAGAGGAGGGGAAGGGCAGAAGTGATCCTCCGCCCAGGAGCTGCAAAGGGAAGAAAGAGGGGAACGAGGATGAGAAGAAAGGGAATAGGAGTAGGAAGAGAAAGAATAATGAGACGAAAGACGACGAAGTTCAGGAAGAAAAGACCCAGAAGGGGAGAGGAAAGGGGAAGGGGAAGGGGAAGGCATCTGAAAACGAACAAGAACTGAATGAGCGGGTGAAAATGTCCGAACCTATGGATCAGAGCTCTTGGGACGCCCTTCAACAGGCTTATGATCTATCAAAGGCACCCGGACCTCTGGACCAAAACATTTGGACTGCCTTTGGCCAGCTCTGTAGTCTGTAACTGTATTCGTAGCTGTATCACCAAATCTGTCCACCTCTCATGTACTTGCCCCGTGATGCTGACACAAATTGGGAAGCCAATCGTTCGAAGAGGACGTACCAATAATTGGATTGCACGCTTTCTCTGTCGCAACAGGACATCCTTGTCACTGCCTAAACCACGCCTATGGTTGCTGCACACCACGAAGCTGATTCAGGTGAGCAATGCCGCCTGTAATCCGACGTTCTTAAGATGGCCCAGTATCGCGTGGGGTCTGGTATGAGTGAGACAGGCTCCGCAATGAGAGTGACTGGCAGGCCAAAAAGGATCTTCGCTATGGCACCGGCAGTGGGTGACTCTCCTAGCGACACACTTGTGCGGGTACAGCTCTTCTCTCGGTGTTTATGCGGCCACTGGAAGAGCTGTGCAGGCATCATTACCTTTTGCTTGACCGCATCAAGTCCAAGCGGACTCAAAGACGGTTCCTGGACGCTTACTTCATTAATCCTCCGAAGCTAGGAAAGAACGCAACAGCGACAAATGGGACTCGTTGCCGAAAAGACATCCTCCGTAGCCCAACGCTGGTTGGTCGGGGTCCAGGGTAAGTGAAAGCATGTTAACGTGTGCCAGACAGTCGGTGTACTGACATGGAATCCGCGCATTCTAGCTCACTTTTGGAAGGCTCCTAGGTTCGTACTGTGGTATCCCGATTCCCCGAGTGGGGGTTCGGTACTGTCTGGATTGGCCCGATGGTCGTGCCTAGCGGGTTTTGACGAATAGGAAATCATGGCGCAGAAGTGGCGATATCTCCAAACTCCAGAAAAGTACCACCGCGCCGCGGCAAGGGATCCTGCCACATGGGAACCGCTGGTTGTACATGACGCTACGAGTCAAGATAAATTCTAGGATCGTGAGCACCTGACCTTACGACGTTACACCGCGGCACCGGGAACATGACGATCACCATCCCTGAGGCTTCACCGACACTCAGATACGAAAACGTCAAAGAAATCTTACATCCGCCGGTTAAGATATCCTTCTAGGTGCCGAATTCTGTCCGTGTATAACTACATATGCTTGCAGTAGTACGACTGGCAGTCAACTCCAACTGAGACGAACATCGCGACTACTTACCTCAAGATGGATACCTTGGCCAACAACACGCATCCGAAGTGGTGGAAAGATCCGGGCATGAAGAAACTCAATTTCTTGCTCCTTTCAAGCTACATAGGCGCCATCACGAACGGTTACATCAGCTCCCTCATCTCCAATCTCATTGCCAACCCCAGATACTTCCAAGATATACAAGGTCTTTCCCACCCGAAGCTGCTCGGGCTAGTCACCGCTGCCCAGTCCATGGGATGCATCGCTGCTTTCTTTCCAGCACCCTGGCTATCAGACAAGTACGGCCGCCGTGTAGGCATCATCTTTGGCAACATTGGAATGATAGCCGGCTTTACGGGGCAGATATTCTGCACAAGATTCGATCAGTTTCTTGGGATGCGTATACTCGTCGGCTTTTCGAGCATTTCCAACACTATTTCATCCTCCGCCCTACTCGTCGAGCTTGCACATCCACGACAGAGGGCTGTTGCAGGTGCGCTTTTCAACACGTGCTACTTCATCGGCTCCATCACTGCGGCTTGGGCGTCTTACGGAGCTTTGAGAATACCGGGTTCGTGGTCATGGAAACTCCCGGTAGCGATTCAGCTGTTCTGGTCACTGGCGCAGCTGAGTCTGATCACGTTCTGCCCCGAGTCGCCTAGGTGGCTTGTACGACACGGGCAACAAGAGAAGGCCAAGTCAATCATGATACGATACCATGCCAATGGACTTGATGGTGATGAGCTAGTGTCATCCGAGTTCGCGCGCATGTGCGCATCGACGGCGGCTGAGGCTCAGAACAATACAACGGGCTGGTTGGCATTGCTTGCGACACCGGGCAACCGCAAACGCCTCGTACTTTCTGTGGTCATCGCCGTAGCTACTCAATGGGTCGGAAACGGAATCATCAGCTTCTACTTGGCGCCGGTTTTACGCACAGTCGGTATCACAAACTCCCTCCACCAACAAGGCATCAACGGCGGGCTTCAAGTTTACGTCTGGCTCTTAGCATGTGCTGCCGCACTGTTGTGCGAGAAGGCTGGTCGACGCCGCCTCTTCTTAACATCCACGAGCTTAATGCTGGTCTTCATGGTGCTGATAACCATCTGCTCAGCGCTCTACTCAACGACCGGCTCCGCGTCTGCAGGCTATGCCGTCATCGTATTTCTCTTCCTCTTCTTCGGCGGCTACGTTATCGGCCTGACACCCATACCCATCCTCTACGTTAACGAAATATGGCCCAGTCATCTCCGGACTAAAGGCACAAGTGTGTTTTGGGTATCGCAAGCCGTGTCTATCACCTTCAATCAGTTTGTAAATCCTGTGGCGATCGATAAGATTGCCTGGAAATACTACTTGGTGTACATTGGTGTTTTGGTCGCTGTTATCAACTTCATCTTCTTCTATGTGCCGGAAACGAAGGGCCTGTCGCTGGAGCAAATTAGTAGCATTTTCGATCCGGTGCAGGATGTCACTGTCGAACTGGCAGAAGTTAGAAGGCGAGATGAGGCGTAGAGGTTACATGGTGTGGACGTGGGGTGCAAGATCGGAGCGGACTCACCTCATACACAAAAAAAGCTGGACAGGTTTGTACAGACGCGGTACTTGAACAGAATCAGGTCAAACCGCTAGATAGGCAAGCGAGCCGTCTACGGTTTATGACCATCAATCTCCAATCATACCAGATTTGAATAGCCTAAAGTAACAATAAAGTGGACATCAGATACAATTTTCAGTGGAGTCTTTTCGTATATCAATAGTAAAGTATGTCAGCCATCATGTTTGTAATCAGGCCGAAGTTCGACCGATCATCTTCACAGCAGCTGTGCCGAGAGGAGATGGATGGTTAAATACGTAGTACCCATGCACACGCATTTTCTCGAAGCTTAGCTGGGTTAACCCAATTCTATCGTCATTCCTCTACAATCTCAATTCAAACCCCCAGTGATTGTACCTGTCTTCACAGCCCAAACCATTACACGACGACCACCATGTCCGCCCTCCTCGCCAACAAACCCCTTCTCGGCCCACTCGTCGGCCTAAACATCTGGACCTTTGCCATGGAAGCGCTCCTCTACAAGCGCAGAATCCCAGCCCTTTCCCAATACGACATCAGCTTCGACCCGGCAACCGTCAAGAAGCAAAAAGACGAAAAGCTACCGGCCTTCGTCAAGTGGCCTGCGGACAACTTCAACAACTTACTCGAACAACCCACTCAGTTCTACGCCGTATTGCTGGGATTGAGCCTTTTGGATGTAAAGGAGAAGAGGACCGTTGCTTTGGCGTGGGCTTATGTCGGCTTGAGATTCGTACACAGCATTATTCATGTTTCGACGAATAACGTTTCCCTGCGCTTTCCGGTCTTTGCTGCGAGTTCGGTTGCGCTTCTGGGACTCACGGCCGAGGCGGCATGGAAGCTGATCTTCTAGGAGATTTGGCTGTGGTGGTAATACTCGTGTCGGAAGGAAGATTCAAACAGATATGGGTATCTGGAACAGGCCTAGCTAGAAGTGAAGAGTTAACTCGACTTTTGGTCATTGTACATCAGAAAAAGAATATTCGAGAGAACTTTAAGAATATTTCCATGAAGCCTGTTGCGCAGAGAACAAGATAGTTACTCTTTGCATGCTGCGCCGTACGTCCTATCTCCCGCAGCCTCTGGGATGAGCTGTCACTTGATCTTTACGCCTGTTGACAAGCTGGGTACGACCAAACAGAAGATGATGACTATCGGGCATGTCTTCTGGATGGCGTAGCGAGGAGGTGTCTATCCTCTGTGTAGTGAGACAGCTCTTATTGAACCAATTCTCCTCCTCTTATCCATTGCGGAGCGGGGTATCGTAGTATTCGTCCTTGGTGGAAGTGCGCCGCATGCAACTTCGTATGTCTTGCGTTTGCATCTCCCTATGGCCTTCTCGTCCCACATTTTTCTATTCCTTCTCGTCTCTTCGAACTCAAGCCTTCTTCTCCGCTTCAGTGCCCTGCCACGCCAGATTCCATCTCCTCTTCAGCACATCTATGCTCTCCTGTGAGGTCCGGCCCTTCTCTTTCTCCTCGCGATTTATCCGTGTGAAGGCAGCGGCGAGACCGATGGATATGGCGAAAAGAGGGTCGAGACTTCTGTGCGACTTGTTAGTCTCTAAGTCCAAGGTCGACGAGAGGGGAAGACGCACTTTGATATGATGTATTGGGCCGCCATGACTGCGGGGTCTCAGGATGGTCTTTCGGAAGTGATTCGATTGCGAATGAGTGGTGGAGTGTTCAGGCAACTACGATGGTTCTGCAGGTACAAGTTGGCAAGGACAGAAATGCACGTCAGTCTCGATCAACTTCTCAGATCGCGTCCATCAAAGATCCACTGCACCTGCATTTGCTGTGGTCCGTGCCTGCCGCCGGCTGGAGCTTCCCCACGTCCGCGGTCGCGCCATGCGGACTACTTGGGCAAGCACGCGTCAAAAGCCGCTTGGAAAGCATGTCATTGTTTCAGAAGGTGCTAGAACAGTTCATGTCGCTTTGATTATCTATGTTGTGCATCCAGTCTGCATGCAGCTGGTTGTGTTGAGGTGGTGAGGCGTCTGGTGAGGCGGGTGATGGCGTCATGGGTTTCAGCCCGGAGGAGCCGCAAGTCACGCTGCCTTGTCAGGTACAGATAGCGCTTCACGGGATACATGCGAGACGTCACAGATGGGGTCATGTGAAGATGGTGGTCTTGGATTAAGTCTGATGCATTTGGGCTGAAATGTGATGATCAAGCTACAGGTACAGCACAAAAGAGAAAGCCAATCTGTCCGACCGCCACTCGTCATATCCGTGGAGCTCCATCTCCAGCGGAATGCATTCTTACTGTATTGTGCTTGATCCGCCTCATTCTCAGATGATGTTTACCTAGTGCTGAGTGCCGAGGAGTCTGCCGTCGCACCAAATCGCTGATCAAGGATACCGATCCTTCACCCAGCCCGTGTAGTGTTGCCATGAAATAATGAAGAAACCCGTGATCCGATAACGCCTGTGAGTTCGCCGCGGCCTTGATAACCGATAGATAAGGGGATGCGGGATGGAGTAAGCTCCCTAGATGGCCTCGCCGAACGTGTTCTCGCCTGAGTACCTATGAGGTTGTTAGCAGCTGCATCGCGTTGCGCGGCGAACGGATTACGTACGTAATGTACAAGAAGCCATCCTCATCCTTGTGCTCCTCGTATATCGAACTCATGAGAGCGGCGGTAGGGGGCAGGACCTCATCAACGAAGATGAAGATGGCCTTCTCAGGCGACAGCTTGATGCGCTTACGGATCACGTAGACGAACTGTCCGACGGTCAGGTCGGCGGGTACCAGGTACTTCTTCTTGTCGATGGTCGCGATGTCCGACTTCTCGACCTTCTCGCAGATAACCTGCGCCTTGTTAGCTGCGGCCGCTGTGAGGGAGATGAACAGGCAGGAGGCAAACGTACGGGAATGCGGTCGTTGTACTTCTGGCGAATGCGCTCGGCCTCGGCCTTGCGCTTCTCGAACGGGTGCTCGTCCTTGAACTTGGAACGCATCTTGGGTATGTGTAAGAGTGATGGGTAGTGTATGTGAGTGTGTAGAGTGAGCAGGCGGGAGTTTTGTCAGTGGTGCGGGTGGAGATGTAGGACGCTGAGGGTGCGGGCGGTGTGGGAGTTTAAGGGCAGGCAGCAGAGCGGGGCGAATCACTTCCAGCCTTACCTAACCATGGCCCGTACCAACGCCCAAGTCAGTCACCACTCATGCACATGCCCTATGCAACAGACGACCAACGCTTCACGCGCCAGCCAAGTGCTCTCTGGAAATCAGAGACAGTGCAATCAGCCCTCTTTCGTCATGCGAATGCAGCCCTTTTCACCCGTGAAGAGCGACCTGGTCCTCGTCTATGGCTGTGCTGACCGCTTCGCCCACCAAGTCACTTGCTAAGCTCCCATGACCTGGATCTCCCGGACGCATTCAAGGTTGAGTCATCCATCGGCTTGAGCACCGCCACTGCAGGCATGCGCCGTGACGCGATCTTGAACTTGACGTAGGCTACATCATTGCATCGTTCGAAGTCAACGCGTTGGACACGCGCGTTGGCAGGCCTGTAGCGCGTCCGAGCACCAGACCGCTCATAGCAACGTAGCTGTCTCTTCAGACGCCTTCTATGACAGCGCGACCGATCACTTTCCATGCACCGTGAGATGCCCGTCAGGATACCATATAGCAGTTACGCGCCCTGTCTAGCGAGTACCGCCAACGAACCCTCAAGATGTCGCTACCGCATGTTGCGCGTCTGCAGATAGGTGCACATGTGTCTTTGAGCACTCAACCCGTTAAAAGCCGACGCCATTACAATTCAAAGTAAGCGCTTTCGCGCGTCCTCACCTTCGGTGTCTGTAACGGCAAGTTTGCCGTATTTGCATGATGCAGGTACCGATACCGCTAGTAGGAGTACCGAGGAGCTCCACTGATGATGCGCCCACCGTGGTGTGATGCACGACAACTTTCCAAACCACCGACTTTCTCCCACAGACTTGATATAATTCAATTCGCGACTATCACACACTTCCAATGATCTCCACGCGGTGAACGTCTTCTCAAGATTCCACACGCCCGCCATGCGTCCATTCCGATCTTCACTCCGCATCTCGAGAGCTCTCGAGCTTCCCCACAGCCATGCGCCGCAACCAACACTACGCCCGAATCACATCTGCAATAGACAATTACACGCTTCACCAAGACGCCGCCTAGACCTACCCTCAGGCAAGAAACCGGAGAAGCCGGATCCTTTGGAAGAATGGCGTAATCCTCCACCGAGCAAATGGCCGAACAGGATACGGTTGCTATTTGTACCCTTCATTGGGGCTTTGGTCTACTCCATGGTACACAGAGACCCTGAATATTGCCTTGAACCTTATTAACCATGTCGCAGTGGACGGACAACACAATCAAGACCGAAGCACCCTCCATCGCCGAGAAGGATGCCCTGCTCAAGCGTGAGAATGGCGTCTCCGAGCAATCACCCATGCGCCTCCGAATGGAGCAATTCATAAAGCAAAACCAGAAGGAGATTGTGGCTGAGTTGGAGAAGGTCGATGGCACCAAGTTCAAGATCGACACATGGCAGCGACCAGAAGGCGGTGGTGGCATCACTTGTATCCTGCAAGACGGCAACGTGTTCGAGAAGGGAGGCGTGAACACCTCAGTCGTATACGGGCGCTTGCCTAAAGCCGCCATACAGAAGATGCGCGCCAACCACAAAGCTCTCGACCCCAACGTCGATTCGCTCGAGTTCTTCGCGGCAGGCCTATCCATGGTCCTTCACCCCCACAACCCCAACGCGCCGACCGTGCACCTCAACTATCGTTACTTCGAGACCGCCGACGAGCTGGGCAACACAAACGCATGGTGGTACGGCGGCGGCTGCGATCTCACACCCTCTTACCTTTACGATGAAGACGCGATACACTTCCACGGCGCTATCAAGCAAGCCTGCGATAAGCACGACAAGGCATACTACCCGCGCTTCAAGAAATGGTGCGACGAATACTTCAGCAACAAGCACCGGGGCGAGACACGAGGTGTAGGCGGCATCTTCTTCGACGACCTCGACGAGACGGAGAAGGATCAGGAACAACTATTCTCATTCATTCAGGACTGCTTGTCCGCTTTCCTGCCTTCGTATCTGCCCATCATTAACAGGCGGAAGGACATGCCTTACACAGACGAAATGAAGCAGTGGCAGCAGATCCGTAGAGGACGCTATGTCGAGTTCAACCTTGTGCACGACCGTGGAACGGCCTTTGGTCTGAACACACCTGGTGCGCGGGTTGAGAGTATTCTCATGAGTTTGCCTCTTACGGCAAGGTGGCAGTATATGCATGAACCTGCAAAGGGTAGCAGGGAGGAACGCTTAATAGAGGTCCTCAAGAATCCGAAGGAGTGGGTGTAGAAAGTTGGGACGGGGACTTGTGCATAGATATATCATGACGGAATATACGAGTCGAAGTAGGAGACATCCATGTATTGAAATATGTGATTGCTACCATTGATTACCGTCAATGAAATTTACGTAGAAGCCCAAATATTATATGGCTTTGTCAAAACGTCAACGCCACGCTATGCTGCAAAAGCCGACCATCGTTGCCTTTTCTGAAAAATGGTCAAACGTCCACGACTCGAAGTAGAAACTAATGTCTAATAAGCCCTAACCTTCTTTCCATCGCCATTGGCACCAAGATCCGCCTTCCTCTTTCCAAGTACTGAGTCAGGCGTGCCTGGCGCCTCAATACCAACACCCTTGCCGTAAACCTCCTCAAAACAAGTAGCATGGTATATCTTACCACCCACGCTTACGGCATCCATCCACACAAAGTCGTTGGCCTCCACATTCCACTGCGTCTCGAATTTGTCCTGGCAGATGGGGCACGGTGCCTGCTGTAGTGTGACGTCTTGTGGTACGCTCACGTAGCGATCCTTGGCCTGTTTCTTCGGTTTAACACCACCTGTACCAGAGGAACCGTCGTTGGACTGGTTAGGGGCTGTCTCGTCGACCTCGCGGTACTCAATCCACTCCTTTTCGGGAATGTACCAGCTGCGGTGTACACCTCGCTTCGCGGCATCCGGGTCCTTGACTTTGAAATGCCAGTCCATATGGCGTGCTTTCTTCTCTTTGCCTTCGGGTGTGCTCTCAAAGCGACGGCCACATGTGGCGCATATGTTGGGCTTGGCTTCGTAAAGGCGGGATATGAGGTGAAGACGAGGCTTCTTCATTGATGCTGTGGTGAGCTCGATCTGTTCCATCAAGCTACCCGGCGCAAGTGGCTGTTGTGTGACCGGCTGGGATTGAATTGGCGTTGGGTTTGCCGGTATACCACCAGGTACACCACCCAGAGCTTTCAAAAGCCACTCGGCGGATCCAAGGGCTGGAGCCGCAGCAACAGGTTGTGGTGGTAACTGAGGAGCGGGAGTGCTCTGTACAGGCGTGGGTGGCATTGAGGGTGGCATGGCACCAGGTTTGCTGAACTGCGCAAGCAGAGCAGCGAGATTGGCAGTGGGTGTCGCGGACTGGGTGGGCGGAGGAACCTGAGGTGCCTGTACTGGAGTCGAGACTGGGGGTGGGAAGCCTTGGAATGGCATCTGAAACGGGGCTGGGGCAGGTACTGAGTTCGGTTGTGCTGGGGAAGATACACGTTTGAGTAGCTCTGCCAAGTTCAAGGCAGGTGGATTCGGGGTTGGTGCGGGTTGCGGAGTCGACTGTGGTGGTGGTCGGAAGCCTGCCAGAAGTTGCGCGACATTCGGCGGAGCGCTGCTCGGGGGTGCACCCATCGGAGAAAAGTTGGGCGGATAGCCTTGGGGCATTGCCTGTTGTGGTGGGTACACTGGCGTAGAAGGAGCAAAGGTCGGTGTTGGTGCTGGTGGAGGTGCTAATGCTCGGACCTGCTGACGTACAGCCTCTAGTTGTTGAGGAGGTAACGTCTGTGTGTCCAGGATCTGCTTGAGGGACAGGAGTGCCGACAGTTTTGTACGCAAAGCAGCGTCAGCTGGGTTGTGCGCGAACATGTTCTGTGTTGTGCTAATAAGCTGTGTCAATTCCACCTTCAAGTCGGCAAGATCCACCGATGACATGGGCTGAGCATGCGGCTGATGCTGCTGGTATACAGGTGGTGTGGACGCGTGTGATGGTGGATATTGAGGTGTCGGGGGTTGTGACTAGAAGGTTTGTTAGCGAAAATGTCTGAAACTTATATGGAAAACCTACCGGTCGAGCACGCGGATCATTGGGAGCGGCGTACCGTGGTCCAGTTTGCGGCGGTGTGGATGTACCTCTCCAGGCGACATTGAGTGAAGGAGGACGAGGAGGGAGCGCGTGTTGCGGCCGAATTTGTTGCTGAGCTGCGCGGAATTTAGCCAGTGCATTCTCGATGTCCTGTGTCACGTCGGCTTGAAACACAGGGCGAGGGTCCATCGACTCGGGCACAGGCATCTTCCACGTCCTCAGCAAGCCTTCCATATTCTTGCGTGTGTTTTGATCCATCACGAGATAGGCGTCCATAAAGGTTCTGTAAAGGTTGCGACCAATGTAGACGGTGTATGGCGTACCAACATTCTTAACAATCGAGTCAAGGACGTAGAGGGCTGGAAGCTTCCATTCGGGGCGAGTCTATGCCATGTCAGTCACCGGTGGATAGAGTAAGTTTGAACTGAAAGATAGAGTTGTTAGTCTACACGCGTCCAGGACGTACCGATTGGATATGCTTCTGGAGCTCGTTGGATATGGCTTCCGCATACTCTGTGTTTTCTTTGGCGATGAGGGTTAGATTGCTAATCTCAGGTCTGCTGTTCATCCTCAAATCTTGCAGGGCATCCCGAAAGTCGGCAGCCACTTCAGCAGCTGACACAGACATGATGGGCAAGAAGTTCTGGGGTTAGACAAGAGGGGATGTGTGCTGTGTTAGAAGACGTGAAACTTGCGCGCAAAGGGCAGGGTGAGCGGCTGACTCTGCGGTCGGGGAGTCGCAACGCTGACGATGTCGATGCCAGATGAACAAGATAGACGATATGCTTCCTCGCTCTCGACGAACACACGTAATGACAGTGCTTGTGTTGGATACTAGCTATGGCCGCGCCAAATGACGCAGTGTGAAGACTGCGCCGGTACAGCTAGGCAGTAACAAACTCGCTCTCCTCCAGCTACTGCAATCCTCCTTCTGTATGTATGCCCTTCCTCCTTCAAGCCAACAATGAGGCGGTGATGCGCGACTGCGGAAGTGTCGCAATGAAGACCCAAAGTGACTCAGGTGCTGCGACGACGGCGAAGCCTAGTTGGGTGTCGTCTAGGATGAGGCTCGTCAGTTTAGAAGCTGACAAACAGCGTCGAGCAGACTCTGTGAGACGTCGTCGGGGGTGTCGTGATGGTGGGGGCCTGAAGTTGGTGATCAGGTGAGTGAGTTGTAGAACAAAGGTGGAGGAGCGGCTGCGGTCTTTGACAATCGCGAACTAGCCGCGCCTCCGTTCCATGGTTGCCAAGCCCGGGCCCGGCAAATAGTATCACCGCGCGTCATGGCCGTCGCGCTCCCTTGAACTTTCCTCTGGACACCTCTCGATCGACGTTCGCGCCTGGTCCACCTTTACCGCGACAAGTCACCGTTAATCGATCTCGCATCCTCCGCGCCTTCTCATCTATACCCCGATTTCGACAAACCAGGCCCGAACAGCCAGCATGGAGGACGTTGAATTCAACCGATGGAATTCGAGGTCGCCGTTACCAGCGGCTGGCGACGACCCAGCTGATCCCCTGCGCCCCGAAATCGACGAGGAGAATGCGACCCCGAACCCCCCTATCGGTGATCCAGATCAAGATATGGAGGTGACAGAGGACCGACCCGGCGAGATGCCTGACCAGGACGATATCGAGGCTGGCTTGTCAGACAACGAATCGGTACTTTCCGAAGCGCTGGACGATGATCAAATGGACGAGCAGTTTGGCGATTTCGATATCAACAATGTTGCTATTGACGAGCGCCCGGCGCAAGCGATCGACGAAGACAACGTCAAGCAGATTGGTGTACACAAGCGAAAGCGCACTGCTGCTGAGGGTGAAGAGCCAAAGAAGAAGAAGAAGAGGGCTGAGAAGCCTCGCCGTAAGAAGAACAAGGATGGCGACGATGACGGCGATGTTGCGGAGGGTGACAGGCGAAGCAAGCGGTCCAAGAAGGCAGGCAGGGTCCGAGCCGCAAGCCCAGAGGGCGATCCAGACGAGCATCTCACTCCGGAAGAGCGTACGTATGATTATACCTAGACCCTCATATCTACTAACTGTGACTTTAGGACGAAAGAAGCAGCTTAATGCCCAAATCGACAGCATCGTTAGCACCAGCTCGAATCGCCGCCGCAAGAAGGATGGCATTGACCTTGAACAAATGGCCGACCAAGAGATTGAGGAGATGCGCCGCCGTATGGCAGCTGCCGCCGAAGCCGACAACGAAGGTCGAAAGCGCAACGAGCCTGCACGACACAAGCTCAAACTTCTGCCAGAAGTCACCGCCCTCCTGAACAAGAACACACTCAGAGATACTATTGTGGACCCCGAAGTGAACCTGCTCGAGTCGGTGCGCTTCTTTTTGGAGCCCCTCAGCGACGGTAGTCTTCCCGCGTACGACATTCAGAAGGATCTCATGGCCTCGTTAGCCAAGTTGCCTGTCAACAAGGATACGCTTGTCGCATCTGGCATCGGCAAGGTCATCATGTTCTACATCAAGAGCAAGAAGCCTGAGTTGACCATCAAGCGACAAGCCGAGCGCCTCTTCACAGACTGGACGCGTCCTATCCTTAGGCGGACAGACGACTACCGCAAGAAGGAGTTTGCCCAGGCCGACTACGACCCGAGGTATGTACTGCGCCTTCATATTTCGCTATATATGCTAACAACCCTAGCCAAATCAAGACTACCGACAGGTCCGCTGCCAGCAGCCAAGCTGCCGCCTACGCAGCCAACCGAAAGAAGCAGCTCGAAGCCCCCAAGGCATTCCAGCGTGCCCGCATGGAGTCTGGTCCGACTACGTATACCATTGCGCCCAAGAGCAACGTTGTGTTCAACGAGAACGCACGCAGTCGTTCGAGCAATGTGGATATCATGAAGCAAATCAGGGGTGGTCGCAGCGGAGGCAGGCGCTGAGCTGGCTCTCACGACGCCATTCTCATGCGGTTTGCGTTTTCTTTTCTGTTCGGCTTTAGACAGGGTCATTGATCCGCTGCTCTGGACGTCACATTGGTACTCTGATATACTCTTGGGGTCTACGCATGGTAAAATTGCATAGCGGGCGTTACTTGCAGCTTCAGAGTTGGTGTGTGGATTAGCCAGCTTCTTGTACACTATCGAATGCAGTATTTTTCTTCTGAACGTAACCTGAATGCTGTCATTCCCTGCGTTGACCTAATGCTCATGCTCATCATGTATACTGGCCAAGGTCGTATGGACAATCTGAACTGGGTATGATACACTTTAACTACGACAGTCCCTTAGGGGCCAAGGCTAAAGATCTAATAAGAGAGACTATCTATGCTATCGAAGACGCTCTCTGGCCTGATGTGGCCTCAAAACAGTCCTGCGCTGGAACTTCCTCGATCTTCCAACCCCGCCAAAGAGAATGATTTTGACCCTCAAGCAAAAAGGAAAAAAACGCTTCTAGCTCTTTTGCTACATGTTGTACAGTCTGCAGAGAGCAAAAAGAAGGTAATTTTCCGACACCGGGAATCTTTTTGGTTGTTAGAGGATATCGAACTGAGGGGTAATCGAGGAAGCTTACCGAACCCGGGCCTTGCCGGCACTGAACAGTGAACTGACTCTGCAGATGAGAGCGGCAAATCCTAGCCACTAGACCATATCGGACGTTGATTGGATGAGAAGACGAGGAATTGGTGTGAATATGAAGTTTGGAAAGAGTTGGTCATGTGGTGGTGGAGTTGGAGGGTTGGAAAAATTTGGATACAGGAAAAGCCCCACTAAGTACAATCCTAAAGGCGAAATTTCATACTCCGACCATCCCCAAGGCAGCGGCATAGAGCACATTATGTACCGAACTTGTGGTTGAGATGGTACCGTGGTTGCTGTTGAAAACCCCAAAAAAATCGACCGAACCAGACACTTGATAAAATCTAATCTACAACGAAATATCTAGATCGAGACCCAGGCTACCGATTCGGAACACGTTGACGGTGTCTGCAAAGGTGCTGTTGTTGTCCTTGTTGTCTGCTAATTCTACGCCGTCGCGCGTGATAATCTCTGTGCTACCCACTGTATTCACGTTGTAGAGATTGATATCGTACGTGTTGCGGCCCCCTTCAATCGACAGAATGGTCGACTGGCACTTCTCGTCTTCGGTAACCCGCGAGCAGTTCGTCGAGTAGTTGTTGAAGAAAGAGTACAGACCTATTCCATAACCGAGAATGTTGTTGCTGCGGAGGATGCGCAGACCCCAGCCGGATGCAGTGCTGGTGGACGTGGAGTTCGTTCCATTCAAAGGCGTATGTGTGAAGACTGGGTCGGACAGCGCTGGGTTGTTCGGGAAAGGGAGGGTGGCATCGGGGTTGGGCTGGTAGTAGGCTGTCTCCGTTTGGATCTGGCCCATGAAGATGTTCTTGGTATCGACAAATTGGTATTCGTAGAGAACGTGGTGTTCGACTGCCGTGCCGGTTCTGCAACATTGTTAGTGACTAAGGGCGACGCTACTAAGGTTGGAAAACTCACAGCCATATCCTCCCGTTGATACTCTCAACAAGCAGACCACGGCCAGCATAGAGAGTGAGCTGGCCGTCACCGTCAAGATCATGGTCAGAAGTCCATAGCCAGTTGTTCTCCATGTACAGGCCTGCACTGAATTTGGTGAGGTGCATAGTCATGTAGGATACAATGCATTCCTCCTTCAGATTCGCGGCAGTGGTCGTAATGTTAGGCGTTGTTCCACACTGCTTGACTTGCTGGTCTGATCCCACGAATCCTCCGATACGTGCATGCACATCCCAAAGACCAGCAGGCTCGTCAGTATAGGTACCAAGATTGTACTCAATCAGAATGGCACCAGCCTGCGCGCCTTTTGTGCTGACGAAGAGATCCGACAACTCCACTCGGCCCTGTTCGCCTGGTCGGGCGATTTGGACGACTGGCTTGGGGTTGGACATGTCGTTGAAGTAGGCGCCGGAGGAAAGAATCACAGAGGCAAGGGCTTCTCCAATGATGGTGGCACCGGGTGGGATGTAGATTGTAGAGGTGACCAAATAGTAACCGGCGTCGATGAAGAGGATCTTTCCCTCGGCATTGGCTTGGAGGATCGCGGCGTTGAGAGCATCGGTATCGTCGGTTCGACCGTTTCCAGTGGCACCAAGATCACGAGCGGAGAGGAACTGCGACAGGGGAATATCGCCATACTGAGGCTTCGAGCGCTCATAGTATTTGCCATCCGCGCCCAACAGCTCTGCCGGGCGCTTAGTTGGGTCAAGAGCGCCGCGCACTTCTACAGGACCTTGAGGCAGGTATCGGTGACCGTCAGCCCAGGCTTCGATAGTTGAAGCACCAGAAGATCCTGCTAGGTACGTTCCATTGGGTCCAGCTACAGCGGTGCGGACGTTGTCGAGTTTGACGTTCTCCAGATAAAGGGATCCGGCAGCAGCAGGCTCGGAGTTCTTGGTCCTGGATGTGACGATACCAATTGGGGTGTTTGTGATCTCGCTGTCAAAGAAAGTGATTGACCCCACATTGACTGCAGATGGACCGCCGTTGGTCATGTTGAGTCCGACCTGGCAGTTGTTGATTGAGACAGACTTGTAGGTCCAGCCCCAATCCCAGAGCTGCTCAATAGCGGTGGTGACATGATTAAAGGTGATGTTTCGAGTGGTGAATTGCTGGTTTCCAACGATGAATCCCTTGTTTCCACCGTTAAAAACGAGGTCAGTCATGAAACCACCGGATCCTGCCTCAACGAAAAGACCTTGGTGTTGCGTTCCGTTTTGGGCGTTCATGTTGAAGATTACGTTCTGGATACTCGTCGCCTGTGCAGTTGGCCAATGGATTCCGGTAGGTGAATCCTTAGCTGACATCTTTGTTGTGTCAATGATGAGATTTCGAATCTGGCGGAAGAAGGTGACTGTAGGATTGAAACCAAGTCCATTGTCGCCGTATAGAGAGCCGTCAATCAGGCCGAAACTTGAACCAGAGAAGTTGGAGGCAGCCTGAATGGTAGGAAGGCAGTTTGGGTTTCCGATGATCTGCAACGAGTTAGTTTCATACGTATCGCACAAGTGCCCGTTTCCAGATAACATTTAACATGTTGCATATATCCTACAAGTGTGCACCATGTCTGCCATGCGTACATAGACAGACCAGAAGACAGTGTAACTTCTAGAGTACAATTCCTTTTTTTTTTTGGCTGACTATGGTGATCCGATCTTTCTTGCACTAGACAGAGTACATACCTGAGTATAATAGTAGTCGATAATAGCACTCGAGATCTTGTATATTCCACCTGGGAAGTACACCACAGCAGGCTGGTTAGTAGAACTGCCGCAAGTCCCAGGCGCACATCTGCCACCATACGAGATCGCTCGCTGAATGGCGGCAGTGTCGTCATGAACTCCATCGCCGACCGCGCCAAAAGACTTGACATTCCGGAACACGGTATAGTTTCCAGGGTTTGGATTATAGCTAGCAATGCCCTGGTGTTTGATATTTTCCATCCAGTATGGAGCACATGACGCATCCTGATCTACAGATTGGCGAGGTCTTGCGTGTGGATGAGGGTGGCGGGGCGCAAAGTGTAGGTTGGAGGATCCATGGACATAGCCATTGTTGGAAGGAGCGGACAGCGCGATTGCGCAAGAAGAGTACAATGCCAACACAACGGAAGATGCGGAAAGCAACATCTTTGATAAAGAACGTAAAGAGCGACGGAAAAGTGAACAACAGAAGTTGAAGGCTGTCAGACTTCCGCAAGATCACATATTAATACAGCACGAGTAGGGGCGGATCTTTTGTCGCCCCTGTCATCATTTGGGGTCGTTGTAGGGCCGATCGACCGCGACTACATCCGGCGATCAGGCATGCGTATTTGCTTCGCTGATTGGGCACACCGGCTGTGCGGTGCATCTGTTCGGGCTCGGATCGGAATCTGTGGCGTTCTTGTTGACGGCGTGTTTAGAAGATCTGAAACACTTAGTTCACCGCGTCGCAACGGTCCATTGCAGCGCTAGCTAGCCCAATGTTAGCTTTCGCAATCAAACCATATACCAATTCCGGAGTCCTGGATGGGGGCGACACAGATTGTACGACCTGCACGTTGAGCGCATGATGCCTCCACAGACTGCGGGCACGCGGGTGCATTGTTGAGTCTCGGCCTCCTGCGTTAGCCTCGCAACGGATTGAAGACCACCACTTCATCTGAGGAAACGCTAACCGCATAGCTACATATCAGAAGAACAAGTACATACGTTAGAAGCCTGCACTGTTCTTAGATGCTGTAAACTGCAAGTTATATGCTGTTGTAGGCCTCTGAATATACTCGCACCTGTTGCTGTTTATTCTATCTCGCCCCCAGATTTCGGCAGGACGTGCTTGCGGGTTTATTCCCGGTAATTCGACATCACCGCGCCACGAGCTTCACTGACCTGGTTCCGTGCCCTGTGTAGGTTCAAGACAGGGGCACCTTATATAAATGAGAACCGAACACCCTAGAGCCTACATCAAGATGAAAACATGCAATGTAGGTGATCCAACGTCAACGTAGGCTCTAGGGTGTTCAGTTTTTCACTTGTATAAGGTGAGGACGAACGTACATTGATCTATACAACGAGATCCCTTAGGAAGGAGCATGTTACCAGAGACGACAGCATGTGGAAATGACAGAATTGGGGGTTGAAGAAGAAAATGCGCCTTTGATTCAGCTTGGGGCCTGGTCTCGGTTTGGGCTGATCATCGAAGTATTGGAGGTTGCCAGATTGGGAGGCTGAAGTTGGGGGTTGATAGAATTCGTGTCAGCTCCAAGAAAACATGTCAAGGGTATACGGGCTGATGAGTGAACAGTATGTCCGTTCAAGTGTACATCGGTCCGCTTCAGGGTGCAGGACAGCTTCTTCGTACCACGTCAACCTGAGGAAAACCTGAACAACCTAGAGCATACATCGACGTTAGGTCGCCTACTTTGCATGTTTTTATGTTGCTGTAGTCTGTAGACCTGTTTAGATTTCTCCCTTGTATAAGGTGGTACAAAATTTTCTAACATGGTCGACTTGCCGGTCGGGATGGACGAATTAAAATCCCCGAACCCGGATAATCAGGTCCGATTGACAGACGTTCAGTTGTCGAGTAAACAGTTTTGTTGTCATGCATGGATTGAGGGACAGAAGACTTGGTGAACTGCTGTCGGTCGCCCTGCGTAAAAGAGATTCCTGCCATGCTGAACCAGACAATCGAAAAAAGAGCGTTCGGGGTAATCTCTGCTGTTCATGCGAAAGAGAAAGGGCGAGCAAAACGAACGCTCAGCCTTGGAAGGACCTCGGGAGCCCTGAAGGGTGCGCGCAACCACGTGACCAACCCCATCGGCAATATCGCAGCCCAAACGCCGACAATCCAAACTTTTGCGTATCCAAGTGCACCGTAAACGTCATCTTCGAGATACCCAACTTACATACCGCCTGTCGCACTACAGCCCCTTCTATCGCCTCACCCCACATCTCATACAACACACCGTCAGAATGTTCGGAGGTAAGTTTTGCCAGGGATTGCCACATCTAAGACAACGAGGCTGACGTGCATGACAGCACCACCACAGCCATCCAAGCAGGAGCTTGCCGCGGCCGAAGCACAGACTATGACCGATATCAAGTGGACAGCTGCCAGCGCTGTTGTACTGTACTTCTGTGAGGATAGTCTGGGACTACAGGATGGTCGGACGGGAACTAACACTCTACAGCACCTCATCTCGTCGAATACGTCTCGAAGCTCTTCTAAGCAGCGACTGCTCCCGCGATTACGAACCCGTCCACAAAATCCAAAGTGCTGGGCATGGTCAGGTGTACGCATAGACGGAACGGAAGGATCAAGTCTTATACCAACGAAATACTGTACAACATATGCGCATGGCACAGGGATACATGCGCCTGTAATAGTACTGGTCAAACGGACACAATAACCCTTACAGTATGCATCGGATCGGCGCATGTTTAGAAGCAGTCGAAGGTCACTAAACGCCATCTGACATGTGCGGAAAGATGAGACGATGAATATTATGCAACGCTTGATTGTACTCCTTCTATGCATCCGTCCGCTGCTGCATGGTATCTCGCAACGCCCAACTTTTCGCAATATAACCTCTACATCACCTATAAATCGTACATGACAAATGCGCCATCGTATTATACCCTTATCGCTTTGCTGGCCTTGACTGCTTCGCAGTCTCCCACTCGTCGTATTCGTCTCTGGTGTCGTCGACCCATTTCTTGAGGTGCTCGAGTTGTCGGTCGTAGTCTTTGAGGAGCTAAGAGACGTTGTTAGCATATGTGAGGGGTCATGGAATGGGCTTCTTACCTTCTCCAACGCCTTCTGGTCCTCATCTGTAAGAAGTTCACCATTTTGCTGCTGGTCAATCGTCTTGCCCAGCTTCTCAGTCTCCTCTTGTAGGATGCGCGCCCGCTCGCGCACACCGGACATGCGCGCCCAGATCTCTTCTTGTCGCCCGCCAAGTACAGGATCAAAGGTCTGCTTCTCCAACTCGATGAGCTTCTTCTTCAACTCCTCCTCTGGCTGATCCATAACGTATCCCCGGTTTCGCAAAATCTGGACCTTAGTTGCAAGGGCCAGTGTCCGCTGAGTGAAGACGACGTGCTTGCGCTTAGCTTCGGTGATGCGCGATGCTACCGTCAGCTCATGGGCGTCTTTGAGAAGCGATAGTGCATTGTTGATCTCGTGCAGGCGGGTTCGTAGCGCGGTGACAGCGGCTGCTTGTTGCTTGATGCGTTCTCCAACTTGCTCAAAGCCACGCGCAAGCACAGGAATAGCACCTGGACTTGGCTTCTTGGACAAAGCCTCCTCCCATTTCCGTTCGTCTTCACCGTGCGAGGGGCCATAGAAGGGGGCTTCTTCAGGCTTGACCGAGTTGTAGAAGTAGTATTGGAAGACGCATTCGGGGCTGCTGGGGTCCCACTTGTTATTCAGAATCCGTATCTGCTCGATGACCGACTTCTCTCCTGGCAAGTGTTAGCGTGACTTCAGCGGTGATTTCGAGGTGCCGTACTATGACCATTCATGGTATTAGCAGCGAAAGGTTGCGCGGAGGACTGGCGCAACTGCGGAAGCCCTTCGCGCTGTTGTTGGATGCTTTGCGCCTGAATGTTGTTCAGAACGGGCGCAGGCTGCAACGAGGCGCCAAAGAGACTGTTGCCCATGTTTGGCTGTTGTTGCTGCCCTTGCTGCTGCTGCTGCTGCTGCTGCTGTTGTTGCTGAGGCTGGCCAAACAGACTTGAGCCGGCATTTTGTTGTTGCTGCTGGGGCTGTCCGAAGAGGCTGGAACCTGTGTTTTGCTGTTGCTGCTGTTGTTGAGGCTGACCGAACAAGCTCGATCCCGAGTTCTGCTGCTGTTGCTGCGGCTGTGTCGAACCAAACAAGCTATTGGTGTTGTTCTGTTGAGGGGCGGTTGATGAGCCGAAGAGGCTGGACTGTGTCGCGTTCGACTGCTGCGGCTGTTGCTGCTGCGATTGACCGAAAAGACCGCCAGCTGGTGCTGTGGTGCTTCCAAACAGAGTGCCCGTCTTCTTTTCTCCACCTGCCGGGTTTCCAAAGCTGAAAGACATGTTGTGTAGAAGTCGGACTATGCGCGCGTCCTTCTAGGCAGATTCAATCGTGATTCGAACGAGTGACGTTGTTCAGGTCGCGGATGGAGGAGCTTCCAATGTTTGTTTTCGGTCGCGCGCAGGCACGCGAAGGAGGCGATCGCTGAAAGTAGGCGCTGGTATAATTTACAAAAACAATCAATCGGCGCGCATCCTGGTTGATGAGAAGCAGGAGAGGCGTGTAAAGGCGCGGTGGAGGTGCAGATGGAGCAGTGAGAGATTGTTGTCTCTCGCTCACAAAGGTCAGGCACAAGCGCGGCCCATCGCATCCCTGCCAGTTTTAGTGAGCGCCAAGACCGACTTCCGCGACGACCTCACGAGCATCATCGCCAATTCGTGAGCCGATAGCCCGCCATTGGCACCGCACCCTCAAGATGTCGTCGCGCCAGCCCAGGTAAGCGCTTCCTGCCAATCCCACGGCGATCCCATATGCTGACTAAATTGCAGGTTCAACCAGCAAGCCCTCATCGACACCACCCCTCTACCCGACGACATCCCCAAGGTCAAGGAGCTCGGAGCCAGTTCTGCGCCCCTCCTCAGTGCCTCGTTCTTCATTGGCGCGCGATGCAAGGCCTACAACGATGACTACATGATGTGCAAGACCGAGGCCAACGGCCGGGGAGAGTTTGACTGCATGAAAGAAGGCCGCAAGGTCACCAGGTGTGCGGCTAGCGTGTACGTACTGGCGGAAGGTCGAATAAGGAATCCTGGGTACTGACAGCTGTGGCAGTATCAAGGACATCAACGAGAACTGCCTGGAACAGTTCCGCACCCACTGGCAATGCCTAGAGAACCATAACCAGCAGCTCTGGAACTGCCGGTCAGAAGAGCGCAAGCTCAACAAGTGTGTATTCGAGAAGTTGGTATGTC
The DNA here is from genome assembly GCF_023758065.1 of Alternaria ventricosa. Classification (NCBI taxonomy): domain Eukaryota; kingdom Fungi; phylum Ascomycota; class Dothideomycetes; order Pleosporales; family Pleosporaceae; genus Alternaria; species Alternaria ventricosa. Next base: position 1,527,696 of record NW_026055685.1, on the reverse strand, counting down.
GCAGTGATCGTTGTTCCTTACGTCTTTCGCTAACACCACGCCAGAAATTGGAGAAGACGATACCAGATGCGCCAAAGGGCGAGATCCCAGTCCACCTGCGCACACGCAACATCTTTGCGACCCACTGAGCTTTGTATATATCTACCGCTGGGATGGACACAAGGAAAATGAACGACATCACTTGAAATGCTTGACTGTGACGAATTACGGCAAGACTGTTTGTAACGTGACGAAGGGACCAGTTTGCTGCAACTATAGGTCACGTACAGCAGGTGGTCTGCTACACTCCGACCCCTTCGTCAATGTTCCTTCGCATTCATTTTCTACAGTATCTGCTTATAGTCGCGTTTCGTATCTTCAGACAATGCTACGTGAATCAGGCAGTTCACCGCAGGGGTATTGCGCATTCATGATCCCCGCAGGGCTTGAATAGCCACTGTCACAAGCTATTGTTCAACAAGCCAGCGAATCCTATTGATACCCGTCATCTTCGCACGTTCTACCCCTGACAGCTCCGTCTCCCACACTCGGCGTCACTACCTGCTCTTCCCCATCAATCCCCCTGACAGCACTCAGCTCAGCGATCACGCCGAATCCGACATGACGGCCACATCAGCAGCACCTTGCGCCAACCCCTTCAGTGACAGATACGCCGAGTCTCCTACGCAGCCTATAAAGACCGTCGACACCGATGTATTCCTCAAGGTCAACACCAGCAGCAAGCCAGGCTGTGACAGTGACAATGTATCTCACAACATCCAGCACACTATTCTGGGCGAGTCTGATGGACACTGGGTTCCTAACCTCAAATGGACCCCTCCCTCCTCCCGCGGCTCTCGCATAAGTCTGTCCAGCATGGATGGTTCGTCCACGGCGCCCTCCTCGCCTATTCCCGATGACACGGATGAGCCTATCGAGTGGAATAGTGGTAGCCTCATGTACCTCATCAGCATCCTGACGCCGGAAAAGCTTGAAGCAGACACCCTCACCTTTTCTCCACCGCTTTCGGTGCTAGAAGACCTCAGATACCCACTTCACCTTCAACTCTACAACAAGGAACGCATATTGGTCGCCAAATCAGACTCAATTTGTTTGAACCAAAAGCAAGCCCTTCGCTCGATCGCTCATGACCTCATGTCCGACCACAAGTTTATCGACGCCACCATTGGCAAGCTGAACGCACTGTGGGCCATTCACAGTAGCTCGGTACCTACATTGGCGTCGATGCTACGCGGAATGGAAGAGATGATGACTGTTACCGACGACGAATGGCAGCAGCGCGTGTATCAGCTGAGCGGCGCAGTTGATGGAGAATACGTTGGCGACTTTGTCGACGGAGAGTGCTCCATAGAGACTCGTCTGGAGTACTACCTGCTGCTAAAAGGCAGAGACGCCCTGGAAGATTCTATGCGGTGTGTAAGACATGTCATGGACTTGGACTCCGACGTAGAGAGAACGGAGCGCGCAGAGATATTTGGGGAAGCAGGTAGCTTTATCGGGAAGGCGTTTGAAGAGATGTTAGCTGAGGTGTAGGGGCATGTTGTCGTCCGGGTCGTGTTTGGCATGGGTAGAAGCGATGGTAGAATGGGATGGTACCTCCTGGCTTGTACGTTGGTAGCATGAAACGGGCTTGTTGCTCATCTGAATAGAAACGGGCTTGTTGCTCATCTGAATACAATCAGGCTCTATCGAGCTACTGGGTATCTCTATCGTACATTCATAATCATTACCACACTTCAACATCATGCCCTCCTTCCGCCTCCTCCACCGCCACCCCTCGCGGCCCCCAAGAACCTATCTCTCAGACTACCCCTGTTAGCCGCCGCATTCCCTGCAGGTGAGCTCCTCAAGAACGAGCTGCCCTCAAGCAGCGAACTACTACCATCCATGCCGAAGCTACTACGCCCATTCCCCAGATCAACACCCAGACTAACCCTTCCAACAGCGGGATGTCCGCCTCCAAACATCATGCCCCCAGGCAATCCCGAACTCCTGCGGCTTGAAACACGGCGTCCACTGGAGCGGCGTCTATGTGAACGTGTCGAACGCGCGGAAGCCAGACCAGGTGGAAGGGCGCTATTATCCACGTCGCTATCATCTTCGAGTTCAGAATCCGTGTGTTCGTAACTCCCGGCTTCTGGTACATCGTCATCGAGATCGCGCTCATCTTGTAGGACGCCTGCCATCTCCGCCTCCTCCATCTCCAACATATGCGATACTTCTGCCTCCAACATGCTGCCCTCAATGAAACTGTCCTCGTTGAATGGTACTGTGCTTTCTTCCTGGACATCGCCGCTGACTTCGCTAGCCTCCTCCTCTGATTCTTCGTCGCTGGAGACCTCGGAGGCGGATGCGCTGGGTGTACTTTCGGCCTCGGGGACTTCGTCGTCAAGGTCTCTTTCTTCTTCGCCTTCTCCAGCCTCTTCCGCCATCTCCCCTCTCTCCCTTTGCTCCTCGTTCGCAGCGTCTTGCTGTGCGGCTGCCAAATCCATCATGACTTGCTCTCTGCGCTGCATCATCTCTTGTTCCTCCTTCTCCAACTTTTCGTCCTCCATGGCTTGAAGTGTTTTGGTAACACCGGGTGGACGGATCCAGCCCGCGCCGAATCTGCGAACATTGAGTTTACGCTGGGCGATTGTGTTTTCGTCGGTGGCTAGACTGGCGAGGAACTGGTTCTGAATGCGACGTGGGCCATGGTGCGAGGTAGGGCGTCGCTGGTTTTGGCCGTGGGCTGTGTCTGGCGGGGAATTCGGGTGGGTATCTTCGAAAGCGGCGTGGGTGGTGTGGTGGGATGGCCAGAGGCTGGCGTCCTGGAGATGTTGTCAGTTTATTATTCGAACAAGACCTGTGTTTTGAGCATTCTGAGCAACCCATCTGAGTACTTACCGGGCGCGGCGCGATCATAGGCAACGAAAACATCTTCAATCTCGTGACGGCGTCGGACGACGTAAATTGGAGTTGGAAAGTCGCAAACAAACAAATGCGTGGGTTGTCGCGTCGGAACGCGTCGTTTGGTGTTTCCTCGTGCTTGATGTGAGCTCATCGCCCCACCTCGGTTCGTCCTAATCCAGCAAGGTGCAGCCCACCTGCACCGCCCTACGTCCGCTCTTCTATACGTTATGCTACCTTACTTCATGACTACATGTCCTCAAAAAACTTCAAAAACCTGCGCCAGAGGGCCCATGTCTTTGTCTTGGCTATCCCAGATATTCAAGATGTCAGCGCTGGCGATCCATGTATCCGTCACGCGTATCCAGAAATTCACACATACTCATTCGCATGTCTTTGTAGTCCAAAAGACTTGGGTTTGAAAGCTATGTAAATTGAGATGATTTCCGACAGGCCTTTACGATCTATGAGAGTTTGAAAGCATCGTCCATCTAAAACAGTTCCTATTCCTCTCTTCTGATCGCCTCGATCAGAAGCATCTGGATAATGCTCATGTTGGTGTAGTCCAAATCCCAATGCTGTCAACCCCATGGGCCGCATCGAAATCCATCAATCTCAATACATGTGTCGATGTTGTGACCAAAACACAACCATGAAAGCCGCATGCGATTTGAAAAATCAGTGTATCGGTCCGAACGCGAACGCGAGTGTGATATACCGCGAATATACACCGGTCCTACCGGTGTACGACTGGTACCATACCCGGTGTCAGTCAGACTCGAGGTCGAGACTGAAGTCTACATGAAACTATTCGCGTACGACTTCGATCCACAAAAGAGCCTGAGAACCTCCGGGCGCCAGAATAGACGTTCTGGACGACACATCAAATTGATCGTGTTTCGTCCGTGGGGTGGAATTACGACCAAGTGCCGGGCTTGTCGCGGGTAGCAGAGAGCAGTAGTTGGCGGCAAGCGACGAATACCACCGCAACGAGGGCAATCCCTTGCGAATATACTTTACAAATCGGGCTGCAACACCTTGTAAAGGGCTGTCATATCCATCGTTAATCGGCCCTGCATGGAGTCATGTTCAGCCTCCGCGGACACTAATCGTCATGTGTACATGTACCTGTACATCCATCCCGTGGGTCCCCATCTCGAAGGAGAACGGCGCATCTCCGCCCTACTATTCCCGCTGTTACATCCAGCCCATGCTCCATCGTCGTCAGCCTCTGCTACGCTTAGGGAAAACGACCTTCGTCTACGGCACGACTTCGGTCTAGTCGATGAGATCTTTTCCACTTGTGCTCCGGCTTGTCGGTCGCCTCCGCGCCGACATCGCGAACCGCGGACCCGACAATTTCACAAGGTTTTGACGTGCGCTTGGTACAAGGCTGGTAGTGGAAGGTTGCCGAGACGGTGTAGACGTAGCCTATTTCGAAAAAGCATCTAACGTCCATAATCTCCGTGTCTGTTTCCGTCAAAAAGACTATTTTGATACCGCATGGCTAATGATGCGATGCCTATGCGATCCGCTTGCCGTGCCGGGTAGCTCCCCATTCAGTAGTCCCGGAGACGTGCCCGCAGCAGGCGAACGGATGCTTGGCTGCTAAAGCTTAACGCTTACGTTGGCGCTAGAATCGCGCATTTTAGCCGCCTCGCCGCCCACAGATGGGTCGAGATTCCAGGCGTGCAGCCGATGGCTTAGAGAGGATGTGGCATGAGCAAGCGAAGGTTAGCAGGCTGAAATGGGTGGCAGTGACGATCGAACAGGCGCGTCGGAACGAAACACGGTGAAGAGATTTCGGATAGCGGGTAGTAAGTATAGCGGGAGTAATGCCATTTGCGGCTCTCGCGTTGAAGTTGTTGTTGTATGGAAGCAGCCTTGGGAACTCGACATCCCGTGAAGCATACGACGGTTCTAAAGTTTTCAAGCGTAATAGCAAGACGTACTCTGGAGCATACGTCGGGAGTCAGACTGCTCTAGTTGCAACTTTGCACGGCTAGAATTGTCAATAGCCCACAGGGCGTTCGTATACAGTGGTTGCTGCTAAGAATGTATTGCCGTAGTGCACGACGCAGGAGACAGTGGGAAGTGGGGAAAAACCTATTCGTGTGTTCCAGCTTGTCGAAAGGTCCTTTCCTTGGAAGACGGAAGCTCCGCTTACAACCTGGACGCGTACGGCACCAGTACACGCGCTAGATACGTTTCAGTGTCGAGCGTCGAGAACTTTGCGCGAAACGTAAGAGGCGTCTGCTTAGGGTTGCAGCATCACCTGAGTGGCTGGCGGCGCGTCCGCGATAACGGTATCGTGCCCATGGGAATGCTGCAGATTGTCAGCACCAGCGACAGGGTGTAATTCCTCGCGTGTGGGAAGAGAGGGGTAACAATCCTATGTACTGAGTACTTGCCATGCGGCTACTTTATACCATAGCCACTTATCTGCTTGTTGCTGGGACCGTTGAGTTCGTGTCGTGCCGCTGAGCCAACAATCACACCACCTGGAGGCTCAATGTAGAAACGGCGTCCGTCTCGAGGCAGCATGGCAGGATACACCCTGGAGCCTACGTTACCGTCAGGTCGCCTACTTTGCACATTTTTATCGTGATGTAGGCTGCAGACCTCATCGAAAATCTCTTGTCTGAGGTGGTTGCACCTGAGGGGCATGTATGGTTCGAGAGTTGGTGGTGGGCAACGCTGACCTATTCGTGGGTTTGGACAAGCGAACGATTGCGAATACAGTGCATATACGGCGGTTTCTCTTCGTCTGAGCACTGCATACCCGAATGATTGGATGTAAGCTTGGCCTCATCGCTGTGTTGGATAGATGGCGTATACACCACCTGTATAGTCAGCCATGGCACAATTGTGCCACAACATGAGCCGCTTGACGTCTCTAGCGACAGCAGGAGGATGGAACGCAGCACAACAGTAGGAGAAAACTGAACACCCAGGAGCCTACGTCGCCGTTAGGCCACGCACTTTGCATGTTTTGATCTCGATGTAGTCTGCAAACCTGTTCAGTTCTTTGTTGTTGTTTGGGGTGTCAAGAGGTTACTGATATGAGAGCTTCCTGTTTCGCGGCTGGCGTCATCAAGCTTGAGCATACCGATGGCCTTAGATAAGGCCAGTTAGACACAAGGTTGTCACCACTTCCACATGTCGTGCAACGAACAGTTGTTCAACGACACCAGCTGAGTAACTCAAGCCATTACAGCACGTCGTAACGTACCACATTTTCCCCTGATACGTAGCACGCGTAGATGCATTCAGACTGACCATTCTTCAAGTAGAACCGTGAAGATCTTGGCCAGGTTTTGCGTTAGTGTGCGGCATTATGGCGAGATGATGTATACCTCAACCATCATGTACAAGTCAATATACGCGTACATGGAAAGTTAAGAGGACCTGAGAACGTGGCCGTCTGCAATCAAAAGCGATTGTCGCATATTCCTGCCCAATTTCTGTGGGGTCTGCATACTAGTCGGGTTACTGCAAAGTATTCCATGGTTGGATTGATATGTAAAGAACGGTACGGAAGCGCTATCTTATCAAGCGACTATCTACCCGCAGGACCGATTGCACAAGTTGGCCGAAGTCATGATGCTCGCAACGGGGAAGTTCGTTTCTTCTGATCTGCACCTAAATATACTACTATCCAAAGGTCTACACCGTATCTATGTTGTCAGCACGAAGCCCTAGCATACGGCCCGCCCTGCCTTTATGGTACGGCTTACCTAGGTGCAAGACAGAAGAAACGAATGTCCAAGGTACGGTCTGTTTGACGGGGTCTCTCATGTCCTGCCGCAGGATCGCCTGCAGGGGAAGATTGTTCCTATATCTGGTCTGGTGCCAGGTAGATGCCCTGGTGTATAATGGCTTTTGCTATAGCACGGCGCAACATGGGACGCTGCACGAGCAGAGACGTGGAAAAGTTTGCATGCCATCCACGTCTGTTGCAGATGTTAGTTCTTTCGACATACAGGAAGCACCGGAGGTAAGACCGTGCATAGATTCGAAGCATCGTAGAACAAAGTCGATAGTCGACGGTTTGGGCGACTGTTCAATAGGTGTGCTTCTGCTGCTAGGGTGGCTTGGCAGGTGTTCGGCTTGTACGGTGAGTATCATAGCGACAAGCAGCCAATGGCCAAATATCCGCAAAGCCACGCGGAAGCCCGGCCGTGCAAAAGCACCATCAAGGGCAGCAAAGATTTGTATCAGTTCGGCGGATTCTATTTGAATATGCGACACAGAAGTCGAGTCGTTTCGCAATATTGCACTTTGTGATACAAACGTTTGGGGTCAATTGGTGTCATCGAGTGGGATATGGCGACTTGAGTAGTTGCATTCCGAGAAACCCAGCGGTGTGCTCCGTCGCCACTGGGAGCGGGGGCTAGAGAGTAAATCCTGGGGTTTAACAGGGCGAATGACGGCAGCGTCGCAACAGCTCACAGATGGATACGTGTTGCGGCAGGCTGCGTCCGACGACGGTGGTGAAATTTGCGAGTGATTATCACAAACTTTACAGACAGGTCGACAGGCATGGACAGCAGGTGCAGCTGGACGTGCGCTGGAGGTACCCTGGGGCCCGGGATGCCTGAGTGGACGATCAGGCGTGGAAGGTTTGTGGCAGGCAGGCGGTCGGTGGCACCATTCGAGGCGTGTGGACAGGCGCCCAGATGGCAGCTTGGCTTGGCTCGGTCTGCCGGATCAGACTCCGCGAGAGGCCAAGTCGAGGGCTGGCGTGGATCTGAGGCGTGCATGGTGGACAGGCCTCGACGCAATGGCGCAGTATGATTCGCATGCAGGCCTGGGACACGATGCAGTGTTTTGATTGAGCACAAACGGCGCAGTCGCACAGCAAGCCGACTCCAGCCGCTGTCAGTCCAAGGCGTTGCAGGGTGAAGAATCTGCAGCTAACGGAGCGTGCGCGCGAAGTTCAGGTACATCTCCCGTGGTGGACCGCCCGGGTTTCGCAGTAGCAGCATGGGAGAATAGACAATTCACTACGCCCTCACTGGCAGAGTGGAGTTTGAAAAATTGAGGCATAATGGGTAGCGCCGAGCCCAGTGCTCTGGGGCGTCGGACAGCTGTGGATCGGCCTGGGTAGCCGGGCGGGCGAGGCAGCGCTGCCATGGCATCGATGTACCTCTACACAGGCGCCCGCTCCGGCTCTGGGTGGTGTCGTTCGCATGGGCAGGGATTATTCGACGTTGGTTAGCAGCCAGCAGCCTTAGACTGCGGCGAACCTCAGTGGGGTGTTGCTAAGAGAAATACCGCCTCTATTCACCAGTCCCCATAACCCACCTTCTCCCTCCTCCGCACCCCGCTTGCCTGCCTCACTACTCCCCTCACCACCCGTCGCTCTGCCCATCCCACTCGCCGCCTGCAGCAGCTGTGGTCTCATCGTCCCCGTCCCAAGCTGCCCCTGACGCGTCTCCCCGCCCGCCGACAGCTCCGGTGCGCAGCCTGGCTCGCGCGCGTCTCATTGGCCCATAGCCGGTCGTGCCCATCACTTACGCAGCGCTGACCTGCACCCTTGGTTTTGCGAGCAGACCCCTCACCAGCAGTGGCCACGACCGCTTGCACCCACACACTGTTCCCAGTCCATCGTAGCCTTATAGTCCCAGACTGTCGCTTCCTCTGACCCACGGGTTGTCTCTGTCCTCGCATCATCTCCCTCACTGCCCACTCTCGTTTAACCCAAGATCGCCCGCCGGACCCTCTCCGGCCCACAATTCTTACCCAGACGTCTGCCCGCCATGGACACGATGCAGAACTTCAACACCTTTGTCAATCCCCAGGACCTCGAAAACCACGGCGACTTCCAGGACTCCTTCTGGCAGATGCGCATTGATCCCAACGCCTTCCAGTCGTACGATGCCGTTGGCGTCCTACCTGGCACAAGCGAGCGCTCAAGCCGGAAACAGGACTCGGCCCTCGACCTGACGTCCTTCTCCAGCCAAGGCTACCCGTGCATCAAGACCGAGGACGAATTCAGCAGCTTCGTCAACACGGCCCAGTCGACACCCACTTCCAACACACCCTCGCCCCACGACCAATTCATCTTCAGCAATGTCAACTCACCAGGCGAGTACAACCGGGACCAGAGCCAGACCAGCTCCCCGGAGACATGCAATGAATCCCTTGCCAACGACAGCTGGCCTGCCATCCACATCCCTCAGGCCCTCGAGCAGGCCAAGGTCTCTATCGCTCTTGATAAGAACAAGAACCGGGCCGAAACGCAAATCAAAACTACCGTGACCATGGACCCGCTCGCTTCGCACATCCAGTGGATTCGCTTCCCCCGCCAGAATCTCGCCAAACCAAAGCAGATGGCCAGCACCGAGGAGGTTGAGGCCAACGAGAAGAACAACTCCACTGCCCGATTACAGCTGACTCTAGTTCTGGCAACCGCCGTTGAGAAGCAAGAAGGACTGGACCGCGCCTTCCGCCGTGCCCGCGGTGAGGAGCCAACGCCAAGGCGCCCACGTGGCGTCGCCATCACAGACATCGCCAAAGACGACCGGTGCCACCCCCAAAATGGCGGCGCTGTCATCATCTGCGAAGGTTGCAAGGAACGCGAAGCCAAAAGGTTCAACCGCAAGAAGAAGCGCGAGGCCGACGATGAGAAAGAGTGGTCCAACTACGAGGACGACCGCATCATCATGATTAACGAGAAGGAGTTCAAGAGATGGCAGGACAACGATAACTCCGACTTCTCTATGAACGCCAAGAAAGTCGAGTTCGTCATGCGCATAACGTGCTACTGCAGACACCAAGAAGACAAGTCCCCCGTCGGCTACAGGGTCATCTTCACCTTCAAGGACGCCAACGAGAGCGTACTCGCTCAGGAAGTCTCCGAGATTGTACAGATCACAGATGACCACAAGAACAAGGAAAGTCCCTCAGAGGCTCTGAGCTCTTTGACTATTCCCACTGGGCCACATGAGAACATGCCCCTCCAGTACACAGTTCCCATGCCAGAATACTCTCCGACCGTCTGCAGCAGCCAGTACTCATTACCCACGACGCCCATTGTCCCACAAGCTCCCGGATTGCCACACTCGCAGAGCATGTTTTTCCCACGGGAAGCGCAGTACCCTCGGATGATGAACCCTACACCTGCGAGTCAAGCTCCAAACCAAGGCAACATGAACTTTTACGGTACTGCCATGCCTGCACCCGCACCTACTCAGCAGTACGCCTCGCACCAGCGCGGTCAGAGCTACTTCTCGCCAACGATGCTCAGTCCTACAGCAGACCAGATGTCAGCCCAGGCTGGGTACGCCCTCCACCGCCCGCATTCTCTGGACAGCTTCCCACAGGCGTACAACTTCCAATTCTCGGCACAGCAATCGTATCCTCAAATGTACTCGTCCCAGCCGCCATCACGCGCCACCTCCCGGCCAGCATCGCCAACTTGGGACCAAGGGCGGGGCGCTAAGAAGATGCGCGCTCAACCTGGCTTCATGTTATATGAAGACTTTGAGGAATGAATATCTGACGATACGAAAGCACGAATTACGACAACAAACATGGGGCTATGTATAGCGGGCATCTGGGCGGCGTTTTGGGGTTCTGGATATCTAGGTTTGATGATGATCTTGGTGGGATTGTTCTCTGGTACGAACAACATTGGCTTCGGCCACTTTGCTTCTGGAAAAAAAGCCTTTGACTCGCTCGAAATCTCATTTGTATTCTTCTTCGCAGTCAAATGTCGTTCTCACGGGCGATATGATACTATCCGGCATAGACTTTGCTCGGTTACTACCACTTTAATCACTAGACCAAATTCTGTTTCACTGCTAGATCCCTCACAAGGACTAGCAGGTTCAATGATCTCTCGATACAAGCATACAATCTGAACTTCGTGGTTTGCGTTCCTTGCTGTTGCTATCAGTGGATTGCACATCAGCACCAGAAGTTACTGGAATCTGTGCCCTGTTTGCTGCACACACGCTATCATCTCTTGACAACTAGATGGTTTCGAATACAATGTATACTTCTAGCCAGCGAACACTCTTAATAATACCTAAGATTGTCTACAGAACGCAACACGAACCATAGCCACCATTAGTGCCGGGGAGCGCACTATACGGTCATGCTCGGGTACCTGCGGCGTGTGTCCTATGGCCCTGCTAAACGGTCTTGTCTTATCGACGCTGCAGTGCGCATCCCACGCCCTTCTAATCTATCATAGATTAACTTCCGTAGCTTGGTTGCCTCTGTGATAACCCTGCTGCATCAGATAAGCTCCGCTGCAGCATCGTCCCTCCATGTCGTAAGCATGTGGTAGGCAGATGCGGTAGATGTATACGGTACTAGGTGTCTTGACGCAGGAGCTGGGCACCTACGGGCTTGCAGACTACGAGGGTTTTTGGTTGTGTACAGAAGTAGGTAGTGTGCATCTTTGAGGAATACATGAGCCTCTGTTTCAGCACGCAGACAAGGGAGCATTTACTGTATAACATCAGAGCACATTATTGTTTGAGCACAATCCACAACCTAGACCTTCTCTCTCCCATTCGACAGTCCACTCCGGACGTACGGAAACACGGTCGTCCAAACAAACTTTCCAGAGGCGTTTATGCATGTCATCACCGAAAGATCGCGCACTGCGTAATATACAGTGCAGAATCTCATCGAAATCGAAAAGGAAGCAGATCATGTCATCTCATTTGCATTGTGTCGTACGGAGAAACTATAGGTTGTGTGACCACCAACACGCTTGTTCGTTGCATTCATCCAAAACCTTGTGCCAAATAGCCGAATGAGCCGAAAAAAGGGAAGAAACGTAAGCGGGAACGCCGAACGCCAATTGAACTCCGGGGATAGGATTAAAAGAGGAAACATTACGGTGGATGCGATTGAATACGCTAGAAAGCAGGGGAACTGGGAATGCAAATGGTTCATGCAGCATCGGGAGAGGGAGATGGAGGAATGCAATGGGAGACTGCCGCTCAGGGCCAGACATCTTCTAGAGCACCGGGATGCACATCCAGTCGGGAGAGATGCAACGGCCCGAAGCCGCGCCTGCTTGCGTATAAGCCGGGCCAGCTATATCACGCAGGAAGCATCCGGACATGTATACACGGCACGGTACGGTACGTCTCTCCCCGCCACTGGGCACACGGCAAGCAGGCTGCAAAGTACGCCCCGCATGGCAGCACATCAACTACTGCAGACCCCTCGTGTCTTCTGCAGCGCTTCTGCGACGGCTTGCGTAGGATGAGGAGGGGAGGGGCCGGCGCGAGCGATCGATCCTCGTGGGAACACAACGGTGTAGGCTAAAAGCCTGCAGCGCTAGCTTTCCTGTATTCCTGAAAGTTGCTAGCGATGGTTGGGTCTTCTTGGCTGCGCAGCTCTTCCTCCCAGCGCTCTTCTTCTTGCGCGTGGGCAGCTTCGAAGGCGGCGGATTGGCCGCGGTGGAAGTACAGGGGTGCGCGTTTGAGGAGGGCGACGTCTTGCGTGACGAGGATGTGCTTGACGCTTGAGCCTGGGGGTTTGTTAGTCATTTCAATCTATTGTAGAAGCAATAAGTGTGCTTACCGGGTGTTTCATATTTGGCTTGCAAGAGAAGCTGATCGACGACGTGTCGTAGCCCGCGAGCGCCTGTGCCCATCCTACTTGCTTTCCGTGCGATTTCGCGAAGCGCGCCGTTTGTGAAGCGTAGCTCGATGTTCCTGAGGTATGATTTGTGCTCTTCTTGTCTTATTAGACTGTCTTTGGGCTCCGTGAGAACGCGGACAAGAGCTTCTTCGTCCAGAGCTGCTACTGCGCAGACCGTGGGTATGCGGCCTATGAGTTCGGGTATCATGCCAAACTTCTGCAAATCTGCTGGTTGCACATGGTCAAGTACATTAACCTTCTCTTCCCGTTGAACCTGTCTAACACCAAACGGGTTCGGGACCTCGTTCTTCGGCGGTACGAAGAAAGGGGAGTCTTTCTTGAAGGATTCAGCCTCCACACCTGTCAGCATAACACCATCGGCGGCGGCATGTGCGTTCGATGACCGTATCGACGCCCCGAAACCCATACTGCCCTTGGACTTCCTGTCCAAGATGATCTTGTGTAGGCTTGAAAAGGCGCCAGTGCAAATGAAGAGTATGTTGTCAGTTCGGATGTTGAAGACCTCGCCTTTGTTTCCGCCTGGCCCAGGAGGCTGAGGGCCACCTGGCATTCCGCCTGGCCTGTTCGCGCTCTTCTCCGGTTTGGCCTGCACCTGTACGGTTGTGCCCTCGATGATCTTGAGCAGCGCCTGCTGAACACCTTCGCCGCCGACATCCTTACCGTATGACATCTTGGACCCTGCGATCTTGTCGATCTCGTCCAGAACAATGATGCCATGCTCGGTTGCGTCGATGTCATAGTTCGCGGCTGAGAAGAGGCGAGCAACGCACGACTCGACGTCGTCGCCAATATATCCTGCCTGTGTAAAGGTAGTGCAGTCCGACATGGAGATGGGTAGACCCAGCGTCTTGGCCAGTGTCTTGCACATCAATGTCTTTCCCACACCAGTAGGTCCAAGTATGAGCACATTGGACTTTTCTATCTGCAGCTGGTGCTCGCTGGTATCGAGTAAGGAGTCGGGGTCGGAGGAGGTGGACGAGGCTGGTTTGTAGGCAGGTGCTTCGCCGTAGGGTAGAGGGTCACTGTGACTGTGCAGTTCCACGGTGGACTGCTGGCCGGGGAACTCGTCTGCTCTGCTGCTCAGCGCCCGCATCATAAGAGGATGACGGTTGAAGTCATCGATGATTGGATCAATATGAGATTTGGGGCTACCTTCTACAGGATGTCTGTACACGGATGCTCGCCTCTGCGCCTGCGCCTCGAGTCTAGCCTGCTCATGGTGCTGCCTCTTGATCTCCTGGATGCGGAGATGGTGCTCGTGGACAGCTACACTCAGCACTATCTTTGCGCGGTCCTGGTCCACGACGAACTGGTCGAGGTGCTGTCTCAGCACTTTGGGCGTGATGTGGCCAGCGCCCACATTGCTAGTGTTGCCCAGTGGACCGCGCGTGGGCTGATCAGGCTCATAGAACGACGAGAAGCCCTGGCCGCTGAAGTCGGAACGATTGAATCTAGAGGACTTGCGCGTGTGCGACTGGGACAAGGGCGCGCGGCGCGAGATGCTATAGAGGGCGAGGTAGGACGCGCGGACCTGGGGCGAGACGGCAGCGGGAAGCGCCCTCCGGATCGTCTTGGACAGCAGCATGGCGGGAGAGGAAGCGCAGAGGAAGTCACACTACAACAAAACTGAAAGCAACGAGGGCATCACGGGGACTTTAATACACAGTCGCGATGGCGCCGGCTGCGCTCGAGGCTTGGGAGTAACCGTGGTTGAGCCGCCGTGAGCTCCCCACGTTAGGCCAGAGATGCGGGGGAAGCTCTGTCCCCACGGTTCCCGATGCCGATAAGGGCCTTTGCCGCCGACGCGTGACCAGCGTGCTACTATCAGGTAGTCTACAACACCATGTAGTCGGCAAAGCGCCTCAGGGTCCGCTTCAATGGCATTTTAGACGCGGCTGTCGGTTCCTGGCTCCGAATGAATTGTAGCGCAAATCCTTCCGACAGCACCCCAGCAGAGATACGCTGTTGGGACGTGGCGCGGGCGCGATGCCCGTTACAGCGTGCTCTGAGCTATGACGTTGATTGTTGGGTTGGCAACAACTTTTGGTTGAGCGCTGCCCTCAGCAATCGGGTTAGAGACCCCGCAAATTCGTGATCGTCTCTGCAATTCATCTGGCAGGCCGTCGCTGTGAAACCTGCATCCTCCCGCTGCCATATTCTCTGGTAGCAAACCTGACAGCTCCTCCCACCTTCCATCCCACACCATGGAGCTCAACAAGGCTTCCGCAAACTCGGCCCTGAGCGACACCCCGGGGCAGGTCCCCAACGATGGCACTGGTACGTATTGCTGCCCTAGTCATCTTATCAATTGACTGACCAATTCGTCCAGGCATCGTCCAGATGGATGGCTACCTTGAGCCCTTCAAGGACGCGCTGAAGAGCCGCTTCTCCAAGGCACAGAAGTGGATCAAGACGATTGAAGAGACTGAGGGCGGTCTCGAGAAGTTCTCGCGGGCAAGCTGCCCAACCACCTTGGCAAGAGCGGTGTAGCTAACAGCGCCCAGGGTTACGAGAAGTTCGGCTTCAATGTCCAGTCCAACGGCGACGTCGTCTACCGCGAGTGGGCCCCGAATGCCCTGCGCGCCTACCTCATTGGTGACTTCAATGGCTGGGACCGCGATGCGACGCCCATGACCAAGAACGACTTCGGCGTCTTCGAGGTAACGATCCCCGGCCAGAACGGTCAGCCCACTATTCCCCACGACTCCAAGATCAAGGTCTCGTTCGTCGTCCCCAACGACCATGCGCGCCAGGAGCGCCTCCCCGCCTGGATCACCCGAGTGACCCAAGACCTCAACGTCTCTCCCGTATACGATGCCCGCTTCTGGAACCCTCCCCAGAAGTACGTCTGGAAGAACCAGCGCCCGCCCAAGCCCCAGAGCGCACGTATCTACGAAGCCCACGTTGGTATTTCCTCACCCGAGCCCAAGGTCGCGACCTACAAGGAGTTCACCCGTGACATCCTCCCTCGCATCAAGCACCTGGGATACAACACTATACAATTGATGGCCGTCATGGAGCATGCGTACTACGCCAGTTTCGGATACCAGATCAACAGCTTCTTCGCTGCGAGCAGCCGCTACGGCTTCCCAGACGACCTGAAGGAGCTCATTGATACTGCGCACGGAATGGGCATTACCGTCTTGCTGGACATGGTGCACAGTCACGCATCTAAGAACGTGCTTGACGGTCTCAACATGTTCGACGGCAGTGACCACCTCTACTTCCACGAGGGCGCCAAGGGACGACACGAGCTGTGGGACAGCAGGCTGTTCAACTACGGTCACCACGAGGTCATGCGATTCTTGCTCAGCAACTTGCGCTTCTGGATGGAGGAGTACCACTTCGACGGTTTCCGGTTCGACGGAGTTACCAGCATGCTATACACCCACCACGGCATTGGAACGTGAGTATTCATTTACCTCTGATGCTAGCAAAGACTAACACACCCAGGGGTTTCTCGGGCGGTTACCACGAATACTTCGGTCCTTCAGTCGATGAGGAGGCAGTCGTGTACCTTATGATTGCCAACGAGTTACTGCACACACTCTACCCCGACTCCATCACAATTGCCGAAGATGTTTCCGGTATGCCTGGTCTTTGCGTGTCGCTCTCGTTAGGCGGAATAGGATTCGACTACCGATTAGCCATGGCTGTACCCGACCTCTACATCAAGTGGTTGAAGGAGAAGCAGGACATTGACTGGGACATGGGCGCACTCGTCTTCACTTTGACAAACCGAAGGCACGGTGAGAAGACCATTGCCTATGCGGAGAGTCACGATCAAGCGTATGTTAATATCCTGAGTTTAACAATCAATACTGACATATCCTAGGCTGGTCGGAGACAAGACTCTGCTCTTCTGGCTTTGCGACGCGCAAATGTACACCAACATGTCGGTCCTTTCAGAGCTCACCCCAGTCATCAACCGCGGTTTGTCGCTGCACAAGCTGATCCGACTGATCACACACGGTCTGGGAGGTGAGGGTTATTTGAACTTCGAGGGTAACGAGTTTGGTCACCCTGAGTGGCTCGACTTCCCGCGCGAAGGCAACAACAACAGCTTCCACTACGCCCGCCGCCAATTCAACCTCCCAGATGACGAGCTCCTCCGCTACAGGTTCCTCAACGAGTTCGACAGCAAGATGCAGTGGACAGAGGAGAAGTACGGATGGCTCCACTCGCCTCAGGCCTACGTCAGCCTCAAGCACGAAGGTGACAAGGTCATCGTATTTGAGCGCGCTGGACTGTTGTGGATCTTCAACTTCCATCCCCAGGAGAGCTTCACCGACTACCGTGTTGGCGTCGAGCAGGAGGGTACTTACCGTATCGTTCTGAGTACCGATAGCAAGGCGTTCGGTGGCCATGGTAACGTGGACGAGACGACTCGGTTCTTTACCACGCCATTTGCCTGGAACGAGAGGAAGAACTTCCTGCAGGTGTACATTCCTAGCAGGACTGCTATCGTAAGTAACCGCCTATATTCATGTATTCTGATTTTTTACTAACCCGACCAACAGGTACTGGCGCTCGAGAGCACTTTGTAAGAGGTATGACCGATGTCTCAGAGGCATGGTTATGGATGTTAAATTGAAGGGTCGATACGCCCAGCGAAATGATCGTGCCGCATAGTATGAATAGCGATTTATGTCTCGATAGATTAATAGAAGACATCTGCCGATCAACATATGCCCTTGTGTTTTCCCAATATGTGACAGATCTATGTTCGAGCTGCATTAAGATGAATATATAAGCAGTTGGGCATCATCATAAAGGTGACCAAGTCTGGTATAGCCCTCTACCAGTATCAAAAAGGTCGTATAATAGGAGTGAATGCAACATGTCCTCGGCCGGTAGGAAGCTTGGAATTCTAGCTGCAAGTGACGCTTGGAGTATACATCATCTTGCTGGTGCTTCACGTACCAACAATCACCTTCTCGAATACTCCCAGGCTCTGTTTTGGCGGAAGGGTAAGTTTGCAGATATCGATGTGTATGATAAGGATGCCCTCTATATCTCATTTGATTGAGCTATTTCTCATGTAACAAAGACCTGCGAGCTCTACTTGGGTGATTAGCGTTTGTACGTCATGAAAATATCGGGTATCTCATCGAGGTATTGTTATATTTTTGCTTGTGGGTCGATTCTACCTTGAGACTAAGGTTTTTGCCATGCGGAGTTCTCTTTTTTGTTGATAGTTGTTGCGGTCGTCCCACTTCGTTGTGCCACTGTAGGTGAAGGTGAAGGTGGAGGTGACTTAGATATGGCCCGTTGATTCCGAGTCCTCTTGTACTTGCTGCCAACTAGTGTAGAGTTTTGTTTGTACTGTCCGACCGCGAATGAACAACACCCGATGTGTACTCTATGATCCTTGCTGTGCCCAACGCCTGAAGAATACACATCTTGGTATTGTGATTCACGAAGTCTTCGATGACAGTCCAATGCTCCTCATCAATTTCATCTTAGCCTAGTCTGGTTGATAGTCTCCGCCGCGCCGCCCTACCACCCGACTGACACCACGCTGCCACCCACCACCTCTCCCGGCCCCGTACCGCAGTCCAAGTTCTTCGCTTGACCACCAGAGTAGAACAAGCAACGAACCCTTTGTGCAAAAGAATGAAGAGGAGAGGAGAGGAAAGGGAAAGGGAAGAAGGGAACTGGGTTCTTGCCATGCGCAAAGGGTTGGCTTCTCGCCAGCACGATCAAGGCATTACGCGCAGAGGGTAGGCATCTCACCAGCACAATCAAGGCATCTCGCCAGCACAATCAGGGCATCTCGCCATGTTTAAAGGGGAAACACTTACCATCGGTGAAAGAGGGCATCTCGCTTCACTCTTGTTCGTCGTCGTCATCCTCTTCAACCATCGCTGCCGACTTCCTCTTGCGATTGACAAGGCCCTTTATTTGCCTGATCTTCGGTGCCTCCATGTCTTGACGGGCCCGCAACCTAGCCTGGTGCATGTTGCAGAAATACTCCTCCACCTTGACCATTCACCCTCTGCTCTTCTCGGTGCATCTGACATCAGTGGTTCGATGTCGTCAAGTACAGTTATTGGGCTTCGGTAGATGTTCCTTGGTCTTCCCATCGTGCTTTCGCTTCGGCGCGTCATGGGCTGACCTTGACGAAGGCAGTCTTCGTGCGACCGGAAGACGAACGTGTATCTCGCTATCACAATGCAAAGTGTAGATGAAGAGCACCTACAATCTATGAAGCCTAGTATTTCGAAATCCTACCCAACACGCAAAATATACTTTGAAGTATACGTTGTGTGTTACGGTCACAACGTTGTAGGACAGGATGTGATGTAGACGCCCAGGGTATGTGTCCAGAACACGGGAAGTATTCAGCGTCTCTGTCTACAAGTCGACCACGAGCTTTGTTCCGCCGGTGCTGTCGTATCGTATGCTCCAAAGACCTGTATCTCGGGTTGATTATAACTGGTACATTTTCATGCGTTACACTATACATTGGCGTCTCGACTGGGCTACACTTTCTGACAATAGAGTCTGGAGGTACTCACAGTCAGAACCATGACGTCGCGGTGACTCCTCGTACTGGTTTGGAGACTACGAGCAAGCTCTTACTTCCTGTAGTACGACAACCGCTTTATCGATGTATTGTGCGATCCGAGGGATACGTATTTGAGATCATGGTTGTTGATCTCCAGAATTGGCGACTGAGAGGGAAGATGATGCTAATGATAAGCGTACCCAGATATAAGTAGCTCGGTAGCTAAACAGTATCTTGTGAAAGCTTCATTCTCCTTGTTAGCATGACGTTCTGTGGCGGGTTCTTGAGTTGGCGACGATTGTTCGAATTTCGCGATAGTTGAAACGGCGATACATCTCATTCGGGAAGACCTAATTGTATGTGGTATAAATTTTGGGAATTGTGAGTCGCCCTTCGGCGACGGATCATCACGATGAGTACTATGGTAGGCTGTGTGAGTCGCCTGTTGCGAGTATGTATCCCGATACGCGTCCTCATTATGATCCTAGTTCACGGAACAGTGGTGGAAGTCGGCCTCAGGCCGCAGCCTGAGTTGTAGTGTACTGTATAGATGAGTTGACAGAGTCTTTTGCGCACACCATGATTTGACTTCGTGCACCATCTTTCCGCTTTGTGGGATCTGATTCCGAGGCGGCTGCTGAAGACGGTTGTTCAATCGGATCGAATCGGAAGGCGGTTGTGCGTCGTAGCGTCGACCAAGAAGGCGTGCATGTGAAGGTAAGTCGCGATGCTCGAAGGGTAAGAGCGATCACACTCGAAGTGTAAGAATAGAATCGCAACGTGCTTTGGAGATTGTGGGAAAATCGATCCTGGGGTTGTCTCGTTGCCGGATGCTAACCGCGTGGGCACTAGCCGCGCACGGATCTTTTGGCACGCCGCCTTCCTTTCGAGCTGTGAGAAGCTCTTTCCTCATCAACCCACCCTCTCTCCACTCACCAATCCGTCTACCACATATCTCACAATGCTGAAGAGGTAAGCCAAACGCCCAATGAGTTCAATTGACGATGAATTGAGATGGACTGACGCCTATTTCGACAGTGGGATCCAGCAGGCGCTCCGCGCTTCCATGCGCAGGCCGGCCATCCGCCGCAGCGCATTTTCGCCCATGAAGAAGAGCTTCGCCCCAGCTATGTCCACACGCTTCGCCAGCACCGATGCTACAAAGGATGGCAAGATTCACCAGGTTATTGGAGCGATTGTAGACGTGAGCGCCGCCAGTTTCCTTTAAAAAAAGTTTTCTGGTCGATGGTGGTGGAGTTTTGACTTCGCCATCAGCGATCGCATCCACACAACGGCCGCTGACAACCAATTGCAGGTCAAGTTCGACACTGAGCAGCTCCCTGCTATTCTCAACGCTGTCACAACCCAGAACGGTGACCAGAAGCTGATCCTCGAAGTCGCTGTAAGGACGCCAAGAATGGAAGAAGTGGGAACAGCATCACTGATTCAGTACAGCAACATTTGGGTGAGAACGTCGTCCGATGCATTGCCATGGACGGTACCGAGGGTCTCGTCCGAGGTTCCAAGGCCACCGACACCGGTGCTCCCATCAAGATCCCCGTCGGTCACGGTACTCTTGGTCGTATCATGAACGTCACTGGTGACCCCATTGACGAGCGTGGTCCCATCAAGGCCACCAAGTACGCCCCCATCCACGCCGATCCCCCGGAGTTCACCGAGCAGTCCACCTCCGCTGAGGTCCTCGTCACCGGTATCAAGGTTGTCGACCTGTTGGCTCCTTACGCTCGTGGTGGAAAGATTGGTCTCTTCGGAGGTGCCGGTGTCGGAAAGACTGTGTTCATTCAGGAGTTGATCGTAAGGACACGGAATGCATGCAGGCTGAGCATCAGCTAACGATGGGCAGAACAACATCGCCAAGGCCCACGGTGGTTTCTCCGTCTTCACTGGTGTCGGCGAGCGTACCCGTGAGGGTAACGATCTGTACCACGAGATGCAGGAGACTTCCGTCATTCAGCTTGACGGTGACTCCAAGGTCGCCCTTGTCTTCGGTCAGATGAACGAGCCCCCGGGTGCCCGTGCCCGTGTCGCCCTTACTGGTCTTACCGTTGCTGAGGTAAGTTCTTGACTAACAACATGTATTCGTACGACAAGGAGCTAAATTTTTGGAAGTACTTCCGTGACGAAGAGGGTCAGGATGTGTTGCTCTTCATCGGTAAGATATCCTGCTCAAACTTTAATCGAGACATGTGCTAACTTCCCCCTGGACAACATTTTCAGATTCACACGCAAGTCGCCCCCCTTCACTCCCCCAGCGAGTGACACACTAACAGATTTATAGAGGCCGGTTCCGAGGTGTCTGCTCTTCTCGGTCGTATCCCCTCTGCCGTCGGTTACCAGCCCACCCTCGCCATCGACATGGGTGTCATGCAGGAGCGTATCACCACCACCACCAAGGGATCCATTACCTCCGTCCAGGCCGTCTACGTGCCCGCTGACGATTTGACTGACCCTGCCCCCGCTACCACCTTCGCCCATTTGGACGCCACCACTGTCTTGTCCCGTGGTATCTCCGAGTTGGGTATCTACCCCGCCGTCGACCCTCTTGACTCCAAGTCCCGTATGTTGGACCCCCGTGTCATCGGTCAGGACCACTACGACACCGCCACCCGCGTCCAGCAGATTCTCCAGGAGTACAAGTCCCTCCAGGATATCATTGCCATTCTCGGTATGGACGAGTTGTCGGAAGCTGACAAGCTTACCGTCGAGCGTGCCCGTAAGATCCAGCGTTTCCTGAGCCAGCCTTTCGCTGTCGCCCAGGTCTTCACTGGTATCGAGGGCAAGCTTGTCGACCTCAAGGACACCATCCGCTCATTCAAGGCTATCTTGACTGGTGAGGGTGACGACCTTCCCGAGGGTGAGTTTCCCACATATCCGTTCTTGCAGCGTTTAACTGACATTTCTAGGTGCTTTCTACATGGTCGGTGACTTCGAGTCAGCCCGCGCCAAGGGAGAGAAGATTCTTGCCGAGCTCGAGAAGTCATAGACGGACTTTCGTGGTGGGTGAAGAGTCGGCCAAAGTGTCTAGGGCAAATCGCTGGTAGTCTCACTTTGTACAAAAGATATACCTCCGAAACTGTGGGACTTTAGCGGGTGTCATGATGCGTGGCTTTCTGTAGCTTATCTTGCATGAAGAGACCGCTTTTTCTTGTTCGAAACATCTCATTCTTACGTGCTGATACGAGTGATTTTGATGAATAGCAAGTCGTCTACAGCCTTATTCTCACTAGACTAGTTTCACATCAAACTGACGTGACCTCGGGACAGGAACGCATTGTCTCGTCTTTCAGACTCCATCAAGGGTGTTGCTAGACCGTGACACTGGGTACAACTCGTTCATGCTCCTCCCAGGATTGGATGCAGATTAGAGAGAAGCAGCAGACGAGATATCAATATGCCAAAGTTACAGACCAGTTGGAAGATTACATATACACCAGAGCACTCTATAGTAGAACTCAACAGGTACCCCGCAGTCTACATTAGTATTTGAACGAGATTTTGGTAATTTCCTGATGCATTGTAGACTACTGGGTTATTCACCCTTACCGTCCACTGTAAGCATGAGCTCCATGGTTCGCTTGATCGGGCCAGAGATGGCATAGAGCATACTGCAGGTAGCTGCCGGTAATAGTGCATTGGAAAACCAGCGATGGAAAACATGAAATCACCAGCGGCTCGAGATATGCAAAAAGCTTAAGATCATAAGAACACGGGAATTCACTTCATTTATAGTGTACTGCGTAATCGAGAACCTGAACACTAGAATAAAATCTCTCTCATAGACCGTAGGCCTAAAAGGACATGCCGATTAGCAGACTTGTGGGAACGCGTCCATGGACGCACCCACCTCACGCAAGGAAGAGAATGAACAGGTGCCGTGCCGCCTACGTTGGTGTGAAGATCGAAGTTATGAGTTCTTTCAAGGTAACGTAGACTTCTGGTCGGCTTAGTTTTAGTATCTGTTCGATGTTTTGCTTAAACAAAGTGCGCCGGTAATCCTCGCAATGAATGGATGTCACAGTTTATGCTTGCTAGATCGGATGAAGCCTTAGAGAGCTGAAGTCAGTGTTCACTCACGACTTGCAATTATACACCCGAGAGCCGTGAGCTCTTAAGTAAGCTTGTGACTTCAGGGTAAGCACGGCCGCGGTCTTTACACTTCTTCAAGCCGCTATTACAAAGCTGACATAACTCGTTACTGTGCGACAAGGACTGCCTCGGCCGTGGATGCGGGTATGTGCGTCTTCATGGCTGCTGTCAGCCGTGTAACACATCCTTTTCGTAACATGATATCTGTCTGGATGCTGCAGGTCATGATTTTAATCAGCATGGCAGTCGCCTGATGATAGGTGCGGGTAGATCGTGCATTGGAATATACGTTGCAGATGGCGAAAAGACGACTTGATATCGAACGATAATAGGAATTCTCTAATCTCACCAACAAAGATACCTTAGGCATCAGACCCCTAATATATCACTATTGTGTGGACGTAATTGCTAATAGCGAGATTAAAACCCTTAAAGCATTAAGTAGAAAACTGTTTTTAAAGGAATTAGGCGAGACTTGCATTATTATAATATTAACCTCTTTAGTTGTCTGCACTCACCTTTGGTTAACAGTCACGCAACTACACAGGTATTATCTAACGTGACGAGGGTAGAGCGCTTGATTTGAGAGTTGCATAAGTCATACAATGTGCGTCTTGCACATGATCGAAGTGGAGAACCGTCAGGTAAACGCGAAAAGCCTCTAGATTTCTGTACAATGAGGACTATTATGACAATGGCCGATCGGCAGCCGTTCGTGATGCTCTCGATCTTGTTGTATGTGACACAGACAGTACCAAACGGAAAGTTGACACAAGGAAAATGTGGTATCGGTATTGGCATGGTGATTGCTGTGACGCTTCTATTCGACTCTTTACTCATCGTTGAGCTTCTCCCTGGCAGGCAGATCCTTCTCGGACTTGCTCTGTACCAACATTCCCTTGTAACCGGTGATGGGCTCGCTGCCTTGCGACTGTGCTGTGTTAGTGCTGATGCGAATGTGCGAGCGGGCAAGTGGCATACCTTGAGGTACTCCTCACTGGCCTCTTGCCATTCCTTTGTCATGGTGCGGGGCCGGATGGGGCTGGCGAACATGCGCGTGAAGGCGAAGACGGCAAAGGCACCCATGATGACGGCAGAGGAGAGGAGGAAGACGTTGCGGCCCTCATCCGGGGGCGGGGGTCGGCGGGGACCGTGGGGACCAAAGGCAATGTAGTAGGCTGTATGGAGCGGTGTTGTCAGCGCAGTGTTCGTATCGATAATTTCTCGGCACGTCGCGATAACCTCGCGTTAAGCGCACCAGATCCCGCGGGCTAGCTCGGGTACCTCGATCATAACACAAGATACGTCATACGGGCTGTCGCAGCACCCCGATGCGCGGAATGGAATTGTACGCACCAGCCTTCTTCTCCTGCATGGTCAACTCTTTCCAGTCGGTCTTCATGCGGTCCCTAAGCGTCATCCACAAATCGGCCTGCTCCTGGGGGGGCATGTCCTCCCATCGCTTCTCGATGTTGGCGAGGGTCGGGTTGGAGATGGCGTGGGCCTGGCGGGATTGCTGGATCTGGCAGGCTACCGGGGCAGCTCTGGGGAGAGCAGTGCGGGTCGCGGTCGATGACATGGCGGCAGCCGAGCTTGAAGCCCGGGCAATGGACGAGCGCAGCATGGCGGCGGGTGGAGTGGAGAGTGTCGAAAAATAGAAAACAAAGGGAGAAGCTTCCCGTCGAGGGAACTACAGCTGCCAATGGATCGTGGTGGTGATGGAGTCGATGGTGGGCCAGGAGAGCTGTCTTGCAAAATGTGGTTGCGGGAGGAACGCCAAGGTGGTGGAACGATCAATCTTCTGTGGCCCGAGCGCCCTCGTCGTCCTAACGCTGAGTCTCTCATTGGCCGGGACAACCGTCTATCTCGGCATCTGAGAGCCTCATCCTACCCTGATCCTGCGGTTGCCATGTTTCCGATGTATGACATGGTGATAGGAATGCCACGTGGAATGAAATTGAATGTCGCTGTCCGTTCGAGCAGCCCTCGCCGTTCTCTCGCAATGCCTATTCGCGACATTGAAGTCAGAGATTTGACCGAGAACCTTCGGCGGCACTGGTCTACAATAACATCGCGATTCAGACCTCACTTTAGATACGACTGCTCATATGATTACGCTGAACAGGTGCGCTCCGCCCTGCGCGGGCTCCCCGGTCGGCAGAGATTCATCCATTTGGTCGATTCGGGCACGATGAACGTAGCGACAAAGAAGACAAGATGTTATGTGTATGCTAACTCGACTATATCGAAAGGCTTTCGCTGAACTATATATCTCACACGCGTTGCATCGTTCCTCTTTCTGGGTACCCGAGTGAGCATTGAACCTTCAACTTGGAACAAAACACTCGCAAATTCCCTCAAGCGCGGGGTAGAGCAGTGTTGCGACGAGTCTACAACGTATAGATGATAACCTGTCATGAATGTTCTTCACAGGTGTCTAAACCATGAGACGTCTCTAACAGGATGATTTCGAATTCTGCCAGTCCAGACGCGCTCTACCTAGGTAGTTCAAGGTGTCTTCCTGTCCCGTGATCGGAGGCTCGGCGCCTGCGCACAACATACGCGTCGGGGCGGGACTCGCTTGCATCGTCATTTGAACTCCGAGCTCGAGCTCAAGCTCAGCTGTAGCTGTAGCTCCAGCTCTCCTTGCCACAGCACCCATATGCAGGTACCTGTGCTCCTGGTTTAATCGCCGTAGCACCTGGCGATCATGTGGCGGGCCAGAGCTGCTACAAATAACATTTCTGTCCATCATAGTGCCACGGTGCCGGCCGCGGATACCCACGCCTCATCTCGAACCATACTCGACTTTGCCTGGCGGAGAGAATCTCGGTGGTGACACAAAACACTCGCCTCCCCACGAACCGGTGATCGCATCAGACTCTGCTGCGCGCTTTGGTTTATCATATCGAATGACCAAAAGATCCTGCCCGCGACAGCGACAACGGCTGACGCCCGCGCAGAGCTGTTTTAATCACTAGTCTGTGCTCTCGCTGATTACGACATGCACGTATACCTCTTTCGTAAGAGCATTGATAGAATCGTGTCCTGCGTGGCGTGCCGGGCCTGAATGGCCGACCAGCCGCCTGCGGTACATACTGCAGTATGCGAGGCTGCAAGTACGGTATCACCAGAGCGCTTGGCGTCACGAATGCGTCTGGAGATAGTTACGGATGCCTCGGTCAGGGTACTCTCAGCATAGTCTGCCCGAGCTGCCCGCCTTGCTCTCCGGTGCAGTCCGCGGCCTCGAACGATGGCGATATCGCCCCCGAGGCTGAATGCAAATGCGCTTGGCTGGACAAGCAGGTAGCCGGCCGGAAGTGTGGGAGGCGCAGGTGGTGTAATTGGGGGCCCAGGCTGCGCTGCATATCGGATTACAGAAAAAGAACTAAAACTTGTGACGTCCTCAAGCTGGTCGCTATTTAGCTTGCCCCTCCCTCACCTGGGCACCCCACCTTAGCCCAGACCCAACAAAACACTGCGCCCGACACAAAACTCTGTCTCTCACCACTTCTACATCAGCTTATACCCTATAAAAGAGTGAGCTCAACTCAATTGCCTTGCTTCCTCTTCATCTCTCTAACTTTCTCAGCACTACACTCAGTTCATCATGGTTGTCAAGGTAAGCTCCTTCCACTACCCCGCTGCGCCAGGAGGCAGTCACTAACACGCCCGCGCAGGTTGGTATCAACGGATTCGGTCGCATTGGCCGTATCGTCTTCCGCAATGCTATCGAGCACAACGACGTCGACATTGTCGCCGTGAACGACCCCTTCATCGAGCCCCACTACGCTGTAAGCATCCCCGCGCGAACACAAACCCACAATAGCCCACCCATCTCTTCACATCGGCTTTTGCGATGCCACGGAGTAGTTCTACCGCTACAGGACGCAGGCTAACACACGCAGGCCTACATGCTCAAGTATGACAGCACACACGGCCAGTTCAAGGGCGAGATCAAGGTTGACGGCAACAACCTGACCGTCAACGGCAAGACCATCCGCTTCCACATGGAGAAGGACCCCGCGAACATCCCATGGAGCGAGACCGGCGCCTACTACGTCGTCGAGTCCACTGGTGTCTTCACCACCACCGAGAAGGCCAAGGCCCACTTGAAGGGTGGAGCCAAGAAGGTTGTCATCTCTGCTCCCTCCGCCGATGCCCCCATGTTCGTCATGGGCGTCAACCACGAGACTTACAAGTCTGACATTGAGGTGCTCTCCAACGCCTCTTGCACAACCAACTGCCTTGCTCCCCTGGCCAAGGTTGTCCACGACAAGTTCACCATCATCGAGGGTCTCATGACCACCATCCACTCCTACACTGCCACCCAGAAGGTTGTTGACGGCCCCTCCGCTAAGGACTGGCGTGGTGGCCGTACCGCTGCCCAGAACATCATTCCCAGCAGCACTGGTGCCGCCAAGGCTGTCGGCAAGGTCATTCCTGAGCTCAACGGCAAGCTCACCGGTATGGCCATGCGTGTTCCTACCGCCAACGTCTCGGTTGTCGACTTGACTGTCCGCATCGAGAAGGCTGCGTCCTACGACGAGATCAAGCAGGCCATCAAGGAGGCTGCTGATGGCCCACTCAACGGTAAGCTTTTACTTCCCCATGCCGTTCGAATACATATTCTGACATTACATAGGCATTCTCGGCTACACCGAGGACGACATTGTCTCCACTGACCTGAACGGTGACAACCGCTCTTCCATCTTCGACGCCAAGGCTGGTATCTCCCTGAACAAGAACTTCGTCAAGCTCGTCTCCTGGTACGACAACGAGTGGGGTTACTCCCGCCGTGTCCTTGACCTTCTGGTCTACATTGCCAAGGTTGATGGCAACGCTTAGGAGTCAGGACAGAGCCAGGCAACACCTAAACTCTGATTTCACTTCTTCAGCACCGACTCAATGCAGCGGGCTACCTTTGGCTAGGCGCGGACAACGCGGGGATGAAAATAGGGTCTGAACATGGATGCGTTATGCTAGACATGAATCAATGAATAATAATCGTCACAACAATACCTTTTTGAATCCTGTGAACATGAAGTGACAATAAGGCTCCCCTCGCCCGTCTGCATGGTAGTGGAGCTGCCCCTGTCGTTGCATTTTCTAGCGCTCCTTTGCGAGCTAGTTCCCGAGGTACGACTCTCACGCGAATGTATACTTGCACGCGGATCCCTTTTTCCCGCTTAGTTCCCGGCTGCTCGTTTACGTCCCGTAATCTGGCGAAAGAGTTTGCGGGGAAGAACGGGGTGTTCCAGGTGGCTTCCGTGATGCGGCAGTTTTAGGCATGTGAATGGCTAGTATCGGCTTTGAGCTTCTGCATGGCTATACTGAGCAGCTGTCCCACGGATGTCAGTAACCTTAAAGCATGCCCTCCCCAGTAGCACCGTCTCTCAGTAGTGGATGTTCACACTCGTATGTTAGGTATCGTATCATAGCATGCCGAGGTCCTGTACTGTGACAGTGGGAGAGTACTTGGCCTTGGTCTGCGGGTTGCCGAGATGCCATGTCAGAAGCGAACGATAAGGCTAGTACGCAGCTGAACGACATAACCTGGTCCACTGCTGCCCATCTTGTGCTTGTCGCTGCCACAATGTTGAGGAAGTTTAGTTTGCTAGATTGAGCACTGAAGGCATGCGGCGAGAGACTGCGCTAAATAACTTGGCGCTGCTTAGTCATGTGACGGATCTTGGCCGCGTAGGGAACTTGCATTGCAACGCTCCACTTTATCCCCTACTTTGGAGCCCAGCATCAGCTATCACGAGAATCAGGAAGCTATAGACTGCTTTTACGTTACATAAAATTGCTGGAGCTCCAGTTTCACGTTGTTCAGCAGCTGATGTAGGTGACCTCTGTCGCGATTTACGATCTGCCTTCCACATAACGCGACGAACAACATATAGTCAGTGCATAACGACCTTTACTTACCCGACTACAGATCAACGCAACTCCGTGAATACAGTATCGCAAAAGAACAACACTTGGCGCTTTCACCCTGCAGTATCCACTGACGCGCGATCTACTCTCATCTTCTGGAACCTATCCTCCACCAATACGTTTAGCTCCAGTATAGCTAGCTCGATGCGGTAGCGATATCGCCAGTAAGTACCTTTCTATTCACCACTCCCGAAGTCCATCCCAAAGCAGCTTTTATGTTAGCTCCGCATCAACAATATGTGTTCTCATACTGGACGTCGGCTCTCGAAGCGCTTTCGCTTCAACATCTTTGTTTCTTAACATGCTTGGGATCACCTTTCCATCTACCCAGATCGGCTTCAGATCAGAGGCATAATTCTCTTCGTTCATTCAGCACACTTTGCTGAAGTCATGGGGTTGGGGTGTTCAAAGTCATGGGACCAGCGCGCCTGGTAGTGTTATCGCTAATGGACTTATAGCTGCAAGCCCGCGACCGCAAAGCGAGGCGTACCATGCCCGCTTTACCCTACGATATAGTCATGACAGACGAAGACTATGCCATGGGGGAAGACTCCATCATCAATTCGACGGAGCCAAATGGCGACCATGTACTGGACACCGTGGACCCGTCTGAAGTTTTTGCCAACATCAAAGGACCACCATTATCTAAAAGGGAGCAACTCCCCTTCCACAGCCCATCGAAGAACCCCTCATTTCTGCAGCCCAGTACTACGCAGAGCCAGGCTGGATCACATCGAACGACAAAGTCACCGAGTGGCTGGTCGGATAAGATGAGCATGTCGCGCCCTACTCCTGTTCGGCGATCAAGTCCGCAAGTCCGCATACCCCCAAAACCAAGATCATCGATTCTTCCATATGCGACGAACAAAACAGGCCTCGTCTACGACTCTCGTATGCGCTTCCACGCCGAGCTGCCTGACATGGATCTCATCGATGATATCCATCCCGAAGATCCGCGTCGTATTCACTCCATCTACGAAGAGCTTAGGCAAGCTGGTCTATTGGCTACCAGTGATTCAGATGAAGACCAAGAAGACAAGTGCTGGAGGATCATGACGCGCTTTGCTACAAGACCGGAAATCCTTCTGATACACACGGAGGCGCATTACGCATTCGTAGAATCATTACAGCGTGGGTTTATGATTGCATCAAGAGAATTTGACTAACTTTATTCTAGACATGACTGCGGAGGATCTGAAAATGGAGGCCTCCAGTCGCGACTCAATTTACTTCAACCATGCGACTTATGAATGCGCCAAGCTCGCAGCTGGAGGAGCCATCGAGGCCTGCAAAGCAGTAGTACAAGGAATTGTGCGCAATGCAATCGCCATCATTCGGCCTCCCGGGCATCATGCCGAAACAGATCAGGCTTCGGGGTTCTGCATCTTCAACAACGTTCCGATAGCCGCCCGGGTCTGTCAGAATGCATATCCGGAAACTTGCCGTAAGGTCTTGATCTTGGACTGGGATGTTCACCATGGTAATGGCGTTCAGCATGCCTTTTACGAAGATCCAAACGTACTCTACATATCGCTGCATGTCTACAAAGACGGAAACTTTTACCCCAACTTAAAGGACGGTAATCTTGACTATTGCGGCAAAGGTCCTGGTGAAGGGAAGAATGTGAATATCCCCTGGGCGGAACACGGCATGGGCGACTCAGAATACCTCTACGCTTTCCAGGAAATCGTCATGCCCATTGCTACCGAGTTTGATCCAGATCTTGTCATAGTTTCGGCCGGTTTTGATGCAGCCGAAGGAGACCTGCTGGGCGGTTGTTTCGTGACACCAGCGTGTTACGGTCATATGACACATATGCTCATGCGACTAGCAAAGGGGAAGATCGTAGTGTGCCTCGAAGGCGGTTACAATCTCAGATCAATAGCGCGCTCGGCGCTAGCCGTGACAAGGGTACTCATGCTGGAACCGCCAGATCGCCTGAACGAGGATCTTCCAGCCCCAAAGGACAGTGCGGTTTACGTTATAGAGAACGTGAAACGCCAGCACTCTAAGTACTGGAAGTCACTCTATCCTAAACACCTGGACAAAACCGACCCCGGCTACAAAGATACATATCGATTGCACGAAATTATCCGCGAATGGCAGAGTCAGCGGCTGTCATTAGAACACTCAATGGTTTCTCTTCCTCCACTCCAAATCAACAGGGCTGGCTTATCCCAGACGTTTGAACATAATATCATTGCAACGTAAGTTCATTCCCCTCATCATGCTCGCAGATTCTGACTTAGTACAGACCAAAGTTCATGGACCGGTATCCTCTCCTCGTTATTTTCCACGACCCGCCGAGTTTCCAAGACCACACCGATTCGGTGACTGGTAAGAGAGAGTTGCACAACACATGGCTTGTGAGTACGGCTGCAGTCTCGCACTGTGTAATCGCTGACTTTGGATGAAGACTGATGTTACGAAGAGGTATATTGACTGGGCCATCAACAATGACTTTCAAGTCATTGATGTCAATATTCCGAGAGTCGTTGCAGTGGAAGACGTGAGCTTTCGCGATGCTTTTCCCAAGACAGCTTGCTAATCACAGTCAGTCGATCATCGGCTACACAAGATCCGATGATTCCGCAGTCCGAGCGCAGCAGACCCGCGAGCTTGCAGCGTATCTGTGGGAGAACTATATTGAGTGAGTCTCTTAGAACGCGCTTTTGGTCAATTTTTGACGTGTAACTAGACCAAACGAGGCGACGCAAGTGTTCTTCATGGGTATCGGCGATGCGTATCTCGGACTTGTTGATCTACTGAGCCACAACGGTAAGCATCCCAAGTCCTCTTGCAGCTTGCCTTCCCATAGCAGCAACTGACTGTACAGAAAACTGCACCGATCCGGATAGCCCAGTCGAGTGCTTAATCGGATTTGTGGGAGAGACAACTATTCAGTCCATCAAAAGAGCAACAGACGACACCATTTCCAGCTGGTACTACTCCGTAAGTATGGTTGAAGGCTACAAGATGATACCAGCTAAGATTCGCAGCACTCTATGATCTTCGTGAAGAACAGCCACTTCGTCTGGAATCCAAGCCGTCAACGCAAGATGCGCAAGAAGCTTGGCAACCTTATCCAATCGCCCAAGGACAGTTTAGATGATATGCTCGAGCAGCATTTGGAGGAAGTGCAAAGCCTACTTTTGGAAAAGAAGAGCGAGTTTGAAGAGATGAATGACATCTCCAGTCGTACTGACGAGGGGCCGCAGAACACTGGCGCAGGGCTGAGAAGCCCGCCCGTAGCGGGCGCGTCACACACATCGAGGCGTTTTGAGCAGGAAACCGCCGCGAATCTGTTAAAGAGCCCTAAGATGCCTCAAATGGGCTTGTTCAGTGCGAGTAGTCCACGGAGTCCCGTCAAAAGGCCACCCTTTTGAAGAACTTTAATCTCGTCGAGAGATGGCGTGATTTGCGGCATCCATCATATCTGTTGCATGGTCTGGCGCATCTGGCATACCTTTTTCGCTGTACGATGAAGCGATGTCTGATATTCTATGTGTTGAGTACGCGCGGTGCATTCCTTCATTCGCAATTTATCAGCATCTTCTAGAGGACAGCTGCGCCTCGAAAATATGTGTATTCCGATGATGACAGTGATGTTGAGTGAAGTCTTATTGATAGCTTTGCTGATGCGATGCAAAACCTCGGTACTTTGAGCCGCTTCAAGATGGTCGGCTTGCGCCTCGCTTACGAGCCCTGGAGATGGCTAATCATGACGCCAGCCGTTATCCATCGAACCGGCCGAGCCCTACGCCTCACGACAGCCGCTCCGCGCTCGCATGATCCTCCGCCCACCACAGCAATTACTCCGCACACGCATCGCAATCAGCATACTGCGCCCAAGCCATGCATGCGCCAAGTAGACGGGCCCGCTTTCATGGCCGGGTCGCTGACCAACGCTAAGCTCACTCGAGGCTGGCGGCTCAAACGCTCGATGCTCATTCCTTGACGACAACTCAGCTGTGCTCCACCACATGCCAGCTCGCGTACGTGAAGGATCTAGACGGCATGGCAGCTGCGAACAGCGCAAATCGATAACTACTCCGAGTAGATACGAGGGAAGAGGTGCTACGCGCCCTTGGCCAGCATCTCCAGAATCCTCAGAACGAGGTTGGAACGAGATTGTCAATACTGATGCACCCGGCGGCGCAGTCAAAGAGATGGTGGCACGGAATTAGGCCAAGTGGTGATGGGCCAGCATCAGCACTAGCTGCCGTTACACATATCCAACCTTCTGTCGATTGTGCTTCTTATTCCCTGCTGACATGCTGATGGCACGCCCCGCTGGCGAATTTACAAGCATGTTGCTGCAATGGCTGTACGCCTCAGATGCGCCCGCACAAGGGCGCACCTGTCAGATCGGCAATATTGACTGTACTGATTGGTCGCATAAGACGAACAAAGCTATGTATGATGGCAGATACAGGAAGGTGGCCTGTCGCTTGGTCCACTATCCGCAGTGCGGCTATGGGGGCTGGAAACAGCGGTATCGAGCACTGGGCAAAATGGGCGGAAGAGTGACTTAAGGGTTGGGGGTCAGCCTGCTGGGTCACCTCTGCTCTGTTTCTTTCTTTGAGCCTTTATGCTGCCTGTTACACTGCTGGCATTGCATTCATATTTTTCCGACAATCAGAAAGCCAAGTGGACTGAAAGATCGCGGGCTTTATGCTGGAGGCTGGACCTTACTATTGTGCTTATCTAGTCGCCACACAACCATCGCAATGAGACTCTCGTGGACCGCAAGGCTAGCAGTGGCCATCGCTGCCAGCCAACTTTACTTTTCGTCTACTATGGCGCAAGATGTCTCACAGACAGCACCCAACGATATACAATCTTCATCGGCGACGCCTACGACCTCGGAAGCAGTAGAATCGTCGACTGCAACACCGACATCGTCGGGTGAACCGACAATCCACTCAATCAAAGCCGGCGCCGGCGGCTTCAAGTTTACACCGCAAGAACTTCACAATGTCTCCGTGGGCGACATCGTCCAATGGGAGTTTTATCCACCGGATCATTCGGTCGTGAGAGCTGAGTTTGGATCAGCATGCGTACCGTATGAGTACACGGGGAAAGATAAAGTAGGGTTCTGGTCTGAGACCCAATGGGTGAACAATACGAATGAGGTTGGTCCTTCGATGAACAGCCGACCAAGATACGCTAACCCTCTCGTAGCTCACATACTTCAATGTTACGATCAACTCGACAGAACCCATCTTCTTCTATTGTGCAGCACCGAACTCGTGTCTGGGCGAGCACATGGTCGGAGCCATCAACCCGAACTCTACGCAAACACTGGCATCGCAAGTCCAAGCGGCTGCCGCAGCAGACTTTCAATTAGAGCCTGGCCAACCAGTTCCTGGTGAGGCAACATCCACGCTGTCTAATGCTCCTACGTCAACGGGAGCACCGCCACCACCTAACGGAGGAGGTCACGGTGGCGGTCACAGCCTGTCCACTGGTGCTATCGTTGGTATAGTAATTGGTGGCGTGGCTTTCCTGGCAATCTGTGCCGCTCTCTTCTTCTTTGTCGGCCGATCCAAGTCGTTGAAGGAGGTTATCAAACAGCGAGACGGTACAAATACCCCCGATCCAAACATGAGCCAACATTACGGTCGCTCGGACTACGGTCATGGAGGACTCTCATCGCCAGGGTTTCAATCACCAGCTCCTGGCTATGCTACTCCACCGCCAGGACATTACCCAGACTATGGCTTCAACTCGCCCCCAGGATACGGTCAGCACAACGTAGGAGAGCAGTACCCGTCCGGTTGGACCAGCCCTGGGCCCCAACACGGCCATATGAGTATGATGAGCAATGTCAGTGGGTTGTCGCAGCAACAGTAAGTCACTCGTTTGAAAGATACCTGGCCTAGACATGCACGCTAACTATGTTTGTAGGATCGACCAACTAAAGCATGCACAGATGAACGGGCAACCTGCCGTAGCAGAGTTGCACAGTCCACCGCTGGAGCAGCAGTCCTTCTCGGCAGAGTTGGACGCGTCTGGACGCAATAAGCCGAAATGATGGGCGATATGTATTTGAATTATCATCTTTAGCTCGTATGCAATGTTTGTTTGATACCAGTTGGATAGAGTAGTGCAATGCCCGAATAGGACTCGTGCAGACAGCGTGATAAAGCATGAAAAACCTCTAGCGCCGTTGGAAAGGCTGGATCATACGATGCAGGCTACCTCGAATAGAGAATGCAGAAGAGATCTATGAAGTGCAAGCTTATCGATAACATGAAGTATAGTCAAGCCTTTGTTCTACGTCCGACTCTCGCAACGACACTAGAGACTACACAAATAATACACGAACCAACTCGAGACTAGATGCGGTCTCGGAACTCACGGCAGCCAGAAGATCGGTCTAGCTGAGGATAAACCGTAGAGCAACGAAACCATCACGTACTGCATCTGCAATTGCCACACGATACCATTTCGGGCCTTTTGTGTAAAACCCTGCCAAGCGGCCCTCGTCTCGTCGAGTGATGTTGTGGCATTGTAAAACGTGGGCCGGCAACCAGCGGCTAGCGACATTGTGGTACCAGAGTTTATCGCAGGTAGATAGCAGAGGGTCCGCGGGTTAGGTAACTTTGAGGTTGGAGTTGGACGCGTCGCGCATAGTGGGTACTCGAGCGGGGATAGTTGTCAGTTGATCGGTCGTCTTGTGGGTGAACTCTGCCAGGCGCTGAATGCTTTGTGCGATGATGACTGGAACATGTATATTTCTTTGTCGAAATGACATCACGGTCAGCATGTAGTCAGGCTTGAATCATTTGAAGACTGGCGCAGTTTCGCAAGAGCAAAAATCTACACACTATCTAAGCTAGTGGAGCGGAAGCTAGCGATCGGTTGTCGTCTTCTGGAAATTTTGATTAGAGGATGTTCCCTCCATGTCTAGGGCTTAATGGCTGTTCATTGGCGGTCAGCCACTCCGCAGCGATGACGAGCATGTTGGCACGCAGGGCCGATGCGCCTACACGCAACCAGCCAGGAAATGCGGTGAGAATTACTAAGTCGTGCGCAGGACAGGAAGAAGCAGCCATGGGATGGTTTGCCGATGTTCAAGGGAATGCAAGGTTTGCCCGGTAGCCTACAGAAATCCCCGGACGTCACACGTGGTGTGGGCGCTGCCTGCTATCGTCGGAACGCCAGCCAAGACTCGCTCAAGGAAGAGCGGCGGCCCTACGCACTCGACGCCAGATGAAGCCTCGCCGATGGTTCCTCCCTTCCCCACGTTCCTGCCAAAAGTTCCGTGACCGTCCTCAGGCCTGACTATGATTTGCACCGCGGTTGCCCGATCTTGCCATCTTCCTCCACCCTAGGACCCCCAGCCCGGCACAACGACATGATCACTTCCTCACCCACAATCTCGCAACCGCCCTCGCCGAACACGACCTTCCACACGCCTAGCCACCGCCCGTACCATGCCTCGCGACGCACATCGGCTTCCTCCAGCGCCCACTCGCCCCGCTTTGCCGTGACCACGGTAGCCTCACGGCGATTCGACGCGCCGCCCACCCCAAAGCCCGCCTTCTCGGCGCCCTCGCCAGTGCCCACGTTTGCGCCCTCGCCCCAGAGTCGCAAGAGAGGATACGTCGACTCGGGCACCCAGTACTCGCCGTCTGGGTTTCCCCCGACTTACCGGCCGCAGCCCAGCAACCGCACCAGCGCCGACATCGCTCTCGATTCCTCCACCCTCGACCCGGACCCGGACCAGGACCACAAAACGGCCGACTCAACGTCTTCGAGCGCTCCTGCCATTGTGCCTACACCGCGGGGGGATACCTCCGCCGCGCCTGTCGTCACGGAGCCCCCCGAGCCCCAAGTGCGGGTAAGTCCGCAGCCTATCGCGCCCGCGAACAATGTGCAACCCCAGGGTCGCCGCATGTCGCACGAGAGCACGCATGCGGAGGTAGAACCAGCCGGGGTGCAGAAAGAGCAAAGCACTGTCTTGCAGGTTCCTGCCTCGCCAGCCAAGCGAGCGAGGCCCGAGGAACCTGGTGTCAAGATCATGCCCCTTCAGTATGAGACGTGCGACGTCAAAGACCTCGGTGTGCTCATATCCGACATGCTCATGGAGCTGGTGCGGCTCAACGACGGTTATCCGCTGCGCGACGGCACACTTACACGATTCCATTCCAGGTGAGTTCGTCCCAGACTGGCTGAAGCAGTGCTCGCTGACATTGATCCTCCAGAGCCCCGCCGGGCATTTCAGTACGAGACTATCTCTCCCGCCTCATAGTGCACGCTACCCTGTCTCCGCCTATTCTCCTCTCCATGGTCTTCTACGTCGACAAGCTGTGCGCCATGTACCCCGCCTTTACAATCAGCAGCCTCACCGTGCATCGATTCCTCATAACTGCTGCGACAGTCGCGGCTAAAGGCCTTAGCGACAGCTTTTGGACCAACAGCCTCTATGCAAGGGTCGGCGGCGTCAGTGTCCGTGAGTTGGCGCTACTCGAGCTGGAGTTTCTGCGGAGGCTCGAATGGCGAATCGTCCCAAAGCCGGAAGTACTCGTAGATTACTACAAAGGTCTGGTCGATCGTGGCGCAGGATACGTTATAGAGAAGGAACCGGAATCAGGACCGACGGCCAGCTCAAACCGCGTAACCACGCCTACGGGATCAGCGACAGGAATACACACCAATCAATCAGGCACATAATGACGGAAGCTCCTGAGCGCTGAGCAGTATCATGCCACGGTTTCAAGCCAGCTCATGGAACGCTTTCTAACACCGTTAGCGTCTCTACCCTAAGAGCTTTAGTCGCAATCATGAGTTCGCGAAGACGATGTTGTGGGTTATCTTATCTGTTCCCAATGTCAAGCCAAACCGTGGCCGCCCTTGTATGGAAGGCTGGGAAGACGGCTGGTTGGATGTTGATGAGCTGGCGAACATGACTCGGCAGGAGTTATCACCCACAGCCTGCCCTCCAACGAGGGATCTTATCGAGCTGCCGGAAGCACATCACTACATCATCTCAGGCTCGTGCCATCAGCGAGCACGCTCATAGGCATCTTTTTCGATGCCACCAGCACGGTTCGTCACAGTGACGCATCTCGTAGCTATCAAAAAGCAAAGGCATGCTTCAGAGAAACGGAAAAGCTAGGGATGAAGCAGAACATTGCCCATGCGTGACCGCTTGTTTAGTAGACGACGAGCGCAGGATGCACGAGGCGAGTGAGAAAGTTGAATAGCAAGTATTATTTGAAAAGTACCAGCAAAACTAAATCATCAAACCCTTTCAAAATGCACGCCACTTTCTTGTGAATGGTGTTCTGGCAGACGCATCACGGTCAAGCCGCTAAGAGCATGCATCGTGAGTAACGTGGACGAGTAGAATGCGCTGCTAGCATACCCCAGTCGTAAGACGCACGGGTGCCGCAGAGTAAGGCTAACACTCCACCCCTATGGCGTAGTTCTTCGTGCTATCGCGCTCCTTTGCTGCGACGACGGAGACACTTGCGAATGCCACGGAGCAGGGAGAGCCGGAGCATGCTACACGCGACCTTGATCAACGATGCCGGCTTAGGTAGTGGTGACCCTGACCCAAGAGTTGAACATGACCTGACTTGAAACCCTCCGTCCTTCATTCTCCACCCCCACTACACTCTCCACGCGTCTGTCTTTACGAGGTCACGTTAGAGCAATCGTGTGCCGGCGCTACCCCGAGCACCTCGCGATCCAGACGTGATCTCCACCCCGACCCGCGGCAGACGCGTCCTACTCCTCAGGCGGCGGCAGTAGCGCGACTATAGTACTATGAGGGTGAGTGTGTATATGTCACAAGAGCCCACGGACCCAATCGAGCGCTCTGTGTTCCTCGCCAGCTCTGGCTTTACTTCCCTGGCTTGTCTGAAACCTTCGCACGTGCTCAAGTTGCTCGTCGATAGTTCCGCCATGCTGCTTGATCACTCTGTAATTGACCATCCACTAACTGGCACCAGAGGTTCAGGTAATTCTCCAACACAGAGTGCTATGCGTAAGAGATGAACTCGGAATACACCCGCTGGGATGGTATCAAACACCAGTACGACAGTCCATGGGGCGCGCCTCGCCCCGAGGCACCTCCAGCGCCGTCTGCCCTCCCGTACGCGTTCCCCGAGCCCTTCCCGCAACTCACAAATGGGTTCCAGCAACTGCAGGTGGGAAAGCACCCAAGAACGCGAACGTCGCCCGTAGTCACGCGCACACGCATAACCAGACACGGCTCCGAGCCAAACCCCACAAGGCCACTGTCTAGCGGAGGAGACGCCCACATGGTCCCTTACCAGACGCTCGTTCCGCATCGTCGCTCCGAATCCTACTCCCAGCCCACCCCGCTCGAGGACTTCCGCAAGTCAAGACGATGGCCGCCGAAAGGATACACGTCGGAGGATGCGCTGGAGCCAGACCAGGCGGAGGAACTGATATGTGCTGGTGCGTCGTCGTTCAAGGGATATTGCGATGCGATAGCGAACGCACCAGCGGGCTACGATCGCTTCTATGCGGTCATGGAGGCTGAGCATCAGAGTCGGACGGACCGTGCATCTTTCCAGCAGGAGGCATACCGGGACATCTCGCTCAACATGACGGGTGCGTCTGACAGTCAGTTTCCGTGGCTGGCTCATGAGTACCCCTGCATGGCGTACGCGTTTGGCAAGAGTGCAGGTACCACAACTTTGAACAATTGGGTCAGCAAGTGGAGAACCAGTCAGCCTCCTACACAGTTTGCGAGCGATGTCAAGCCACGGAAGATCAGGCTTTTACAGATTCTGGACCGGTTACAGACCCTAGAGAGCGGCCTCAACGAAGATGTCAGTCCACAATCGTGCTCGGGGTGCTTTGGTTCGAATGATCCTAACTATTGGTTTCGCAGGATCCTGAGGACTTATATCGCTATCTATACGGTACACTGATCGAAGACCCGGAGCGATTTGACGAAGAACGCCGCCATGTTCGGATCGACCAGCAGATCACGGATCTCATCACAGTACTAAGCAACCCTAAATGGGTAGATTTCTCACACCCCAAGAATCAGGTTGTGGCGAAGTGGTTTGATTCTCCCGATCCGCAGAGGAAGCAAGACTTCTTCCACCAACTGCTACTGTCAGTGGAACTCTACCTTCGAATACACTCCAAGCACCATACGGACAAGTCTAAGCGGAAGCTCATCCTGCAGCTCCCAGCCATCATCACATGGGACCTAGCAGTGGCTCAACGGTGGCTCGAGAATATGGAGATCACGAAAACGCGTACATCGAACACCCAGAGCACTTTTAGCTTCGATTTGAGGAGTAAGAGCAGACAGATCGAAGCATTGAGGCTCTTTGCGGCAACGCTCAAGTGGCCGAACATGGATGAGGTTGAGTATGTCTTGGACGAGCAGGACCTGAAGGAGAAAGCGCTCGAGGATCGGTCCGCGGATGCCATGTCCTGGTTTTCGGGGATTATCTTGCCAGGTCGGACACTCCCATGGCTCATCATGAACAGCCTGATAGACTGTGACCGAGACACCGGGGATGCTCTTAAATACCTGACTCACGTGCATCCTGCATCCGGATTCCAATACCGAGCGAACACGTACTGGTCATCGCAGTCCATTGTTGGCAAAGTACTAGGGGCTGCACGCGGGGTGAAACAAATTGCCGGCTGGATTGGACCATGCATCTACACCCCAGATCTCAAGCGGACAGAGTGCGTGAAGGTTAGACAGCACGAATCCCCGGATCCCATGCTCGTTTCCATCGACGTAGAGTCTATGGATCAGCGCAGCAATCCCTTGGGCGCGCCAGACGACATGTATCCCGTGGACGACTACGAGGTTCCTATGCCGGACATCGAAGACGTCACAGACCTCATACGTATGGAGAAGCTTCGCTTCATCCCGGTCAAGGAGCGTCCAGAAGGAGCCAGACATGCTGCTGGTCCTCCAATACTGTTCGATGCTGGCATTTCATTTGCATGTGGTGGTGAGAGCTGGGTGATGAAGCTGCGATACAATGTCGACTTCATCAATGCCTTCCCCTGCCACCAGGGCCCTCATGGTATGGATTATTCCTGAAGAAACGCTTGTCATATGCTAACACTCATCAGTGCTTTTCTACGACTTTAGTTACAAAGCCATAAAGATTGACGACGGCCTCGTCGACATCCATGATTGGGGCACCCAGTCCGGTCGCATACCCCGTCCGACCTCGTCCAAATCCTCTCCTGGCAAGAAAGCCCTCGCACTCATGAACGAGAAGCAAAAGAGCGCGCACGAGCAAGTTACCAATGTCCTTGTTATAGAGGCTCTGGGCGTAAGCGACAACGAGGTTTTCGCCAGAGCTTGGTGCGCGCATCATGGACATAGTGCTATTGTGGCAAATATCAAGGAGACGTGCATGGCTTGTGCGATTCGGGAGGCGTATGCGGCATGTGTGGCTGTTGTCATACTTACCGAGGGGGGTGTCGTGAAGGAGAATGATACTGAGGTTTATGGATACGGATGAAGAGACGAATATTTTTGGGGTTATGCATTTGCATCTTTCTGGGTTTGCTTCGGCACCCTTTTGTATTGATGGATACACGATTCTCATTTGTCTAGGCGGCGGGACGGTTGGCATCGGGAAGGGATCTTGGGATGCGTGTCACGACTGTAACGGTACTCATGGGAGTTTGGGTCATGATCATGTAAACATGTTATGAATGTATGCATTTGCTCTGTTTGGACATGAAGACCTTGGAACGACAACGCATGAAGGGTCGATCACGTGGCGATAACCAAACTGTTATCGCGCGACTCTGACGTTTGCGCCAACGCGATGAAGCGCGGGCGGCTTTGTGCATCATCAAAGTTCCCTCGCGACCACTCGGCGAAGCATGACTTACCTTGCAAACTTCTCATCGCGACTGACGACTATTTTGAATTAGCGCTTACTTGCCGCATGGACAGTGATACAATTCTCTACTGCGCCTTCCTACGATTCTCCAACCTCTCGAGCCGCAGTTTCCCTGGGACGCTTCCATTGCGCCGTTCGTCATTGCCACACGCTTGTGCGCCCAGCACTGAACCTCTTCGCATGAGGCTGCACGACGACCGTTAATCTGCGCCAGTCGGTTGTAGCACACGCCCATTACCGAATACCCCCTCGCTTTCCGTCTACGCCATGGGCCGGTCAACAATTCCTCCAGCGCTCAGCGAGCTCGCGAATCCGAGCACGCCCGAGGCACAGCTCGCCGCGCTCCAGAATCTGAAGAACGAGATTGTCGGACATGAGCAGAGGAAGGAACTGGCAGTGACACATGGTGTTGTGAAACCACTGGCGGGCTTGCTACGGGCGGAAGCTAGGAAGGGTGGGAAGAGGAGGAGAAACGTCACCAATGGACACAGCTCTGGGCTCTTCAATGAGTCCAGAAAGAGCGTCGAGGAATGGACGACCGAGGACGAGCTAAGGTTCCAGGCCACGCTCGTCGCCGGTAGCCTTGCGAATGGTGAGCGCGCATCGTGAACCGATACTGCTGTGAAGGAACATGTTGGCTGACTTTTGAAACATACAGGCGGACCAGCGTTCGTCGCTCCGCTTCTGGCAGGTCACGTACTACCTCCCCTACTTGAAGCGCTACGACCCAGCGAGACGCCTTCGAAACTCGTTACCACGACCC
Source organism: Alternaria ventricosa (assembly GCF_023758065.1). Taxonomy (NCBI): domain Eukaryota; kingdom Fungi; phylum Ascomycota; class Dothideomycetes; order Pleosporales; family Pleosporaceae; genus Alternaria; species Alternaria ventricosa. Next base: position 1,484,972 of record NW_026055685.1, on the reverse strand, counting down.
TCAAAACCCTCAACCAGATCGTCGATGCGGTCAACCAAGAAAAGCCCTGGCTCGACCATTCCGAATCGTCCTTCCGATTGTCTCTCGCCTTTACCGTCAACGAATCGATATACACGAGGCCTGTTATTGACAGCTTGGCCGAGATACTGGCGCAACCGACAGGCACGATGAAGGCCTACCAACAGATTGACTCGACGATCCGGCTCATCACGAAGACGTGCGTAGAAGACAGCCAGAAGAAGATGCTAGTAGATGCGGGAGTACTGGATCTCCTAGCTGACAAGCTTGCTGCTGTCGCTGCCATGGACGATCGTATTCCCGCAACCGAGCGGAGGCAATCCAATGGTCAGGCAACGACGACAGGAGGTGACGGCTTGAACAGTGTTCAAAAATCGGCTTTGACGCCCACAGATCGGATTCGTTTGTCAGATATCATGGAAGCAATCTCGGTCATCATTAGGGACTCGCATTACTATACCGCACGCTTCCTGTATTCACACTCAATACAGCAGCTTTTTGGGTCGCCAAAGGAGCGGAATGTATCAGATGGAAGTACACAGGCGGCATCGTGGGATAAGCTAATACCACGGGTACAGACGATGGCGAGCAAATCAGATCCGTACATCAAACAATGGCCGGCGCTTGGTGCCTACGGCTCTGTCACCGGGGACAACTATTCTCGACTACCGAGTATGGACTCGCTGCAGCAGAACTCAAGCCGGAGTGTGATCACTGACGAATCCGAGTCGCCGCTCTTCATATGGCTTATATACGTCGCCCGCCGCGGTGAAGGTCGAGAACGTCTATCTGCCTGTGGGATGCTAGCACTGCTGAAGAAATTCGGTGAGCGTTGGCCTTTGAACGATCCTTCCAAGACATCACGAGAGCGCCACTTCTCGTACCTCATCATCCCTCTCGTTGAGAAGATGATCGAAGATTCAAGTCCGACATCAGAGCAAGCGAAAAGAGCTAACACTCTAAGCCCTGCTTCAAGAGATGAGATGCGATTCGTGCTGGAACGCTCACCAGTTGTGCTTGCTGAGCTGATTGCGGGAAATAAGACTCTCCAAACAGCGGCCGTTCACAACCGAACTCTACCGACCCTCATTCAAATCCTCAAGAAGTCGTTTGATGTGCCGGCTACGTCTTCAAAACCTCTCTGGCAACCACGATCGTCATCTCACGAAGTTAAAGACCCAAATATTGATCCTGCATCTTCCACACTTGGCAGGCCTGGACTAAGCGCCGATGTATTGCACGCATTCAGGTATCGAGAGAGTGTGTTACTGGCTCTGGCGGCAATAGCAGGAGACCAAGATGCGTTGAGAAAGATGGTTATTGAGATGGGCGCTGCAACGCACATCATCGAAGCCCTGGTTCCTTACCGTGAAAGCAACGAGCAAGGCGCGTCCTCTTCAGCGAAGGATGGCAATCCAGATTCGGTGCTCATTGCTGCATGTAAAGTCATACGGTCGCTCTCCAGGTCTGTCAGTGTGCTGCGGACCAGCTTGATCGACCACGGAGTTGCACAGCCGATCTTCGAGCTCTTGACGCATCCGAACGTCAAGGTGCAGATTGCTGCTACGGAGGTCATCACCAACTTGGTACTTGATGTGTCACCTATGCGTACTGTAAGTACAATGCTCGTTGTGTCCTGTTTTCATGCTAATATATCTGCTAGGAGATCGTCGAGTCTGGAGTACTGGGAACGCTCTGCGAACAATGTAGATCAGCAAACTTCGACCTTCGTTTCGGCAGCCTTTGGGCGCTCAAGCACTTGTGCCTAGGCTTACCACATGCCATGAAGATACAATGTCTTGAGGAGCTCGGTGTTGGCTGGCTCGTACAAGTACTCAATGGAGAGCCATCCAAGCCAGCTATGGGTACACCTAACGCAGCAGGAGAGCAAGTCGATATTCTCAATGCGGTTGACGAGCCCCATATGGATGTGGACGAAGAGCCGTCATCCGAAGAGGATGACGACGCCATGACCGAAAGTATACCGTCTATGCGACGGCATCAACGTCCTGGTTCACGGTACACAAGTGCAACTAATATTCGAGATCGGTTACAACAGATCAAAAACGACGAGCAAGACAACCGGCTCAACGGCGAGCGCGACGATATCCGTATACAAGAACAAGCGTTGGACTTCATCCGGAACTTTGTTTCAGAAGACAAAGCTTCCGGTGAGATGATTGACCACCTGCTCAAGACCTTTGGACACACTCGGTTCTTCGAAATTCTCGATGCTAAAATCCGGCCAAAGACGATGTCACAAACTCAGCCCAGTGCTACAGCCCCAAGCTACTGGCCAAGCACCAGCCACCGCACGCCTTTTTCATCTTCCACGAACAACCCGGCTCAGCCAAATTGGGCTACCTATCCTGCCCCTGAACTCATCCTTGCCGCAGTATACATTCTCGTACATCTCGCTAATGGCCGACCTCAACATCGCTCTCTTCTCATCTCGCAGACCACTCTCATGCAGCATGTTCTTCAGCTTTTCACTCACCCTCGTCGCGACATCCGCGTCGCATTGTCCTGGATGCTGCATAATCTGGTGTGGATAGAAGATCATACCGATGAAGCCGCTACGCGTGAACGTGCCATCACCCTTCGCCAACTGGGCTTCGAGGAAGGCGCTAAGCAGCTGGGTCGCGATGCGGACAACGACGTACAGCAACGTGCAATAGTAAGTATTGAGCAGTTCGACAAGCTACTCAACGGTGGTAGTGGTAATCGTCGGAGCGGTGGCTTTGGTAGCCCTGGTGGTTTTGGTGGCGGAGACAGCGGTAGTGGCCTCCTGGGTGGGCGTTTGAGCGGCGGGATGCATGGCTGGAGACACGACAGGGGTTAATGCTGAGAGAAGTCAGGTGTACTTCATACACGTATATTGAGGACGCCCTCAAAAATCATCAATGATCTTGCCGACTACATGTCGTCTTCCGAATCTTCCAATGCCTGTGACCTTCGGTGTGCATCAAACTCCGAGCCCGCGCTAGTGTACTGTAATGCCCCGACTTCGCGTCATCATCGCGGAACGCTTTCCGAAACGCCCATACATTTTCCCCATCGCCCCCAAGAATCTCGCACGCCAACTTCGCAACATGTCCTTCACCCGAATCTCTCGGGCTGCTATACCACGCGCATTTCGCTCTTTCTCCACGACCCGGACGCGCTTCCAGACCGCGATACCCTACACGCAATCATGTCCGTCACCGAGCTGCGAGTGCGCGGCAATGCCTCCCGATCTAGACATTGATCGCAAGACACCCTTGTTGAACACTATGGCGGCGTACTCTGAACAGGTTATATTCTGTACCGGGAAGGATGACTGGGTCAGCAATATCGAGCAGGAAGAGGGCGAAACCGGGGAGTTTGTAAAAGGGCTCAAAGGCGTGATTGGAAAAGGCGGTCCTGGGTTTGATGTAGGTCTGTTTCCCAGTGTGATCATTCATGATACATAGAGAGCTGACGCGTTTCCGCATCATATAGCCATTCACGAACGTTCTCATCACTGCTTCCTCATTGCCGAAGAGTGATACGCCAGGCGCAACAACGGCATTGCTATTCCCGAGCTTCAAACGCATACCGGATATCCCTCATACCCCCGAAGCCTTCTCGAACTTCGCGACCGCATACCTAAAGGCTCGGAATCTCCATTCAATGCACGATGGTCTCTCAGCCGAGCAAAAATCCCATCTCCTTCGCGACGAGTCAAAAGCGACCGAACTGCCAAAGGCGGAAAACATCACCAAACCCACGATCTTGATATGCGGCCACGGCGGCCGTGATCAGCGCTGCGGCATTCTCGGGCCATTGCTACAATCCTCGTTCCGGTCTGAGTTTCAGCGGAGGGGTATAGAAGCAGGTGTAGGGTTGATAAGTCATATTGGTGGGCACAAGTATGCTGGCAATGTCATTATGTATCTACCTCCCAATATGGAAGGTAATGCATTGAAGGGCTCGGGTATCTGGTATGGGCGTATAGGACCTGAGAATGTTGAGGGTGTGGTTGAAGAGACGGTGGTTAGAGGACGCGTCATTACAGAGCTGCTGAGAGGGGGTGTGATGCAGGGTGGAGGAAATATTGGGAGGATGATCGAGGCACAGTTGAGGAAGGAGAGTGGGGAAGAGGATAGTGGCACGCTGAGATTGAAGGCTAGGGCGAGAGGCTGATTGTAGGCTTAATATTATTGACGTTGAGATCGATCAATTGATCTGTTGCGATCCTTTTAGAATTGGTCTGCGGATGAGGGGTGGCTGGCAAGCGCATCGATGCTGGTCAGTGCGTTGATCATAACCTCTCAATTCCGATGTGCCTCACTTTACCTTCTCATCCACCTTCAACCTTCAATCATGGCTACTCAAAATATCTACCTCCACATCAATTACCGGGGGAGTGAAGGTGTCATGAACATTCCCTCCTGGGACGGCGCTGCGAGCGTGCCCACCAATCTATTGGGGGCACCATTGGAGGTTCGAGAGACGCCCGAATACAAAGCTCAGCTTCGTTCCACACTCTTGGACATCGAATCCAAGCATCGGCCCCAATGTAAACAGACAGTTTCCAGACATCCATGTATGTTTTGCGGCTCGAAGGCTGCCGATTTGCTTTTCAGGTCGGAGTGCCTGCTACATCTCGACTCTCCGCGAATCAGGACAAACGTTTATGCCACTTGCGGGAGCCGGTCCTGTAAGACAAAAGCGACCGCAGCGCATGAAGCGATGATGGAAATGACCACATCTCATCTCCAAAGCCAAATATCTAATGGAACTCCCTGCCACTGCGGGCGGAAGGACGGAGCAATGAGATGTGCCAGATGTAGGGTGACGAGATATTGCAGTAGAGAGCACCAAAAGGCTGATTGGAAGAAACATAAGCGTATCTGCGAAGACCTGAAGTTCGCGAAAGAGTACCTGGAGGAAACCTGCCAGGCTTGGAAGCTCCTTGACGAGGAAGAAGACGGAACATCAAGCACCCTGACATCCACCTCCAACACGGCTTCAAGGCAGCAAAAGAATAAGGAATCTGAATCGAGTAAGGGAAAGCAGCAATGTGGGACCGGTCAGCCAAGTAACAGCGCCTCGTCGAGCAAGCAGAGCCAGGGAAAAGACAAGGCAAAGAGCACAGCACAACCCAAACCAGAAATGCGCACCGTACGTATGCACTGCACGCCTCTAAGCTTCCAAGAAGTAAAGCCCTGGGACTTTTACTGCGAGATCCCCGCATCTCTCATTATTCATCCAGACATGTACTCGAGCCCGCCCCCAGGATACGAGCGCGAGTTCGGAGAAGCCATGCCTCCAATCATTGCAGAACACCAGAACGAGTTCAACACAAGGAGTGGCCCGAAATGTTTAGTCTGCAAAAAAGCCCCGACAAGATACGGAAAGACTTTCTGCGTCTCTCAACTCAACACGCCGGAACCGTTTGTTGTCATTGGCATCGTGCCAACTTGTGGTACAAAGAAATGTGTAGAAGGGGCTAGCGCGCTTATGGATGTCTTCAGAGCGGATCAAATGAAGTACGACGCAGAGCACGCCTGCAAGATGTGTGGCAAGTTCGAGGGGTCAAGGCCATGTTCGAAGTGTGCGATTAAGTGGGCGATGTATTGCAGTGCTGAGCACGAAGAGCAGGACTGGCCGAATCACCAAATTTTCTGTAATCCCTCCAGTACTGCGCACGCCTGCAAGGTGTGTGGCAAGTCCGAAGGGTTAAAGCCATGTTCCACGTGTAAGTCGGCAAGGTACTGTAGCGTTGAGCATCAGAAGCGGGACTGGCCGATTCACAAGGGTATCTGTAAGGCCTTGAAGAGTATTCATGATCTTGCGGAGGAGACAGGACATTTGGGATTGGAATGAGGAACGTTCATATTGTCATCACGTTCAGAATGCAAAATCAGCAACTACATGTATACCCCTCGGTCCCCAATGCTCAAGCAGATCGGAAGTGTGTACCGATGTTGAATCTGCCAGCCTCCTCGTACGCCGATCGAACTGCCGCTCCCTCGCCCTCTATCTCCTCCAGGGCCTGCTGTGCCGCCTCCGCCAGACCACCCGCGAACATCTGCGTAGCCGCTATCTCCTCTGGTAGCTGGGCGTACGCCTGGTCGGCGGTGCCTGTGATCATCCGCGCCATCGCGGTCTTGCAGTCGCCGCTCGTCATTTCACCCGGGTATTCTCCTCGCTCACGCCTAGCCTCCACGGCTGCGACCAGATACCCCATCGCGACCTGGTATCTGCCAACACTGTGGCCGCTCAGCTTGCGCACGTCACCGGCAAAGCGTGCAGGCCAATCGCACGGAGCGACCAAATTGCCTTCACCGTCGCGAGGCGCAATCCAGGCAGGCATGATCTCGCTGTCGTCACCCAACTCCCAATGCTTGCGAATGGCCTCGAGGCACTGCTGCACCTTCTTGTAGCCGCCAGAAGCCTCAGCGCCGGGACCTTGTTGACGCCCACCAATGGTGGCTTCGATGCGGTATGTCGGGCCCTCGACAAGGTGGTGGTAGTCCAGACGGACCTTCTCATCGCGCTCAGGATGCCAGATGATGATGGCTTGAGTGGGTTCAAGAACCCCGGAAAAGGTGGTGCGGAGCGCGTTGTAGACCTCATCGCCCTGTCTCAGGCTTGAGGAGACTTGTCCCCAGTAGATGTTGTCGCCAAAGCGCATCATGATGAATTTTGTGCGCTCGGCGGGGGTGTTGTATGCGTATTGCATTGTGATGGTTGTTGTGATGATGTGTAGGAAGTGTGTTGTAGTAGGTAAGTAGTGAGATGATGAGGTAGAAGGATTGGAGAGAGGAAATTGAAGGCAGCAAAAGATAGCTTTTATATCCCAGTACGAAGTGCAGAAATCAAAAACAAGCCTTCACCGCGGATATTTCCTCAGTCACTGTCACTTTGCGTCGCACGCGTTCTCAAACGTGTCTTCACCTTCACTTTATGTGCTTCGCAGCCACAGCGCCCGGGCAAAAAGAAACTATACACTTCCTACATTCAAGGCTGTCACAAGCCGAGTTCGAACAATCGGCAAAAATATAACAATACTTCGGAAGGATGTTATGGCATGTTTCAAGACGTAAAGACGCGTATCACTCCACTCGAACCTGCAGGTCTTTGCTATATGAGAATTAGCTGAATTAATCACAATATATAGAGCAGTCAAATTGAGTTCTATACAGATCTGAATTCGCAGTGTTGTGTTGTGGGGGAGCGCGTGGTGAGAGCAAACGCGCAAACGCTCGTTGCCATGGCGTCGCGGTGAGAGCGCGCGCACACCATCAGACGGTGCAAGGACACAATGAATTTTGTCTCTTGACTGCAACATACATCGTCCCGTCTTGTTGCGCGGTACCCAGCAAAATCCATGCCTGTAGGTATTCGCGATTTGCCCCGATGGTAGACTCACTGGACATAAGATCACGTATCCAGCAACTCAGGAAGTCAACAACAGCTTGACCACAACAAGTTCTTTTGCATTCATCAAGCTAGACGATTAAGAACAGCATATTATGACGAGCTTCATTGTATTCGGCAACCCTTGATACTGGTAGAGGGCTGTACCAGACTTGGACACCTTTTCGGTGACACCCACTGGCTTATATATTCATCTTAATGTATTCGGCACCCCAGTAGAAGAATCACAGCTTGCGGACAGGCTCCCTCGTATTAGCAACCCAAAGGACGAATCATGGCTTACACGTAACACGCTCCTTCGTGTTCGGCAAATTCATGAGATGTGAGATTGTTACCATACATACATTCATCTACCCTTTTCCACCTTAGGCTTCTTCGGCCCAACAAAATTACACAGTGCACCACCATTAACAGCAATGACCTTCCATCCCGCCGGAACGGCACCAAACTCTTTGCTTTCTTCATCCGTCGCACTCAATTTCCATATCTTACCTGTCTGTCTATCAAACCACTCCCTCCCCTCTGGAGTCTGTACCAGCTCACCAAGCACGAACTTGGTTACAGCTTGACTGTCTTTGGGATTGACCGAATCGGGGAGCTTTTGGATATCCACGTCGAACTTGCGTTTGCCGTCGATTTGGACAACGCATTTGCGCGTTGTGGTGAGGAGCGGTATGATGGCGAGATCTGCGGTTGGGAAGCCTGTCGCGAAGACTGTTGAGATACTGCTGTCGTTCGTCTGAGTTGCAGTGCATGTGTTCAGTTGGTGCCAGGCTTCCTCGGCGACACCAGGAGCGATTGGGGCGAGCATGCGAACGAGGTGGGCCATGGAGTACCACTTGAGAGCTGGTGTGACGGGAGACGCATGTGGTGTGTCCCAGATAGTATTTGTCAGCGTCATGAGATCGCTGACGATGGTGTTGAGAGAATATGTTTGCGAGTACGATTCCGTGACACTGGCAATGGTCTGCTGCGTCTTAATCCAAAGCTGAGCCTCATCTGGTTTGAGGGTAGACACCAAGTCTTCGCGTGTGATGCGTTCAGATTCGCCGCTTGTCGAAGCATCTTGTAGGATACTGAGGAGCTTCTTATCAACCTGTGCGGGTATAATGAACTTCTCCATCATATCATCAGGTACCCATGGTGCGGTCGACAGCTTGATGACTCGGTGTAACCATCGTTGTACGCCAGTGATCTTTTTCTCATCCCACTCAAGCACATCGCTGACAGGTGCTTGGAAAAGCATATGCGCACGCGTGGCGTCTGCGCCGTACTTGGCAATCGTAGCACCTGGATCCACACCATTGTACTTGCTCTTCGACATCTTCTCGAAACTAACGTTCGGAGTACCTCCACTGGCCTTGATGGTAGGCTTGGAAGGATTGGTCAAGTCGACTTCATCGGGGCGTAGGAAGCGACCATTTTCGGGGTCTGTAAACGTCTCTCCGTGTACCATACCTTGCGTGATGAGACGCGAGAAAGGCTCACCATTCGTTAGATAACCCTTTGGCCATGTTGGAGTGGTTGCCAAAAACTTGGAGATGAAGCGCGCGTATAAAAGATGGAGAATCGCGTGTTCTACGCCGCCGACATAGAGGTCCACTGGCATGCCAGTATTAGTCTTTGTCGGGTCGACCAAGGCGTGCTCGTTCTTCGGATCTAGGAACCTGAAGAAGTACCACGACGAGTCCATGAAGGTATCCATAGTATCAGTCTCGCGCTCAGCAGCCGAGCCGCACTTCGGACAAGAGGTCTTCTTCCAGTTCTCATCTTCTGCTAACGGGTTACCTTTGCGGCCCTCGAAGAAGCTGTCGGGTAGGTTCGGTAGCTCGACAGGAAGGTCTTCCTCAGGCACAGGAACAGCACCACAAGATTTGCAGTGGATAATTGGAATAGGCGCACCCCAATAGCGCTGCCGACTTATCAGCCAATCACGGAGTCGCCAGTTTGCTTTCTTCTCAGCCGGCTTTCCAGTTTCGAGAATCGCTTGTACAACCGCATTCGCGGCTTGCTTTGAGGTCATGCCCCCGAAACGATCTATGTCTGCAGCAACGAAGCCTTTTTCGGTCATAGGGACGTCCTCCCCACTGCGCGGTACAAGCGGCAAAGGTAGTGAGCCTTTCTTGGCAGACACGACGACTCTGACTGGCTCATCACCAACGTTCTTTCGCCAGAATGCATGGTCCCGAGTGTCGTGGCCTGGAACACCCATTACAGCACCAGAGCCATAGTCGTCCAAAACGTATGGAGCCACATATACAGGTACGGAGGGTCCTGTAGAGCCTTGTACGTGGGCGAGTGGGTTGCGCGCTACGATCTTCCGTAGCTTGAACCCCTCCTTGGTGTCCGAGGGAAGCTCCTTTGCTCGCTCCATAAAGGCGCGGAGCTCTGCATCCTCGATGGCTAACTGCTGGACAATCGGGTGACGCAAAGAAAGAGCGATATACTGTACTCCAAACAGCGTGTCAGCTCTGGTAGTAAAGACGTCGACAGGCTCAAAGCGCATTTCACTATCGGTCGAGACGATATCGAACCAAAGTTGCGCGCCTTCGGACTTGCCAATCCAGTTCCTCTGCATGGCAAGAACCTTCTCAGGCCACCTGCCGTCTCGTGCAAGAGCGTCCAGGTCCTTTAGCAAGGGTTCCTGGAACTCCTTGATTTTCAGAAACCATTGCTTCAGCATCACCTTCTCGACCTTTGCACCAGAACGCCAGGAGCAGCCATTGGCATCTACTTGTTCGTTTGCGAGGACGGTTTTATCGACAGGATCGTAGTTCACGAGAGATTTGGCTTGGTAGGCTAGGCCGCGCTCATGGAGCATGAGGAAGATGCGCTGGGTGTGCTTGTAGAAATGGGGATCGCACGTTCGTATTTCCTACATACAGAGATCAGCCCATGCCTAAACATTCTGAGCGGTTTCAATACAGCGTCCCAGTCCCAGCGTCCACCCATTTCCTTCATCTGACTCTTCATAGTCTCGATGTTCTGTAGCGTCCACTTCTCCGGGTGTACCCCTCGCTCGATGGCTGCGTTCTCAGCCGGTAGACCAAATGCATCCCAGCCTATGGGATGTAGGACCTTGTAGCCCTGCATGTGCTTGTATCTGGAGAGAACATCGGATATCGTGTATACCCGCAGGTGGCCTAGATGGAGGGTGCCGGAGGGGTATGGGAACATGGGCAGCACATATGCACTTCCCCTGTCGGAATTCCGTAGATCGTGCCATTGGGCAGATAGCTGGTCCCAATGGGGTTGCCATTTCGCAGTGAGCGATTCGACCTTGATTCCCTCAGCTCTTGACTTTCTCTCCAGCGTACTCGCCCATCGTAGGGCTATGCGTGGTCGGAGGACTGGGAGGCGTGGAGAACGCCGCCAGCCTACGGACTGCAGACTGAGACGACGCATCACCTGGGCGTATGCGCATGGCGTGGACGTGTCGTATTCATGGTCTGGAGGATGCGCGGATCTACGCCAAGCATCCAGTCCTGAACGACTCCCACATTTTTTGGATGCAGCCCTAGCGCGAAAACGGGAGCTAGCCCCATGACGGCATAGGAGCCCGTCGGTTTCAACAGCGCATGCAAGCTGCACCACTCATACACGGCAGCGGTGAATGCTTGAAAGGGGTGCTGGATACTGCCCCTACACACTGTCTCGTGCTTCATATCATAATTACCGTCCATGGCTAGCAGATAGGGTTGCGCGCATCACTCCCACATTCCCTCCGCATCATGGCCGCCGGCCGCTACTCCAACCTCCCACCGCCGACTCGCGATTCCCTCGAACTGGCCTCGCTGGCCTCGTCGTCGCACCCTTCACGGCGGACTTCCGAAGAGTCCTCGGTCTCAGGCGCGCCTTCCTCGCGTAGACTGTCATTCGATGATGAAGACCCTCTGTCGGAACTGAATCCGGCTGGTCACGATCCGAACAGACCACGGCACAATCGCTCGTACAGCGTGTCCTCCGCCTTCGATTTCGCACCGAACCTGTTCCCTCTCTCTAGTACCGCACAGGGATACACGGCACTGGGCGCGCCCTCCAATCCAGCCTTAGACCCGTCGAATGCGCTTAACGGCGGCTCATTGGAGAAGAACAAGAGCTTGACATACCTCAATGGGCTGTCATTAGTAGTCGGGCTTATAATAGGGAGTGGCATCTTTTCCTCGCCATCTCAGGTTAATAAGAATGCTGGGTCGCCAGGCGCGTCTCTCATAGTCTGGGTAGTTGCTGGAATACTGGCATGGACGGGTGCCGCAAGTTATGCCGAGCTCGGAGGCGCCATACCACTGAACGGCGGAGCACAAGTCTATCTGTCCAAGATATTTGGAGAGTGGGCGGGATTCCTGTTCACATGGTGCGCAGTCGTGGTGCTGAAACCGGGCTCGGCAGCCATTATCGCCATAATATTTGGAGAATACCTGGTGCGCGCTATTATTGGTGCCGAAGCTGTGGACGCAAGCACATGGTTGAACAAGGGCGTGGCTTTGGTGGGACTTGTGGCTGTCACGCTACTCAACTGCGTGTCCACAAAGCTGGGCACACGGAGCGCCGACGTCTTCATGTTCCTGAAGTTCTTTGCACTTACAGGAGTCACGGTCATCGGCATCGTAGTTGCGGTAACCGGACTTTCGTACAAGGGCGACGCGAATGAGGACTGGAAGAATCGCGGCTGGTTCGATGACACCAGCGAAAACGTTAGCAACTGGGCCGTGGCACTCTACGCCGGGCTCTGGGCCTTCGACGGTTGGGACAATGTACGTCAAACGATTCGAAACTCTGCCCACTCCTACTAACGACACTAGGTAAACTACGTCACCGCCGAGTTCAAGAACCCAACCCGCGACCTTCCCCGCGTCATCCACACTTCGCTCCCGCTCGTCATACTGTGCTACATCTTAGCCAATATATCCTACTTCCTCGTCCTCCCGACCTCTGTCATTGAATCGTCCAACACCGTCGCCGTAGCCTTCGGGTCGCAGGTCTTCGGTCCAGTCGGCTCGCTCATACTCGCGCTATTCGTCTCGGGATCATGTTTCGGCGCACTCAACGCGACGACCTTTACATCCGGCCGCCTAGTGTACGCCGCCGGCAAAGAGGGCTATCTTCCCGCGCTGTTCGGAAACATCGGCCTAGGAAAGAACCACCGAGCAATCCGCTTGCACAGCATGAACGCAACGCAAGGGAAGAGCAAGATACCAAAGAAGCTAGTAGCCTGGTTTGCGGATGCCGACGCAGGCTTCTTCTTCACGCCCATATCCGCCATGGTGCTCAACGCCCTTCTCACAGCCATCTACATCGTCGTCGGCTCCTTCGACACCCTCGTCACTTTTTACGGCGTAGCAGGATACGCCTTCTATTTCCAAACCGTACTCGGCCTGATCATCCTACGCGTCCGCGAGCCCGATCTAGAGCGACCATACAAGACATGGATTACCACACCCATCATTTTCTGCTGCGTCAGTCTCTTCTTGCTGAGCAGAGCCGTATTCGCAGAGCCATTACAGACTTTACTCGTTGTAGCCTTCATGGTAGTAGGCCTAGTGATTTGGTTCGCGTGGGTGGGGAGACGAAGAGGGAAAGAGCAGAACAAGTTCCGTATGCCCGAAGAAGGCAACGAGAAGGTGGGTTGGAAGTTCTGGCAACGCTGGAGGCGATGAAAGGGAGAGCTACCGCAATTCTGTTGTATACTAAGCGTCATGGTTGTATAAGATTACGTAGAAATGAAGAAATGATCTCAACGTGTACGTGTTCTGTTCCGCTGTCGTCATCATCTGCGTCTTACCCTCCTCCGGCCTTCACATATCTCGTTACGAGGCATGATGAAATGTCGGCTTCGATTGGCCCGGTCCACAATGGTAGACTGGCAAGTCAAGACCCTAGCATCGTTCGTCTCAAGTCTGGTATTCCAAATCACATCCTGGTCCTCTCGAAGGCCAGCTAAGCCGGAATCCGGGTGGAAACTTCAAGCGTAGATCTATTGTTTTCCATTCGCCTCCTGTTTCGAGCGGAACGCATGATAGTGTGATTGGCACGTGGTCGGAAAGAGTGGCCGTGAACGGGTTACCCCAGAGATACTTACTGGGGGATTTTGAAAGTACCGGCAGGATGTAGGGTCGTATATACCTTGGACACATCGGGGCAAAGCAAGTTCTGCGACGATTTATCATCAAGCAGAATGGAAAGACAATGTGGAGAAGGTTTTTATTTGTTTATATTTCTGCTCCTTTCAATCTGATCAAAGAGACTAACAGAGAACCGGGCTATACTACTCAAAGGCTCAATACCTTCTATCTCCTCGGGCTATTAACAAGTGCTCATGGGAGAGCCAACGGGGTGTGCTAAGCGAGACGTGAAGAAAGATAACGGAGGAAAGACAAGGGGGGAAGAGAGACGAAGAGGAAGAGGAAGAGATGGAAAAGGTGGTGGGTTGGGGTATAAAGAGCGGACGTGCCGTGCTCATTTCCGTAGCAGGGTGCGCAGCACCGGTGGTTCGTGAATGAATGTTCGTATCGTAAGCGACGTGACGGAAGGGAAGGTCGAGAGTCAAGACCTGGCCTAACCTGACCGGAAAGGGTCTGAAGTTCCCATGAACCTTCATGCGACAAAGGGCAAGCTGGGGTTGGGGCTAAAACCAGGGACAATGTGCCGAGACGCTGTGTCGCAGGAGGTGTTGTGCAAAACATGAAACCGAAACCGTAACGCCTATGTGGGTATGTTGCCCAGACGCGAACAGAACCACCCAGAGTCGCGAGAGCAAAGGAAACAAGAAATTTAGAAACTCGCGTCTTCCCAGTTAATCGTACAGGCGGCTCGTTGCCGATTCCGGTCTAGCAGTAAGAAAGAAAATAGGGTTGGGAAAGGTACCCTCGCGCGTTTCGTGTAGCCTCAGGCTCCGCTTAGATCCAGCCGTTGCGTGGCGGGTTCCGTTGCATCGTGCCTGCACCAAGTGGAATTCGGGCTGTGGGTGACGGTGCGGCGTGGCCACTGTTCGATCGCGTGAGGTTGTTGACTGACGCAGGTGTGCCTGGCTGCGATGCTGTTGTGGGTGAAGCGGTCGATGTAACGGGGGTAACAGGGTTCATCCGCAGTCCGCTGATACAGGCTGGCTCAGGGACGGCAGGCTTTGCAGGGGTAGCGGAGGGTTGAGGGGAGGCTGGCGACTTCGGGGGTGGGGAGGGTAACACCTTCTCGCGTTGGGCCTGGAGGTAAGCGCTGGATTGACCTGCCGGTGTGATGGGGAAGGGTGGAGTCCGCGCTGGGCTGTTCGCTCTGGGTCGTGTTGGCGAGTCACCACGCGGAGGCGGCGGGGAGAATTTGCTAGAGCTAAGCATCTCTTGCGATGGCGATGTGCTGGTCGTAGAAGGCTTCTGGATCGGAAGAGCCAACGAAGCTTCGCTGCTGTCGGTGGCACCTCGCTTCAACGGAGGGGTATCTCGTTCAATCCGTGTGCACTTAGCTGCTGCAAGCGTGGCAGGCGCAACTGAAAAGCGGAGACCAATTTGGACGGTTGCACTGCTGTCAGTACTTTGCATGCGTTGGTGCCGTTCTGCAAAGGGTAGTTTAGGCTTGCTCAGAAAGTCCCAAGCGTCGCCGACATTGGTGACCGAGCCGCGTCGAGTGAATCGTCGCAGGGCAAGTTTGGAGACAGAGGAAGCATCTGAAGTAGCCTTTGGATCGTAAACGGTTGGTGGAAGACGAGGTACCTCCTCAGCGCGTGTGGGGAACAAGGAGTAGCTTTGGCTTTGCTTGCGCTCATGTTTCGTAGTTTCGTCGTCGAGAGCAGGTGGAAGAGGCCACTTTGTGGGATCGATAGGGCTTCCAGGTTTAGTCGATGCCGGTGTCAAAGCCCGCTCTGGTCGTTCAAAGTACTGGGGATCAAAGTCACCACGGTTCTTTTCTGGTCCGACATCGATCAGACCCTGTTGGCTGTGTAAACGTTGAGTCGTCTGCAATGCCATTGGGCCACTGATCTGCATCTCCAAATCGCTTGGGCCGAAGAAACGGATCTTTGGCCGTTGTTGTTTCGCGGGCGCCTTGAGTTCTTCGATGGGACGGATGACCATTCGTGTCGCGTTCGTGCGAAGGAAGAGGTGGAAGAACGTGATGACCATTCCCGACGAGAACAGCGAGATTTCAGCGACTCGAGAAGCGGCTAGTGCTTCCATGAACTCTCGGCGAAGAGACTGTACTTCCACTGGGATGACAAGAGTCTACAATGATTAGCTAGGAGGACTAGAAATCTCATGTAAATACTCACGTAGATTAGTGCGGTGACGATCAAGAAGTAAGTCATACGTGAAGCTGAGATTCGCTCATTATGGTCCAGGTCCGGCGTTCTCATCAGCTGAATACTGATCATAGCGGCTACAAAGAGCAGCAGAAAAACAAGAATTGAGAGGAAGATCAGCATCAGGAGATCATATCGCATGGGGAACCAGATGAGCCCGCCAAAGCAAGTGTTCGGCGACGGCCAGGCAACAGTCGGCATCCAGGAGAGAAGAAGCATGAACGATACAACGGCGATACAGATTATCGTGTTCCACTTGCCGCGTGGGGCGAATCGGTCTTGTTTGTAGGCTCTGACTGCTACCTCGATACCGAAGACCAAGGTGATGAATCCGATCAAAAAGATAGCTGCTGCTTGTCAGTATCGATGCTCGCACATGTAATGATGCGAAGCGTACCAGGAAATGTGACCATCGCGAGTCCGCGGCAGCTTCTAGAGAACACGCTATGAAGTGTAGTGCCCTGCACTGATACGAAGATAATCTGTTGTAGAACGGCACCGCAGGCCAACGCGAGGGGAAAGGTCTCGGCAGGGTGGACATTGTGAAGGGCATTGAACCTCCTAGTCCTCGTTAGCAATGCCGCAAACTTCGATAGTGCTTCACTAACTTCTTTCTTGGGAGAACCTGGAGAGCTGCAGCTCGTCGCGCATCCGACACGATTCGGTGAACCGTCAACAAGGTCAAAGCAAGGCTGAATGCTCCAAGGGTAAGATGTGTCGTCCGAAGCGTTTGTACCTGTTGAAGCTGTAGACTCGCGATGAGGGTCCTCGTCGTGTTTGATTGCGTCCAGGGAACTTGGCGAACAGCTGAAGTATTGAGAGTCAAGTTGAAGTGCGATCGGACCTCGAGCTGAGGGAAATGGTCGGCCCATGATTCCATCTCGCCGGTTCTAGTTACAACGGGTGTAGAAGGAATAGAATTGTCTCGCTGGTAACCAGCAGCGGCTGAAGAAAGGAAAACGACTAGGTATTCATGGAGACCGTGTGACTGACGTCGTAAACGAAAGAGTAACCAGCTCAGCGTCAAAGAAGGAAATGGCTAAGCCTGCCAGCAGAGCAACGAAAGAAGGGGAAAGAGCGTGAGCATTAGACGTAAGAGACAAGAGACGGGTATGAGACTCCAAACGGTATATGACAAAACCACTGGGCGGTAGCTGCTGCGCACGGTTTCGGAACAGCGGTCCTCAGGCGTCTATCCGGTCATTGGCTGAAAAGACCCGCATTAGCAAAGATCCAGCCAGTTCATATTACAGGTCGCATCTTCCCGCAATGGGTGGGAGTGGGTTTCAACCTCATGCGAGCCACCCGCATTCTGCCAGGTAGCCCGGCCAGCGGAAGCAGCAAAACCCGCGTAGGCACCGTTGCGCCGAACAGCAGCCACCTGCCTTGGAAAGTCCTTTGTCGCTCTTGTAGCTGCTGTGATATGGACCGGGTTGGACAGGTTCAGCGCGACGTCATTGCTTGACGTTGCCGTAGCGGCCGTCTCCACATGGTCCGCCGGTGAACGTGCCTTCGTTCTCAACACCGCAGACCCATCTTCGTCAAGTCGTTCGGCTTGCTGAAGCGCGCAATCTCATCTGACGCTGAGCACTATACTTGGGTTCCTGGATAGCTATTTCCAGCGCGGAAGCGCTGATGTAGACAGTGGCGCATCGTCGGTGGTGGTGAGGTGGATGTGGTCGGACTAGAGTTCTGATGCTTGCTGGGTTTAGACTGTGCCGCAGATCCTCGCTTCGACCCTGGCCGAGACACTGCGAACTCCAGAACCCCTGCCGGGTCAACGTTCGCCGGGGACGCCTCGCAAGCCCACGACACGTCCGCAGCAAAGATGGTTAGCTGGAAGGTATAAGCAATATATTATAGAAAACGGAGGGTGATGTGTAAAGCCACGAGGCATTGCTATATTGGGCTTGGTGCAGAGGTCGGTTTACGTACGCGACGTATAGGAACGGTTCGCGGGCGTGAGATTGAAGGATGCAAGACCCATCAGCATGCAAGACGGAAGGAACCGATTGAGAAGCCCAGATGGAAGATCGTGTGTTATCGCAGCCCGGCGTACCTTGGCCTCCACAGAACTGACTTTCAAAGTCCTGGTACCGCCGAGTAGTAGACAGTTGTGCTGCAGAAAAGCAACATACTCGAGACGTAAGTCCAGCGCCGAGAGCGCGACACCATACGATGATCAGTATTCACATTGCCACACTGCCTAGTAGCCGCCAACAGGTCTAATCAAGGCGCCTACACAGCGGGACAGTCACGTCTACACCCAAACACTTCAGACGTCTCGTCACAACCGCCGTGGTCTGAAGTTTGATCTGGCAAGCCACCAAAACCAAGATAGATCAGAGAGGGCTTTGCAAATCTTACTACAACAGGCAGTGCACGAGGTTCGTCAATGCATCGTGGTAGTCATACTAGGAATGGGAACTTTCCAGAATACCAAAGCACAGCCTCTACATAGCCATAGCCACAGCCACAGCACGAGGCACAAGGGTGTGCTTCATAGTATTCTCCGATAATGCAAATCATGAACCGGGTGGATTCAAGCGGTTTAGTTGGGTTTTGTGATAAGGATCAGGCCTGATAAGACTAGATGTTGTGGATTGGGACTTGATCTTGCTGTTCATTGGTGTCTTGTTGAATGACACGGTTGTGACAGGAGGGTATTATTTCTTGGAAGGCATCAAACAGGCCCGCAGCTTGCAGCCTACAATAAGCTAGCAATAAGCAAAAAAGAAGATGTAGAGCTGACGTAGGCTTCACGGCGGTCATATTTTCCCTTGAATGGGACTGATACACAGTGCTGCGCAAAGCCTGACTCAAGCCGACTTTGCAAATTCTTCAAGGTACGAGACGAGTAGCTTTGTGCCATCTAGCGAGACGGCATTGTCTAGAGCACAAAAGACGTTAGCCTCAGTCACCGATGGGGCTTTCCCCAGGCCGTATCCCAGATCGAGTTGATTCGGCCAGACCGGCCAGGAGCCACGTACCCAAGCATGCCTTGTAAAGGCACGACTCGAAGCATGTCTGACAGCGGGATCTATAAGACGGGAGTTATAGGGCCACTTACAGTTACTGGCACGGATGCCGCCTACGCTGCGATGTCCCTTCAGACCTAGCAGGCCCTTCTTCTCTGCGCCTGCAAGGAAGGCCTTCTCTTTGTCTGCATCTCCACCGTTGACGCGGAAGCATATGTTCATTCTACTGCGTACAGACTTGTCTGGCACTACCTGGTAGACATTGGAGTACTTCTCAAGCATGTCGTAGATAAGCCGCGCCTTCTCGTTGGAGACTTCCTCTTGACCACCAATGCGCTTGGCACCATAGGAGCTGACAAGTCCGGACATGACCTGGCCAGCCACCCAGACATCGAAGATGGGCAGTGTGTTGTAAAGCGAGTTGTTTTTCGCGATGGTGGGGTAGTCGAGCACAATGGGGCCAACCGATAAGTTGAGCTCTCTCATCAGGTCGGGCGAGGCGGGTGTCGAGTGTGGCGGAAGGAGCGACTTCCGCATGATGACGATAGCGATACCCGTGTTGCCAATGTTCTTTTGGGCGCCACCGAAGATGATGGCGTACTTGCGCACGTCGACCTTCCGGGAGATGAAGTTTGACGACATGTCGGCGCAGACCAGGGGTGCATCGTCGCCCTCAAGGCTCTGAGGGAAAGACGGGAACTCGACTCCGTCGACGGTCTCGTTGTCGCAAAAGTACACAAAGGCTGGCCCGCCCTTGGAACGCGGAGTCAGGCTCCACTGGTCTTCCGAAGCGATCTTGCCAAACTTGCCGTCGTTGATCTTGCGCGAGTCGGTGGCCACGTTGACGTGCTTGGCTCCTACAAGACGCGCTGCCTCTTGCGATGCCTTGAGCGACCAAGAGCCGGTAACGAGGTAGTCGAGTTTGAGCTCCTCATCCACGACCTTGCGCAGCCTCTTCAGCACCTCATCCTTGTTGTCGCCCACCTCTTCCGCAATCTTGGCGCGCTTCTTCTCGACCCATATCGAGACGAGGTTGTATACGGTCGCACTGAACTCGCCGCTGCCGCCGCTCTGGAGGAAGAGGATCTCGTAGTCGTCCGGGATCTCGAGCAAGTCGCTCAGCGCCTTCTTGGTGTCGGCAAGGATCTCGTTGGCTTCTGGCGAGCGATGGGAAATTTCGCAGAGACCAATGCCCTTGTCTTTGTAGTTCAGAAGCACCTGCGAGGCCTTCTCGAGGACCTCGGTGGGCAGGGGTGCGGGGCCAGCGCCGAAGTAGTTGACGTCGGAACGGTTGACCATGGTGACGACGGGCTTGAGGGTTAGTAGTGGTGTGTGTGAAGAGGTCAGTCGGTGATACTTGGGAGAAATTGATCAAAGAGGGGCGGTTTGTCTGGTGCAAGTCTTCTCACGTCGCGTCATACGGATGACTCCAATACCAGCCTCTTGCCAAACATTGCTTCCGATCTCGGGCTAGCATGCAACACGCAGGCGTGGACATGGTGGCTCCCTCATGCAGAGTACTCAAATATGGTCTGCCCCGGATCCTACATGTCCCCGCGTGGGAGTTGTTAGCATTATGCGAAGTCATTGCAGGTGTCTGGCTGTGCCCAATGGCAGGCGCCGCAAGTCCGCTGACGGCCGGTTTCGGTGCGCGGGTGGGTCGCGAATTTTGGTCTGGGGATGCGCATCACTGCCGGCTGCTGCAAACACTACATTGCTGCCAATTCAAGCATCACCACAGCAATGGCCATGTCGTTACGGGCAGCCCGGCTCCTGGGTCGCAGGCAACTAGCAGTATGTCGGAATTGTCATCGCCGGCTATGTATCCTCTAATGTCAAATGTAGCCCCGGGCAAGTCTTGCTCTTCGTGCCGCCTCGCTTTCGCCTCGACCGTGTTTCGCACCCCGATCCTTTGCCACGACCGCCGTCCGTCGCGATGCACATGACGTATTCCCCTCGATGAAGGAGAGCCCGGCGGCCAGCTTCCTCTCTTCACTCAACGAAACGCCCAAGACACCCCAGACCCTCACCGAGAAGATTGTGCAGCGACACGCTGTCGGAGTTGCCCAGGGCAAAGTGCTCAGGTCGGGCGACTACGTGACATTGCAACCGCACAAATGCATGACACACGACAACTCGTGGCCTGTGGCGCTCAAGTTCATGGGCATCGGAGCCACCAAGATCAATGACCCCAATCAAATCGTCATGACGCTCGACCACGACGTACAAAACAAGACGGAAAAGAACTTGAAAAAGTACAGCCAGATCGAGGAATTCGCCCAGAAGCAGGACGTCGTCTTCTACCCCGCTGGAAGAGGCATTGGTCACCAGATCATGGTAGAGGAGGGCTACGCCTGGCCGGGAACACTCGCGGTAGCTTCTGACAGCCACTCCAACATGTACGGCGGTATTGGATGCTTGGGTACACCTGTCGTGCGCACAGATGCTGCGAGTATCTGGGCCACGGGCAAGACCTGGTGGCAGATTCCGCCCGTCGCCAAAGTCACACTGAATGGCAAAATGCCCCAGGGTGTGACTGGAAAAGATGTCATCGTTGCTCTGGCTGGCCTCTTCAACAAGGACGAAGTGCTCAATCACGCCATCGAGTTCACCGGGACTGACGAGACCCTGGGCAGCATTCCCATCGACGATCGCCTCACTATCGCAAACATGACCACTGAATGGGGTGCGCTTACGGGTCTGTTCCCTATCGATTCTACCCTCCACGGCTGGCTTCGCGCAAGGGCCACTCTAGCAGCTATGGGAGAAGGACAGGCCAAGGACCACCATCAGCAACAGTTTGTTCACGAACGTATTGATAAGCTGTTCACTGCTACTGGTATCGTTGGTGAGAAGATGGGTCACATCTTCAAGCCTGCATTAGCTGCGGACAAGGGAGCGGTATACGCCAAGGAGCTCTTCCTTGACCTGTCAACTCTGTCACCATACGTCTCCGGGCCCAACTCCGTCAAGGTGGCCACCCCACTGCTCGAGCTCCAGAGCCAGAACATCCCCATCAATAAGGCTTACCTCGTATCCTGCACGAACTCCCGCGCTTCCGATATTGCTGCCGCTGCCAACGTCTTCAAGGATGCTGCCGTTCTGAATGGCGGCAAGATTCCCAAGATCCCTGACCATGTCAACTTCTACATTGCCGCCGCGTCAATTCCTGAACAAAAGGCGGCAGAGGAGGCCGGTGATTGGCAGGCGCTTTTGGAAGCTGGCGCGCAACCGTTACCTTCCGGTTGCGGTCCCTGTATCGGACTTGGTACGGGTCTTCTCGAACCTGGTGAGGTTGGTATCAGCGCCAGTAATCGCAACTTCAAGGGTCGTATGGGGTCGCCTGACGCCAAGGCTTACCTTGCTAGCCCTGAAGTAGTTGCGGCAAGTGCCCTATCGGGCATGATCTCTGGCCCGGGATGGTACGAGGTTCCTGAAGGCTACCAAGGTGTTCGTCGTGGAGAAGGCGATGGTGTTCCTGAAGAAGAACGCATGATGACAATCGAGGACATGCTCGAGAAGGCCATCAAGGATGCTGAGGCTGCCATCGATACGTTCGGCAACGCTGAACCCGAGACACAATCCGTCAACCCGCCTGCGGCACCAGGCTCGGAAGCCGAGACGCTGACCGAGATCCTCCCCGGCTTCCCTGAGAAGATTAGCGGCGAGATTGTCTTCTGCGATGCAGACAACATCAACACCGACGGTATCTACCCCGGTAAATACACATACCAAGACGATGTCACCCGCGAGAAGATGGCGGAAGTGTGCATGGAGAACTACGACCCCAACTTTGGGCAAATTGCCAAGGCCGGCGACGTCCTCGTATCCGGTTTCAACTTCGGTTGCGGTAGCAGCCGTGAGCAGGCCGCAACTGCTATCCTGGCCAAGGGCATCCCGCTAGTCGTCTCTGGTAGCTTTGGTAACATCTTCAGCCGAAACAGCATCAACAACGCTTTGATGGGTGTTGAGGTACCCAAGCTAGCCAACCGTCTCCGCGAAGTCTTCTCTTCCAAGGATGCGACATCCTCACAACAGGCTATTAAGGAGCCTTCCAATAACAGCGAGTCGCTCGATTCGCCACCTCCCGCCGCTGCTGCTCAACCAAGTCAAGCCAAGCAACTAACCCGCCGCACTGGCTGGACCCTGGAATGGGATGTCCGCAGGAGTACTGTCTCTGTACAAGAAGGACCAAATGGCGCCAAGTGGAACGTCAAGGTCGGTGAGCTACCTCCCAACGTACAAGAGATCATCGCTCTCGGTGGATTAGAAAACTGGGTGAAGAAGGAGATTGGTAGCCCTCTCTCATGAGTATGATGGGGGCCCAGTGATTAGCTTGTAACATTCATGTATACCCAATTGAAAACTTGCATAGACGGCGTTTGAGTATTTAGGTCCATTACATCAAGCAATACAGACTTCAAAAGTACATGCTACCAGTACAAATCCCGTGCATCGACCTGGAAGGTCCTGACTACAATGTCCATCCTCTCCCCTTTCACATCCACCTCATCTCATATAAACCGGCATGCCCTTCTCCCACCCCTTCACCCTACAACAATGCCAAGTATCTGTCTCACTAACGCCCTGCCCGCCACTACTCTTCTGATCAATACTAGCATAAACACTCCATCCCTCCTCTTCTAACAACTCCACCAACACAATCAACAACTCCCTCACCCGCATCGTCTCCTCCCCACTAGGCTGCCATGGATTGCCCCTGAGTTTGCACTCCCACACCCCTTGCTCTTTCAACCCAGACTCCGAGATCCAATTCGCACCTACACGAGCCGGGAAGGACTCGTACAATGAAGCTGGTGCGTCGATAAAGCGAAGGCGGTCCTGGCGACTAAAGGCTACAACACACCATTCGTGATGCACAGGGATTGGATTCTGGAAACGGAAGAGGAGGGTGTCTTTGTCCATTGCGGATTTAGAAATGTCGGTGTTGAGTGTCAAGAGCCAGCCTGATGCATGCAGCGTTGCTAACACCCCATTCATGAGACGCCGTGCTTCAACGCCTTCTTTGCCGTAGCCGCGCCATGGGTAGCCGTTTAGTTTGAACTCGTGGCTGTTTGCGTAGGGTTGCTCTTTGCTGATACCTAGCGGCCAAGTTGACAGAACCGTTGCGCGACATTTGGAGACGATGGGTTCGGGGAAGCGCAGGAAGCGGAGGCGGTCTTCTTTGTGGAGCGATAGTGATGCGAAGCGTGTTTGTACCGGATTAGTGGATGAGGGTTGTGATGCTGATGAGGAAGGTGCTGTGTAGGCGGGTGGTGGGGGTGCGAATGATGAAGTATCTTTGGTGGAATCGGTAGAGTCGCCTTTGGAATGCCCGGATGGGGACTTTCCGCGGAGTTTGTCGAACATCTTGGGTTTGGGGGTGTTGGTGTTGCGGGGTGAGAGGTAATCGAGATAGGACTAGCGGGGTAACTGCGCGCCTTACTTTCCATTGTTGGTGCCTATTGCGCCTTCTACATCGATATATGACATGTTTGCATGGGGTCTATATTTTCTTCGCTTACGTGCAGCCTTAATGCGACACCTAATACAACTTGCAAACCAAACAGGTCTACAGACTACACTGGAAGAAAGCAATCGATTCGAAAGATCTGGTGTCAATGTAGGCTCCAGGGTATTCGGTGTCCCCCTTGATCAGGCTGGCAGTGTGATCACGCTCCGATGAGTCTGTCTTCACCCGAAAGATAATGTAGCTTCCCTATCGGCACTCCGACATTTCGAATGATCCCATAGGCCGTCACGTTGTGGAAGAAGCTATCAAATCTGTTAGCAACGCAGGCATGTAATCAAGAGGCTGAAGACTTCTTACAAATTAGGTAGAACAAACTCCTGCAGATAGGTCAAGCCGTTCAAGTCGAAATGCCACATGTTAGGCACGTCGATCGTGACGGGCATGTCCTCTTTCTCGGCGAACGCCTCGGGTTGCGCCTTCTCGAAGCATTCCAAGGCCTGCTCAATTTGTGTGTATAGATCTTGAAAAGAGGCCGCGTCGAACCCGAACGTGGGTACTTCCATGCCACCAAGACGTTCAAGAGCTTTCGTGGCGGTAGTGACTTGGAAGAAGATCTGAAGAGCGAGGGGCTAACATGGCGAGTCATTAGCTATCGCTCTCCTCCAAGAATGTTAAAAAGATACGTACATGCATATCCGGAGCAAGCCTAGCACTGAGGACTTTCGAGTGCGGATATCCGTTCTCATCGCACCACTGTTCACCCTTCTTCAAAACCACCAAATGGTTCTGCATCGCTTTCCGCAGTGGGGGTACGCATAGTTCGTAGAGAGGAACGGTCGACGGCATGTTGATTGTGTTGTAGATTTACCTAGGTACCCTTGAAGCCATGTGGGAGTGGGGGACTTAAGTGTACCTGCATCACCGATCACTTGAGACGTAGGCCGGCTCGTAGAATGTCCCGCATCGACCCGATGCTAAGGCCCGAGAAGCTGTTTCGCATTCTCGGTATAATCCAATGATGCGCTTTCAGTCACCATTGTAGGCTGCCACGTTTCCAACGCCTGCCAGCCCTGGCGTCCTCTTCCATGCTCCATGCTGGTTCCCACGTGGTGTGGCTTGCCTTCGGATCGATGGATTGTTACAAAATATTCACAGAGATCTAGATTTATGAAGCGCATGACGCTGATAATGGAAATTGCCTCTATTGTCGGTTACAGACATCCATACGCGGAGGCCTCCCAGACTTTTGATAGCATCGCCCGCACCTTCTCCCCGATCTCGTCGTTCGTTGAGCCAGAGTTAGCTCGCTTTTGCTCCGCTTGCACTATCAACAGCTTCTTCTGGAGATGATCCAACCCCTGCTTTACGACTATGCGGCCCACCACCTTAGATTCCTCACTGTCCAACACGAACCTGCCCACTTGAAACTTGCTGTCGCCTAACTCTACACGACCTTCACTGCTGGATTTCTTGATTTGGTTGTTTGTGGTCGCGTATTTTGCTTGTGCCGCGACGTAAAGTGTGCAAAGAACGTCCAGCTCATGCAAAAGAGCCATAGCGCGCATTGGGTCTGAAGAACATGTGCTGCACTCCATCATTGCACTATACAGGTTTCATAGCTTCTGATCGAGCTCCAAAACCTTCTCTAGTGTATTGTACTCTGCAGCGGGATCTTGTAGTTCGATGCCGATTGGGTTCTTGGGGAAGCATTCAGTGCTTGTCGACGATCTCCAACACATACACTGCCTGGTCTGGTCGCTTGACAAAGGGCCCTGTATGTGAAGTCAGCGAAATTGAAGCAATACACTTGGTTATTGAACGCCGTACCCTGATGTCCATATTAATAATTACAAGAAATATAAGATCGTTTAGAAAAAGGATGAATGACTTGCAGGATGATTCGTATGAATACTTCTGCCAAACGTGATGCTACCTAGGTATTATACTGTATATCTTTCTCTCCTTTCTCTCCGTGACAATGCTCCGATGCTCCGAGTAATGATTATTGTTTGGTTTCATGAGTAAAAACTGCCCTGGAGTAACAGAGAATGGTGGGTCATTTATGAAACAGACAATCTATCCCGACCTTAGTTCGGCTCAGTTGCCTGTGGACCTCACATAGGAGCGATCAGAGGACTGCTGACGCACAGCATGCTGCATGTAGCAATGCAGGGTTTTGAAGCCGATCTTCCGCGCTATCGAAAACAATGCGGTAGTTGTGCGTGCGGGTCCTGCGGGAGATGGGCCCAGGCATCCCCAAGCAGATCACCCAGACTCACTTCTTGCCGAGTTTACCGTGCAGAGCGGTTGAGAGACACTGAAGGCAAGGCTTACATTGAGCACGTGACACATGGCGACGAAACTTTTTTTGCGAAATCTTCCCTTCGCAAGTATAGTAACATGAATAGAGTGCGCCTTTGACTCAGACTGTGGTATGGTCCTGGTTCGGGCTGGTTATTGAGATAATACTTCGGTATACGGTACCTACTAGGTATGATTGCGATAGCTTTGATGACAAGTATCATAAGATCCATAGCTAGTGGTCTATCTATTGGGAATCTTTATTTTGTACAGGAGCAAAATAATAAAAGCCTTGCGCAAGAGCAAGTTTGTGTTTGGCGACCGGGTGCCAGCCTACTGACCTCAGGAACCACGACGTCATGCACACTAGGTAAGGTCTAGCGTCAATCTCGGACCCACAGCCCACGACACGGAGTTCCCCGCGCGCACCGAACGCGCCACATTGAGGCCTGAGGGGGTTCAGTACTGTAAACTCCCGCGGCTGTCGCCCAGCCCAACGAAAAGGGGCGCAACGATTTCTACAGTCCATAAGGTTCATCCACTTTGACCCTCTATCCATTCACTCACCTTGACCATAGCCTCGATCGCGACCAGATACTTCAAACGCTTCCAGGCACAGAGACAACGAGTACCTGAACAATACGCCGGTGTTTCGGCATCTACCCGCCACCGGGAGCAGACGTTGAAAAGATCCATGCGCGACTTCGTAATTGAGATAGACAAGGAAGCTCTGATCAAATCCCCGTCCGTACTCTTGATAAGGCCAAGATATGTGCGATGAACGAAGTCTATTGTTTTTATTACCAGGGAGTGCCAGCCTTACCCGTTCGTAAGTTCGATCGCGAGGCTGCCCCCGACTACCGTTTCAAAACCACTATCCGCGACGATTGAACTTGCGACTCATCACGATCAAATTACTTGTTCGAAGGCTGGCGTCTCATGCAAGACCCTGTGTGAAAGAGAGGTTGGCGTAGACCAGATTGCGCGTTGGCAACCTTAGAATTGTGAGGCGTACCGGCACCGGGCCGACTCCGTCTTCACCCAATACTGTATGCAGAACCGGTTGGCTGACACTAGCGACGCAACAGCATGTCCTGACCTTCCGCCGCCATGAGTACCCTGGTCAACATACACCAACGTTCATACAAGCATTCGGAGTGGCGCCTCAGCTTATGGCTGGGGTTCTTCGACGTCATCGGAGTGCTTCTCTGTCAAGTCAGAAGGGTTTGTCTCAATGATGGGTACGAAGTACGAATACGCAATCACAGAATAAGGTACGCCGTAGAGGTACACTAGCCCAACTTCCCCTTGGTCAACTGTCCGTTGGTGTGCGATGATCGGCGGAAACTCCCAGAAGCGAGGCTCAAGTGTCACTGTGTCAGCCACTTCAACGCGCACAGTCTATGCCTGCGGCCCTTGATCTGCATAACAGATGAGGACACAACAATCTGGGCCCCGTCGGGCGTCAAGACACGCCTGCTTCAACGGCGCTGCTTGTTCAGACAGGGTAGCAGAGACCTGACACGCGCGACGAAGTGTGGCTTTTACTTGCACGGCGTGCTATCGCGGAGACGGGTCGTCAACATTGCATCCCACTTGTTACCAGAAGATGCTTGGTGGCCGGTAACAAGTGCCGCTGTAAACGTTTGAAGACGGTTAATCCGCCGTTCTAAGGCACTCGCAGTCATAGCATGCGCACCGAATGCGAGAACTCAATTTCTGGGTTGTCGATTCTCCTACGATGGTACGAAGTTTGTTGATACTTCTGGTCGACCATGGATCCCCAGGAGTGTACAGTGTACAATACCGGTTAATAATAGTCCCCTGCCAATTTATCAAGCAAGTGAATATCTACATCTGTATCAGATAGCATCACATAAGCTCGTAATTATCGCACTGTCAACATCACTACACTCTCGTTCCAAGTTTTTCACGTTCATCTGTTCAAGGTCAACTTTCAGCTTCTACACAACCGACTTATCTCTATTCTCTTCGCGAAGCTACCATCATGGATCCAGCGCGTCCGGGGACCCGCCGGCTGCGCAACTCTTGCGATATCTGCACTCTATCGAAGCTCAAATGCAGTCGCGAAAAGCCAGTCTGCCAACGTTGCGTAGACCGTGGCTGCCAACAAGACTGCAATTACAGCGTCGCACGCCGCCCGGGAAGGCGGCGTCAAACATCTATAGTCTCAGATGACGCCGGGTCGTATGGTCAGGATGCCAGTGCCAATGGGTTACGGAAAAGGCGTGGAACAGCACCGCTGACACCCTCTTCATCTTCCATGGACTCGCTCTTTTCGACAAAGAAGCGTCACGATTCGACACGGAACACCCCCCAGCAGATCTCGAGAGAAGCAAGCGATGGAGGGGACGGGCGTTTGCTTATGAAGTCTCCAGGGATGGACTTGATGGAGTCGTTCACCAACATACCCATGGAACTATCACACAGTGGCGACGGAGTTGACTTTGCACCTATGGACAGTCTTTCGCTATGGGAGTGGGGTGAGAGTGGAATCGACATCAATGCAACGAATAGCCATCACCCAGGCGCCATACCGCAGATGTGGGACATGTCGTCAGGTCAGACCATGCTCAGTGGCATGGACTTCGAACTCAGTAACGATATCGGGGGACCAGGACAGGAGCCATCACCACCACTGAGCCATACGAGCCAGCAAAACCTTTTCCAGGACAACCAAACTTCTCTTCTACCCCCAGCAGACTTCAGCAGAGATTCCAATTCCTCCTCTCCAGCTGCTTCAAATTTTATCTTCGACCTGTCCAAGGATGTGGATTGCAAATGCTCCACTCAAATCAGCCAGCTCATCTATTCTGTCAGTCTGCGGCGTGCGACGGCAGTTCCACTAGACGTTGTTTTCGCTGTGGAACAACAACTCAGCCAGACCAAGGAAACAATCACGGCATGCGCGAACTGCTCTCTCGGCTCACCATACATGAGCATGATGCTTTGCACTGCCATGAGCTGGGTGATTGAGCATCTAGAAGCCTATATGCGCGAGGCAACAGTCAGCACGCCCAACGGCCAAATGACGTACCTGACAATCAGCGGCTTGACGCTGAGCAAAGACATGTCTCAGTCGTGTTCTGAGGCATTGGTCAAACTCCGCCTCAGACGAGTCGTGCAGACAGCACGAGAGTTGTCAATGTTCAACATGGAGACGAAGAGCACGCTTTTGGAGGGATTGCGATCCGCGGCAGCCGAGACTGGAGCGGCAGCGCAACAGATGTTTGGAATGTTGGAGATGAGAGGTGCATTTCAAAAATGAGAAAAGCTCGCGATTCAAGGAATGTCAGCACCAAGTGCAGGAGGAGGTAGATAACAGGAGTTCAATGGTAGCGCTGGTAGCACCTCGTGATATTTAGAGCAGATACTTCCAAATACCTTAACATCAAAGCTTTTATATTATTTGCATCACGGACTCTGATTGGCCTCCGAGCATGTGGTACTCGGTACATTTGCCTGACATTAACGCTTCGGTGATATAGATGCAATGTCCAGCTGACAGGTCAGCTTAGGCGCAAATGTAATAGACAGTAGACTGATGTAGGCGATATTCATCGCCTCGCACGTGGCCGCCGGCTCAGGAACTGTTCGCTTTCGCATGATGTAAATCGAGACTCTTCCAAGTTTGGTTTCATATGGGGAAGGGATTTCACTGCTCTTCAAGAGAGGTGCATTCGCACAGATTCTCGGCACTTTGACTGATGTCTGTAGATATTGCTATACACCGAACCCTATTACCTGGGGAAATGCTCCGGGCTAATTGACATGCTCCATTGTCTATCAATTGAGCAGAGTCCACACGCACGTGGCTTTGACCCGAATTGCATACCTTGCCATCTTTTGTATCTTTCGCTGAAGAAAAGAAGAGCTTGCAGGAATTCCCAAACGGAATCAATCCTAGAGCTTGCAAGCCATGCCAGCGCAACCACTCAAGGTATGCCGAATTACTTTCACTGCTGCCACGAATAAGGAGAAGGCTGATCAGATCTAACAGATGCAGCTTCGATATGGGCTATCCAATGTCTCTCTCAGCAAACAGTCAATATACGCCATCGTCCTAGCCTTCGCCGCCCTCTGGGTAGTGCAGAGCTTCATCCGAGCATGGTGGCGCCTCCGTCACATTCCCAGCGCGCATTTCACCGCTCCATTCTCCTACTTCTGGATAGGACGCACCACATACAGCGGGCGTCAATACTGGGTACTTCGCGACCTACACACCAAACACGGTCCTCTCGTACGCGTCGGGCCCAACGAAGTCGTTACCGATGACCCCAACATCTTGCGCACCATCTCTGCGGCGCGCAACCATTACCCTCGCAGCGATTGGTACGAAGCTGGCCGGTTCAACCCGTATCATGGTAACTTGTTCACGACTACCGATCCGGCAGAGCATAAGAAGGCGAAAATGAGGTCCATGGCCGCATACAACGGGCGCGAAACTCAAGGTCTCGAGGGTTTGATCGACGACCAGGTCAAGACGCTCATCAACGTTGTTCGGAACCGCTATGTGGTGTCTTCGCCAGGAAAGGGCCAGCCTCTACTGGATCTAGCAGCCATCACGAAATACTTCACCATGGACGTCATCACACGTATGGGGTTCGGCAAGGCGGTGGGCTACCTCGAGGATGAAAAAGACCACTACGAATTCTTGGGCACAGTAGACGAGCTTTGGCCGAGGATGTCGACGGTGGCTGACATACGTTGGATCCGCAAGATTGCATTCTCGCCTTTCGTGCTCAGATTGGTCGGTCCAAAGAGCAGTGATAAAAAGGGTTTTGGGGCGCTCATGGGGTAAGCACCTGCCTGACGGTCATTTTGCTTACGTGTTTCTCTTCTTCTGGGCACTCTCGCTAACTTCCGATTAGTTTCGCAGCTGATCAGGTCAGCCGTCGCTTTACTGCACCCGATGGTGGTAAAGATCACAAGGACTTTCTGGCGAGTTTGATGGCTCGCGGCTTCACCGAGGAAGAATGCCAATCCGAGGGCCTTTTCCTCCTGCTCGCTGGAAGCGAGAGCACCGCCAACGCCATGCGCTCCATTCTCGTACACACCATCAGCTCGCCCGCCGTGTATAACCGTCTCTCTGCTGAGATCCAGGACGCGATACGGACGGAGAAGGTGTCCTATCCCATTACCTTGGAGCAGGGAAAGAAGTTGCCGTATCTGCAGGTATGCCTCGCCGGAGTTGCCACCTAAAGGTTTTGATCTTTCCCGCTGACATATATCTCTTCCTTCCAGGCGGTCATCTACGAAGGCCTGCGCATGCGCCCGGCCATTCTCGGCCTTTTCCCAAAACAAGTACCCGCAGGCGAATATCCAATCTTCCACGGAAAGATGCTTCCCCCAGGGACCGATGTATGCATGAACATGTCAGCCCTGCTGCAGTCAACAGATCTATTCGGCGCCGACGCGGCCGTGTTCCGACCAGAACGCTTCATGGAGGTAGGCGATGAGAGACGCAGGCAGATGGAGCAGGACGTCGATATGTCGTTTGGCTACGGAGGCTGGGTATGCGCAGGCAAGAACATCGCTATGATGGACATGGTGAAGGTGGTCTTTGAGGTATGTTCGCAGCGTGCGCGATGGTGTTGGTGTGACCGTCGCTAACCCTGGCAGATGCTTCGCGTGTTCGACTTGCAGCTTGTGCGTCCATTTGAGCCGTGCGATACGATCAGCTATGGCGTGTTCCTTGACAAGGGGTTGATGGTGAAAGTGTCAGAGAAGAAGTGAGATGGACGCGTTTCGTGTTTATCACCTGGGCAGGCGCGGCAGGCTCGGGGGCAGGCGGCTCGGAGGACTGATTGGAGGATCTGGCGGGGCCATCACCGCATGAGGCAGTTCAGCCGACGAGCCTCATCTCAATGGAGTTTGCTTCTATGAGAATATGGCTATAGGGCAACACTAAAAACCTGTCTTTGCGCAATTTCCTGCTGCTGCACTATACCGATGCATGCGAAGTCTTAATGCTATCCGTCGTCGTTTCTTGATAACACCTTCACTCTCCCCAGCGATCCAGATATGACTAACGTTTTGCTTATGTCCTCTGTCACGAATGAACATGTTCACAGCGCACTTTCTGTTATTGCCTTTCTTGAGATGCGCTTCGTCGTTTACGCATGCTAAGACAATGTCGGTGGAGTGCATGCATCATGGTTCACCCTTTTGATCGAAGCACTCAAGCATGTACCGGATGCACGTCGCGTGGGCCTACGAATCAGTGACGCATGCTGTTGCGAAGGCTGCAAGTAATCTCGGTCAGCAGAGAACTGTCGTGTGAAATAGTCGTGTGATTATACGGTTGTGCGTAGCGACTCGAACGCACTTTAACGATCGAAAAGCAACTGGGCGGCATGGTGGACATTTTAGGAGCACGTCACAGCAGCATGGAGTCCAACGTTATTAATTACTGCATTTATTCCAATATCTAATTTCTTCCCTATCATACTCCCTTGAGTATGATACAATATGACTACCACGCTTGTGTACGCTTCAATTTCAACGGCAAACCATCCTTGGGTTTGATAGCTGTAATACCAGCAGGTTGTGGCACATAGGTTTTATCTGCCATCTCAAACTCATAGCTACCCACAAAGGCGGAGATAAAAGCCCGTAACTCGACCTTTGCATAGCCCGCTCCAATGCACTTGCGCGGTCCATGCAAAAATGTCATGAAAGCGTAATTGGTGTGTGCATTACCATGGTTGTTCGCTCGGCCGCTGTCTTCATCAATCCAACGACCCGGTTCAAAAGTATCTGCAGTCTCTCCATAGAACGATGCAAAGCGGTTCATAGCCGCGGGAACAACCCACAGACGCGTTCCGGCTGGGATGCGGGTACCAACGATGGTGGTGTCTTCTACGGCGACGCGTGAGGTAATGGGTGAGGTGGGCATGAGACGTAGTGTTTCGTTGACGACGGCGTTGAGGACGGGGAGGGTATCGAGGGTAGCAGAGTCGCTGAACCTTTCTGCGTCATTGTCGAAAAAGCGGTAGGGAATATGTTCGCGAATTTCGGTACGGAGTCGATCTTGCCAGGTGGGATTGGTGGCAAGTAGCCACAGAGCCCAGGTAAAAGTTGCTGAGGTAGGCTCGTATCTATGTGGCTATTAGCAGCAATTCCTATTGTCCACCGATAAACGTTGACGACATACCCTGCTCCGATGATTGTCAGAAGCTGGCCGACCAATTCATCGTCCGTTAGCGTTTCACTCTGTATGAGCTGCAGTAAGAGGGCCTTTTGTCCGGTGCCTTCGGCAACTTCCTTCTTCCTCTCCTCGACAAAGGCAAAGCAAAGCTGTCGCAACTTATTGCGAGCGTCATCGAGGTCCCGGTTAAATTTCCGTGGGAGAAGTTGTAACACCCAGGCCGGCAAAAAAGCGTTGGCTATTAACAAGTGACGAACGCTCTCTTTGCTGCCAGTCAACAGCTCATATAACTCCGTGAGCTCATTCGATTGCCGTAATGTATCGAAGTCTTTGCCCAATGCAGCGAGACCGATAGCATCAAGAGTACCTTTATTACCCCAGGGCAGAATATCGACCACGGTGTGCTTTGCGTCAGCTGAGGCGGTAGACCGTTCCATTGTTTCCACCATATCTATGGCCTTTGACCAGAAAATGGGGCAAAGATCTTGAACGATTCGATGATTGAATGCCGGCTGAATGCGTTTACGAAGATATTTGTGCTCGTCGCCTTCCAAGATGAGGAGAGACGGCCCAAGGATTCGGCTCATCAACCGTCGAGACACCGCTGGCTTGGTGAATGAGTACGCTCGGCGAACCAGCACCTCAGAGAGGGCCTCGTTGCTGACTACTAGGACATGATTGACGTTCATAAATCCGCGGAAGTGAATCAGACCCTGGTTGGGTACCGAGTTTGCCATGTCCAAATAGGCTTGTCCACGGGGGTTGGTAAATTGAAGGAGTCCATGGCCTAGGAAAGGTAGTCCACCCTGTAGCAATACTGTCAGTTATGCACCAAGCATTTCATGGTAATATCTCACTTTTGCTGTGGGAAGATGTCGAAACGGGTTGAAAAGACGGGGGTGGATTTCGACCTTGTACACCAGGTAGATCACATAAACCACAGCCAGCGTCGCACAGAGCGCTGGTAAGGACAACGGAATCGAGCCAAATCGTGAAGAGACCAGTTCTGTATACATGGCGAAGGTATAAAATGGTGTAGAAACCTTGACACGGAATGTAGGATATGTACACAGATTACGCCGGCGATCCTGACTGCGAATGACGTCTGTTTTGCTAGGACAAGCTTTTAGTTTATTGTGTCCAACATCAATGTTGCCGTCCCTGCGCCGGCTGAGAAAAGAGTTCCAGGCTCGAAGCGTCGCGAGGCGGATAAGGCGCGATCTTTGGCGAACGGCTGACGTTGGCGAGGCTGGTCGGGCCAGATGCGGGTGGTAGGCTGAAGGCAATCGCCCGGAATTATGCAACCCAAAAACCCGATGGGATGAAGAGAACCACCCGACAACGGCGTGATTACAGTCTCACCGTAACGCGACGATCTTGCGCCAGCTCAATTGTACCAGTTTCGTGCTAGCCTGCTGCAGCGCAAGTTGGTATCGAAGTCGCGGTTCAGGCAAGCGAAGAAGAAGTAGAAGTTCAAGAATCCCCCATATCTTGATAAAGTCATTTGTCTTATTTCTCCCACTGCCAGTTCAATAGCCATCATCTCTCCAAGATTTACTCCAGAGGAACAACCAGTTGAAACATGATGGAGATGCAAGAGAAACTTTTCATCAACAACGAGGTGAGGACAGAGACAGTACAAGATGTGTCGGGTCATGGAAGCTAATGACCAAATGCAGTACGTCGCATCGCATACTAGCGAGAGGCTCACGGTGCACAACCCGTACGATGGAAGTCTTGTTTCAGACAAGATCGAAGTAGCGCTAGAAGAAGATGTCGACTTGGCTGTGTCGGCAGCAGAGGCGGCGTTCCCAACATGGCAGGCAATGACAGGCGTACAGCGTAGTGCGCTTATGCTTAAGTACGCCGATCTGGTCGAGAAGCATACGCAACAGATAGCCCAGCTCGAGTCGCAGTGTATGGGAGCGCCTATGATGCTGGCTACGAGGGTGGTGGGGAACCATGTGGCTGCTTTCCGGTATTACGCAGGTTTGACAGACAAAATCGGTGGCACTACTTACGCTGAAGATGGCGATGGCTTCTTCAAGATGGTGTTGCAGGAGGCGATTGGAGTATGCGCAGGCATCGGAGCGTGGAATGCGACGCCCATCTTTTCGGCCTTGAAGGTCAGAATGACGTCCATGCTCATTCTTCCAGGCGATTGCTGACTGGAATGCAACAGATCGCACCCGCTATCGCAGCAGGTAACACATTCGTGTTCAAGGCGTCAGAGAAGTCGCCGCTAGGCGCGTTGTACCTTGGACAACTGTTCTGCGAGGCTGGCTTCCCCCCAGGTGTAGTGAACTTTGTGTCCGGCGGGCCAGCGACGGGCGCTCTCCTCGCATCGCACATGGGCATTCGCAAAATCTCCTATACGGGGTCCGTCAGCGGTGGCCGCGCAGTACAGGATGCAGCCACAAAGAGCAACCTGAAGCAAGTCACACTTGAGCTGGGAGGCAAGTCGGCAGCACTTGTCTTTGACGATGCCCACCTCGAAACCGCCATTTCGCACTGCTCGCAGACGTTCGCCCTCAATGGTGCCCAGGTGTGCTCCGCAGCCTCTCGAGTGCTTGTCCACCGCGACATTGCCGATGCCTTCATTGCGGGCATCAGCGCTGCTTTCAAGCAGTTGGCTGCAGCCCACGGCGCGCCGGCGGAAGCCTTCTTTGGCCCCTTAGTTGACAAACAGCATCGTCAGCGAGTGCAGGCCTTCGTAGATGCTGCCCGTGACGAGGGCGTCAAGGTAGTCGCAGGCGAGGTGCCTGACCATCCCACGGCCCTATTCATGCCGCCGACGATTCTGATCGATCCGCCAACCAACAGTCGCGCATACCGCGAGGAGATCTTCGGGCCTGTCTTGGCTGTGAAGACCTTTTCCACAGAGGAGGAAGGTCTTGCACTTGCCAACAATTCCTCTTACGGGCTCGCCGCTGCTGTCTTCACCTCCAGTATGCCGCGTGCACTGCGTGTAACCCGCGCTCTCCATGTCGGCATGGTGGGAGTCAACAGTCCCGTACTGCCCTTGAGCCAGCTGCCATGGGGTGGATGCAAAGAGAGTGGCTACGGGCGCGAGGGCGGGATGGCTGGTCTGGAAGAGTATCTGCAGTCCAAGACGGTTATGATCAGCATGAAGGACCCAACTTCCGCCAAATAGTTTAGTTCGTAGCGTTTAGCTCTAGCAATCACACTTCCTTACAACTTCTCGTTCGGTGTACTGCTCCTGATCTTTGCGTGAAGTAAGCCAAGTAGCCAAGCGCGAAGCTGGCTCCGTTTTACCGTGCACTCAACTGACAGGAGAATGCGTCTGGTCTTGTTCCGCGCTCGTGGCGTACGTATACGGGAGCAAAGTACATGGCCAAGGTGGGATCATTGTAGGGCGCCGAAGATGCTGAGTCAAGCCGAGAACACTTAAAGGCATAGATGTCGAGGTTTGATGTGCAAAGAAAAACGTTGGCGGCGTAGTGACTGCGTGAATGTTCGCATGAAGAGGTACAGCGTGCCAAGTCTCGGAGCTTCGCTAGCCGAAGTGGTCAAAGCTCTCAAATCGCCAGCCGTCCGCAACATTGCTACAAACACCGGCCTTCACATATCGAGGTTTATCAAGATGAAAACATTACAACACATTGATTCAACTTTTTAATATACACCGTCTGAATTGCTCACCTGGCCAGAGTTCCACTAGATGCCTGCCCGTTCTTGGAACCGAATGTACAAATCGGGTCGGTTCAGAGTCTGAAACGATCTCAGAAGCCCAAAATGGGGATCCAGACTCCACAGGCGATTCTTCTCACCTTCCACTCCCTCGGTCTCCAATTCGAAGTCAAAAGACCAAAGCAGATGTGCGATGGTCAACCGGATCTCGAAGTAAGCCAAATTCTGGCCTATGCAAAGTCTTGGCCCAGCCCCAAACGGCGCCGACGCAGAGAGCTTGTCGTCCTCAAAGGCTGGATCCCAGCCCTCATCGGGGTTATTGCGTAACCATCGCTCGGGGTGAAACTCATTTGGTAGATGGAAGTTACGCTCAGAGCGTACTGACGCCCATGGCGACGTGGACACTGCCGTACCTCCCGGCACTACAAGCGGACCGATCTGCGCACCTTGCGCCGGCGTTTCGCGTGGAAGACTTGAGCTGAC
Source organism: Alternaria ventricosa (assembly GCF_023758065.1). Lineage (NCBI taxonomy): Eukaryota > Fungi > Ascomycota > Dothideomycetes > Pleosporales > Pleosporaceae > Alternaria > Alternaria ventricosa. The sequence goes on along the minus strand of NW_026055685.1, from coordinate 1,447,203 downwards.
CGGTGGGAAGACGCGCAAAGCTTCTTTGATGCATGCATCAAAATACACCAAGTCTTCCAACTTTTGCAGTGTAATGTCACTTGGGTCTGCGAAGGTGGTACGGATGAGGGTAGCGAGGCGCTGATGGATGTCGCGATGGGTGCTGAGAACCCACATGAAACTGACGAGAAGGGAGGAAGTTGTTTCGGAGCCGGCAACGATGAGGGCCATCATGTCGAGGTAAAGCTCGGTTGGCGAGAGGGACTTTCGGGCATCCTGGTTGCGTTGATAGTGGTAAACTATGTCTTTATGGTCAGACTTTTCGTCGGCAAGACCTGGTTCAATGTTAGCTGACTTGGACTCTGTAGACACATAGCGAAAACCTACGCTCGAGAGTCCTTTTCTTCGCGTTTACGAAAGAAATCATCCTCCACTTCATTGCTTCCTTCGGCATAAGTTTGAGCGCGATACGGTTGAGCAGTGTACCCACTCCCGCGACCCTCCGGACGGCCATGTCCAAGTTCGAAGTAACAAGAACTTTCGTCGTTGCCTCTGCCCATTCGGTGGCAACACCACTGTCCAAGCAGTGGAACGACTCGCCGAAGCATATATCGCCGATTATATCGAATGTTGTAAAGGATACTGTACTGCGTTAGACCATGTTACTGTCCCCAATGACAAGACAGATGGGAGAGGAACTTACACCAATCGGCCATATTCAAGGCTTTGCCGTTCTTTCCTCGTGTCCGGATTACGTGTACCAATTTGGAAATCTGAGTCTCGAGTATCTCCTGCTGTGACACAAGCGCAGGCTTCGTAAAGCCAACTGCCATTCCACGTCGGTGTCTCTGGTGCTCAGCCCCCTTTGAGAGCCCGATCCCGATACAGCCATCGACGGGTGTTGCAATGCCAATGAAAATAGGTGACTTCTCCAACGCTTTGCCATGCTGAACCAATCTGTTAGCCGAGACTGCACTAAATTTATAGGTGCTAAAAGTTGGACTTACGCGAAAACCGTATATCTGCTCCGCTCCATATGGTTCGGCAAAGCTCAACTCGTTCGGGGAGGTCCGAACGATTGGTCCGTATTTCTCATGCAACTTGTAGTTGTACAAGTGTTGAACACCGCGGAAGACTGCGATTGCGCTCGGGATATTCGACACGCTGTTGAGCCATGGGCCTGGGTATTTCCTCAAAGGATGCATCCATTGTCGATAAACAGCTGGTCCTATGACGGACACCAAGATCTTCAGGCACGAGTCAGTGTTTGCTCTATGCGTTGGCGCATGTGTAGCTCACCACCAAAAAGATAGTCCACCCCGCAAAAGGGTGGTGCGAGAGGGCGAGTTCGAGCACAGCCATCACCGTGAGGAGGATGCTATGGTGGAGGCCTCTTCAGCAAAGCAGAATAGAAGTGACAGGAGTCTGAATGAATGAATCTGGGAATTCCTTGTCGGGATTCTCTTTGGTAGTTTTGGAGTGGATCGACGTGAGTCAGAGAACACTAAGGACGGTCAACGGCACATATATCAACTGTGTTATTGATAGCAATACGTCGTCATCTTGGTAGACCATAATGAACCGAACGATTGATGCCGGAGTGCGCGGGTACAACGGTTGATACTACGTCATAACGGGGGAGAGGTTGACATAATATCCCGCGGCCTGATTCAAGGTTGATTTTGGGTTTCGGGTCATTCACCATCAGATCTGACCCCGCGCATGACTTGCAGATGGGCGATTGATGAAACACTGAATACGCGATTTAGTTGTGTATCGAGAACGACATATGCTACGAAGATACCAGAATCGGCCAGGTATGCTCTAATATAAATGCAGTACGCCACATCGTGATCATAATCTCACACCACTACAACTCTTCGAAGCACTCTACTCGTATACTGAGAAACTCATTCAACATCACCACCATGTCTGCTTTCCCGACGAAAGTTCTGGCTAATGTCATCGGATTTGGAATCGTTTGGACCGGAGTCTTGATGTTGCAGGTACGTTCAAGTGAGCATGAGTAAACACCAAGTACAACGCTGATTTGAAGACAGCGATTTCGCTCTCAGGGAAAACAAGACCTTCTTCCCATAGATGATCAGAAACCCAAAACGCACTCTGATCAAGCGACTCATAACAAAACCCACGTTGTTAATGAGCGCTGGTATTACCCACCCGACATTGCGGATGATTTGAAGGATATCGACCTTCCGTTCCGGGTCAAGGAGGAGATCTTTGCCACAGCTTGGGAATACACTCGCTGTGTTATTCCTGAATACACCAACTGGTCCCGATATGTTGCCTTCATGCGCATTATCGTGATGGGCATCATCGCGGAGTTCAAGGGTGACCTCATGGACGTTGCCAATGACGACAACGTCGTGGGTTACAGTCTGACCGGAGTATTGAACACATTGTGTGGAGGCACAGCAGCAGGGTAAGTTCCCACCATCAAGCATTTTCGACTTCCCAAGTTCCTCTGCTAACATGTTCGCGTTTTCAGTGAGGAGATGTGCCGCGAGTACCGCTGCTTCCTGTTGATGTCGTCGCAAAAGTCCCGCCACCAGACAAACACTATGCTGTTCCGTCGTTATAGTGTCGCTCTATCCAAGGGCCCTTGGCAATTCTTCCGCATGCGCGATACTGACGCGCTCGCCCGCTTCACTATTGGTGTAGCGCTAGTCTGCAACGACCTCGACAGCATCTGGTTCACTGAGGAGCAATTCGACATCATGGCCGAAATCGGGAATACCATGTACGACGGTATCTCCTACTGGAAGCATCGTTCCGAAGGAGAGATCAACAGCACCTTCGCATATGTCCCGGAGGAGAAGCGCGTCTTGGCGTACCACAAGTGCCGCGAGGCGCTCTGGGCTCTGGACGTAGCGTGGGCGAGACAGCCCGAGCTGAAGTGTGTCATTAACTTCCTCCGCTACTTCGGTGGCCCAATTCACATGATCATGCGACGATACCGCTTCGTGGAGGAGGGTCTTACCCTGGGCCGACCCGAGGACCAACGCGTCATCCAGCAGACACGGAGCAACGTCAAGCTCTGGAACAGACTAGACGAACAGAAGAAGGCCAAGGAGCAAGAGAAGATGAGCGTTGAGCAGTACCGTCACGTTCTGGCGAATGAGAAGGTTTTGTTGTTCAATGGCCTTGCGCCAATGCTCGACAAGGCCGAGCAAGGCCTGTGCAACAAGTGCAGCTACCGTGAGACCTACGGTGCCCCGCAGGCCCATACCTTTGGTGGAGTTGTTCTGTGCAACGACTGCCAGCAGAATTGGGGCGACTATACGGAAACTGTGCTACAGCGCATGGTCACAGCCTTCCCAGAGGCAGCTGAGACCGTCCGTGTCAGCGAGATGCGATCGAGGTCTTCAATGGCACCGTGAGGATCGCTCGAAGCTTTTGACGAGAGGGTGTAGTGTTGGATATGACATCGCGGTGCCGTTTGTCTAGATTGTACTTGTGGAGAAGGCGCATGCTTTTGTTTATTATTTGTTCGGGAGATGTTAGAGAGGCAGACGACAGTAGTGAAAATGGTGGGAACGAGCGACCTCGCCACGTCTTGATACCAGGCCGGTTCTGTTTGTAGAGATAGTTCAAATGGAAGTTTTTCCCGTACGAAGTGGTTCTCTGAACGATGCTCTACAGAGCAGAGTTAAAAGTTATCGCTCTTGCTGCTCTTGCTGAGAAGGCTCAGATCCCGGGATGGCTGGCAACGCTATCTTCGCGATGCTGGAGCCAAATGTAGTGTGGCGTGCATGCTAATTTGGCGTATGCAACATATTGCAAGATAGTGCGCTGTGGTTGCGACAACAAATGCGCAGGTGTGCAGTTCGAGCTCAATGTGAGAAGACGGTGTATCCTGGGTGCTGTTCGGGGGAATTGAGTGTCTTGCAGCGGCCCTCGCTCTCTGGTGGGGGCGAGGCCGCCCCTGGAGCAGAATGGTGGGCCCGTGCCGTGCCTGGGCGTCGGGGACACAATCTAAAGCCTGACTTCACATCCGTCTCCCATTGGTACCAACAGCTGGTCTCACCTTGCTGCTACATCATTTTGTAACGACGGTATCCTCAGTGTCACTCGGCGCGTCTTCATTGACGCATCAGAGCACAGGTTTAATCAATCTCACGGAATGTTCTCATCCCTAAAACGTCCCCACGATGCGCACGTCAATAAAATCTATCGATAGCAAACACTTTTCATTCCTACTATATAGTTCCAGCGCACTACGCCTCTACAAAATTCCCTTCTCAAACGTCCTGATACACTTCGCAGCCTCCTAACGCCGGATCAGACGCGAAAGCCTCAAAGACATCCTCACCCACGTTCAAGAAGAGATTAAGCCCATTCTTGTACCAAGCGTTACCAACGGCCTCGCCATTGGGCACAGCCTCTGTCAAGGCAAAGAGGTTGGGTATGGAAGACGACGGGATATAAAATGACGGGCTGAGCGGTCCCAGGTGGAACTTCTCGTATCCCATATGAGCGACAGAGCTGAAGATAAGGTGTTCGTCACCACCTTTGAACGCAAAGGTGCGCGACGGGCTATCTCTGAACGCCGCGTCGTAGGTAATCGCATGCATTGCGGTGTCATCATACTGGCCGAGGGCTTCTGTGACTTTCATGGCCAGGTTGATGGGGTCTGTGGCGTTGGCTGGGTTACTCTCTGCATCGGGAGAGATCATTACGTTGACGTATGGTGAGCCCAGGAGTCCGTTGCGTACGCCTAGAAGCCAGCGGAAGCTACTCGATAGGTGCAGGTCGACTGGCGGCTGTTGGACATGACCGCGAGCACGGTTGAGGCACCCCCAGAAGAAACCAATCAATACCGCCTGATCGGTTGGACGCATTGAACCTTTTGATTGTAGTTCCCTGAGTTTATGCTCGACTTCCGTGGCGGGTATATGCAAGAGGTAGTTGTAGATGGTTTCCGGGTCCGAGGCCTGCGTGGCATCTGCATCATTGGGCTTCAGTGTACGGCGATACGGGCCGCGCGTGGGAAGCGTGCGAGCTTTCTCAAGGAGCGCAGGGCCCTCTTTTTCGAGATCGATCTTAGCGAGTTGCTCGTTGAAGATGTCCGGCTGCCATGACGGCAGGTTCTGGAGCCCATCGTTCTCGCCGTGAAAATTTTGTCCATAAGTCAACGACCAGCTTTCCAAGAACTTTGCCGCCGTATAACCATCAGCCAAGCCATGTTCAAAGTCGATGCCGAGACTGAATCCGCCGCATGCGAACGCCGTGAATTGGATTTGGATGCCAGGCGGCTGAGAAGATGGAGTTGGAAACAGGGCCCGGATGGAGGAGGGAGAGTAGTCCCATAAGAATGTCGATTCGTTCAGAGCGGCAGGTGGAAGCAGGCTGCGAATGCGCGACTTCGTGCTTGCTTCAATGAACTCTACCGCCTTGTCGCTAGGACTACCCCATTCGACAGTGGTCCGTTCGTACTCTTGCTCGTGTTGCTTCAAACTCGAAGTCTTGCCGGTTTCCAAGGTTCCAATAAATCGTGGGTAGACATCGAGTGTTTTGGAGAGACTCGCAGTAAGGCGCGCGACGAGGTCTTGGGGCGGCTGCTTCGGCTTCTTGAAGAGATATATCGTTGGGACTGTACGACGGTAGGCATACCATGCGTCCAAGATTGGTAAAGCCGCGGACTGTGATGGTATCTTCTCGTAGGACTGGGGCCAGATCTCGTGTATTTTCACAATGTCGACTTTCATTTTTGCGGACGAACAAGTTTGATGGATCAATTACACTGCGCCAATAAGACAATGATAGGACAAAACAGAAATTCCAACTACAATCAAGGGATACTGGAATTACCATAATGGTGGTGGGTGTTGGCCCTTGCGCGAAAGGGCCGGTCGCGAATTCTGCGTATGCCCCGATGATGCTCGACTCATTCTGTATTCCATGACTTTGTCCCGAGGTTCTTGGTGTTGCAACGCTTCTCATTCGGGATCATCTAGTTGCGCATAAGTCGTATGGAGTTCGGAAGATGTGGTTGCGTCGTCGTGCTTTGTCCCGAACTGCGATGGTAAACAATATCGGGCTAGTTGGCGAGTCGACCCTAAACACCGTGTTTCATTAGATCCGACTTCTAGATGACACAACTGCCCATCGCGACGAAAGAACTAACCGGAAAAATATAGCCCGCTGGTACGCCGCAGGAAAGGACTGGTCGGGACTCGCAACTACCCCGAACGTCGACTTGATCACGTGAGCCGGTGGTCTATACCACCTGGGCAGCCATGGAGGTCAGCAATAATGACAACAACATTCCGACGTCGTCATAAACGGAGGCGCAATGTTATGGCGATGGTTTCGGGTCGTCAAAGAGTTCGATCTGACGTAAAGACAGCATCGCGATGGCGGGTCAGCGATGTTTAAGCCGGGAGCATACGTAGTTGTGCATCCACCCTGATAGTCTTTTGGAACAAATAGCAATATATGCCTGAGCCTACTTCTTGACGCTTCTCTTTCTTATCTCATTGATACTCACAACCAAGATACCCATCACACCCGCCTTTTCATAATGCCGCTCTACTACACAGACACCACGCCTACGAACGGTATTCCGGACATGAACGGCGTGCCTTCTGATGCTCCTCCACGACCAAAATCCGATGACCTCTCGAATGCGATAGCGATAGTTGGAATCAGCTGCAAGTTCGGAGGGTCAGCATCCAACCTCGATGGTCTATGGCACACATTATCCAGCGGCGAAAGCTGCTGGTCGCCAGTTCCCAAGAGCCGCTTCGACATTAGCAAGACATCGCATCCCGACTCTCAGCAGACAGATAGTGTAAGTGTCCTCAAGAACCTCAAAACCATGGGTAGTAGCTGATTATCCACCTGAAGCTTCATGTAAAGGGCGGCTTCTTCATCGAGGAAGATTTGACCGAGTTCGATGCGCCATTCTTCAACCTTACGGCGGAGGTCGCGAAGTCCATGGACCCACAGCTGAGGATAATGTTGGAAGGAGTATACAATGCGACTGAGAGTGGTAAGCTAGCAAACCGTTCCCACGATGTGTGATCCGGCCAAAGCTAACACAATGACAGCTGGAATTCCCATCGAGAAGCTTTCCGGCTCGAACACCTCCGTATATTCTGCAACCTTCGGCAGAGACTATGCCGAGATGTTGATGAAAGATGCGGACTCAATGCCCACATCTCTCGTCACTGGAAACGGTCCAGCCATGTTCGCCAACCGTGTTTCACATTTCTACAACCTGATGGGACCCAGTGTCACCGTCGACACGGGATGTTCAGGTGGTCTAGTAGCCCTGCACATGGGTGTCAACAGCATCCGGAATGAAGAGTCGGAAGTTTCCATCATTGGAGCCTCCAACGCAATATTGAACCAAGACTTCTACATCGCCATCTCGAATCTGGGTCTTCTACACGAAGATGGGAAGTGTTATTCCATGGATCATCGTTTCGGTGGTTACGGCAGGGGCGAGGGCATGGCCGTGTTGGTTTTGAAGAAGTATTCCGCGGCAGTCAGGGATGGCGACCACATCCACGCTTTGATCCGCGAGTCTGCTGTCAACCAGGACGGCAGAACCGGAACGATAACGTCTCCCTCCATGGACGCGCAACAGCAGCTCATCAAGCAATGCTATAGCCGGGCAGGAATCGACCTCTCATCAACAGGCTACGTCGAAGCCCACGGTACAGGGACCGGGGGTGACGCTATTGAAGCCGAAGCCTTAGCATTGACCTTCGGCAACTCAAGAGAGAAGTTTGACCCAATCTGGGTCGGCTCTGTCAAGAGCAACATTGGCCACACTGAACCTGTTAGCGGGCTAGCAGCAGTCATCAAAGCAGCTCTCATACTACGCCACAAGCAAATACCTGCAAATCCTACCTTCGAGAAAGCCAATCCGAACATACCACTAGAGGATTGGAAACTTCAGGTACCGACAGAGCTGACGCCATGGCCAAAGGACAAGCCGTTCAGGGTATCTGTCAACAACTTTGGTTATGGTGGAACCAATGCACATGTTATCCTCGATGCGCCCCCGAGCCCTGGCGAACAACGTCGCTTCGCACTCCAGAATGGCAACGGCGAGATCTCCAATGGACATGCCAGCACTAATGGACATGCCGACACCAACGGGCACCCAAGTACCAATGGCCATGCCCTCAGCAATGGCCATGCGAGCAATAGCATTGACCAACCTTCCGGCAGCTCTACCGAACCGTCATCTTTGGTCTACATGCTGAGCGCCAAAGAAGAGGGTGGCGCCGTCACACGGTGCAAAGACCTAGCGACGTACATCCGCAACGCTCTGCAGGAAGGGAACGCCCCAGCACCCAACGATCTGGCCTACACGCTTTCCGAGCGCAGATCGAGGTTTCCATGGACCGTCGCCGTCAAGGCCCACAGTCTGGAGCAACTAGCCGACCTCCTCGAAGACACCCGCTTGAAGCCGACCCGCGCATCGTCTGCGCCAGTCCGCATAGGCTTCGTCTTCAACGGTCAAGGTGCGCAATGGTACGCTATGGGCCGCGAGCTCATGACCTCATCTGAGGTGTTCAGCTCATCCATCGATCAAGCTGAGGCCCACTTGCAAGAATTTGGTGCGCTTTGGTCGTTGAGAGAAGAGCTATCGCGTGATGTGAAGACTACCAACGTCGCAGAGATTGAGCTTAGTCAACCGCTCAGTGTCGTTGTTCAGCTGTGCTTGGTTGACTTGCTGCGGTCCTGGAATGTTATTCCTTCCGCTGTCGTCAGTCACTCGAGTGGTGAGATTGCGGCAGCATACGCGGCGGGCATTCTTTCGTTCAAGGAAGCTGTTGGCGTCGTATATCACCGTGGACGACTTGCCAAGAAGTACCAGAAGATTACAAAGCTATCGGGCGGCATGATGGCTGTTGGTCTCGGTGCCGAAGAAGTCCGGGAGTACCTGACTGATCTCTCTTCGGATGGTAAAGTGGTAGTCGCTTGTGTCAACAGCCCATCCAGTGTTACGATCTCTGGTGACATGGATGCTCTGGAAGAAGTCGCAGACCGTTTGGCAGACGATGATGTCTTCGCAAGGAAGCTGAAGGTTCCTCTCGCCTACCACTCTCATCACATGGAGCATATGGCGGAAGAGTACCAGAGTTGCCTCGAAGAACTTCTAGGACCGATCGTAGAAGGCGAGCTCGACGTCGTCTTTGCGTCTCCAGTAACCGGTGACATTGTCACTTCGCGTTCGACTTTCGAGGCCGCACACTGGGTGCGCAATCTCACCAGTCCCGTTCTGTTTTCCAACGCGTTGGAAGCATTGGTATTTGGAGCGACAAAGCCTGAGGGTGAAGCGCCAACACCGAATCATCAGGTCTCCGTCTTCCTAGAAATTGGGGCGCACGACACCTTGTCAGGTCCCGTCAGACAAACGCTCGGCGAGACACGCATGCCGTATCTTTCCTGTCTGAAGCGGCCTTTGAATGCGATTGACACTGTGCAAGACGTCGTCTGTGCCCTTGTGGCGCGAGGCTACCCTGTCCACCTCACAACAGTGAACAGACCCCAATCGAACATCTCACACCAGTCAAAGTATATCCATAACCTTCCGGAATATCCCTGGAACCATCAGACCTCCTACAAGATCGAGCCAAGGGCTTCCGAAGAGCATCGATACAAGCGCTTCAAGCCCCATGAGTTGCTTGGCAGGGCTATTCCTGGCTCAAACCCTCTGACCCCAACCTGGCGCAACTTTCTCCGTTCGAATGACATTCCCTGGCTAGTCGACCATCAACTAGAGTCAAGTGTGGTCCTTCCTGGCGCGGGATATGTGTCAATGGCCATCGAAGCAATGCGTCTTCTCAAGAGCAAGCCTGACCAAGAGGTACCTCAGTTGCAGTATCATTTGCGAGATGTAGACATCATCAATGCTCTCATCATACCACAAACGTCGAGTGCCTCGAACAGGGGAATAGAGATCCAGTTCTCACTCCGTCCCTGCAGCGACAAGGACCTGGACAACGCCGATTGGTACGAATTTGAGTTGTGGTCGGTCAGTGCCAAGCACGCTTGGATACAGCACTGCAAGGGCTGCATCACACCTAGACCAGACCACGGCGTGCATTTACTAGAGGATGCCAGAGCTTCTCTTGGCCCTGTACTGTCTCACCAGAAGCACACCAAGGAGATCGAGCCCGAGACGCTCTACCAAATTTTGCGAGATTCGGGCTTCCACCACGGACCAACATTTCAGAACATTGTTGGGAGTCGTGTTCTTCGTGAACGATCGGAAACCGAATTCTCTGTCGCTCCAGCGGCCTTTGAACGCGAACAGCAATACGTAGTACACCCAACGACACTGGACTCGATTTTCCAATGCTGTTACGCGACCCTACCCGCCGATCTCACGAAGGATGCAATGTTCATACCTCGCTCGATTCGGAAGGTGATCGTGCCGTCCCAGCTCGGTACACATGCGGACCAGCGGTTACTCGCAAGCCTGGACTGCCTGTCATCAGGCGCCAAAGGTTCAATTTTCACCGGTTCAGTGTTTCCCACAGGAGATGATGCGCACCAAACGGGATCGTTCGAGATGCAAAACTTCCGTCTCCAGCGTGTTACCCAGGCGGCCACGAGTGCGCAAGATGCGAAGTCAGCGCATCCTGCGATCCATTCCAAGAGCCGATGGGAACTCGACGTCCACTATGCTATCCCAGATGATATCAAAGACTCGATGAGGATTCCCTTAACCCAGTCTGAACTAGACTTTGCAAGGGACATCCGCGAGATATCTTACCACCATATTGCCAAAACTCTGGAGCAACTGGGACCCAAGGCTGACGACCAATGGACTTGGTATCACAAGAGGTTCTACGAGTGGATGAACTCCATCATCCTGACAGCCGACAAAGGTATCCTAATGTCAGGGAGCGACGAATGGTCCACGAGAGACAGAGCTTCGATCGAGGAACTTTGTAATCGAGTGGCCCAAACCAATGCGTCCGGAGAGTTGGTCCAGCGCGTCGGAAGCCACCTGTGTGACATCGTGCAAGGCAAGTTGACACCTTTGGAGTTGATGATGGAAGACGGACTGTTGAATCGCTACTACGAACAGCTACCGCAGCTTTGCAACGGCTCTTATAAGCATCTCCGAAAGATTGTCGACCTTTACTCTGTTGTGAAATCCGGAGCCAAAGTCATTGAGATTGGTGGCAGAACTGGCGGAGCAACATCCGTTGTTTTGGACGCTTTAGCTGCGCGATCAGAGCAAGACTCAGGCACTTCGCTGCTGGGTCATTACGACTTTACGGACATCTCTTCAGGGTTCTTTGGCGCAGCAAAGACCAAATTTGCCACTTGGGAAGACAAGATGAACTACTCCAAGCTCGACATTGAGCAAGATCCGATCGAGCAGGGTTTCGTAGCCCATAGTTACGATCTTGTAGTTGCTTCACATGTGCTCCATGCGACACCGAGCCTGGAGCGCACCTTGTCGAACGTAAGAAAGCTGCTGCGACCAGGAGGCCAGCTCGTCTTGCTCGAAGGAAGCCAGGATTCGCTCGACGTCCAGTTAATCTTTGGAACCGTTGAGAGATGGTGGTTGAGCGAAGAGCCTGAGCGCCAAACATGCCCTTACGTCAACCTGGGAGTATGGGATAAGGCTCTGAAAGCAGCAGGCTTCTCTGGCGTCGAGTTCGAGATTGGGGACTGCGAGAACCCTGAAGTCCAGTTTACCAGCACCATCTTGTCGCACGCCAAAACCCCGGATCCATTGTATCCGTCTTCAATATCCATTGTTGTACCGTCAGCTTCGGAACCTCAAGCTTGGTTGGATCAAGTATCAGGAACCGTGCAGCACGTTACTGGTTCAGCTCCCTCGGTGGAGACTTTCGATGAAGTTGAGGCAGACAGTGACCGTCTGCTCATCATGGCGCTCGACCTTAGCACACCTTTCATCGATACCATGGATCGCCATGCATTTGAAAAGCTCCGAAGTCTCCTTCTTCACTCCAAGGGCATTCTTTGGCTGAGCTTTGGTGGAGCTGTCGACGATGAAGATCCACGCTTTGCCCAAGTGACTGGTCTCTTGAGAACTCTGCGACGCGAAGATCCAAGCACACGATACGTTCGCTTGGCATGCGAGCCACCCCAACAATCATTGCCAACCGAGACCACCCTGATGCTTGCGCATGTGTTCAAGCAGAGCTTTGACTACAGCTCATCTGAGAACATCAACATTGATTGGGAATATTGCGCCAAAGGCCAGAACCTGTACGTTCCCCGCATCTATCCGGACTTTGAACAAGATCGGGCTGTCAGCGGAGGCGCAAAACCTCTTCAGCTGCAGGAGTTTAGCTACTCTGGCAAATCTCTCGTCCTACAACCATCAGGCAGCGGTGCATCTGGCGCAGAGTCCTGCTTTGTGGATACATCTGATGCGGCGGATGATCTGCCGAGTGGGTTTGTTGAGATCGAACCGAAAGCCTTTGGGCTGAACATTGTAGGGGCGAGTGAGGAGAACGAGTCGGTTGCGCATGAGAGCAGTGGTATCATTAGGAACCTTGGCCCAGACACACGAGACTCTGGACTTCGCGTTGGAGATCGAGTGTGCGGCATCTTCAAAGGACCTATCAACAACGCCGGTCGCGCTCACTGGACCAGCGTCGTCAAGGTTTCCGACAAGCTTACATGGGAGGAAGCCGCGTCCACCCCGTATGCATATTCGACCGCATGCTTAGCCCTGCGCGACATCGCAAGACTTCAGAAGCATGAGCGAGTGCTGTTACACTTTGGTACGGCAGGTGTGGGCCAGGCTGCTCTCGCACTGGCCGAGAACATCGGAGCCGAGATCTTCGTCACTTGCGGAACAGACGAAGAGCGTCAAGTTCTGCTGGAAGAATACACCATCGCTCCCAGCCATATCCTGCAGGATGAAGCAGCCTCTCTCGTGTCTGCTATCATGTCTCAGACAAACAGCGAGGGAGTTGATGTGACGCTGAGCTCAGTTACTGGGCCGTTGCTCAAGGCATCCTGGGAGTGCACTGCACCGTTTGGTCGCTTTGTGCAGATCGGTAAGGCTGATACCGAGAAGTCAAAGCATCTTGACATGTCGCCCTTTGGCCGCGGAGTGTCCATGACTGGTCTTGATACCCTCCAGTACAGCGAGATGAGAGGCGCCATGTTCCACAGGGCATTGGCGAATTCCATCGAATTGTTGCAGCACAAAGAAGCGAGACCCGCGACACCAATCAAGGTTTTCAAGCTGGCCGAGATCCATGAAGCGCTCCAGTATGTCCGAGGTGGGAGCTACATGGGTAGTGCTGTGATTCTGCCACAGCCAGGTGACGAGGTTCATGTCGTCCCGAAGGCTGAAACGTCGCTTGGCCTAGACGCTCCAGACTCTACCTTCATGATCGTTGGAGGTCTTGGAGGGATTGGACTTGCCACTGCTTCGTGGATGTTGGAACAGGGGGTCAAGAACCTGTTGATCGTCTCCCGCAATGCTGTAGCTCATCCGAAGGGGTTGGCGTTGGTTGAACAAGGTCAAGACCACGGTTGCAACGTCTATCTTCGCAACTGCGACATTGCCGACGAAGGAGCGGTCTGTAGTCTCCTCGCAGACGTGAAGGCAGAGTTACCTCCGATCCGTGGAGTTCTTCAAATTGCTGCAATCCTTGACGACACTGTCTTTGAAAGCATGACTTTCGAGCAGTGGCAGAAGGCCATTGGCCCCAAGGTCACCGGCACCTGGGCCCTCCACAACAATCTGCCTGACCTCCAATTCTTCATCACGACCTCTTCCGCCACTGCAGTCCTTGGCAACGTGTCACAGAGTAACTATACCGCTGGCGGTACGTTCCAGGACGCGATTGCTCGATACCGCACTGCCCTTGGCCTACCCGCCGTGACAATAGATCTTGGTCCTATTGACGATGTCGGATTAGTCGCACAAGGTGGAGATGTGGTGAAGAAGCGCGTGGAGAAGGCCCTTGGCATGAAATGTCTTCCGATTGCCCACGTATTGCGACTATTCGAGGATGCAATCAGGAACCCAAATCGACGCCGGCCCGAAAACAGTCAGATTGTTACGTGTATCACTGGATACAGCAAATTGGTTGACGACCCAGCGGTGAAGAACGACCGTCGATTGGGAACCCTGCGACTGGGCGATGACACCACGACAGAAGCCTCAGCTCAGGGACAGTCCGAATCCTCCAAGAACATCGATGGATTGGTATCTCAGTTATCGGCACTGTCGGCGGGTGACAACAAAGCGAAGGAGATCGTCAAGGACCTGCTAGTAGCCAAGGTTGCGGACTTGTTCAATCTGGAGACGAGCGCTATCGACACCGCTGATGCGCTCACAAGTATCGGAGTCGATTCCCTGGTTGCTGTGGACTTCCGGAACTGGTTGGGTAGCGTTGTCAAAGCTAAAGTCAGTATCTTCGAGATTCTGCAAACACCGTCGCTCAGCGAGTTCGCTAGCTTGGTCGCGGAAAGGAAAGGGTAGACGCAAAGCATTTGTTTTCAGACTGGATCGCGCGTAGAACTGGGGCGTTCATGGTGTTGTACGAATATTCTTGCATATTATGATTAGCTAGTTATTCAATCACTTACGATCTGAGAATCGGGCCCTCATCATGCGCGTCACGTGTCGATTGTAAATTTCCGAATTGCTCGAGTCCCCATCTTATCCAGGAAGAATGCGCGTATGTCGGGCGGAATGCACCTCAATCGCGCGATGTCATGCTGCTGGTGCGTGTCGGGACGGGGGGACAAAGTTTCGCGTCTGGGGGCGCGTGTCATAGCGGCGTGGTGCTTGGCGGGGCGATGCCGGACGTTGAACTCGCTTCCCCGACGACTTTTTTTGAGAGCGGGTATCGTTTGGCATCTTATCTCTAGCTCCCGTTCTTCACTGCTCGGTACCGCAATTGCCTTGCGCTGTTGCTCCCTCTCATACCTGTCAATTGCACATTCCTCCTTTGCTCGAAATCTTCGACCATGACGCCATCACCCTCCGAAGCCGCCGCAAAGGTTGCGCAAGTCGCTGCCGGCACCAACTCGTCCGCAAAGGTGTACAAGAGGGAGTCCAACACAGCTAGGGTCTTGGGTGCAGGTACATTGGCCATTCTGGAGTCAACATAGCATATCTGACACGAGCAGGATGTGCGGGAATCGCAGAGCTCATGGTCTTCCACCCGGTCGACACCACGGCGAAGCGGTTGATGAGCAACATTGGCAAGGTGCGACATGTGGACCATACAATACCCTGACGGCCTCTGACTCGAACACATGTAGATTGAGAACGCAGCACATCTGAACAAGGTCGTCTTCAGAGACGCAGCCGGTGCCTCGGTCTCTGGGCGATTCCTCTCACTGTTCCCTGGTCTTGGATATGCCGCCGCATACAAGGTGCGTTGAAAAGTGCAAGCACATAAGAACTCCGACTGACGACGATAGATCCTTCAACGAGTATACAAGTTTGGTGGACAGCCCTTCGTACGCGACTACCTCGCCCACAACCACGGTGACAGCTTCGACCGCGCATTCGGCAAGGGCAACGGCAAGGCTATCATGCACGCGACTGCCGGTTCCATAATCGGTATCGGTGAGATTGTCCTCCTGCCATTGGATGTTCTCAAGATCAAGCGACAAACCAACCCTGAGGCTTTTCGAGGCCGTGGGCTGTTCAAGATCATCTCCGACGAAGGGCTCGGGCTGTACCGTGGTTGGGGATGGACGGCAGCACGTAACGCTCCAGGATCATTCGCAGTATGTACACCACTCTGCTGACAGCTGTCCGAATACTAACACCCCCCAGCTCTTCGGTGGATCCGCTGTCGCCAAGGAGTACTTCTACAAACTCACCGACTACAACTCGGCATCATGGTCGCAAAACTTTGTCGCCTCCATCGCCGGAGCCAGCGCATCGCTCGTCGTCTCTGCCCCTCTCGATGTCATCAAAACGCGTATCCAGAACAGGAACTTTGAGAACCCCGAGAGCGGCTTCAGGATCGTGTCCAACATGATGAAGCACGAGGGTCCCACTTCCTTCTTCAAGGGACTGACGCCCAAGCTGCTCATGACCGGACCCAAGCTCGTCTTCTCCTTCTGGTTGGCCCAAACACTGATCCCTGCTTTCGGCAAAATAATGTAATATGTAGCGATGAACTTGTCCTGATGTCTGTACTATATGGGGGTTTCGGGTTACGGTGCTTTAGAGCTGGCAGGTTGGGCTACGTCAAAGGCAACGACGTACGACGGACCGCACACTGCTGCAAACGAATGACACATTCTCCATTCCATGATAAGCAGGGTGAAGGCTACCCATAATCGATGGCGGTGATGCGTGCCATGGCTGGGTGACTGGGGCGGTGGACCCTGGCGGCTGTCACGTGGGTGCACTGATGGCACCCACCTGGCACTGTACAGATGATGCGTGATCTGCGAGTGTCTTGCACTGGCAACAAGACAAACCAGAGCCATACGTCAGACAGCGTACGGGCGTCTCACTGGACAAAGTTAGGCGGCAGATAAGCGGGCGTGAATGTGATGTTGATGGCGCGACAAGCTACGGCAACTTGTGACCACGGATTTGGGCCTGGCTGAATGCCAAGCTATTCACATCTGGTATCCGCGCATTGCACCCCATCACCCTCTACTTAACACCGTCCGCCTCGACGACCCGCGATACCCCACAACGACTGCCTCTGACCACCCCCAACTTACATCTCTTAGTCTCTTCCCTCTTTCCACCCCCGCAACACCGCCATCATGAACCCTGAGTGGTACGTAACCTCCGCGCGACGCCCACCGCCACAGGCCGGGGAACAGCGCCGCCAAATCTGGGGTGCGACTATGCTAACGTGAAGACTCGCAGAGTTACTTTTTCCCATCGACGACAGCCCTGGTGCTGCCCGTCTTGCCATGCAAGGCTCCCGCTGACGGCTCGCTTCCCCAGATACGACTACCTCTTCAAGCTCCTCCTCATCGGTGACTCTGGTGTCGGAAAGTCGTGCCTGCTCCTCCGTTTCGCCGACGACACATACACTGAGAGCTACATCTCGACGATCGGTGTCGACTTTGTGCGTTGTCCCACGCACCTGCAGCCCAGGTCGGCGATGATCTAACAAGCACCAGAAAATCCGAACGATCGAACTCGATGGCAAGACGGTGAAGCTACAGATTGTACGTACCCTGTAGAATGCAGCGTCTGGGCGTGAGTGCTGACAGTCATCGCAGTGGGATACCGCTGGCCAGGAACGCTTCCGAACCATCACATCCTCGTACTACCGCGGCGCCCACGGCATCTGCGTCGTCTACGATGTCACCGACATGGACTCTTTCAACAACGTAAAGCAGTGGCTGCAGGAGATTGACCGATACGCAACCGAGGGCGTCAACAAGCTGTTGGTGGGCAACAAGTCCGATATGGCGGACAAGAAGGTTGTCGAGTACACCGTAGCAAAGGT
This sequence comes from Alternaria ventricosa, assembly GCF_023758065.1. Taxonomy (NCBI): domain Eukaryota; kingdom Fungi; phylum Ascomycota; class Dothideomycetes; order Pleosporales; family Pleosporaceae; genus Alternaria; species Alternaria ventricosa. The sequence goes on along the minus strand of NW_026055685.1, from coordinate 1,429,786 downwards.
ACCGTCATCTCACTAACCCCAGAGGATGCACGCCATCTAACAGCTCAAATAGGAGTTCGCAGACAGCCTCGGCATCCCCTTCCTCGAGACCTCCGCAAAGAGCGCCACCAACGTCGAGCAAGCTTTCCTTACCATGGCCCGCCAGATCAAGGAGCGCATGGGTACCACAACCGCCAACACCAAGCCCACAGTCCCCATCGGCCAGGGACAGGGTGTCCAAAACGGATCTGGCGGTGGTTGCTGCTAGAGAGAGAGGAAGAGTTGTTATGTGTCGGAGAACGGATCGGTGTCTACGGAAGAGCAATGCACGGCGTGGGTGTTGAGCTCCCGCCTTCACGCCATGCGAGGATTGGTGCAGTACTACGATAATGCTCACTGATACATGACCGCCATGTCTCCCATTCGTCACCATCTCCACGTTTCCATCCCGAAGTTGTGTGCCAGCATGGCGACATCCGATCGCATAGAATGGGGGCTCTCGTTTGGATTTCTGGGATGTGCTGGTGTCTGCATTACAATTTGTGGTGGCCACTAGGTCTCTTTCCTTCGGTGTCTCAGGTGTTCTTTAATATGGGCAATCAGACTTCATCTCCTAGATCTTTGATGCTTGTTCCACAAACACAAACTTGCGCTTAAGTGATGTGAAGACGCCAGCTCAGCCACCATACGGCTGATGAGAAGTATTTATCAATAAGTTAGGTGCTAACATCCTACTTATCAAGATCGTTGCGCAATATTTTTGACAACTGACTCGCCCTTGACGCGCCCTTTGACATCTATGGATGCCGAGTGTCCTTCGCTCCTTCCCGCATCCGGTAGAATGCAGGCGCTGACGTATGACGCGAAACTCGACTAGGCCCCAGGCCTCCAGGCAGCACTAAACACTCCGGTCCGTCATAGCTTCGCAAAAGCAGTCATAACACGAGCCTCTTCTCTTCTTTTTCGTTCTTTGACCCTTCTAGCCTTCCCAATGCCTTAGAGTGCTGGTGTACCAACCCCACCACGCTCATAATACCCACCCTACCCTGAACCTCGGAGCATGTCTGTTCGTGATGCGCCTGTCAAAGCGGCACAATGGCTCGGCCGCGAACTGGGACTCGCGACAATGAAGCACGCTGGAAAAGACGTCTACATCCTCATTCTGGCACGGTACATCCGCCTTTTTGCCTACGGGAGCGTAGCACTTATCCTCGCACTCTTCTTCCAAGAGCAAGGGTTCTCAGACGAACAAATCGGACTCTTCATGTCATTGACGTTGCTGGGCGATGTAGTCATCAGCCTCCTCCTCACACTTGTCGCGGATACGCTAGGACGGCGCCGAACATTACTCCTTGGGGCCGTCTCTATGGCAATATCCGGCGCTGTTTTCGCAACAACAAGTAACTATGTGGCTTTGCTTCTAGCAGCCATCATCGGTGTCATCAGTCCTAGTGGGAACGAGATCGGTCCGTTCAGAGCTGTGGAGGAGTCGACGTTAGCGCACCTGGTAGCCGAGGACAAGAGGTCGGACGTGTACACTTGGTATGTCGTCTTGGCTGTACTGGGCACGTCAACGGGGTTGGCAGTTGGTGGTGTTGCGGTCGACAACTTACAGGCTATCGAGGGTTGGACGGATCTGGATGCGTATCGCGCCATCTTCTGGATTTACACTGGTGTCGGGTGTGTCAAGGCTCTGATGACTCTCTTTTTGAGTCAAATGTGCGAACATAGCGACTGGAACGATGAACGGAACAAATCTCCTGCATCAGCTGAGACCGAGCCGTTGCTGAACGGTGATGAGCAAGAGAACCAAGATACTGCAACTCAAGATGCAGCCCCCAAGAAGCCTAAGAAGTTTTGGCATTCACTAAGCAAGATCTCCAAGTCGAGTCGCGTTGTCCTCATCAAACTGTGCAGCTTGTTCTTCCTGGATTCTCTAGGCTCGGGAATGGTTCCCTTCAGTCTCATCAACTACTACATGGAGCGGAAATTTGATCTGCCAAAAGGGAAGCTGGGTGGCATCATGTCTGCAACATGGTAAGTGCATATTCAACCAAATCGTATCCTAAATCACATACTCATGAATATACAGGTTCGTGTCGACGCTAGGCAACGTGTTCGCCTCAAGCCTGGCCAAACGTCTCGGATTGATCCAAGCAATGGTCTTCACTCATCTGCCTTCTTCTATATTCCTCGCGCTACTGCCTGTGCCATCGGGACTAGCGTTAACCATCTGCCTACTCGTTGGCCGCTCTGTGCTCAACTCTATGGATCAGGCACCTCGATCAGCCTTTCTCTCGATTGTGGTCTTACCAGAAGAGCGAACAGCCGTTATGGGCGTAGTCAACATACTCAAGACACTATCCCAAAGTAGCGGCCCGAGTCTAACCGGAGTACTTGCCGGCAATGATCATTTCTGGGTTGCTTTCGTTGCAGCTGGTAGTTTGAAGGCGACGTACGATTTGCTACTTCTCGCGTTCTTTGGTGGGAGAGTACAGCCGCGGAGTGAGGAACCAGAAGCGATTAGTGGTGTAGAGGAGGATGAGACTATTGATGAGCCCGCGAATGGACACAGGACTACTTGATGTACCTCGAATGGAATTGACGGAAAGAACAAGAAAATGCAGCTAGATCCCATCTTGAGCCATGTTCAACCGAGTTTACAGTTTCTATCATCTCAACGTGCCGTTCGACGCTACACCGCCAGGTACGGGTGAACGCCAAAGGCGCTACCTCGGCAGACTTCTTCTTGGGCTCACTTGAACGATTCCTTGTGTACACTGGCAACAACCTCCGACATCACAGCTATCAGCAATTCACTACGGCGCGGTCGCTATTGCCGATTTTCGGTGTGGCTGATCCTAGTGTATACCTAGACATACATACTCTAGTAGCCCAGCTCAACGGTCAGCTTGTCGGCCACCGCTCCGATCGTGAACGCCCACGCTCTGGCCAAGGGCAGGCCAGCTGGGCATGCACCAGGCGTGCCACGAGACCATGTGAGCGAAGAATTACCCGAGCCACCAGCATCCGTCTCTGTCTTCCTAACCCATAGCAAGAAGGTCGCATATGGGACGACCCAATCACGTCCGCGCACGGCCGCAGGAGATGAAAGCTCCACCTGTCTGCACGCGACCCAGACCCTGGCTTGCATGGTTCGCCGCTACAGCCACGCTTACCCGAAAGCCATGCTAGACCCCGCAAAATTTTATGCTTAAAGACCGCCTCATGTCCTACCACCCAATGTCACGGTAGCAGTTTCCCCGGATTTCTCTTTACTTTCGTCCTGGTTCGAGAGTGTGTGGAGCAGCGTTGCAGCACCCCACTATCGTTCCCAAAGCAGCCCTGGTCGGATCGCCCATCGGCCCGATCTTCCTCCGGTTTGGAAAGAGAGAGTCGACAAGAAGAGCAGTCATGGCGGAAGAGAAGGATATTCAGCCTACTACCGCGCCCCCATTCGAGCATTATGGGGAGACTGAGGAGTCCGATCACAAGCGCGCTGCTAACAAGCTTGTTGGCGATGCGCGGCTTGCTACGGAAAATGAGCGCAAGATGACGCTGATGCAGGGTATCAAACTCTATCCCAAGGCGATTGGATGGTCTGTCCTTATCAGCACGTGTATCGTCATGGAAGGCTACGATGTCTGCCTGCTGAACAACTTCTTCGGGTTCCCGCAGTTCAAACAAAAGTACGGCGAGCAGCTTCCGGACGGGTCTTGGGAGATTCCTGCGCCATGGCAAGCTGGACTGTCGAACGGAGTTATCGTGGGCGAGATCATCGGTCTTTTCCTCAATGGATGGATCAGTGAGGCTATCGGATACCGCTACACTGTCATGGGGTGCTTGCTTCTGATCATTGGGTTCACCACCATCTTCTTCACGGCTCAGACGGTGGTGCACTTGCTGATTGCGGAGATCCTCTGTGGTATCCCGTGGGGTGTCTTCCAGACACTTACTATCACATACGCTTGCGAGGTCTGCCCTGTTGCTCTGCGCGGATACTGTAAGTTTACAAAAATCTACTCCCATGAACACAAGCTTACACTGATCAGTAACTACCTACGTCAACTTCTGCTGGGGTCTCGGCCAAGTCATCGGTATTGGCGTTATCCGCTCCATGGTCGACCGACCAGATGAGTGGTCCTACCGCATCCCATACGCTCTCCAATGGATGTGGCCTGTCCCCCTCATCATCGGTGTCTTCCTAGCACCCGAGTCGCCATGGTGGCTCGTTCGCAAAGGACGAATTGAAGATGCGAAGAAATCCCTGCTCCGACTCACCAGCCTGGACCGAGAAACCGATTTCGATGCCGACGAAACGGTAGCCATGATGGTGCACACGACTGCGCTCGAAGAGAAGATCACGCAAGGAGCCAGCTACTGGGACTGCTTCAAGGGTACTGATTTGCGTCGTACTGAGATTGTCTGCATGGCCTGGGCGATGCAGAATTTGAGTGGAAACGCTTTCTCGGGTTACTCTTCCTACTTCCTCCAACAGGCCGGTCTACCCGCATCGACTTCGTATGACTTCGCAATGGGTCAGTACGGTATCAACATGGCCGGTGTCTTTGGCGCTTGGTACCTCATGAAAGTCGGTTTCGGACGTCGAACACTCTACCTGGGTGGTCTCTGTGGACTGTGCGCTATGCTGTTCGTCATGGGTTTCCTTGGCCTTGTACCAGCCTCCCAGCGCGAGACGGGCGCCATGGCTACCGGAGCCATGATGATCGTATGGGCTATGTTCTACCAGTTGACCGTCGGCACCGTATGCTACTCCCTCGTTGCCGAGCTATCCACCCGCCGCCTCGCCATCAAGACCGTGGTACTCGGCCGCAACCTATACAACGTAATCGGCATCATCACCTCCGTCCTCACGCCCTACATGCTCAACCCCGGAGCCTGGAACTGGTACGTCCCTCCCTCTCTCCCTTCCTCTCCTTCTTCCCTCTGCTAACCACACCCCAGGGGCAACTACGCCGGATTCTTCTGGGCCGGCTCCTGCTTCCTAAGTATCGTCTACACCTACTTCCGCCTGCCCGAACCCAAGGGCCGCTCCTTCGCTGAACTCGATCTCCTCTTCGAGAAGCGCATCAGCGCGCGCAAGTTTGCAAGCACGACTGTCGATGTGTTTGAGGACAGCCATATCCAGGGGACTGCTGCTTTTGATCGCTATGAAGAGAAAGTTGATGCTGCTGTGAGAACTGAATCTGTTGCTGTTGGTGTTTCGAAGGTTTAATGACATGAAGATTTAGGGTGCGTAGGTAGTGAGTGGAGGGATGTGCATGAGGGGTTGATAGGGTCGTTTGGTATCACTTTAATCGAACTTCTTATCACGATTTGTTTCACTCTGCGACTTGCTTCGTGTGGTGGAGCAATGCAATGCAATGCACACGCGTGCGTCTTCTTCTCTATGCAGTATAGCTCTCAGATGAGCTACTGGGATCCCTGTCATGTAAGGGTGCTACGAGGGCGGAACCTTGTGCCGCGGACGTGCATATCCTCCGTCTGTTATCATCTCCCCGCAGTATCCTTCAACGAACTCTCCTTACCTCCATCAGCCATGTCGTCCACAGAATGGCCGTTCGAACGCGTCTTGCCCGACGGTTCCGTCGAATTCGAAGGGATCGGAGTCAAGTGTAAATTCAACGAGGAGTTCAGCTCACGAACAAAGTACGGTCCATAAACTCCAACCTCGGTCGCTATCTCTGCTAATCGCAAAAAAAACGTGTAGATGCATCGCCTCCCCTTTACGACGCAAAGAAGCAGTGGAAGCGGCAATCAGAGCAAGAAAATCCTGTCAAGCACTGACCACCAAGATCCACGCTTCATTACCGCTCGAGCTCCGCAACATGGTATATGCGTATATCGTTGGGCCGAAAGCCCAACCTTGTGAGCTGGATGGTAAGCGTCATGTATACGGCAGCAAAGTGCGCATCGGAAGATTCGATTCGAACTGGTGGGTGAACGAAGAAGAATGCGCACATGTGCAGCCCAAATCCTGGGCTATGGACCCTGCATACTTTGGAACGCAGGTCGCGCAAGAGCTCGCCGAAGTGTATTACACCACCAACACTTTCTACATCACGTCGGATGAGAATATGAGCAAGTTGTTCCAAGCAGACCCTTTCGCACTTGGCATAAAGCCATACGAGCTCATCCTCAAGTTCACGCTTATGCTCAACTTCTACGAAACCAAACTAGAGAGCGAGGATGAACTGATGGCTATGCACAAGAACCTCCAGTTGCTCCAGCTTTTGCCTACAAAGCGAAACCACGAGATTTGCATTCGCCTTGAGACATCATTCCATCCGTCAGGGAACAAGCCCTATTCTTATTCAATGGAGGACAGCCGGGTCATGCTCAATATTCTTGAGTTGCTGAGGCAGCCTGTGTATGACCTGTTGCATAGAGGCAAAGCGATTCGAATCTTCCAAGCAAATCTCGACCACATGGATCCTACGAGTTCGAGGAAGATCAGTGATGTCTCTGTGAGATACTTGATCAACCCCAAGAAAGGGGGCGGGTAGATTGTGGCCAAAGGGGCATTTTTTCAGTATGACAGAGGAGGAGTGGCATAAGGTACGTGGATTGGTTAGCGCAATACTTATCTGTGAGGCATGTTCCTGACAGATCATAGGAGAAAGAAGAGAACAGTGGTGGAGATCCGAGAGGGCATTTTATCTATCGTGCGCCTGCTGCGGAGGACGCGCAGGAAGCAAACAACGCAGCCGACGACGAGAGCGATGACGAAGGCCCCGGCATACCATACCTTCGCGGTTTTGACTTTAAGCGACATTTTGCACTCGACGCCGAAGCCACGCTCAAGGTGCGCGAAGCCCTGAGAACGCGGTGGCACGAACCGGATGCTTTGACTGGGTTCAAATATAGCAGGCACGGTGTACACAACAAGGACTTTGAAGGGCCATTTGGATGGGAGGACAAATTGTGTCGCTGGTGGCGACGAGATGCTTAACCCAACTTGACTGGATGATTTTGCGCCGGACACTTCGTGGCGTTTATGCGAAGTAGGGGTTTCCATGCGGAAACTATGGTTGTTGGTACTGACCCTCGCATGAAGTCCATCTTTCCATTGTCCGCGGAGCGTCGACGATGGAAAGCGAACGTCACGTTATATCAAATCGATAGAAGTGCAGATTTATGAGAAGGCAACTACTGGTATCCTCAGCAATTATCTACATATTGTCTACGCGAGCAATGCGAAGAGCAGATACGTCTTCTTCGCGTAGTCTGCCGCGTTCTTCCTCAGCCTGGTCATAGCGACCTCGTCCAACTCTACCGTATTGGTTTTCTGTACCAGCGCGGTGAGTTTGGCGTCTGCACCCGTGTCACCAACGAAGCGTTGGATGTAGAGAAGATCGAAAAGCAGTTGTTTGACTCTCTGTTCTCTTGCTTCGCTGTGGCTTGGGGATGGCGGGGTGACGTCTGCTTTCTCGCTATCGTCCGTGGTTTTGGAGTCTTCGACTCTCTCTTCCTCTTTGTCTTCGTCTTTCTTCTCGACAGAAGGGCTTTGTTCTTTCGTAGGCGCGCTAATGGCGCCGAGATGCTCCTGAACCGTTTTGACTACTTCGGCGGCGACACTACTTTTCAGTACCTCGACGCTGCCAGGTGCCCATACATCACTACCCAGCGCGCCCATGTCTTTGTTCAGACCTCGCAGGAATCTAAATGCGCTGGGTGACGGCTGGCTCGGTAGTGGTGGGTGTCCTTCCCACAGGATGTGGCTGTTCGTCTTCACTTTGAGTGAGCCTTCAAGTGATGTCTTGTATGCTTCTACACTCGGTTGCGTCACGCACAAAGCCAGTGTCGTATGCAAAGGTTGAAGAATCTCTGACGTAAAGGGTGACGCAAGAGGTGTGGCTTTATCTTGGAGGCGTAACCGCGGTATGCGATCGCCGATCTCCCTGACTACGCGCAGCATGAAAGTGGCCTTTTGTGTTGATTGCTCACCATCAGACTTCTTCACGATAGTATTGAAGCTCTGGCTTAGGTTTTGCATGGCTTCGCTCAAGGCTTCCTGGGTCGCTTCCTCGAGCAGTTTTGGATCGTCATCGCTGAGGAGCGCTTGCTTCGAATCGCCAAGCTCATCGTCGGATTCGTCGTCCACATCGTCTGCGAAGGTATCGTCCCATCGCGCTTCCTTCATGCTCTTGACGATGCCCTTGACTTCCAGGATAGACTCCATCCACTTGTCAAAGGCAGAAGTTACGCTGATTACAGACTCATCGCGCCCTTGGTAGGTGTTGAGGATAGCGGATTTGAAGTTTTGTGCCCCGTTGCTCAGATCAGAGGCCTTGGTAGTGGTATCCCATAGCGAAGGTGCCACGACCTTGTCTGTTGAAGCCACCGTGTCCAGTCGAGTCGTCAGTTCGGTAATGACAGTTTGAAGCCCATGTGTGCGCGATCGCACTATACCCTCAAGCTTGTCGTTCATCGTGTCTCGTAGATCGTCTAGAACGTTGGCCGACTTGACACCCGCCATTCGCGAGCCAGACAATATCCAGGTCTCGATCAGCTCTTGCCTCAAGTCTGCAACCTCTTTGAGTCGTTCTTCGCCCTCTAGTGCCTTTTGCACACCCTTGAGGAAAGCGGCAATAGCGTCCTTTGACCATCGGTGCATTATCCGCTCTGCTTCCGGCCGCTGCAATTCGTCATGTCTCGGCCATGGCGTGTAGTTCCGTGCCTCATCGCCTAACCACCGATCATGTACATCGAGGTTCAGCTCGTAGAGACCGCGGACGTCGGGGTCCTGGATCAATGGCTGCGCCTTTAGCTTTGCTAGAGCCTCTGCCAAGCGCCGTGGAAAGACGGTTTGTGTATCGAGGCAAGTCTGAATGCACAGCTTGAGCGCGCTAATGCCATGCTTCGCAAGCTCATCGCCTCCTGCCCTCAGCTCGCTGTTCATTTTGTCCAATCGCATCTTATGGAAATGGTGTAGGACATCGGTCGGGGTGGAGCTCGTCGCGAGCGCGTAGGCACACATGCTTTCGAGCAGGCTGGCTGTTTCGCCGTTCGTGTTCGAGAGGCGCTTGTCAATCCTCCTAAGAAGCTTCCGCCGTACCGACAGCAGTCTCTCCCACAGCTGATTGACAATGGGCGCCTTGTTGTCGGATTGACTGAGCGACTTGTGGAGTAGTCTTGAGATGACCAGGACTTTCGCAATGAGCAGATATGATCCTTCTCTTTTCATGAGGCGCGTCATGACCACAGGCGCGTTGCGCATGACTGCGAGCTGGGCCGCGAATGTATAGCGCTCCGCATCTATTGCCCGTCAACCCACTGTCCCTTGCGCATGCATTGTTGTAGACTGACCGCGACTTCGTGTATGCGTATCCATCTTTCCCGCGTTGTTTGTGATCTTGTCCAGGCCCCGCGAATTGCAGCTCTGCCCTACTCTTGAAAGCCTACTTTCCACCTGCTCCATGCGCACTTCCATATCGATGATCGTACCGGCCGTGTCGAGGAGACTGCGATAGCTTGCCCTGCAGTTCTGTCAGCCTCTTCCATCTCTATCCACTTGTTGGCCTGGCATTTCGTACCCGACAAGCGACCGTAGCTTTTCTCGATTGTCGTCGGCATTGTTGCGGAGCTGCTGTTCAAGCTTGCGGACGATGGGAATGGGGTATTGGAACGCGTCCTCCCACGTCTGAAAGGTTCGTGGGTCTGGCGTTTCGGTCGCCATTGGCGTCGGGTACTGGAAGGCGCGTGTTGGCGTCGCAATGCTACACGTAGAGGTACGCGGCGATGCTACGTCTCCCCACTAATCGCGTGCTTAGTCATCGCGCCTACCCATCACACAATTGCCAACTGGAACAGTTGACTGATTTGCGAAGGTAGTACATGATCAAAGAAGGGGCTTTGAACATAATCGTTGTGTAAAATACATGATGGCATTGGTGTTGAAACCAAGAAACTCTATCTCTATACTATCTCAAAACATGGTATCACAGGTTAAGCTCAAATGACTCCGCCCATCCTAACTCCTACCAAACGAATCATTCTCCATCTGGAATAAAGCCTGCCGTATCACCTGTGGCATTCCGTCGTCTGAGCTCGCGTTCAACAGCCCTCAACATGAGCTGCGCATCGTCGAGCGTCAATTCCTCTCCACCCCTCATGCTCGCCAACAGCTCCGCAAATTCCGGGTCATCAGGCTCGATGATCTCAACCCTTCTGCCCTTTTTCTTTGGTTTTGGTGGTGGCAAGGGCATGAAAGCCCTATTTGTGCTGCCGAACTTGGCAATCATCTCCTCAAATTCACCTTGTGGGGTGCTCTGGCTTGTGACAGCCCCGCCAGCACCGATGCGCCAGACGTCTTCTTTGTCGTCCTCCTGGTCGTCGTCGATCTTGATAGCAGTACGGATGACGACGTTGAAGTCGCCGCCTCCTCCGACGTCAAGATACCCGAGAACACCAGAGTATATGCCTCGTCTCACACCACTCTCCACATTGTGAAGGATTTCGCATGAGCGTTTCTTGGGCGCTCCAGTCATACTTCCTGGTGGCAGACTCTCGACGAAAGCGTCGAACCCTAGGTATGGAACAGAATGTTTGGTCGGCTTTTTGGAAGCGTACTCCACAGGGTCTTCCCAATCTTCAGGGGTGGTGGGCTTGTAGATTCCGCTGGGTACTGCGTCGACGACTGAAACTAGTTGCCACAATGTTTCGTATTCCTCGACTTCCATGAGCTGGCTCACTCGGACGTTCTCGGAGCCGTAGACGCCGTGAAGTTGGTGGCGAGTAAGATCGACGATCATGAGATTTTCTGCGCGTTCCTTAGACGATGAGAGGATGTCATGGGCCATCTCGTTAGTGACACCTGGCTTCTTCTGCACTGTTCCTTTGATCGGCCGGCATTGTGCAGTTTGCGATCGGTCCCAGCTTATGTACCGCTCTGGTGAGGAGCACAAAATATGTACGTTATGCATCCTCATGTAGGCGCTGAATGGCGCTGGGTTCTGACCAGTCAGACGTTTGTAGAGGTTCCAGGAATGTTCGTTGTCCTCCGAGTGAGATATTCTGCACGCTGTTGGCTTGCGAGCGCGGACCTCGTTGCGAGTCGTGAGACACAACTCGTAGCTCTGGCCGTCTGCTATCGAGTCTTTGCAGGCACTGACTTTATCGCAGTAGTCGTCTTGGCCAACTGTGAGCTGATGACACGACTCAATGTACTGGTGCATGGTGCCGTGCGTCTCGAAAGGATCGACCTGTCTCATTGCGGCAGAATTCGGGGTAGTCTCTCGTGATTTGAAGCCTGCATGCTCATACAGTCTCTCTATGGTGTTGATAACCCAATCTTGGTCACAGGGACCGCGGATACTTTGAACATAGATCTTTTTGATCTGGTGGTCGAAAACAATACTCCTTGTTATGTAGGCGAAGCAGATGTCCGGATATGAGGCTTCTTCGTGGCCCTGAACGTCAATTGTTTCTAGGCCAGCCTCGTAAGATGCATATCCCATTAAACCTCCCCAGAAAGGAGCCCATGTTGAACCCTGTGGCGGAGTCGAGGGCTGGAGGCTCTTCATGACTTCTCGTACGTAGGGCCAAGGGTCGGCTACGGTCCAGTCTGTATGCACTTGGTCTTTACCATCTCTGAGCTCCATTCTGCGGGTGCCAGCGTAGTAATGAAGGCGCAGAGTCTCTTCTGGGATGACGACACCAATAATGCTGTACCTGCCTGTTCCCACAGCCATGGGCACGAGGTTCGATTGCAGTCCTGACTCCAACACTATGGCTTCGCCTCTTGATAACTCGAAGAGTTCACAGGCATCCGCAACGGTAAGTCGTCCACTTCCCGTGGTCGCACAATGCACAGTGCTCGGTGGTAGATCCGGTAATGACTGCCCGTCCCCGTGCGCAATGAGCGAAGCTAGCTCAAACGGTGTGATTGTGTCGCTATCAAGCTTTGCGACGAAATCGGTGTAAGAGCGTTTGGTCTGTTTCTTCGTGCCGTAGATCCCCAATTCTCGTCGGAAATCATCAGCAGTCATCGGCAAAGACGGCACGTTAGATGTGAGACCATGGTTGGGGACGTTCCTGAACACACGCTTCCGGTTCCAGGCTTGGGCGTCCTCCCACCAATTCCGGATGATGCGCTTGCCCTCGTCGTTTGTACATATCGACTCTGGATGAAATTGGACTCCCCAGAACGGCTTCTGCAGATGTTTGACGCCCATGAGAACGGCACCGTTGAGATCGCTATCAAAATCCCACGCCAACGGCTCCAACTGGGGACAGGTCTCGGTGGGTTCCCAAAGCTGTGCAGGATACCGCACAGCGCGCTTGTTCTGTATGGGGTGATCGAGTTTGACTTGTAAAGAGTGGTACTGCGTTGCTAACAGACTCTCCACACCTCGGAAAATTGACTGACTCTTGTGTAGGACGGCCGTTATGATACCGTGCTTGGGTTCCGCGAGCCGTTCGATATCGGCTCCAAATGCAAGGCATAGCGACTGGAACCCGAGACATATACCGAGCACTGGGATGGTTTGCTCATCCCGAAGTTTCCAGAGTTCCTTCATTAGACCAACATCGTCGTCACATTTTGCCCAGCCAGGTCCCGGCCCTGCGATGACCGCATCAAAGCTCTTCAAATAGTCGGTAAACGCTGTGAACTCCCCAGAGGCTGATGGCTTCGCAAGGATAGGATCATCGATGAAGATTTTGATGATTTCCGCGTCTACATTCTGCTCGACCAGCGCGACAATGTTGTTGGAAAAAGAGTCGTAGGCGTCCAGGCAGAGTATCCTTGGGCGCTGAGTCAGAACGGCAGGCGCCATCGCTTTGGTCACGGATCCGAAGCCCGGGACGATCGGGCAGTGCGTGGGATGTTTCTACAACAGATTCTGATATTGAATCTTCAAGAGAGTCAGACCGGACGTCCAAGCGACAGCCAGGTGTTGTATCGCGGTTGGTGAAAAGTTGAAGAGGTGATAGGGCTGAAATCTTATCCCGCGATAACTCCGGCGATTCGCCGGTGCAAGTGCGGAACCGTGGATCGGGATCGTAGGAGCACCTTGGCTGTGATTGAGTAGATGGAAGGCTGACAGTAGGAGAGCGGTGAGAGCGATGGCAAAGCGATGAGAGTGTGACAATGGACGATAACGATCTCATGCCAGGACGCCACCTGGTTAGGGTCAATAGGCCCCAGATGCAGGGTCCAACGGAAGCAGCCGCTTAGCTGCTCGACGCATCTGAGGTGTGCATGTCCTCGAAAAGGAAAGCAACCTTCGCTAATGCTGTTTCACCCAGTCGATCGACCTCTCGCCACCTCCTTAAAACCCCGCGCCATGTTCTAGAAGTCGGAGGTGTGTCGCAGCCATCCCACGCGCGCTGAAGTAGCCCTACGAAGTCGAACCTCTTTGTCTTCACAGGCGCCAGGAAAGTGTTTCCTGGACGATATACAATGTAATTTTCGGTATAGTCTCTACTCCAGTCTGACGCTCTCTATCTACGGATCAAATATCAGAATGCTACAAGATACACTTTAGGCAATGATGGCATCGGACGTGGTCACGCCTCGGCATGCTAGAGCGGGCATCGCGCTTGGGCCATGTCGTCATGTCGAGATTCTTTCGCTGCGCTCCCACGGCGCGAGACCACGACATCTTATTGAAGACGGCCAAGCCCTATAGACGCCATGTCCTGGCTCAAACGGCGAGCAGGGCCCTTGATAGTACTCGGGACCTCAGCCATTGGCGGCGCTGCCTATCGCTTCACGAAATCTGCCGACCCCTCCGACGCATCGTTGAACCCGCATACCTTCACGCCGTACACGCTTGTAGACAAGCAGCCCGTCTCGTCGACCAGCGCAATATTCACATTGCGCAATAGCAATGGCGTCTCAGATACGGAAAGTGTGAAGGAGGTGTGGAAGCGCAGCATCTGGAGTGTCCAGATTAAGCAGCCACAGCTACAGATTGCGCGCGCATACACACCGCTGCCGCCTTTGCCACCAGACGTCCATAAGAACGGCGAGAATGAGCCTGAGGATATGAGGCTGCTCATACGGCAAGAACAGGGAGGCGAGGTCTCGACCTACCTGCACCGACTACCCGAACAATCCACCGTCGAGCTACGAGGACCGAACACCGAACTTGAGCTTCCGCGCGATATCATTGAGGTTGTCTTCCTGGCAGGCGGGACCGGTATAGCACCCGCGATGCAGGTTGCGCAAGCCCTAGGAAGAAGGACTGGAAGCCGGATGCACATACTATGGGCGAATAGGCGGCGTGAAGAATGTGTAGGTGGCGTCAGCGACGACAGAGGCAGTACCACATCTGCACTAGATCGAGTAGGCTGGTGGCAGAGCTTCTTCGGTTCCAGCGAGTCTGTTGCAGCTGCACCACTTGCAGAGGACTCATCTACCGCGCCCAAGGGCATTATAGTGAGGGAACTGGATGCACTCAAGAAGCGGAGCGAAGCCACGAAGGGCGAGGGCCTCCGTGTCAACTACTACGTCGACGACGAGAAGACATTCATACAGCCGACCGAAATCGAGAAGAAGATACAAAGGCAACGAGCAGAGAGCGGCTCAAGGTTGATCATAGTATCAGGCCCAGATGGATTCATCGAGCATTGGGCAGGCAAGAAGCTCTGGGCCAACGGGCGAGAGGTACAAGGACCATTGGGCGGTCAACTAGGAAGAATGCAATTAGGTGAGTGGAAAGTAATTAAGCTGTAAGATAATGTACGTTTACCACGATATCCATCTTCTTCACTCTCACACTCTCTATGCGCCTACCATCTTATTTCTAGTGCAATTCAACATACTCCGCGGACCTTGACATCGGTGTTTCTCTGAGTCCGTAACTGCGCATATATGCAAGCCGGGAATAGTGCAGCCATCACTTGCCTAAATAGCGGCTAGACATTATGCAACAAGCGCGGCCTCATGGATGAATTCCGCGCGCTGAATAATTCCACAATCGGCGCATTTCGATCATTGCTTACCAGATCCCTGTCTCATCAATTCGAAACTCACATAGCATCTTTTCTATCAATTGCTCTTTGCGCTTTCTTCAACTTTCCATTCAGCAGTTCGAAACGAAATGGGGGCGGACGCTGCAGACGCAGACGCCGAAGTCGCCGCTTCCCTCTCGAATCATGACCGGCCAATCAACGACAAGGACCCCAACGCGCGACCAGAATGCTTCACATCGACCTTCCAAGAATGCATGTTCATCGCCTCGGTGACCATGGCCGTGGCCATGACGAGCTTCCTGACCGGGTCGATCACAGTCATGAGTTCCTTCGCTGCACGGGATTTAAACATGACGAATGCGGAAATCACATGGATGAATGCAGCGACATCGTAAGCTTTCCTCTTCGCCTCAAGTTCACAGTTAGATCAAAATACTGAATTGTGAGCATATAGGCTTACAGCAGGATCCCTTCTCCTCTTCTTCGGCAGCGTAGCCGACCTATTCGGTCGCAAGACCATGTTCATAGCCTCCATGTTCCTCTTTTCCGTCTTCTGCCTCGGCGCCGGTTTCTCCACCTCGGGCATGACTTTGGATATCCTCTGCGGCGTGCTAGGCATCTTCTCAGCCTCCTCCGTGCCACCAGCCCAAGGTATGCTCGGCGCTATTTACGAATTGCCCAGCCGAAGGAAGAACCGCGCTTTTGGCTGTTTCAGCGCGGGTAACCCCATGGGCTTTGTTTTTGGGACCATCTTGTCGGGGTTGTTTACGCAGGTGTTTAGTTGGAGAGCGGGGTTTTGGTTACTCGCTATTGTGTATTTTGTGACTAGTATTGTTGCGGCGTTTACGGTGCCTAGGGATGGGACGCCCAAGAGGAAGTTGGATGCCGAGACGGTTAAGAGGTTGGATTTGCCGGGGACGGGGTTGACGGTGCTGGGGATTGGGATGTTTTGTGCGGCTCTGAGGTATGTTCTTTCTCTAGGGTTGAGAGGATGTCAAACTGATTATGGTGTAGTCTCGGAGGCGATGCACCGCAAGGGTGGAAGACACCGTATGTTCTTGTCCTACTGATCCTAGGTCTTATTCTAATCGCGGCATTTGTCGTATGGGAGATTAAATACCCATACGCTATGATCGACATGAAGATCTGGTATGACCGGGACTTTTCCCTTGTAAGTCCTCCTTCCACTCCCCATCTCCACCACCACCATCAGAAGACATTCAATAGAACCCACTAACACATCCACCAACCCCAGCTCCTAGCCATCCTCTCCTGCGGCTTCCTCGGCTTCCCCATCTTCTCCTTCTGGATTGCACTTTACTTCCAAACCCAACTCAACTACAACGCCCTTATGACAGGCGTACACATGCTCCCCATGGTAATCGTAGGACTATCTGCCAACGCTGTCGCCGCCCTCGTCCAACACAAAGTCTCAAACAAACTGCTCGTGGGCATCGGTGCCGCCGCACTAACTGTCTCGTTTACCCTCTCTGCCGTGCAGAGGTACGGAGACTCGTATTGGGCGTTTTCTTTCCCCGCACTGTGTCTTTGCGTTATTGGGGTCGATTTCCAGTTTATTGTCGCTAATGTAAGTTTCTCTCCCTTCCAGTTTCCTTGCGTCTTGTAAGTGTTTCTTGACGCTGATCACGAGTAGATGTACGTCCTCTCATCTATGCCTACGAACAAACAGTCTATTGCCGGTTCGCTGTTCCAGACTCTGACTCGTCTGTGTACTGCCATTGCGTATGGTGCCGCGACTGCCATATTCGACGCCGTTCAGAGACGTCCTGCTACGTCTGGCTACTACGCGAAAAATGCTGCGGAGCCGTTTGCGGCGGTGTTTTGGTTTGCGGCCGCGGCATCGGTACCTGGGCTGCTTCTTGTTCCCTTTTTGAGGATAGGGACGCAGGGACATAAGGGGGATACTGGGAGGGTGAAGGTGGGTGGGGATGATGGACATGCTGTTGCTGCTGTGAGCGAGAAGCATGGAAGGAGTGATGTGGAGGAAAAAGGAGATGTGGTGTAAGAGTATTACGATATGAGTATCACAGGACTGAAACGAAAATTCGGATATTTGACCCTTGAACCTGTCTTTGGTATTGTTGATGGTAGTAAATTCACGCCTACTGATCAGGGTTGTAGTACTTCCGCCAGTTGTGTTCCTCCTTGAATCCAAGAACATCCCTAATCTTGCGATTACTCAGCGGCGCCTCCCACTCATCCATCTCCCTCGTAATCGGCGTATTCGGCGCATACTGCTCCAGGAACTGCTTCGTAGGGAACGTGGCAGTGATGGTATCGTTAGTTGCGTTGAAGACCTGGAAACCCAGTCCATCCTTCTGTACGCATAGATCGCAAATCTGACCAAGATCACGAGCATCAATGTACGCCCAAGCATTCCTCTTGCGGCATTCTGGGGACTTGATGAACTTTGGGAAGTCGCGCTCGTACTCGTGAGGCTCGATGACGTTTCCAATGCGGAGGGCGTATATGTCGGCGTCGAACCTGCGGGCGAATCCGCGGGCGACGCGCTCGCCGCAGAGTTTTGAGATGGCGTAGGTGTCCATGGGGTTCACGTCCATATCTTCAGTCAGTGGGAACGCAGTGTAGTCGAGATCTCCTTGGCCGAAGCACACTTCGTAGGTGGTTTCGCTGCTGGCGATGATGATCTTCTTTACGCCAAGCTTGCATGCTGCCTCGATGACATTGTATGTGGACCTCACGTTGCCGGCATAGCACTCGTTATCGGGTACCAGCATGTTTCGTGCGTAGGCTGCGAAGTGGATGACTGCATCTGGTGGGCCGGGTACGTGAGGACCTTCATAGCCGGCGAAGTTGAAGTGGGTTGTGAGCGCGTTGAAGACCTGGCCACTGTCTGTGAGATCGGTTTTGAGTGTGAAGACTCCGGCGTTTGGGTCGGGGAAGTCTGGTTGATGTCAATTGATAGAACAGTGCAGCGAAGAAAACGAGGATGTACCTGTCAAGTCAAGATTGAGTACCGAGTAGCCCTTCTTGATGAGTTCTGGGATGACATGGCGTCCAGCCTTTCCTGAGCCGCCGGTGAAGACGATGCGCTTCCCTGAGGGTGCCATTGTGGAGACTCTGGGGTGTTGGAGAATATTCTTGTATGTTCGCGATCTAATACTCGATATGTTAGTGGTAGCTTGGACATGGGGTAACTGCGGGGTCGTTCTTACCCTTTGTAAACAAAAGGTCTAACTGGCGTTTTAGGGAATCTGCTGAGACAAGATTGAAAATTCATCCAAGAAACCGTCGAGCAGAGATATCCTCATCTTTATAGGCGTCATTGTGCATCCGGAGATCGATCGTCCCACCGGGACATCTCAATGCGAACAGGCGTGGCGAGGACGGTAGCTACAGCGGGATGTCGATGGTCGGTAAACTTACGTCACGACCCCTACCCCGGCATTTGGAGGTTGGACCCACCTGAGCACGCTTTTCGGTCGTACGACTAGCGTATGAAGACAGCGAATCCTCCGCAATTGCCATTTCACACCTAGTACATCTTCACCTATGGTCGCATATCCCTATCCACACAGATGACCAGCGGTCTGATGCGGCGCTTCTCCACGTTTGCCCGCACGCAACTCCCCACTAGGACAGCGAGATCGCTCACTGCGCCCCGGCTGCTGGGGCTCAAGCAGTACAAGAGGACCCTCAGCGACGCCGGCGCGAGACAGGCATCCGTGTCAAGGCACTGGTTCACTAGCTCATCGCCATGCTCCCATCCGGAATCCGATGAGCGCGAGAAGGCGCGTTCCAACGAGCGCAACTTGAAACTCGGAAACAGTGGGTGGCACCTTCTGCAAGCAGAAATAGATGGCTAATACAGACACAGCAATCCGAGTACTCCACGATCGCCTGCCCACGCTCTTAATATCGCCCCTACCGCAAGACATACTCTCTCCGCAGATCAGTCTTCAACTATTCCCGTCGACGCACCCTCACCTACCCAACGTAAGCGGGAGGTACGCCTACACAGCAGCATTATGGACAGCACCGGTCGCATGGGGCCAAGTCCCCGTACTGGGCAATGTAAAGCTCAAGATACTGTCTGAGCGCATGGTCAAGAATGGAGGATCCACCACAAGCAACGTGCGCAACGAGAAGCTCATAGTCC
The DNA here is from genome assembly GCF_023758065.1 of Alternaria ventricosa. NCBI lineage: Eukaryota > Fungi > Ascomycota > Dothideomycetes > Pleosporales > Pleosporaceae > Alternaria > Alternaria ventricosa. The sequence continues at coordinate 1,410,723 of NW_026055685.1, read as the reverse complement.
GGTGGCAGACATGCAAGTCGGAGAAGGAGAACGGCCAGGTCAGCGACGTAGTCGAAAAGATTACGAGCATCGTCGCGGGGTCCAAGAGGCCGCATCAGGAGTTTACAGGGCTGTTCAAGTTTGAGTTCGACGAAGAGGGGCGCATCTTGAATCACATCATAGAGCACACAGAAGAGGGCCAGCACTGGGACAGGACGGCCAAGGTCATCAGCGTCACTGACTGGCTGCTGGGACGGGCGTGGGGCAGGCGTGAGGAAGTGAGCCCTAGTCTGGCTTTTGTCAAGTGCTGGAGAGAGAAGAACAGTCGGGGTCGTGGCGAGCGGCGATGAAGCGTGGGTGTACAGGCCCTTCACCACTCTATTGTACAAGACTTGTAATCACGAAGTAATGACAACACCCATCCTCACACAGCAGCGTCAATTTCACATGCGTCTCCACCGCTGATGACCAGGTGCGTCAGGTTACACATCCGGAATAATTATGCGTGTGCGATTGGCCGAGGGCTTGGGTGAAATGCGGAGGCCGGCCATGTGCATGGAAATGAGTGGCAGCGCGGGATGGGATGCATCGACAGCGTGGCTGGGCCCGTGACAGCTGCTGTGTTCCCGCCCAATAGACGAGTTGTGAGCATCGACGCAGCACTAACGACTAACTCGCGCCTAGCATCACTAGGATCAAGCTTCCGGCGCATCTCCCCAAGGCCAACCCTCCATCAACATTGCTACCACCATCGCGCCCCCTTCACCCCAAAGGGCTTTCCATCGCTACTCGAAGGTGTTTTTTCGCGTGTAGCCGCCGGCCGCTAGCCCTGCAGCAGTCCACCGCCCGGCCGCCCCAAGCTTCCCCGCTCCATTACACGACAGCGCCGGGAGCTTCAGCCTCATCCACCCAGGCAGAAGCCTAACAACCACGAGCGCCGTCCACGGAGCCCACACAGCCATGGCGGACCTCGCACAGAGCGGCGAATTGAGTGCGTGCTGACACATACACTCCCCCCGAGTCCCAGCTAACGCGGCGCAGACCAGCCCGTCCTCAACCTGACGCCCGAGGAGAAGCGCGTCTTCCAGTTCCTCTTCCAGCAAGCCGACACGGAGAAGCTGGGCGTCATAACAGGCGAGATTGCCGTCAAGTTCTTCGAGCGCACCAAGTTGGCACCCGCTGTCCTGGGCGAGATATGGCAGATTGCAGACACGGAGAACCGTGGTCTCCTGACCATGGCCGGCTTCTGCCAGGTCCTGCGCCTCATCGGACACTACCAGGCCGGCAGAGACCCCGCCCCAGAGCTGGCCTTTAGACGTACGGCCTCAATCGCTCTTAGTATCGCTATGCGCTGACACTCTCGTAGCTGCGCCCCTGCCCAAGTTCGAGGGCTTGAACATCCCATCCGCTCCTCCCGCCGCCCCGAGCTTCTCTCCACAACCCACCGGTTCGATACAACCTCAGATGAGCGGCAACGGCCCCATCCGCGTGCCTCCGCTAGTACCCGCCAAGGCTGCTGAATACGCAGGCCTATTCGAGAAGTCTGGAGCCGTCAATGGCGTGCTCTCTGGTATGTATCTTGATATGCGCGTAGGACGACTCTCTAACACCTCCAGGCGAGAATGCAAAGGAGATCTTCGAGAAAGCGCGGTTACCCAACGAAGTCCTCGGTCGCATCTGGAACCTCTCCGACACGGAGCAGCGCGGCGCTTTGAACGTCACCGAATTCATCATTGCCATGCACATGCTCGCTTCCTACCGAACTGGCAACATGAAGGCCCTCCCGACCGCCCTACCCCCAGGCCTGTACGAAGCCGCCTCGCGACGAGGACAACTCCCACCTCCACCAGGCCGACCAGATCAATCCATGTCCATCCCACGCCAGTTCAGCGGTCAGCAAAACCAGCCACGGCAATCGAGTCCCCTTGGACGAACGCCATTTGGAGCACCGGCTCCAGCACCCCAACCGACCGGCAGCGATTGGCTCATCAGCCCACAAGAGAAGGCTTCATACGACAATCTCTTCAAGACGGTTGACACCATGGGTCGCGGGTTCATTACTGGAGACCAGGCAGTGCGCTTCTTCAGCGATTCCGGCCTGCCCGAAGATGTGCTCGCAGGAATATGGGACCTCGCAGACATCAATTCGGAAGGTCAGCTGTCTAAGGACGAGTTCGCAGTCGCAATGTACCTCATCCGTCAACAACGGAAGGGAGACCAGCTTCCAGCAACGCTTCCACCCAGCCTGATCCCCCCGAGCCTACGAACAGCCGCCAACCAAGCAGTACCAGTAGCCGCTCCTCAGCCAGCGCCACCCGTTCCCCGCGCCGCCAAATCAGCTGCAGATGATCTCTTTGGACTCGACGCCTTCACAGCACCGGCTCCTGCTCCTCAGCAACCGCAATCGACAGGCGGCTCTGCTACCTTCAGCAAGCCATTCGAGGCTGATCCTTTCGGAAGCAAGCCAACTTCGCCCACGTCTCCTCACCCATTCCAGCCTCAACCGCGAAACCCCGCTTCTACCTTCAAGCCGTTCATGCCTAGCTCTTCATTCGGTCAGACTCTTACTGCGCATTCTACAGGCCAATCGGGTACCTCTGGCGTGCCACAACACTCCACACCATCCGCAATGGACGATTTGTTGGGTGGAGAGGATGTTGCTGAGATCAACAAGAAGCTGACACAAGACTCAACCGACCTGGCCAACATGTCTAACCAGATGACCACTCTTCGAAACCAGATGCAGGAAGTTCAGAACAAGAAGACCGCGACCGAGGGCGATCTCAACAGTGTGAACACTCAGAAGCGCGACCTCGAGCTGCGCCTCTCGCAGTTCAAGACCCAGTACGACCAGGAAGTCAAGGCTGTCAAGGCGCTAGAGGACCGACTGGCTGCCTCTCGCAACGAGACTCGCAAGCTGCAACAAGACCTTGCTATGATCGAGGGCTCTTACCAGGATCTCCAGAATCAGCACCGCCAGGTCGGAGGTCAACTTGAGGCTGACCAACGCGAGAACAACAGCTTGAAAGATCGCATCCGCCAGCTCAACACCGAGATTGGACAGTTGCGTCCTCAGCTTGATAAGATGAGGAACGATGCCCGACAGCAGAAGGGCATGGTTGCTATCAACAAGAAGCAGCTTGCTACCAATGAGGGAGAACGCGACAAGATTAGGAACGAAATGAACGACTTGACCAAGTCGCAGGAAGAGGGCACACGCAGTCCACAGGCCCAGACCCCCGCCGTTGCCGTCAGCCCCGCGGCGTCCACTACAAGCCAGAGCACGAACCCATTCTTCCGCAAGTCGCCCCAACCCGTTGCAGAGAACACCATGTCGCCATCTGGCTTCGCACGTGAAGGCCCTCACAAGGACTTTGACAGCGTTTTTGGTAGCTTCGGCACTCCTCAAAGCACAGCACCTCCCGTCTCTTTCCGTCCCGAGAACCAGAGCCAAGGTCCCAGCTTCTCTGTTCCATCCGGCCAATCAGTACGCTCTTCCGAAGGGCCTGACGTTCCCACACCCTCTACTTCGCCCCCTCTGTCCTCTTACCAGGAATCTCCCCGTGCTGCAGACCCGCCAGCTCCCCCTGAGTCGCGTCAATTCGGCTCTTCATTCCTGCCCCTAAGGGAAGGCGGACAGCGATCCGACTCGTTCAGCTCTTCCGTGCGAGCTACTGCTCCTGCCAGCAGATACGGTGGCCCTGGCAACGAGACACCTACAATCTCCCAGGCATCTCCTGCGAGCACACCAATAGCAGAGAAGCCCACGGTAGAGCGAACTGAAACCAACCGCACAGAAACCGACAACTTTAACCCTTCTCTGTTCAACCGTAACTTCTCATCAGCATCTCCTGTAGCCAGTATCACCAGTGATACTCAGCGCTCAACCAGGGCTGAGGACCGTAAGGATGCCTTCTCTAACTTCGGAGCACCCTCAGCTGGTGTTGACATTCCTGGTGCTTTCCCACGTGAGGCTGCTACGCCTCTTCAACAGAACCAAACTGGAGAGAGCAGTCTGGGCGCCCCCAACAGGAACATCAACCGCGCCGACCCCTTCGGCAGCACCTCCGGTGAACAACCTCGTGGAGGCAAGGATGATTTCGATGCGGCATTCGCTGGCTTCGGCCCTAGTCGTCAGAACACTGCTACTGCATCCACCACAAGCGCACCCGCGGATAACTCCAACAGGTTCAACAAGGAGTTCCCTCCGATCGAGGACCTGGCTCACGATGATGACAGCGACAGTAACGATGAGCGCGGATTCGATGACAACTTCACATCCGCGTCGCCAAACCAGAAGCGCACTAGCACGGGACAAGAGCAGCGTTCTCAGCAACAGCAGCGACCAGGCACTGCGTCAAGTGATGAGCTGTACAGAGCACCACCGCCAACTACTCGCCTGGACTCCAACGTCGGTGGCTTGCCCTCTCCTAGCGCGCAGAAGTCGCCGCCTACCTACGAGTCTAGTGTGAACCAGGCCAGGAGTGGATCCAACCAATTCCCCCCAGAGTTCGGTGGTCTTCTTCCCGCTCGCGAGGACCCAACGTCGCCAGGGTCTCCTGACACCGCGCAAGGCCCGGAGAAGTCGTACAATCCTCCTGGCGGTCACGGAGCTGCTCTCTTTGGTGGCCCTTCCAAGTCTGCCACCACATCGCCCCCTCCTCTAGATACTCCATCATCGACCGTCCCATCCGACCAATACCACTCTGCAGTATCGTACGGTGCCAATGAGAACAAGGGCCCATCGCCGTCCAGCAACGTCCCCCAACTCGGCAAGTCTGCCTTCAACGATGACTTCGATGCTGGATTTGATGATCTAGCAGATGCCAAGGAGGACGACCGGGCTGATGACGACTTCATGTTCTCTTCGCAGAACCGTGAAGGTCTCGACGAGTTCAACCCAGTGTTTGACTCGCCAGCTGCCTCCAAGTCAAACACCATGGCTTCTCAGCAGACTCCCACCGGCAAGCCTCGTGGTGATGACAGCTTCAGTGACTTTGAACACCTGTCGCAGACCTTTGGAGGACAGCCCCAGCAGCCTCAACCCGCTGCCTCGTCCCAGGACTGGGATGCTATCTTCTCCAACCTCGAGTCTTCGCAAACCGACAAGGGCTCGCACTCGCAGCAAGCATCCACTGACTTTGGCAAATCTGTCTTTGACACTCTCGACAATGAGGAGGCCGCTGCTTCTTCATCCAAATCTCAGGGATTATCGCCTCAGATGCCCTCGCTTGGTCGCGCAATCAGCACTGGAACCGAGCATGACGACCCTATCCTCAAGAAGCTGACTGGTATGGGTTATGGACGCAATGACGCCTTGTCCGCGCTCGAGAAGTACGACTACGACATCAATAAGGTAAGCAATGCAATCATACTATATGAGAAAAAACTCAAACTAACACTTCTTAATAGGCCGCCGACCACCTGGCTTCCGGAGGAAACTAAACACCCCGATCACACCCACTCCAAATTACCACACACACTCTCTCGCACCCCGGATCGCTCTTTTGTATGAGTACATATGTTTAGCATGGCTTTGTCGTCACAAACCTCCATACCCTTGAGCGTTGGACTTCTCTCTCTCTCCTTTTTTCCACTGTCGCTGCGACGCACGCCCTTTCCTTTGTTCACGCTTACTCTTCTTGTACTAAAGCTTTCACTTGAGACGGAGGCTCTTGGGCCAGTCTTGGTGCTGGCTGCGTAGTAGGGAGGATTAGGTCTGAGCGATTGGTGCTTTTGTGCATATGGTTAGTTACTTAATCTAATTCATGTTCTGGTTGATGGATGAACTGTTGCGCTCTTGCCGTGTAGTGAATGGTGTGTGTGGTCTCATGTCAATCGGAAATGCGTAGTCTGACTATGATTATAGGTTTTAATTGGCTTAGTTCTTGTCACACAATACATCGCGGCGTTTTCAGCCAACAGACCGCTCGTTCGTCAGAAAAATGCTGTCAGGTTCCAGATGCTTCTAACTTCTCGTTCAAGAGCATATTTCGAAATGGTACGGTTATGTTTCGCAGAAATCGTCAGTGGGGCGTCCCTTTGCGTGTCCATGATCGTGTTTCTAATGAATGCTTCGTACGTTGTACCTATGCTAAAGAAGTTATATGGGTAGAACTGTATGCCGAAAAAAGATGTTCAAACGCCATGCATGATGGATATCTCAGGTTACAAAAGAAAAGATGCTCAATCCCAGTTCCCCTTCCCCCTTCCTCCAGGAAACCACACAACGCATCACACGCAGTCGTGCGCACTACGACACATCCATACTGTCCCCACCCGCCCTCAACCCGTCAATCTCCTTGCGCAGCAGCTCAATCTCCTTCTCCTGCGCCTTCATCTTCTCCAACGCCATCTCTATCAACCGCGCTTTATTAACCGTCTTCTTCTCTCCCGGTACACTCCCCTTCGCACTTCTCACATCGTCATCGGCACCATCCGTCACCTTCTCGCTCCCATCCTCGCCATCTTTCCCTCTCATGACAACAAAACACGTGGTCCCGCTGCCAAACGTGACTTCGCCGTCGAGTAGAAATTCAGCTAGATCGACCATGGCGGTTTTCATGCGGTCGCGCCGGGCTTGCTCGGCTGCGCGGTGTGTGGCGCGCTTCATCATTACGCCGGTGGCCATGGCGGTGCTGAAGTGGAGGCCCATTTCGAGGTGTTGGCCAGAGGAGATTAGTTCGTAGTTTGATTTGGAAGCTAGGAGGTCGGCTTGCGGGGTTGTTACGCCGCCGGCGCCTGGGAGG